>NW_021940604.1:4501772-5134169 GCF_001715985.3 Manacus vitellinus | reverse complement strand
AGCGGGCGAGGAGGGAAGGGTTACGGGAGCGCAGTGTGGAACGCCTCTCTGTGTCGTCACCGGAGGCAAGTCCAGGAGTTCTCGGGACGCCGTTTTCGCGTTTCCGGGTCCCCGGACGGTTCGCGTTACCCTCCTCCCATCAAGGCCCGCCGGGGAGTCCGGGAACGGCACGCAGGCTTGAAGAAAAGCAACGGGAGAGAGAATCAGCGAGACGTAGGAGGGCAAATAACCCCCGACAATTAAATAAGCCCCTTAGTAATCAATATTATTTATCGAGAGGAAAGAAGAAAAGCCACAAAATCGTAATGCAAATCGATCACGAGACCCAGTGCACTTAATACATGAATATTATGACTTAACAATCCAACACCAAAAGGTTTCCAAGTTCATCCCTAGGCATTAAGGCATTTCTGTTTGACAACCCAGGGTGTGTTCCCAGGTTAAGTTGTGGACAGGGTGCAGTTCCATGAACAGCAGTGCCACCCATACCTGCACCACCATGCCAGTCCGGCAGAGCGCCTGCCTCCCCCTGAAGAACAAACACCTTGCTCAGCTCAGAAATCCCAGCAGCAACAGCTTTGTCAAACAGGAAGACCTGCATCCAGGGCATAGGTGTTTGTTCCCTCAAACACAAAGCTGCCACATGACTCACCTTCATAAGGGAGAGCCTGAAGGAGCTCAGAACCACTGAGGATGAAACCTTAGGTTTGTCTTTAGCTGCTGTTTCCCCTTGCTTGGTTATGTTCTTTCAACTCTAGTGACACAGCAGACATATGACAGCATGAATTAGGCTCCCATTTGAATTGTGTTTCATTATTTTCCAGTGACAACCCTAAGCCAGGCTCTGGATAGACTGTGCCTTCCTGCTCTCACAAGTACCCCTCAGACCAGAGCCATAAGGGCTCTTCATGGACAGTGAAGATCCCACTTCAGGCCTGAGCCACAGCCTTACAAACTGAAGTGAGTTTTACTCAAAACCAAGGTAAGTTATAAATTAAGATAAGCCCAGCATCTGAGGCAGACCTGGAATCCTACAGCTCCATTCTTATACAAACACAAGAGAAATTATTAAGTCGTTTTACGAACAGAATTGGAAGTTCCTCCACCCTTAACCCCCAACCAGCTTACTTAGGGAAAAAGCCTATCTCTAACAACCACTGCTGTTGCAGTCTCAAGCCACCAAGAGGGCCAGGAGGCAAGAGCAAATGCCCTGTTATGAGAGAATGAGAGGACAGGGTATATTCAGACTGAAAAGAAGGCCATGAGGTAGGGAGGGCACCCACTAGCAGCCAATACCTGCAAAACAAAATAACTGAATAATGCTCATTAACATTTTTGATCATTTGTAAGCAATTGACTAAGACTTTTTGCAGACCTCCTACATAGCAGGAGGTCAAGAGGCACTGGTCTTCACTCAAAGCAGGAGAGGTTCTGACCTCTCAACTGAAGGAAAGCCTTTTCCATTGTGAAGATGGCCAAGCAGTGAATTAAGTTTTCCAGAAAAGCTGTGCAGTCTCTATCTCTTTCCAAGGTCCCATGGGATAAAGACCTTAGCAAGCTACTCAGAGCTCACAATTGACCTTGCTTTGAGCCAGAGGTTGGACCAGAGAGCTCCCCAGGTCCCTTCCAATCTGAGTAGCACCGATACTGTATGAACGGCATAGCTCAGTGCAACCGTCTGGCAAACCCTTTTCACAGATGATTTAAAAGAAGCACACTATGCTTACCAGAAGGGACCAGGCCTCTGTTCCTCTTGTTCCTCTTTTGTTCTTTTTTTTTCTTCCCGTGGGAATTAAGAGTAAATAAAATATGAAGAGATGATTCTGTTCAAATTATTGTGAAGGCTTTACATTATACTAATTGTATTACAAGAATAACTGCTAAAAATATTTACTTTGTACTCCTTTGGAAAACTTACTGAAATACTGAAGTTACAAACAACCCTCCAGCATCTAGTAGCTTTCCTTTTAGATGAAATTGAAGCAAGCCTAATTTTCCTTATTAAAATGGATAGAATACCATGCTGTAAAAACTTTCCAGAAAAAGTTTTAAAATTGGCTTCAAAGTGATCACAAAACTACCACACAATTGGTTTTCCAGAATATTTTTTCCAGAAGCATAAAAGTTATTCCAATAAAGGAGAAACCAGAGAAGGAGGGGTAGGATTTACACTTAGAGGTACATGCACAAAGCCTTGGCCTCAAAAGCAGAGTCTGAATTTGAAACTAAGTGATTTCCCTGCCCCCATATTCAACCTACTTGCTGTAGGTCTGTAACAGACATTTAAACAAATATTTTTACCACTTAAAGAGTTTGCAAAGCCTTTTAACACCCCTATTTAATTCCAGCAGTAGAAAGGAGAATGGGAGTACAGTACTTCTCTGATCTCATAAGGAGCTGGCTGTCATCCAAGAATGAGAAATAGGTAACAGAATGGATACTGTAATACATCTCCGATTGTACTTACATGTTCTAAGTTAAGCAAGCATACAAATGAAGTCATATGAAAACAGTATTAGTGCAGAAACACTGGCTTATTCTGATAGTGCAAGTCACTGAACTAGAAGCCTCGTGGGGCAAGGTGGCCTTGCCCCACAAGGCTTCTAGTTCAGTTGACTTGCACTATCACTGCTAACATACCAAAGCCAGGAGATTTCTCATTGTGCTGCACAGCAGAGTAAGTGTCAACTTGCCGTGCAGCACAAGCTTTCTGCAGTTCCAGTACTTGGCACTACTGCTGAAACTCTTACCAGAAGCTTTAGTTTTGCAAAGGAAGATCCCACTTGCTTTCCAACACATCAGTGTGGAATTTGCAATGATGGGGCACGCTTCCTGTGTGTATGCAAACACCTAGCTTTGCAATTAGAGAGAAAAGTAGGAGTGAATAGGTCTTTAATCTGCTGTTTAGTGCATTTTTTTCCCCACAAGAGAAGGTAAAATAGGTATGCCTGCCTTTTTCTTACTTCTTACAAGGACAAGTCCAAATATAGACTCAGTAGATCAAACAAGAGATCAAACTGGCAAATGCTCTTAAGAAATCCATCATCCAAGTGAGCAATACTCTTTTGTTTCCTCTTAGCAGAGGAAACTACATGCAAGTGTTAGATTCAAAACCACATGCAACTGTCAGGAGGGAGAACTGGTGTTCCAGTAGGCAGAGAACACAGGAAAGTAGATCTGTTATTCATCCCTTGTAGCTTCAGGTAAGAGGATGTTGCTCAGTTTTCTTCACAGTAACTCTCTCCACATTTTTTTTGAATGCACAGCTACAAGTCATCCTCCATGCACACTGCCTATCTCTACTTAATTTTTCAGTGCATTTTCAAAAAGTTGCTTACTTTTTTTACTGAGCTTTAGCACATTTCTCCCCTCTGTCCTTCTTCATTAACTCTACCTCATCTTCCTCTTTCATTTGCATTTTCAGTCCTCCTTCACTATAAACATTGTAAAAGCTTAAACTGTAACTAAAAGTAGAGAAATAAATTTTCTGTTGAACTTCTGAGTTTCTTACAGACATAGGTTCACATAAAGAGCTCTTTCTCAAGTACTTAAACATTTCAGAGGTTGTAAGAGAATTTTTGAACCATTTGTAACCACACATTACTCATGACAGCCTGATAATTTGGAACCCCAGTTAGTTTACTACACAGTTCCTGCTTGTCAAGCTTGACTGACCATGAATACCTTGCACTTGTCGTGGCATAATAGTGTCAGACTCAGCACACCGCCACGGAAACTACCTCAAGACTACTTTATTGAAAAAAGCATGTTCAAAAGCAATTGAAGGTTTAATTTACAGGCCAGCTATGGCTCTCAGAGGCACACACTATAAATCTGTGTTGATTTCAAAGTAAACTGCTTTAATCAGGAAAGGAGAGCAAAGTCTTGGAAATTACCTTTAAGTAACATTTGTCAGATTTGCCTGTAGAAGGTTTGGATAACTTGATGCAAAAATGTGCTGGAGTCACACCTACTGTGGCATTTACAACATTGCTAAGATACACTTAGCCAGAAAGCATTTATTAATGCTTTCTTATTCTGTGTGGGGTTCTAGTCCTGAAGATTGTGCCATCCTGTTTCTGATTGTAGTGTACAATTACAAGGTAGAGTGATCATTGTTTCCTACAGCTGCATAGTCATGTTTAGTTCTGCTCCTAACAAGACAATTCTTTTAAAATAAAGGTCAGACAATGCATTTGCAGTAACAATTATACCATGCTTGCATCATTTTAAATGTAACAGCAGAACTACAAGGATAGAACAATCTATGATTTCAGCTTGCAAATAATGTAAAAGACTTAAAAAATGTTTTATAGTCAATCCCAACTACAAACATATCCATTTTTTCTTTTGAGGGAAGCTCAAACTAAAACAAAGTCATAAATAATTTTTCAGTAGATATATCTATACATACATATATGTACTGAAATCACCTTGAAGAATTCAATTCCAGCACTAAAAAATAAAACTTTCTAAAATATACTCAAGTATTTCAAGGAAAATTCAAGGATGATTCATTAATAAATGTCAGACATTATAAACAGCAGAAGACTGCTTATTTGGGGTAGTGCTGTTTGTAGAGCAACAAGGTCAAAAGGATTGTAATAAGAACAATTGAGATGACGAACTGAGAACATTATCTTAATTAAAAAAAAAAAGGAAAAACAAGGAAAAGATATTTGCCTGATGCTTTTTACATGCAGGCTGACAGCATTGAGGGCAGACCTTAATCAGCAATTTGGATCATTCCTTCACAGTATGTTACTTTCTGTCTCCTGCCCATACATACCAAATTTTCAACTTCCAACAATAAGGCTGCAAAAGCAAAGTTATTTCTCCCACTCTGCTAACTCATTACAGACCATAATAAAAATGAGCACAATACACTAAGAGTCATTTCCATAGTTTCTCTTTACTATCTCAAGCAAATAACATAGAAAAATGAGTAGTTTTGGTTCAAGCTTTTTTATTTGCGTCAGTCTTAACAAATTAGATTTAGACCATCACATTCATCATCTTAAAAATCTGCATAGACATGAAATCAAAATTTTAGCCAATGCTTAAGATCACTTTTTCTATCAGAAGAATGTGCAATACCACAATAAAGACAATAAAATAAGTAGGCAGATCTCCTAAGCATAGACCTTTGCCACAGGTGTATATGGAACTGGAAAAATGTTTCTGCAGTGGTTGGTCCAGACTCACCCCACTCATCTGTACTCTGATAGCTACCAAAGTCTCAGTCTGCAGAGGACCAGAAATGCAGGAGTAGCCAAGGTTTATTTCACATTGATTAAATCTAACTGTCTTCAATGCCCAATCGACTACTGATAAAAAATCTTTTGAGGAAGAAATTCCACAGAGATGAAATATGCCTTCTTATCACCCTGACAGTTTTCTCATCACATTCAGCTGTTCAGCCTGATTTTCCAGTTTCAGAACTTCTTTTCTGTTAAGTTATGACCTCATTACAGTCATATAATTTGCATTTTTTTTGTCTAAAGAGATGGAATTCTTGTATCATCCACTGCCTTTCAGTAAACAGTAATTCCAGTTAGCAAAGTAAATTATTTCCTTATGCTTTCTTCTTCTGGTAGGTCTTGGACAGCCAAGCTCAGCTCATTAGCAATTCACACAGCAATAGTAGAAACACCAGAAGTCCATGGTGGCACAGACTACACAGAAAATCCTTTTGCTTTCCAAAAACATCCTTGTGCTTTACAAAAAACAGCTCAGTCAATGAAAGCTTTGCACTGGAAAAGTTGAATGGAAACAAGCAGAACAGAGATTGCATGTGCACACCAAGGTGTTAGCCCACATAAAAGTCCAAGGAATTTTAAATAGCCACCACCTTACCTGTAGTGATAAGGAAAATCCCAGGAGGAAAAAGGAAAATCCCAGGAGGAAAAAGAAAAAAAAAATCACTAGCTACTTGTGGCAGAGCACCAGAATTGTGAATCCTGGAAAGAACAACTTTAGGAGCAGTTCCGTCACAGCGGCAGCCCCCTCGGAATCGAGCGGAATGGAGAAGCAGCAATAATTCATGTTTTTTATTGTACGGGTTTTCCTTGGTCTCTGTAATTGCATGGTGCCCCCCCACTCAGCACCATATGGTCTCCCCTCTGCAAACGCAGACTCCGCCTCTGCATCTCCAGGCTCAGGCGACGTAGCGCCCTTGGCTTCCCGCTCAAATGGATTTCTGCAACTCAGCGTTGGATTTCGACCTACCGAACACAGGAGGTAGGCCAGCAGTTGTATAGTTCTGGAACTCTATTTTATAATATTCATGGGGGCTGTATCTTCAAAGCAGGAGCGCAACACCTACAAACGCTTAAAAAGCCTCATTTATTTGCATGGACACCCGTTAGACAAGGACTCTTTAAAAGCACTGATTAAATGGATTTTAAAGAACAACTACGCGCTGCTCAGCACTATATCATACCATGAATGGGACACACTGGGACATAAATTATGGAGTGCTATACAAATGAATGACTCTTTTGCATCCCGGGCAGCAATTGCCTAGTGGTTAATATTAAGCATGCTACAGAAAAATGAGATTGTAAAATCAGTGGTTTGGGAGGAGGGAGCGGTGCGGGATCCCAATCGGGGTGCGACTGTGGTGTCGGGAACGGATTCGGGACAGGAAAATGTTTCCTCTTTATCACCATCCTGCACGCATCACGGAATGCTTGGCTCGCCCTCGTGGACCCGAAATGGTGGTGACCTTTTGTGTTCCCATTCCGATATGTTTACTGAAAACACATACTATAATGACAATGTTTGCTATTTACACTATTAACTGTGTTTTGAAATAGTATATGTTCCTGGCATGGCAGCTAGCTTTTTCTATAAACACGTAGATTTCTTTCCAGATGCCCTAGTAAAAAATATTTAATTCAATTAAAGCATATATGGTTGGGATAAAAAAAAGTAAAAAAAAAATTGTGACCCTCTGAGTACAATGCTCAAATTCTACGTGAGGAAACAACAATCCTTCTTGAATGTTATTAGGCAACACTATCAGTATGCTTCAAGCAAGGCATGAGCACATGCCTACTAGTTTTAAGTAAGCCATTAGTTAGACCATCTGTAAGACTGGTAGATGAGAACTAAACCAAAGGAATGATGGCAAATCCCTTTCTTTCTCCTCCTCCAAGAATAAGACTTACCTATCCAAGCTCACAAAGACTTAATACAAACATTTAATAAATAATATTGCACAAGAGATATTAAAAAAAATCATGGGGTATGAAGGTCAACCAGGTGTCCTTCTCTTTTGAAAGTATAGGCAGAAGAGAGCTTGATGGAAATAAATATAGACACCACCAGTGTGACCAGAATACTTTATCAACTATACTCAAGTGGTTAATAATGTCTAGAAATACCTCTTAATCCTTCACCTACACAAAAGATTCAAGAGTCCACAAACACACACTCCTTACTCTTTGTTATTTCTTGGCCAATAACTCATCATCATGGCTAGGCTTCATGAACGAAGATTTGGGAAGGGCTCTACCTGCATTTGTTACAGGCGTGCTGGTGGCTAAAAAGGCCAATATGAGATAGACAAGTCCAGTTGCAAAAGGCACAGCAGAAGGACTCCTTGGGTGGTATATTCTGCAAGACACGATTCTTTCTGCATTGTCTTTTCTCCTCAAGAGTGATCCTGTGTGCTTTCTCAAAAGAAGCAGCAGCGTTATAGATAGGGTGTCTCCAGACCTCCTGATTGGAGGCCAGAGTAGACCAGTTGATCAATATGGCCAAGGCTGAGATGTTGTTTCAGGGAGTCCTTGTATCTTCTCTTTGGGGCTCCTCTCTTGCAGCAGCCAGTGGCAAGTTCACCATAAAGCAGGATCTTAGGGAGGCAGTGGTCCTTCATCCTTGAGACGTGCCCTGCCCAGCGCAGCTGTGTTCTCAGCAACATGGCCTCAATACTTGTGACTGCTGCCTGTTCTAGAACAGACGTATTAGTCACATAATCTGACCAGTGGATGTTTAGGATCGTACAGAGGCAGCATTGATGGAAGCGTTCTAGGAGATGCAGGTGGTGGCGGTAAATGACCCATGATTTGGATCCATATAAAAGAGCAGACAGCACAATGGCTCTGTAAACACTGATCTTTGTACTTTTCTTCAAGTGTTTATTTCGCCAGACTCTTTTATGGAGTTTTCTGAAAGCTCTGTATGCCTTTGCTAACCTGTTGTCTATCTCCCCGTCAATCTTACCACCCGAGGAGATGAGGCTACCTAGGTAATTAAACTGCTGGTCTGGTTTGAGCTCTGATTGGCCAATGGTGATATGGGGATGATGGGGGACTTCCTGAGATGCCGGTTGATAGAGAACTTCTGTCTTCTTTAAGCTGACTTCCAGCCCGAAGAGCTCAGCAGCGTCTGCAAAGCAGGATGTTAAACGCTGCAGAGCTGCTTCAGTGTGGGCGACAAGGGCAGCCTCGTCAGCATAAAGCAGCTCCCAGACAAGGTGATTTAAAGTCTTAGTGTGGGCCTTCAGTCACCTTAGGTTGAATAGGCTTCCATCAGTACAATATCAGATGTAGATACCGTCCTGATCCTCGAGGTCTGCCGTGGCCCTTTGGAGCATTATGCTGAAAAAGACTGTGAATAGGGTTAGTGCAAGAATGCAGTCTTGTTTCACACCACTGGTTATTAGAAAGGGCTCAGAAAGTGCATCATCATATCTGACTTGGCTGCACTGATCCTCATGAAGTGAGATGATAATTTTAAGGAACTTAGGGGGACATCCTTAACCTTCCAAAATCTGCCATAGACCTTTTCTGCTCACAGTATCAAAAGCCTTGGTGAGGTCAACAAAGGTTACATAGAGACCTTTGTTCTGTTCCCTACACTTCTCTTGCAGTTGTCTGAGAACAAATACCACGTCTCTGGTGCTCCTGTTGACTCTGAAACCACATTGGCTTACAGGTAGAATTCCTTCTATTGTAGCGGGTATTAGTCTGTTCAAGAGTATTTTTGCCAGGATTTTTGCCAGCAATGGATAGCAGAGTAATACCACAGTAATTTGAACAGTCTGATTTAATACCTTTCTTCTCATACAAAGTGATGATGACTGCATCACGAAGGTCTAATGGTAGTTCACCTGGTTCCCAACAGCACACCACAGACTCGTGAAATTTAGCATGGAGTGCAAGGCCCCCATGTTTCCAGACTTCAGGTGGAATTCCATCAACTCCAGCTGCCTTGCTGATTTTCACCTGCTGTATGGCCTTGAGGGTTTCTTCTAAAGTTGGGGCAGCATCCAATTCGTATTTCACCGGTTGTTGTGTGATGGACTGAATAGCTGAGTCTTGAACTACACGGTTGGTACTGAAAAGAGTCTGAAAGTGTTCAGACCATTGATTCAGAATGGAGGTTTTATCTGTTAGAAGCTTTTGACCATCAGCGCTGAGAGCTTTGGACTTGCTATGTAGGCCTATATGCTGTTTTCAGGGCTTCGTAGAATCCTCTGTGATCACCAGTATCTGCACATAATTGAGGTTTTTTTCAGCTAGATCGATCCACCACCTATTTTGGATGTCACGGAGTTTCTTTTGGAGCTTGCTACATGCAAGGCAAAAGGCTATTTTTCTTGCGTGACAGGATGGCAGTGCAAGGTGTGCTTGGTGGGTGGTTCTCTTCTTCCTCAACAATTCCTGGATCTCTTGATTGTTTTCATCAAACCAGTCCTTGTTCTTCTTGAGGGAGAACCCTAAGGATTCTTCAGAGGATTGCAGGATGCGGTTTTTAATATGGTGCCAAATTGTTTCAGGAGAGGAATCTGCAGAATTTGTGGAAAGGTTTTCGAGCCTAGTTTGAGGGTTTGCCTGGAATCTGTCTCTCACTGTGGGTGATTGGAGATCATTAACTTGGAGTCTTCTCCTTGGGATACCACCCCTTTTAGGTTTGAATTTAAGATTGAGGTTAAGTTTACAGCACACCAGTCGATGGTCTGTTTGGCGTTCTGCACTGGGCATCACACGGGTGTGATGGACATCGCGGACATCTCTCCGTCACACCAAGACATAATCAATGAGGTGCCAATGCTTAGATCTAGGATGCATCCAGGTTGTCTTCAGACTATTTTTCTGCTGAAAGATAGTATTAGTGATGGTGAGCTGTTGCTCTGCACAGAATTCTAGCAGAAGGTGACCATTATTGTTGCAGTTTCCAACACCACGCTTGCCTAATACTCCTTTCCAGGCTTCAAAGTTCTTTCCTACTCTGGCGTTGAAATCACCAAGGATAATGATCTTACCACCTGCAGGATCCTTTTGGGTAAGGTGGCATAGGTCAGTGTAAAAGTTATCTTTTTCAGCAGGGTCAATAACTAGCACAAAACAGTAATGTAGAAAAATTACTTGTAAACTCCATCCAGGCAGGGAAATGCTTGCCACTTGAGTATACTTAATTTTAACACTCTTGAATCCACAGTTTCCCAGTCCAAGACTGTGCTTGCCCAAACAGAAGCTGTATAGAAAACACCCATCTGGTTAACCCTGACAGTCACCTGCTTGGGAGCATTAAACTCAGGAATGCATAAAATAATATTTGGAACAGCACATTGGCTGCTGGTGCCTGAACTAGTGGAATTGCTGGGGATAAAGAGCAAAAGTTCATTACTGCCTCTGTAGGAACATTGATGTGGACTTCACAGTACAGTCCAAACCACTCTGTTTGCTTTAGCTTTGACACAGGACAACTTGTAATCCACCTAGCCTTTTTAAGTAAATACCTTTTGCTAACAAGGTATGCTTTGCCATGCTTGATATCCCTACATACGCTCCACCCTCAACTCTCAGGCTTTTAAAACTTAGACTTCTTAAGGGCATTTATAGCCTAAATGTAAATAATGAGAGGCATATGGCCTATATAGCCTTTCAATTCCATATAAAACTACAGATATACCGGTGTTATAAGAATGGAAACACTGAGAAACTTCGTATGCACTTATAATAAGATTCATTCTTAGTGTAAGCAAATATTTTATTTTTTTTTTTTTACCAAGTAATAACAGGTAGATCTTACATTGGTTAGAACTTATAGAATAAGGTATTCAAAATCTCTTTGTCAGCTTTTTTAAGACTCTGTAGCTGTAAGATTTGGACTGTTAACTCTCAGAGGAAATCATCTTGTCTGGCAGAAATCATCTTGTTGAGTCTGATGTGTGTTACTGTGTTCACTCTCTTTAAGGGCAAGCCTTAGGAAAGTAATACTGGTATACTCTATTTTAACTGAAAGACTGTTTTGCCTAGGTAATAGTATTACTACAGGAACATGAACATTCAAGAACATTTTGTACCATCTGATCTGTCCTTGATGTGAATGCATGAGTCAAAAAATTGCTCCGATTAAGTCCAAATCACTCATAACTTGCTAAATGAGACATTCAGAAGCACAGTAGGGCACAACAGAGGAAAGCTTTGGATGTACTCATGCAACTTTCCAGCTCAACAGCAGTGATGTTACAAATCTTTAAGCACACCTCACCCAAATCGCCCCAGAACAAGATATAACAAGTAAAGATTATCTCTCCAGACTAGAGCCCAGCCACTGTTATGACCCAGGTGAGTCTTCTCAATCTTATGCTTACTTTGTGAAGTTCACAGAATGAGATTATATAATTTAAAAACTCTCACACAACCAGAAATATGGTATGTGCCCAACTAGCAAAAAAACCTTGACCAAATTGAGTATTCAGCTTCATATGCACCTATTCAGGTATAATTAAGCTGACAAGAAGCTAACTTACAATTGGGAAAAATGTCACTCTTGACTGTCCAATCTAAAACCACTCTGGTGATGGTACAGAGATAAGTGAAATGCAAGAAGTTGACAAACAGTATAAAAAATTAAAAAAGTTTAATATATTAACTTTTGCCCAAGTTTTAAAAGTTTTCAAATGCAATCTTGTCTTGGTTTTGTTGTATTAAAATCCACATACAGATATGTACTAAGATTTATTCTTGTGTCCTTCATATAAGAGAGTTGCTTTTGATTAAAAGCTTTCTTTCTTTCCCTGAGCCACAGCTTTCCTGGCATGCTGACAATGTTCACTGAATGCTTTACAACTGTATCCCCAAAGGAAAATTTGCACCAGCACTTGTCACTTCATGGGTTAAATATCTGAAAATCCTCTACTGACTCCTGGCTCCTGACTTTTTGGGAACATAGTTTGTAGCCTCTTCTCAACTTCGTGTCATGCTTCCTTACCATCAAAATTTTTGTTCAAAAGCCTCATGAAGGAGAAACAATTCTGTGGATAAAGATGTCCTGAGCCATCAGTGCAGATCTCTCAGCCCGCACCCAGCCCTGGACCGCCATCCGCGACGACAACTGAATAACGCTGAGGGCGGTTCTAAAAGTGGTAAAGATGCTGGTAAAACATTATTTTTTGCAGTTACAGTCCTGAAGGCTTCTCCCCCCTCCCCTCCTCGGAGAGCCTGTAAGCCAGCCCCGGTTACCCGTGGAGGCAAGCGCTGCAACCCCCGGCTGCGACCTCGGCGCTTGGCGTCTCCAACAGCGGCACACGTCGGGCCGCCCCGTTGCTCGTCGTTCCGGACGGTGCCTACGGCCGTCTGCCCAAGCCTGGGAGACGCTGCTGCCTTTTCCCATGCCCTCCCCGGGCAGGAGCACATCCCGCTCCCGGCGGCGCCGCCCGGCCCGGCTGCGGCACAATGGCGCCACCTGGTGTCCGCCTGGCGGCCCGGGCAGCGCCGGCTCGGCGAGGGAAGGAAGGCGCGTTCCCTCGGGCAGCCGGGGGGGTCTTCGCACCTCTTTGTTCTTCTGGAGCAAAACGCGGTTCCCTACCCTGCCCCCGACATTCCTTCTTTCCGTGCCCAACCCCCCTCCTCCCAGCAGCCCCACGCGTACCACCGAGGGCAGTCTTGCCCGCGGTCAGGAATCAGCAGCTCTCCGCTGCGATGGCTCGAAGTACTTTGCAATACAAACCTGGGAGACTGGGACTCCCTGCTCACCCACAGGTGCTGACCAGCCTTCACTCTTGACCCTCCCAAAAATCTATGCATCCTCTCCAATAGCATGGTTTTAACAATGCAGCTGAAAAGAGGTGGTTGATTTAACATTAGCAGGCTAGCTAAGCGTGTTTCATTTCAGAAAGCCCTGCTATCTCCCCCTACCATTTCCCACTGGTGGAAGGGATTAATTAAAAAAAACCACACTATTTTGCTGACAATCTATATTAATAAAAGATTGTCTTTACTTTTATGCTGCCGTGTTATGCTAATTATATGTGCCACATCAAAATCAAGCCTGATTATTAGCAAGAGATTTGCACTTCAGCTACAGTTTGGACTGATTTTTATTCCATTTAGGTATTTGTAGCCAGTGTGCCCTGCATGCTGAGGACTATAACTTGTGCACTCAGCTTTTGTCCATTAATCACTGTGTTCATACAGAGTTCTGCTGAAATAAATGCAAGTGGCGAACCACCTTTGCTGGATATATCCTGCATTATCTGCTCTTAGTCATTTATGAAGAAATTATACAAAGTATAAGTAGATACAAAATGAGAACAGTTCAAAACTGCTTTTAGAAACTCATTCTTTCTTAATTTTAATGCTTAAGTTTCCTCTTCTTTAATTTTTTTCTCACATTCTGAGCTCTCTGGTTCAGTCACAAGCTACCTAAAAACTAGGGAAATGACTGCCTCTCACACAGCACACAGAGACAGGACTCCAGTCTTGCTTTTGACCTCTCAAAGCTCCTAGTTGTGAGTACCAGAGAATTTTCAGGCTTCTTTATACAACTCAACTCCTTGATGTAGCATCATGAAGGGCTGAACTTGTAATAACAAAGCTGAGGCTGTACATTAATAAAATGCTTTGTAAACCACAGGCATACAGTCTGTCAGTGTAGCACCTGTATTTACTTAATAGGTCTGACAATCCTGTAATTAAAATACTAATTCTAATGAAAGGAATCCAGGCACTATCATTTCTGCCTGGTGGCATCTCATGGCAGTGTGGCAAATGATGACCTGAGTACAACAAAAAAGCAAAACTCAAGTTCTGTGTATGTTCAAAACCCAACAAGTTTTAGTTGATGCTGGAAAACTGCCAGCAATAATAAAAATAACAAAAGAAGAATTGCTAGTAACAAGTCCTATGGTAGGCAACCATAAAAAGGAAACAAGCCTATTGCTCCTGTCCAAAAATAATTATGAGTTACATATTCTAGTTCATAAAGTAGTAAAACGATAATATATTGCATTTGAATCTTCTAGGCATGCTGAATACCTGTAAGTGATAATTACCTGATTTCTGAATCCTTAGTGGAATAAACTTTTGAAAGAGAAAAGGAAATACAATATATCTCTAGCTCAACATGCTTGTCTTATACTGGAATGCTCTCTGGACAAAGAAAGGGGGGAAAAAACCAAAAAGAAAAAGCATTTAAAACAGAAATTTGGTCCTAATAAGTCAGTACAGTAATTCTTCTTAAATCTAACATTAATCGTCTGTTTGAATCTGTGGACCTGAGCAATCCTCTGATGTTTTACAGAAAGGAACAAAGTTGCATCCAATTATAGGATCAGACTCTGCAGGACTGTAACTGATGTTGACAATTCCCCAGGACTTCAATTCTATTTGAGAAAAGATTGGCTGGACCTGGAACACAAGGAATCAGTCATGGGCAAAGCTAAATTTCATGCTTCTGTTGCTGGCGAGACTAAAACAAGCAACAACTGTTCCTCTAATAAGGAAGGTACAATAAATGCTATTGTATACAGTTTCTTTATCAAAACTTAAATGTAGTCCTTAAAATTTTGGTAAGTTGCCAGTGCAATCCTTCACACAGAGGTTACCTACCAAGAAGTTAGGACTGAGTTTTTATCTACTGTGACTTACTACATGTTGTTCGTTCTGTAGTACCTGAACTGGATGTAGACTTTCAGATTTGAGGGAGAGCTGAAGAAAAGTGAAAAGAATAAAATCCTACAGTAGAAGAACAACTTCAGAAAGCAGGTTAATACTGGCTAGACTGTAGTTAAATACCAACCAAACCAATAAAAAAAATCATGGTACGCAGATCACTAATTCTGTATTGTTTCCCTCCAGAGACCACTTCTATGCAAACTTCACAGCACCAAGTAAGGGGATAAAAATGGCTTGCATGCATTTTACAGTTATTATTAACACGGCTAAATTCAATTTTCTTGAAAGAGTCCTGCAACGTTTTTTTTTTAAGCATCATTAATTGCCTTACAGTTCCTCTCCAAAAACTCAACTCCCAAAACCACAACGCAACATCCTACATTTCCAGGCTAGCAAAAGTCCTAATTGCGCTTCAAACTATACTGTTAATGCTAGGTTTTGTGGAGAAGAAAAATACAACATCAGTTTTTCCATGGAGGCACAGATGATAATTTCATGGGGAAAGAAAAAAGATAGATTTAATCTGTTCATATGCAAGGAACGTAAGGAAGAGTTCTTCCTCCTGAGCAAAAAGCCAGGCAAAGTTAAGGTATACACAGTAAATACTGCTTAAAGAAAAAAAGCATTGTTGTTTTAACAAAAGCCGTAATCAAAAGCTACACCTAAGATGTTAAGAACACACTACAGGATGATCGCTGTGTTCCTGCTAGGTGTTTATCCTTTTTCCTATTCTCTTCTCTTTCGAGCAGTTCCCTAAAAAGGCTGAGCACTTACCTGAAAAATAGCCTCTCCTAGCTAGGTAAGAAAATTAATGCCCTATACTAGCAGATTAACACCACTCTATGAAGAGCAGGATTTATTCTGTCACACAGCATTTCCCTCTGTCACAAATACAGCAGTATTTACCACGAAGTATGGGAAACCAGGAGAGGGTGTTCTGGTTGATCCAGAACAGAGGAACTGTAGTGCCCTAGTTCTAGAGAGGTAGACACTTGAAAAATTCCCATATAGCTTCATAATCATAAATACACTTTACATTAAAAAGAAAAATAACATGTAGAAAAACTTTCCCAGAACTGTTTTTGTATTTGAAAGCTTTGGTTATGATACCTCTAGTCAGGGCCTTTTTTTTATCCCTATCCTTTTGAATACAGCATCAGCTACATTTTTCTTCTTCCAGTCTATCACAATAGTACAAAGGCTTCCTTAGTAGAATGTAGAAAAAGAAAAAGAAGTGAGTCACAGCTTCCCTAGCCACAAGAGAGGAGCTTGCACTCTACCTGAGTTCCCATGAGAAAAAAATTCTGTATTTTTTTTCACTCTACATCATTTATGTTTATAGCAGCATCTACAGAAGACAAATATTTATGTCCTGCTATTTCTCAGGAGAGAACCCCCCCAAAAAACCCACTTAGATCACTACCTTGACACTCTGAGCAGATGCAGTGCTTTTTTTTACCTCAGACAGATGGATAACTAACAGCACCTGCTTCGCCCAAAGGACCTGAGGTACTTCAATCACTTCAGTGATGTCAGTCAGACACCTCATTGACTCATAAGCATGGGCAGACTTAACTCAGCAGAAATAATTCCATCCTGATTATTTGTCCCAGCCTTGGGGAAAGTACTACTGAGTCACAAATAAGCATCTTTTGGCCTAATAGTTTGTAACACTGCATATTAAATGCTGCCTGACCTTAGTATGGCAGATTGTAAGCCATAGCTCTTGGAGCCTGGCTTTACACAAAGTTCAGCTTTTCCTGCCAGAGGGCTGCAACCACTAGAAAAGGGCAAAGAGCAGAATTAAGTTGGTTTTCCATTTCAGTTCCATTTGTTTCTTTGAGTTTGTACATCTGTACTGGATGGTAAACCAGAAGAGTGCATTATGAATTCTGTAACAGCAGTAGAGCTCATAATAAAAGTATCAGTGCTTTGAAAGTTCTTTAAAGTTGAAGCACTTTAAACCATTAGCATATTTATATAGGCATATTACAGTAATTAAAATAGCAACTCATTTTTCATTCCAATCAAAATACATACCAAACATTTTATGGATTTATTCTAATGTACGTTACCCGTTTAGTATAGAGGGATCAAAACAGTATATTAGGTACATAAACTACCTTGATTTACTACTTGTCTTCTAAGTGGTAATATGAAAAAACCATCTTAAATAGCTAACAATCTGCTTGATGAGAAAAAAAGAGACAGGTGACAGAAACCTACTTAGTTCGTTGAGACGACATGGTTACTTATTTTAAAGGGTAAGGAAAAGGTTTGTTACCTCATGTAGGGAGGTTAGAGGTGCTTGTTTATTGTAGCGTGGGAGTGGGTTGATTTGTTTCTCTGTAGTTTTTCTCTTTTGCTAAAAATCAAAAGCCTGATTCTGAAGTTCTGCAGCTGAGGGGTTTTGATATGTATACTCCTCTTAATAAAAGATGTAGTTTGTCTACTTCTACTAGAAGGGTGTAGTTAGTTCAGAGGGCAGAGGAAAACATACCGTGACTGTATTTAAGAATATGTTAGTCTGTAAGTCTTATACAGAAAAAAATAAGACAGTAATGCTTGCAGCTAATGTATTATTGGCAGTCTTCCATGCTGTGCTGCTAGGTAGCTGTTTTGCTTGTCACTGAACAAGATGGATGCTCTCTCTCAAAGGCTCACATAAATGAATGAGGGGGCTTATAAAAATTGAGCTATGCAAGAAAAACGAACAAGGAAAGGGAAGTATTAAGATTGTCTAGGGAAAGAATTTTTATTCGAGGTACAAAAATAACAGAAACCCTTGTGCTATTTAGTTAGCCATCTTTTGCGTAGTTTAATCAGTATGTAGCTTGTGTGGCAACTAAAAAAATCTGGTTGGGACTTTCACTTCAGTTGTCTATAGGGACTTGATATGGTAGACCAGACTTTTATTATAAGGTTCAGGGGGTTTTTTATTAGTTTGCATTGCTTAAGCTGTCTGTGTGCGCTCTCTATTTGTCATGTTCCATTATCTCTAAAAGCTGAGATGGGACTGTCTGAAGTTTTAAGTAATGAAACTTTAAACCCTGAAATTTATGATAACCTATGTGTTAAGAGGATTAAAAGTTAACTGAAAAAAACTATTCCTCCCTGATGTAAAATAGAGCATCTCACATGGAATTTTTTATTGACCTATCTTCAAAGGCAATATTGTCTTCAACCTGAGTATTCCTGAATTCCATTACCTGTGAGATAATACTTGCTAGGAGTATTTGATTATTTTTTCCTTTTTCTTTGAAATCTCAGTGAAAATACTGAAAGTCTGATGTAGGAAATAATATTTTTATAGGGAATCGAGTTCATTACAACATAGGAGAAGTATAGAGAAACTAGCTTAATTCAAGCAAAACCCAATTAAAATAAAGGTATAATTCAGTTATGAAATGTAATCTTGGTAATAAAAAAAGAAGCTTATATAGTCCTTTTTTCAGTTACCTCCTTTTGGAACACAGCTGCAACTATACTATTAATTACATGGACAAACTCCTTTAGAGTTTGAACTTTGTATATAGAGATTTGCAAAAGCAGTTACTTCCTTTTCATTGCAGATTTTATATATGCAGGTTTGTCATCTTGAGAGCTGGTTTCCTTTTCTCATGGAGAGTAAGCTGTCACTAAGGAGCAGTAGGATTGGACATTTAGTCACAATGCACTTTTCCTTTGCTGTGTAGCTCTCTCTGATGAGGACCAGGCAGCCCCTAGGACAGTGTGGGGTGCAGGTGTCAGACCTCTGCTGTCATAAGCTTCAGGCTGCCCTGGGGTAGGGACCAGCGCTCAGGAAAGAGGCAGAGATGGCTGCTCTGATTAGTTAGCCCTAAATAACTGAGTCTTTTTGCCAAAGTCCAGCTGTCAGTGAAAACTGCATCTAATGCCTGCCTTATTTTTTACTGTAGCCCTTGAGTCATAGCACCTACCCATCTATTTTTCTGTGTGTGCTGCTGGGGGTGAATTCAAGCAGCTTACACAGCGTAGGTCAGAATGGGGTTTCAGTCTGGAGGTCCTCATCCAATGACCCCAAAGACAGGGTGGCTTTTACACTTGTGAATTCAGTCCATTATTCTCAGTAAAACTTGTGTATTTATTCCCTCAAAGGGCCCGCATGTAACTAACATTCTGTTCCTTAAAATAAAACCAATAAAATCCTGCTGACCAGTGCTTATCTGATGGAGGAAAAGGCAAGAACAGAATGAATCTTGATATGCACATGGTAAAAATCTGTTATGGCCCCCAAAAGTGGTGCATGGGTGTGCTCTAGTTTGCTTTCACTCCTTCACCTTTGGAAGTGGATAACCTTTATTTCAGTACAATGTTACTGTGTTAGATGTGAAAAGGTCCCTTGACATCACATGGCTAATTGGGGCTCCTCAGTGAATAGGATCTGGCCTTTTAGCAGTATTCTGAATGCACTGTTGACTTGCTGACAGGAAGCCCTGTAGCAATAACAAAGGAAGAAATGATTCAGCAATCACCGGAAAGCCTCCCTTGATTTCACATCTGCTAGTCCATCTATTTCCATGCCAGTGGAGCTGCCTTCACATGAATGCAAAGTCTTTCATTGTTCAGCACTTGTTTCCTCTCTTTTTTCTTCTTTCTTTCTTGCTACTTTAAAATGTCACATTTTACACAGGCAGTATCAAAACCAAAGTAAAACAACTGTTAGGGTGATGGAGTGTCAAAAAGTACTAAATTCTGCTAGCTGCAGCAGAAAATGGGTATGTGAAGACAAAGTGCTTCATTATGAATGGCAGGGTGATTTCCAAAATTAGCTTAAGAAAGTCCAAGGGATAAAGGTATTGTCTTACTGAACTGCTGCAGGCCATTATGTCTGTAGGGTGACTTGGCTCCAGCCCTTTAATAGCAAAATCCCAAATCCTGCTTTAGATAAGTTGGTTTTAGTTAGTTACTTTAACAAAGAGGCACCATTCAAAGTTTAAAATGCTTTTGCTTTGTCTTACAGAACTCAATGTACCTAAACAGCTAAGAAAATATTAGGAAATTATTTTATTTTTAAAAGAAAGCAATAAAGCCACTTTTTTTGTTGCCCCATGTTTCTTGTGAGAGTATAGTGTATGCCAGCATATTTAGCTTGACCGGGAAGATTCTTTTGCTGTATTTGGAAAACATATACACCAGCACATTTTTTACTTATCTGGATGAACTTAAAACATTAAGTGATGTGGTCCAGATATTGAAACACAGTCAAAATTAATAAATATGTTAGAAAGCTCATAAATAGTAACAGCTGTCTAATCCTGATATGTTTATTTTAAAGTATGTCACACACCATAAAGGTTACATGTCCTTGTTTTAATGCAGTTCATGGTATAGGAACCTACATTTACTATATGAAATCAAAGCACAGGTCCATATACTTTGTCATTTCATCTCCTAATTAAAGCAACAAGTCTGAGGTATCCCTGAAGTTGTGTTCTTTGCCCTAATTAAATCAAAGGGAAAGTACAACTTGCGCTGCCTGCTGACATCCAATGTTCTCTTCTTCCCGAAGCAGCTTATCTTTTCCACATTGTCCTTTGACTAACTCCTTGCACTGCTCCTTCTCTTCCAGATCTTCTGTTTTTTCCAAGTGTCTTTATTTTCTGTAATGCTATATTGCTGAATGGTTTCTGAGGTTTTTGTCTTCTTAATTTAGGCCTCTGGATTAGTTTCCTTTCTGCGAGGGGGGGTAGGGGAGATAAGGATTGTTCGCTGAGTCATCCTTAGGATCTGGTGTGAGATCTTTCTGAAGGCTGGGGTAAAATCTTGGTATAATAACTCCTCCTGCAGAGGTGTTGAGGGTGCAGTTTTGTGTCAGACGCACTGGAGCCCAGCTAAGGCCTGGGAAATCTCAGGTCAGTCCTGTCTGGGTAGAATATAAAATGATTATATTTAAAATAATGAAAGTTAGACCTAACTTTAGGTCATATCTTTGGAAAACAAGCTATTCACTCACGACTGTAGGACTCTGCACATTAGGATGGGGGTGGCCTGGGGGAAGGTAGAAGACACAACACTTTCCTCCACGGCCTGAACAAGGTGTCAGTCTCTGCAAATTTTGTCAGAGTCAATACAGAATACAGTCTTAAACTGTTAATCTACAAGTGAAAACTGGACCCATATGGTCACTGCAGAGTGATTGTGTTTTCAGCAGCGTGACATCCAGTTGAGATCATCAATGCAATTTTTCTGGAGTGTGGTTATGGACCCAGAATTCAGGAGGCATTTCCTAGTGGTGCACTTTTGCTGTTCCCAGTAGGAGTCACATTATTTGTTGAGAAGTGTTGCTGGAGTGTTTCAGAAGTTCTACAAGTGTTTTATGGAGGAAAATGTGACTCAGGAACACAAGCTGGTAGCTGAAGGGAGTGTCAAGCTTTAATTATGGCTTTCTTGATGTGTATAAAAGGTCATTACCTTATGGAAAGCTGGGAATAAAAATAACCATAAAACCTTAGGAGAAGAGCACCAGAGGAGGGAGGGAAGAGGGAGAGAGCACACATTTATAAAGCAGGATGTTCCTTGTTGATCTGGAATTCAGTTGTGAAAGTGAAGTGGGGATGTAAAACACCATCTTCATTGTGTAGGGACCTTCATTTATCACAGATATGAGAATTGTTTGAATTATCAGTATTTCTTCATCAAGCCTAGCACTTTACCCTCATGCATTTATTGCTTTATTGTTTGTCTGCTGTGCTGATATCTACAAACGAGGACAAAATACCAATGGACTGTGTGGATGGAAATGTGCTTTTGTGTGGAATAAGTGTAAATATTTACTTGCAAAGTGGAATATATAGATATATTCACACACGCATATATAGAAATATAAAAATAAAAATACATATTTCTGTAGATGTATTCATAGAATGTATCTAGTTCTATGACTATATCTCTCTATAGACATAGTAATATAATATATCTAGATCTGTGAGCATATACATCTCCACATAGCCTTACCTATAGATATGATCCCAGGAAAGCCGTGGTACGACCTCGGAGCTGCCCTTTGGCCGAGGCGGGCGGACGGACAGACGGACGGACGGACGGACGGACAGGCCTATGCGCAGCCGGGCGCCCGGCGCTGGGGGGCAGCGCTGTCCCGCAGCTGTCCAGCTGGAACATTTCCTGCTGGAAAAACTCGTGAGGTTTGAGTGCTGACACTGCGCCGAGCGGCTTCCTGCATCTAAAGCGCAGGCAAAGCCCTGGACAGATGCTTCGCCCCCTTTTTTATTTTAAATGCGAAATCCTGTTTTCCTGTGGCATCCCTCACGCACTCTAACCTGATAGTGGAGGAGAGGGAGCTTGCAAGCTCTGGCCTGGGCTATGAGCAATTGTGAGCCAAACCGTGTTCGCAGCCCATTTTTGCAGAGTGTTGTCTCTGCCAGAAGATCACGGGACCCGTGGAGGCACAGCAGTCCGGTCCCCCAGGCTCCCTAGAAGGCCTGGAGTGTGTGGATCGCACAGGCACCACAGAAAAGGAAAAGCCACGGTGTCAGTCTGCTTGTCCTAGGTTGCAAAAGCATTGCCTATGTCCAATTTTCTATAGGAAATATGTAATAAGACAGTGGTTAGTTTTATGCTTCTGCCTGCTTCATCTTTACATTTCGGGCAGCCTAGTAAGTGCTGAAGAGATCCATTATCTTCCACTGCATGTGACATAGTGGTCCTATTAAAGGAAGCTGCATGTTATGCTTTCTCATGGAAACATTATTTTTTCCCCCATATGCTGCTATTATTTCCATTAATTCGTAGTAACTTGAAACTTATGTCTGTTCTCTGATTATGTGAAGTATTAGGCAATGTGACTGAAGATGCATCCCATATAAAGGAAATTTTTGATCACTGAAAGTCCATTCTAAAAAAAGCTAAATATTTATTGAATGCTGCTCCTAACATGAACCTTTTCGCTGCACTGGGACAAGAGGATAGTAAGCAGTAGTAGATGATTCTATAGAACTGTATATGGCATCCAGCTTCATTTCTGTCTCTGAGGAGGCTCAAATTCTTCAGAAAGCATCTCCCTTCCCCTCCCCCTCCCCTCCCTCCCCTCCTCCCTCCTCCCTCCCCTCCTCCGCCTCCCTCCCTCCTCCCTCCTCCCCTCCCCTCCCCCTCTCCCTTCCTCTTCCCCTTCCCTTTCCCCTTTCCTGGGTTTCTTCATTGATGACTTTAGCTTGTGTCACTGGGAAATAATAATTTTCTCTTAGTTACTGTTAATGCCTTCTTTCTCTGGAGGGGAAGCAAATCCCTTGAGCTACCAAATCACAGCGATTGCTTATGGACTTCTTTTGTATATGTAACGACTGCTGTGATCAAGCCCTTTCTGTGTGGATTTCTTACACTGTGATAAATACCATGTCTCTCACTCCTCTCAATTTATAAATGTAGTTCTTATTCCCATGTGGAAAAATAGTGCTGTGGACAAAGTGCATTTACTTGTTTTAGTTTCTGATGGAAGAGGTATATAGTCCTTATTTTTTTTAGGGTATTAAACCCACAAATTCAAGTGGTGAATGTTTTCTTTGATTTAGCAATACTAATAATACCTGTTTCCTATATCATGCTGTTGGATAATGTTATTTCCATTTCATATGTGGGGAACTGAGGCACAGCAAAGTAAAATGAATCCCTGGAAAACATCCCAGAAGCACATGGCAGAAGTTGGAAAACAATCAAGTATTCTCAGTACTTGTCATCTGCTTTGTGCACAATGGTTCTCCTTCATTAAAACTGGAAGGATTTTCTTGGGAATGAGGAGGTCAAGCATTGTGTAAGAGGCATTTTAGCTCTAATGTAGCTCCAACTAGCTGGAAAAAAATGCAATAATCTGCACTTTTGGAAATATAAATAACTTAAACCTTTTTACCAAAAGATAATTCTGTGTAATGGAGGAATCATAGATCCATAGAACCAACTGAGTTGGAAAAGACCTCCGAGATCATCAAGTCCAACCCTTGATCCAACACCGCCATGGTTACCAGACCATGGCACTAAGTGCCACATCCAGTCTCATCTTAAAAACCTCCAGGGACAGTGAATCCACCACTCCCTTGGCAGCCCATTCCAATGTCTGATTACTCTCTCCATAAAAAATTTCTTCCTAATATCCAACCTAAACCTTCCCTGGCAGAGCTTAAGACTGTGCCCTCTTGTCCTACTGCTGGTCGCCTGGGAGAAGAGACCTGGCTACATCCTCCTTTCAGGTAGTTGTAGAGAGTGATGAGGTCTCCCCTGAGCCTCCTCTTCTCCAGGCTAAACAACCCCAGCTCCCTCATTCTCTCCTCACAGGACTTGTGCTCCAGTCCCTTCACCAGCCTTGTTGCTCTTCTCTGGACCTGCTCCAGCACCTCAATATCCTGTACCTCGACTGAGGGCCAGAACTGGCACACCAGCACTACCAGGTGTGGCCTCACCGCGCTGAGTACAGTGGAGAATCCCTTTGCTAGTTCTGCTGGCCACACTGTTCCTGATCCAGGCCAGGATGCCATGGCCTTCTTGGCCACCTGCACATCTGCTGGCTCATGTTCCGCTTCCTGTCAATCCAAACTCCCAGGTCCCTTTCTGCCTGGCTGCTCTCCAGCCACTCTGTCCCCAGCCTGTAGCTCTGCAGGGGGTTGTTGTGACCAAAGTGCAGGACCCGGCACTTGGCCTTGTTGAACCTCATCCCATTGGAATCAGATCGTCTCTCCAGCTTGTCCAGGTCCCTCTGAAGAGCCCTCCTGCTTTTCAGCTGATCGACACTCCCCCCCAACTTAGTGTCATCTGCAAATTTACTAATGGTACACTCAATCCCCTCATCCAGATCATCAATAAAGATATTAAACAGAACTAGGCCCAACACTGATCCTTGGGGGACACCACTAGTGACCGGCTGCCAGCTGGATGCAGCACCGTTCACCACCACTCTCCGGGCCCGGCCCTCCAGCCAGTTCCTGACCCAGCACAGAGTGCCCCTGTCCAAGCCGTGGGCTGCCAGCTTTTTCAGGAGAATGCTATGGGAGATGGTGTCAAAGGCTTTCCTGAAGTCCAGATAATCCACATCCACAGCCTTCCCCTCATCCACCAGGTGGGTCACCTGATCATAAAAGGTGACCTGTCTGTTGGTCAGACAGGACCTGCCCCTCCTAAATCCATGCTGGCTGGGTCTGATCTCTTGTCCATCCTGTAGCTGTTGTGTGATTGCACTTAGGATGATCTGCTCCATAACCTTGCCAGGCACGAGGTCAGGCTGACGGGCCTGTAGTTTCCCAGGTCCTCCTTGTAGCCCTTTTTGTGGATTGGTGTGACATTCACCAACTTCCAATCATCTGGGACCTCCCCAGTGAGCCAGGACTGTTGGTAGATGATGGAGAGCAGCTCGGTGAGCTCTTCCGTCAGCTCCCTCATCACCGTTGGGTGGATCCCATCTGGTCCCATAGACTTGTGAGGATCCAAGTGGCTCAGCAGGTCGCTAACTGTTCCCTCCTGAATTACAGGAGGGCTATTCGGCTTCCTGTCTCTGTCTACCAGATCCAGAGGCCAGTTGTCCTGAGGACAATCTGTTTCACTGTTGAAAACTGAGGCAAAGAAGGTGTTAAGTACCTCAGCCTTTTCCTCATCTTTGGTGACTATGTTCCCCCCCATGTCCAACAAAGAATGTAGGTTTTCCTTGCCCCTTCTTTTGCTATTTGTAGAACCATTTTTTGTTATCCCTAACAGAAGTAGCTAGATTGAGTTCAAAGTGTGCCTTTGTCTCTCTAATTTTCTTTCTACATGACCTAACTATATTCCTCAACTCTTCATGAGTAGCCAGCCCTTTTTTCCATAGGAGGTAAGCTCTTTTTTCCCCCCTAATTTCCTCTAAAATCTCCCTGTCCAGCCAGGCTGGCCATCTTCCCTGCTGGCTTGCCTTTCGGCATACTGGGACAGCCTGCTCCTGTGCATTCGACTTGCTTCTTGAAGCATGTCCATCCCTCCTGGACCCCTTTGTTTTTAAGGGTTGTTTCTCAAGGTACCCTCTGAACCAGTCTTTTGAGTAGGCTGAAATCTGCCCTGTGGGAGCCCAAGGTAGATGTTTTATTGATGGCCTTCTTTGTGTCTCTGAGTTCTGAAAACTCTATTATTTCATGGTCACTGTGCCCCAGACAGCCTCCAACCACTACATCTCCCACCATCCCCTCTCTGTTTGTGAACAGCAGGTCTAGTGGGGCCCCGCCCCTGGTGGGCTCATGTAGCAGCTGAAGCAGGAAATTATCTTCTATAGGAATCTCCTAGGCTGCCTCCTCTGCTGTGTTGAGTTCCCAGCAGACATCCAGCAGGTTAAAGTCGTCCACAAGAACAAGGGCTGGCGATTTTGAGACATCCACCAGCTGCTTGCAGAATAATACATTACCTTCATCATCCTGATTTGGTGGTCTATAACAGTCTCCCACCAGGATATCAGCCTTGTTGGCCTTCCCCTTGATTCTGATCCACAGGCACTCAACCTTATCGTTCCTGATTTCAAGTTCTACAGAGTCAAGAGACTCCTTAACTTATAGAGCCACCCCTTCACCTCTCCTACCTTGCCTATCCCTTCTGAAGAGTCTGTAGTCTTCCATGGCAGCACTCCAGTAATGTGAGTCATTCCACCTCTTTTCCATGATGGTGACTACATCATAGCTTTCCTGCTGCACGATGGCTTCCAGCTCCTCTTGTTTGTTACTCATACTGCGGAAAAGGAGGACCAGAAGATGAAAAGTTAAGGGAAGGGAAGAAGAAAACATTAGTAAAGAAGTGAAAATTCTCTTATTGTGTTACTGTAACTAAGCTGTTCTAAGGGTTTGTAACCTTAATAGAACTAACCTGTGAGGCTTCCTTGGCCTATTGAAAGAACGCAAAGCTCAGGCTAGAGTACATTTCATAGGTACCTGCAGTTCCAGATCCTCATTATTTTTTATTTCCATAGTAAACAGGAAGATGGCCTGTCCCATGTCTCCCTGCTGTAAGTGGTCCTTCAGCCACAGTGTGCTCTGAAAGGTGAAGAACTGTATTTACAGGACAGGTGCCATAAAGCACATCTTTATCAGCCATGACTGAATAATGCTTTTGATCCTGGCCAGTCACATTTTTCCTTTGAACCTACAAACCAAGGAAACTGCCTTGTGATGTCGAAACTGCTTTTTACAAAACATCAAACCTCCCACTTTGGACATCAGAAAACAGACTTGCTCTTTCAGACTGATAACAGAAATCTCTCTTCTTCCATCATCTGCTTCTCTGATCTTGTGCCAATAGGTCACAGCAAGGGTGGTTGTCATTATGGTGCTGATGCATCCCACTTTTCTTGTCCTCCTCCCCTTGTGACTCGGTGTGGAGTATTCTCCAGGACCACTAGCCTATCCTTCTTTTAGCCCTGCAAGGAATTTTCAGGGGAACTGTCATTCCCTATGACACTTCATACTTGTGTTAGCTTGGGCCACGCTTTGTGTCTACACAGAGCAGTCACGTACATCATGAGGTGCTTGCTCTGAGCATCCAGTGATCCCCATACTGTTGCAGGAGTAGACAGCCAGCTTTCAGCTAATGGAATTTCTGGCTTTCTGTAGGCTGATGCTTTGGTATAGGCAACCTGACCACCATAATAAGGGTCTGCAAAGATACTTATATTACTTCTTTTGAGAAAGAAATGCACCTCCAAAGAAGCACCGACTTGAAGGCTGCTCTGGGACTACTTTAAAATAATAGTACTTCTGTTGCATGATCATTCAGAAAGCGAAAAAATATGCCAGTCCCTGTAGGATTCAACAGTCAACTGATTAATAACTGTAACCTTGAAGAACACACAATGCCTATTCACTGAGAGAGTATGTGAAAGAAAAACTCTAATTTTATTTCCTTCTCATTGCTGATTAAATTTGGGAGGTATCCTTTGTTATATTAGGGGCTTCCAGTCCTTTCCTGTGATGAGTCATGTCATAAAAAAGACATGGTAAGTGGAAACTCTCCAGTATTCCATGATATTACAAGATGATGCCCAAAGATGCATATGAAACACTGAAGGCAAGACTTCCTTGTGTGACAGGTCTTATCTATGCTGTTACAGCCCATGTGCAACACTGGCAAGACTAATGACAAATATTTTTCAAATGTACTCAGGTTGGAACATAGCTGATTGACTGGTTGTGCTCAGGCAACTAGGAAGTCTACTGGTTAATACTGGTATGCCTTAGTGACAGGGAAGGGGAAAAGGGCTGCCCTGTGGTCTTGCACACTGGAAATACATGGTAACACTTGTGAGTTACTAATTGGAAAGGTATGTGCTGCTTTTCCAGGCAAATTGAGCTATCTATTATAGTTATTTCTGGTGATCATACGAGTTTTCTGGTTTGTTTGCAATACATTATTATTTAAGAATGTAAAAAAGATGGCTGTTCTGGTCATTTTAAGAATAATTTGTTCTTTACAATTTCAGTGTTATATTTCCTATTAGCCTTTATTTTGGCAATAAAAGTGTAGTTGGAAAATTTATGTTAGTCCATTTCTTTTTCAATGCCTGGTTTGGGTTTTGAGTTTTAATAAAAGTCACAAACCTTTGGTTTTTCCAATGATTCAGCTCTAATAAAATCCTTTAATTTATAAATGTCTTTGAACAACAACTGCTGCATAGGAAAAAATTCTCTAAGTTCTTAAAGACACAGTTAAGGGGGGTGTATGAGGGTTGGCTGAATGACCTGTCTGATAGCAGCTTGAATGTGATTTTTTTAAAGTATAAACCAGTGTAAATGAAAGCATACTTGGTTTTAATTAATTAGTGTACATACAAAATGCTTAAAATCTTAGTCTTAATTCAATCAAAATACTGCAAACAGAGTTTTTAACTTAGGAAGGAAGGTTTTAAACCAGATTTTATGTAGGAAGAGGGACTGAAGGCTAGAGGTGAGAGAAAACACTGCAAAGAACGGAGTGGGAGTGGGGCAGGGTTGGGGGGGTGGTATGCCTGGCAGATGACAGTGAGGAGGACTTTGACATTCCCACTCAGAGTGGGAGGGTGCTCAGAGGCTTACTTTGTGTGTAGGTGCACTAACACATTGAGCCTGAGTGGCACAGAAGAAGGACTGAAGGTCTGCAGTGAATGAATTCAACTGAAGACAGACTTTTTCCAGGCAGAACTAATTCTGTTTTCCCTGTCAGGTCGTGGTCATCGAAAACTCCCGTAACACGTATCACATCGGGGTCACCAAATATAGACAATGAAGAAATGAGGCTGCACACACCATGATTTGGTTTTCAGGATTCTCCACTGAGCTCTCTCTGCATTTCCCCTTTATTAGGGTTCTCTTGGTAAACAGCACTTGCTGTTGTTATTCAGTTAACTAGAATTCCCAGGATTTTTTGTAAAAATGTTTTGATTCACACACTCCTTCTCAGGTCCAATGCTGAAACACTCCCTGCAGTCACTAGACTGCATATGGACATAATGTGCAGTGTCATGATAAGAGTACTTTAATGCCTCTGTGAAAACAGGTTTTTGAGCTGGCCAAAAGGTCCAAGACCTATCACTGTGCTGGGTCAGTCTGAGGAGGGAGAGGATGCAGGCATTGTTTCAAGCCTTTTCTCTCTAACTCAGCTTCCAGTACAGCACTGTTTAATCAGGCCAAAGAATCTACTGGATTTCATCCAGATTTCCCTTGTTCTTAGGGTTGGATTTGCTGCAGTTCAAATAACAATGAAATGTGAACTGATTTTGTCAATCTGCTTCTCTTTAGGTCTCAGACCCCTTTGTCTGTTTCTACTCCCATGACAAGCAGCCTTTTCCAAAAATGATACAACCACAGGTCTGGCAAGCCAGGACGCTGCTAAAACCAAGGCATGTAGGAATTAGATGTCAGAATGGCAAAACTGCTGGCTCATGGTCTGTGCTAAGGATTCAGCTGTGGAGGGTTGTGGTATTTTGCATTAATATCAAATGCTCTGGTTGTTGTTGGTCTACATGCTCAGACCTTTGCATCCAGAATCTTCCCTACAGTAGCCTTTGCTATTGGTGAGGTAGTAGCACAACCTAAATATATTCTGGCCCCCTCTTCTGGATTAGCTTGGCCAGAAAGCAATGAGAGTAATAACTCTGATCTTCAGCTCAAGGAAGGCTCCTTCTAAACAACACTAAGAAGCACAGCTCATTTAGAGTGCCAAAGAGCTTGTTAAAGCAACATTTCCTCATTTAGTTAGCATTGGATATGGCTGATGAAAAATGAAGTGATGAGGAATATCTACAGCCAAGGAATAGGAATAGCTTTTCTGTAGGAACATTTCCTGTATGAGGAAGAAAGAACAAGTATAAAACTGGGCTGCTGCAGCAGAAGCACCACCATTTGTATTGTTTTATCTCATATTTAGCAGTTGTCCAGAATAAGAAATGATAGAATTGTGTGGGCTCCAAAACTATGTTCAAAATTTAAGCAAAAGACAAAGAATTGCTTTTTTTGCCTTTTTTGTGAAAGTAATATTGCTTTCCCAGTCACATGCTGGTGTGTATTTAACAATTCTTGTCTGCTCTTAAATTGGTTTGGGGCAAAGTGTGGGGTGGGGGTAAATAATCCTCAGTTGCTGGAGTGCTGGTTCTGGTATTCATGCACCAACAGAGAACTGTTCATAATCCTCTTCCCCAGCTCCCTCCCCCTTCAGCAGGGAGAGAAAGTCTCTAGACAACAGGTTCTGTATTCTGTAAACACATCAAAGGTCCTAAAAATATAAAATGCTAACATTAGCTCTGGCTTTTCAGCCTTCTACCTCCATTTGACCCCACTTATTGCATAAAAGGTGAATGAATAGTTTTCAACCTTAGCAGTGAGGAAAAAGTGAGTTTGGTCACTTCTGTAGTAGGACAAACATTTTCTCAGCAGGTGTTAACAGTCTTGGGGGGGGCTTTGTTTTCTTTTTTATGTTTGTCTGTCTTCCCAGCACTGAGGACAACCATAATAGGCTTCAGCCCAGAGTTTTACTTGAGTGGTCAGAAAAAGTCTTCAGTTACCTGTGATTAGATATGGTTGTTTTACCCCTTGATTAAGGTTTGCATACAGTGCTGTCTGGGGTCACTCACTTGACTACATAAGAGCCAAACATAGCAAGAATGGGGCATTTAGCAGAGTCTAAACTTTTACTGGCACAGGCCTGCCCTCTGCCACTCTGATAAGGTTTTATTCTGTAGAAGTAATGAAAGAAATTTGTGCTCTCTTTAAAATATTTGATGAACACTTTCAAGAGAGGCATTGTTACGTGTCAATAATTTGAAATCAGGCCTGCAAAACTGAGCTTTGTTTTTTTTTGTGTCATTTAGTGATTTCCAGGCTCTGTATATGTCTCTGTCAAGCCTGGCAAGGCAGTGAGGACATCTGTTTCTGTGAATGAGCAGAATGTGCTGGGCCTGGGAGCAGAAGGTGTGTTTCATGCTACGGCATCATGTTTTTGCTGTAAGAACTTCCAGGACACATAACTTCTGTGTGTTTAACGTTGGTGGTAAACAATGTGAAAAAGATGGAAGGCTATTCCTGCTGTTAAATTATCCCCTTCCCCTCCTCCTCTGTGTCTTATCTCTAAGAACAAGTAATGTGAAGGTTCTAACTTGCCCCAATCTATGTAAAAGGACTGAGAGTCCTATAACTTCACTGTAAGTTGATGTATCCAAATAGGCTGTTGGAGAGAGCTGCATTCAAAATTGAAAATTAGCATTTTAAACCCTTGATTTCAGTATCTTTTGCTTAGAAATATGTGATTCAACATCTACTCTTTTATATAGGATCAAAAGCTTTACCTTTTTTGTCTTACCTCTGCTCAGCTCTGAGTATGCCATCCTGACCCCATTGTAGTAAACAATAAAGCCCTTATTTGACATCACTAAGAGCAGGATTGGACTACCAGTGCTCTGTTTTTTGCTCACAGTGCACAGTCAGCTCCTCAGCTTTTTAAAAGATGTGTCTAATTAAAATAAATCCAAAAAGTCAACAGGCTTGGGGATCCCTTGCCTCAGCCAGGTACCTGGAGTCCCAGAGCCAAGGCTTAGGCAGTGGCTAATCTCCAAAGCTGCAGTCCAGGGGAATGCATTCCTCTGTGGGGCAGCAGCCAGGGCCTAGCCCAGGATGGGGAGGTCATCTCCAGACCATCTCCTTGAATGGAGCTGGGAAGCCTCGGGCACTCCAGAGCATGCAGGATGAGGATCGAGGTTGTCACCATCCAGACTGCTGCACTACTGGAGCTGGTGACATGGGCAGTAGTGTCACATTGCATGAGCACTTTTGCTGACAAACAGTGCAATTCTACCCAACTTGTGTATTACCTGTTCCTTTGGAGTCAGGGAGAAAAAATGTCTTTGCTTAGGCTGCCTTAACCCTTGCAGGATCTCATCCCTTTTATTTGGCCGTCCTCTTTTATAGGAGGCTTGCAGCCTCTTCCTAGTCCAGCTCTGTATCTCTGGCTTCCTTCTTAATTCTGCCTTTGCTTTTGGACTGACTTTAAATCCAGACCTTTGGATGCTGTTGTTATTTAGAGATGCAACTCCCCAGTCCCTTAAAAATTCTTTTAATTCTTTACTTTTGCACTAAAAGCAGTGACAGCTTAGGAAGAAAAACAAAAAGAGAGTACTTCGTGTAATCCAAACTTCAGCTCCCCTGATCATTGGCTCCACTTTCGCAGCTTGTGGTGTCAACACAAGATTAAAAACACATATCAAGTTTCACTGGCTGGCTTGAAGTTACTGGGAATTGTTGTAGACCCTTTCTCCCTCTGCCAAATAAAATCTTAAGAAGTTTAATAAATAAAATATAAAGTCTGAAGAAGGTGAAGTCTTCTACTGAAATGAAATGGACATGGACCTCTGCAGCAGGGTGTACAGTCTTCTGGCCAGGATTTGTTAGCATACTACCTGACCTCCAACAGGAGTTCTGCTGCATCCCATGGTACTGTCACAGCTGTCATTCCCTGCTGCTTAGTCTAGACTTACACTTCAGCTGCTCTGGGTACTTGCCTAGCTGCTCTAGGTTTACACTTTCTCCAAAACTGGGATGTCCTCAAGAGTTTCTCTTCTCTGTTCTGTCTTCTCTCCAGACCATCAAATAAGAATATCCAACCCACTACTATGTTTCTCCTTGGCTACTCATGAGCTTTAATGTGACCTGTGACAGGACCCAAGGGAATGGCCTGAAGTTGTGTCAGGAGAGGTTTAGGTTGGTACTAGAAAAAGGTTCTTCACCCAGAGGGTGGCTGGGTACTGGAATAGGCTCCCCAGGGAAGTGGTCACAGCACTAAGCCTGACAGAGTTCAAGAAGCATTTGGACAATACTCTCAGGCATATGACATGATTCTTGGGGATGGTCCTGTGCAGGGCCAGGAGTTAGACTTGATGATCCTTGTGGGTCCTTTCCAACTTGCATACTCTGTGATTCTTTAATGTTTTGAACTAATTGAGAGTGGGTGGAGAATTTGATTTCTTTAGAAATGAAGTAAGCCTAAATTTTTAAAGATCTGTAAATGCCATTGTGATTAAGTTTAATGTTGAATGGAAGCAGTGGTGTGGGTTTTTTCCTTGATGTGTTTGTATACATCCAACTCAAGAACTTAATTTTTTTTTCAAGGAAATTGCATTGTCAAAAGAGAAATTTTTTTTGGAGCCCTTATAGTGTGATGAAAAGCAGATCCAGTCTTTGCTCACATCTGCACACAGTTACACTGTGGTAAGCAAGTGAGGAAACTCAGTATGGGTGTTTTTTGATTGTGGTACCAAATCTTATATCTTTGCTATGCACTCACTACTAATCTCATACATTGCTTGTTATCTGCTTGCTCCCATACTCTAGGATAAAAATCATGCCTTTTTGGGATTAAAAAACATGACAGGAAGGACTAATTTTAAAAACAATTGGGATAGAGGCCCAGGGAGAAAGGGGTCCAGCTTCTGGGATGGGGTTCCTGCCTTCCCTCTTTGTAGAGGTACTGGCTGACACTAATGAAGTGGGCAGAGCCTTCATTCCCTGTTGTATTTGTATTAGATATGGCAGTAATTTCTGACTTAACCTTCCCAGGAGAGCAAACTTTCACTTCATTAACACTGGTGTCATTAGTGGGATGGGGTAATTCACCATATGATCCAGACCCGGCTGTGACCTGCATGGAGCCATCCAGTGGCAGTGCTAATTAGTGCCTTAGTGCTACATGAACACTTCTCCACAGTCACTTCGGCTGAGGTCACAACTAATTTTGCATGAATCACTAAGCAGCCATTGCCTGGTAACTAATTTTGACCTCTAACTGCTTCAGCAAGACCTCCAACCCCGCTGCTGAGGATAAATGACATCCTGTTGTTATCTGTCCTCCAGACAGCTGCCAAATTCCCACAGCAGCTTTGGTTTGCCCTCCCTGTGGACGAATAGCGCTCCAGGCATTGCAGCATGTCCCTGATATGAGCGTGAATAACTACTGTGATTAGGGGCTGACTGGGCCGAGACCCATCAGGCAGTGGTGGCAGAAGCTCAAGTTGGACCCTGGAAATATTTCTTCCTTTTTGGTCTAGTTTTTGGATCAAGGGGGAGAGGAGCTAGGAGGAGAAGTGCTGAGACAGGGCTAACAGCTTTCTCCAAATTCCCAGGATACACAGCCAACACATTTATGCATTTCATTCTTCCTCCAGTCATTTGGTGTGGCTGTGCAATACAACTACGTGCATAGCACTGTGAGGAAGTGCAGGGGAAATACCTATGGTGAGGGATTGTTTGGGATTACAGAGGAGAAGAGTAGTGTGTTTTGGCAGGGGTGCAGACAGAGTTTATCCAGGAGATGTAAGAAAATTTAAACCCTAGTTAGCTGGATTTTGTAGCTGAGCAAGGCCTTGGAGTTAGTGGTGTTAACTGAGCTGTCACCTACTATGAGAAAGTATCTTCTTGCCAGGAGTCCCGAATATTCTCTTGTCTTGTTAAATTATAGTTTGGTATCTATTCTCAAGGGTCTTCTAGGTATTTTCCTAATGCTTACTGTATCAGACACTCGAGGCAGCCCCTGTTGCCTTAAGAACAGGAACAAACACTGCATGAGCTTCAGCGTGTGCAAATACACCCTGAGAGAGTGTTTAGACTACTGGTGTTTCACTGAAACCTGGCAGATTCATCTTTACCTCATGCTGTTGACAATGACTAAACTAAATGTTGCCTTCATTAAACTTTTGAGGAAATCATCAAGAAAAATAAAGAGAAACTTTTTATTAGAAAAAAAAACAATGAAATAAAATTCCCAAACTCCCTGAACTTCTAAAAAAAGCCAAACCCAATTTTAGTACAGAAGTAAAAATTGCTCATGCAGCTCTGATTCTTAAACCTAATTGCTGTTACAAGTGGTCCCAACAATGCAATATTCAGAATGCCTGCTTTTGAAATTTTAGCTGAGGATATATTCTCTATGCTGGTGGGGATTTGATGGTGGGTTTTTTTTCTTTTTCAGTTATTTAGCTTGTGTTTCTCCATGAGAAATCAACCCTTTTCCACTGAAAGCTTCAGAATTGCAGTAGGCAATTCAGTAGTAAGTCAAGTGAAGAAAATTAGACAACTGGTTTAAGACTGAAATTCATAGTATCTTTTACAGACAATCATGTAAAGATATCCACACAGTTCAAGTAAGTCTGGATATTTAGCATTTAAGCTGTCAGGCTTCAACTGTGGTACTGAGCTTTATCCTGAGGTGGATATTTATCTACTGGTGAAATAAGATGTGCTGGTGGACCCTCTGCAGTGAAGCAGAAAATCAAAGCTCCTGACTATTTACAGTCAGTAAAACTTACATGGCCCTGTTTATAAGGGGCCTCTTCTCTGATTTGGGATGTATTTCAGTTTGTGTTGAAGCCTGACCTTCTTAAAGTATTTTTTCCATGTGTACTTCAGTGAAGTTCTGCTCTGCCCTTTGCTGTACAGACCATCTCTGTATAACATTTAAGAATTCCAAATTGATTAAGTTTAGTGAAGGATGAAGTGATCCCTATTTGTGTGTGTTTTCCTGAAGCACGGCTGACAAAAGCTATGTAAATGTAACACATGACTGCTGTTTATGGTAGATTAAGCTTGTTCAGCATTTGTAGGTAATGTACCCAGTTAGCAAGTAAAAGAAAAGGATTTTGTGGTGGGGTTGTTTTTGTAATTTGGGTTAATAATTAAACTAATCTGACAAAAACTATCTGGCAAAAAAAGCTAGACTGGACAGCTATGTGTCAGAAGGCTCTACAATGGGAAGAAAGTGACCTTTGGAAGCAAACAGCAAAGCTGGTATGACAACTAGCAAGCATGTCTAGCTAGATTTTTTTTCAACAGTGAAATATAGTTTAAGCTGTCTCTTTCTGTCGTTCCTGTCACAAGTAAGCTTCCATTTGCCTACCTATCCAAGAACATAGCTCTGTGTGATAGCACCCACATCAAACTATGCTTTGCAAGCTGTTGTGCCAAATCAGGAAATATTAGAGAATTTGTGGACCATGGGGAGAAAGCTCTATAAAGGCTTTGACCCATGGAATCACATTAAAATGGATCTGTTTCTGGGCTAATTAAACTTCTGTTTTACCTTTGTAGTTTACTTTTAATATAGGTAAGCTCCATTTGAGAAAGGCAAACTACAGTGGTCCATGTCTAGCAGCCTTGTGATAGCAACTAAGTGGGAAGCCAGTCTGGATCTTGGAGCTACAATGTGAGAGGAAAAGAAAGAAGGATGCTATGACTGATGACACACCAATTGAGGGGAAAGGCAATGTGTGGCATGATGTCTTGGATTTTTTGGCGTCTAAGAAATTGTCCTTGACCTGCCCTTGCACTTTGCCTTTTCATATTTAACAATTAAAAAATAAAAGAAAAGGCTTATGGCTTGGAAAATTTGTAAAAATTCTGGACTACAAAAACAAAGCAGATGAAGTCAGTGGGTGGTCTGTGTTCACTGCAACATCTTCTCAAGTGTCCAGGCACTGAATTTGCTGTAATCACTTTCTCTTTATAAGCACGTAACTGGGTGGGAAGGGAGTGGGGGAAAGACAAAAGTAACAAATGTTCTTTACTGAGACAATATGTTCCTACAAATACTGATTTTAAAAAAGAAAGTAAAGATTTTTTTCCAGAAAGGAAACATGAATTGTGCATTGTTAAGAATCACGTTGTTTATACTTGTGTATCACAGCCCAGACTCAGTCCTTTTGTGTCACTGAATTTAATTTCAGTTTTAATCTTGCTTTTGTTTCTTGTTTAAATGAAGCTCATGTTAAACGCTTCTGTTTCCTTTAAAAAATGCTGATCAGTTGTAAATCCTAAACCCATGCATACTTCATCTCCTTATTGGCTAGAAGAGGCAGACTTTTCTTGCCTTTGGGTTTTGGGAAAATGCCTCCATTTGTGGAGGTATAATGTGTATTTACCAGTAATGAAGGAGACTTTTCAGCTGCAGAATGCCCTACACCAGGGGCAAAGCTTTTTTTTTATTTTTTCTTTTTTTTCCCCCCCTCTTCTTAAAGAACAATGAAACTTTTTTAAAAGGAGACTCGAGAAAGACATTTTGTATTTAGTGTGACTGTTCAGGGCTGCCTTCACTTTCTCTGCATAACAAATATAGTATTGAGATCACTTCCCCATGCCAGGAATGGATGTCCTCCTATGGTCACTGAGGAGTTCCCTCCTTACTCCCCATGGGTACCAGGCTCTGTGCAAGATTATCTGAAGAGGCTTTTAGCAAACAGATTTTAATCTGATTCACAGCCTGTGAGCCTCGTGCCTGCCCCTGAGCTTCTGAGTCTGGTTGGGTGTGCTAGACACCTTTCCCTGCAGTTGTAGGGCAAGGCTGGGTGTGTAGCCTCCCTCCTTCCTCCTCTCTCATGCTGCAGACTGGGGGACAGCATGGTATTTTCTGTCATACGTGCAGCCTGACCTGACAAAGAGATAGGTCCTGCATTGCACAGTTTCTACATACCTCAAGGATATTGGGGTACACTCTACTGCGTGAACTCCTCAGTAGGTACTACCGTGTTTGTACATACAATGCCACATTTGCAAACACCTTCTATACTGCATCACCCTCTACATTATGGTTATGACCTTTTATGCCACTTTTTCAATGCATTATTTCTTATTTTTCGCTTGTTAGCACAGCAATTTGAACTGTAAAGGTGCAATTGTGTCAGCAGTATTTTTGTTCTAAGGTAATGGGGTAGTACTCTGTATTGCCAATAGCTGAATATGACCGTCTTGCAAAAATCATGCTGTGGGAAGTTTCTCAGATAACATAATTTTGCTTTGTTTCTTCCAAAGCAGGTGCCAGAATTTTTTATGTCTACATCCTCTGTACTCCTCTTTCCTTTGGCTTACTGGGTAAAGCTGAACTCAAATAGAAAATCTGACTCTGCTTCACAGATTGGTGAGGTTAGTAGCAACTCTGATCTAAAGCAGAAGCCGATTACATTATTAAGTTGCCTCCTGAGATTGTTTTGTTTCTAACTACTGCTACTGTGTCCCACCTCAGAGCTGTTATAATTCAACTCTCAAACACTTTCGCACATATTCCTGGTTGGGTTGCTTTTGTTTATAGCAATACTAAAAGCCCTTTGGTACACACCATGGTGCAAGTCAACTTGCAACAATATGCATTATGCTGTCCCTAAAGCTGAGTAATCATCCCCATCAGTAGCAAAGGCCATATCCAACTTTCAAGATGATCTCCTCTAGGGTTTGCAAAAGATGCAGAAGCAACTTCCAACTGCTTTGCAGTACCCTATGTATGTGCAGGCATGTGTCTACAGCCCATGTCCTTGCATGTGTACAGCAGGAGCATTAGTTCAGCTTCTGAGCAAGCTATTAGGAAGCACAAGAGGAGACATTTGCTGCCTGGAGAGTCACTCATCTTCTCCTTGGGGGTAAGTGAATGAGATGGATGAGGGAGGAACAATCCATATTCTGGACATAGGAAAGAGGCTATTATATCTGAATAAAAGTAAATTTAATTTAAAATGTACATTGCGTTCTTTGTAAAGGTTAAATGCCTCTTATGTTATTGATATGACACAGGATTTAAAAATTCAAATGCTTTTAAAGTGTTGTGTGAGTGAATTATGTGCTATGTTTTATGTTATGCATTATATAAGAGCTAATTCAGGGTGTCCCACAATTTCTCAGGACCAAACAAATGGATGTGAGGCCTTGTATATAAATCTCCTTTTGTCAGGTGGAGAGTGTTGTAGTGTTGTTTGAGGGTTTGGGGTTTTTTGTTTGTTTGCTTTTTGTTTTGTTTGGCTGGTTTTTTTAAACCAGTACTGGATATGCCCTTTTCATATTATACTGTTGCATGCAGCTTGTGTTAAGTGTACCTTCTTCAGTTTCATTAGGTTGTCCTTTCTTGCATATTTATATCAGTACGCAGCCCTTTATATTACCAAAATGGTGCAAAAGAGTCTTAAGATGAATGAAGACCAAAGAAAAACTATTTTTGCTGGGCTCTACAGCTCTTCCTTCTTTGCATGTTACCAAATATAAAATATTTAGGTGGATTCAAATTTATACAGCGTCTAAGTGCCAAAGCTGTGGATTTAATTGTAGTGTGTATACCTACAATTTGTAGTAGAAGTTTAGTTAATTGTAGAATTAAATGACTTTGTTTTCCACTGCTGTGGGTCTCTATTGAATTTGGCACAAGTTCAAACAGCCTTGTAGCACGCAACATTTGCAGGACCATAAAGCAAAGACCCTCCCTAGGAACACAAATGGAATTTCTTTCCACCACTGCAGTGAGATTAATGACAGTGTTAGTACGGTTTTTTCTATCCCTTTGTCCTGTAAATCTGAGTTCTATTCTACTAAACTGCCTTTTAAAGAAAACAAACTAAAATTCAGGCTGCCTAAGTTCTCATGAGGCACTGTTCAAGGGGCAGTGTTTTGCTTACCCCACAAACCTTTCAAGGCACTGAATTTTGGGCAGGAGATGTATACAGGATCAGGCATGCTGGCAGAGACTGATGGGGTTTGCAGTTGTAGGAGAAAGGGCCACACATCAGCTGATCCTGCTGATGTGATGGATTAGTAAACAGAGAAAGGTTTGCATTGTTCTAAAAATGGAATGATTAGCAGCTGCCCTTGTTGGGTCAGGCTGGAGGGAGGAGGATGAGGAGGACAACAACACACTGTGACACTGGTCCATATTAAATTCAATATCAGCATCCTTCTCTATTGCTGATCTCCCTCCTTTTTCTTCAATGAGAAAAATCCTGGAGGACTTCCTTCATACCAAAAAAAGAGCATTTCATTTATTTTTTTCCTTTTGCTTATGCTTTTTTTGATACAACTCTGCTGATTGCACTTTTAACTTTTCAAATATTTTTAATATGAGGTAATTTCCAGGGAGAAAAGAGTTAGAGGTACTATCTTAGCTGCAAAGGCAGATCCCAGCCTGAAGTAACAACCAGAGATGGCTGTGCATATGGATTTATTAAATGCAATAATGTGTGGCAGGTCAGTATGTCCTCACAGATCTGTTCCTTTAATGTGACGTTTAAATTTGGATTCACCTCTAAAATTAATAAGCCGTAGTATTTTCTTTTCATGTCCTAAAACAAAAAAAAACCCACAAAATTTTTTAAAAAAATAATTAATGGGTTGCTTATGTGGATTTTTAGTGCTTGGTTCCTTGGGACCCCTGTTTTCCTTTTGTGAAGCAGTTCAGCAATTGAGAGCCTTACATGCGGCACAAGGCCTGTTTCAGTAATGTCAGCAGTTGGCTTCACCACTGATGGACTCTGGTAAGAGTAGCTTGCTCAGACACGTGCTGTCTTTTGCTGCCAGTCTTCCCTCTGCTGAGGGCTGCCTCCCACAAAGATTCATCAAGGGGGCTGGTGTTTCCATAGCTGCTGATGGCTGTGTTGGAAAGGGCTGAAGTTGAACGTTAAATAATTTCTGAATAAGGCTCTGAGCTCACTTCCTGGGAAGTGAGTGGGAGCAGCTGCGTTACTGTGTAAATCCCACCTGCTTGCTCTGCCACCAGCCTGTAGACACTGAGCAGATGGTGGGGTATGCATTGTGGCATGTGCTTCCCAAACCTGTACTTAAGTGCTTTACTGAGCTAGGCTACTGGCCCTTCAAGGATGCCCAACACTTTTGAATGCTATTTGGCCAAATTGAATTGTATTCCTCAAGGAAACAGCTTTGCATCAGCTAGATCTTAGCAGAGAACTCAGTCAGCTGGAAGTGAGTGAAGCCCACCTTTTCAGAGTTGCATGTCAATCAGTGAAGCTTCTGTCTGACAGATGAATCTAGAGTTAAGGGTTCCTCTATAGAAAGACAGGAATAAAACGGAGGGCTTAAATTACCTTACTGTTGGATGATGAGACAATACAGTGGCCAGAGCACATGCAGGGCTCACTGTTTCTAACTGCTGCAGCTCCCCACTAGGTTAGCTGTACTCATAGTGCTCATGGGGACAGCAACTCTTTATGCAACCCAGAACTTCTACTATGGGCAGCAAAATTTGGTTTGTACTAATACAGGATAATGATTTGTAGTATTTTTTTAAAGCAAAGAGCTTTGAGGATTAATTTTGTTATTTTAGATATAATTATAAACAGCTTTTAACAAACAAAACCCACAAGATTGCTAAAATGTGTCGTCATATAGTACAGCAGGACAAATTGATCTGGACGGCTTTACATTAGCCAGTGCGCAACATCTCTTGACACTTTAGATTGCTTTTAATGTAAGGAAAAATACAAGCCCAACCTTAAGCACTCAAATTCTGAAAATGGAGCACTTAAATAAAAAGCTTTGTTTCATGAATTTCTTTTGTCCTATATGGGTTAAGTTCCTCAGAGCTCTTCAGAAAACAGGGTGATTTTCTTCAATGCCTCTTTGTGAGTTAAATGCTTAATTTGGGTTAATCCAGTTGAAAAACATTGTCTCTATGAGGTGGTTTGCTCATTGGAAGAAATTTATTGACTGTCAAAGAAAGTAAAAGAAACCTTTTGAAAATAGCTTGATTAAAACAGTACTGCAGAGGAGAATTAAAAAATATAACTGCTGTTTAAAACAGATGATCCCTCTTGTTTGAGAGCAGAGTCTCCTTGCAGGGCCTGGGGGTGCTTGCTGTGTGGGGTCTGCTCAGCCACATCTCTTCTGAACAAGGACAGAGAAACATTTGAAGACAAAGAGTAGTCCAGGTTACTTGTCAGAATCATGATTTTCTGCCTTATTTTCTGTCACATAATAATCTAGAATATTTGAGATTTCCAGTTGAAAGGAGGAGGAGGCACTGTGGGTATGTGTACTGCTTAAGGAAAATGATGAGAAGAGCTTGCCAAGTAAGGAAGCATTTCACTGTTTTTCTTCTCAGAAAGTTACTCAGGAAGTTAGGGCAGAAGGAGTCTAGGAAGAATTTGGCCATGTCTCACTTGCAGATTTTTCTTCTCCTTTAGGGAAACAAATCCATTTTAAAAGCAGAAGTTAGAAAGAAGGGAAGAGTTCATTTCATATCTTGCCTTTCTGTCTTTAGACTGCTAGAATGAGTTTTTCCCCATCTCTAAATATTATTGTTGCATGAGGCTGTCATTATGATGGGCACCTTTCATAGCTGTAAAGGACATGCTTGAGAAAAAGCTGCAATTAATACTGAAAAACCACCAAATCTTAAAGACTTGGGAGAGATCTCTGATACTCCCTAGTTCAATCTCTCATACAAAGAGTAGGTCATGCCATTACACCTCAGCGAGTCTGGCTGAGTCTTTGACACCTTCTGTGTGAAGATTGCACAGGTGCTCTGGGTGCCTGTACTGGGCCTCTGACACCTTCCTTGAGAGGAAATTAAGGAATTTCTACCACACTTCTTATAGCAAACATGCACCCCTTGTACAAGTATGTACCAGTAGTCTTTATCTGCAGAGAGACAAGGCAATGGAGATGATGACCTTTTTTATTTTAAATCCCTAAAACACAAGAAGGTTTTGTAGCCTCTAAAAATGGTGAAGGTCATTTGGAAATCATATTAGACTGTTCTCAGCCATGTACTTGGAAACGTAACTTATTTACATGGGTAATATTACTGTGAAAGTTAAATATGTGAGGGCAAAGAACATGTCTAGAGTGTGAATTTTTGGACACATTGTTAAAGAATGGCTCTTATTGGAGACAAGGAATAAAACTCACTCTCATCCATATTAAACAAACATACCATTGAGACCAAAGTCCATGGAGCCTGCTGAGGTACCTGGATGGATATGATGTGAGGGATATAAGACTCTATGTTCAATGATTCATTTAAATAAGTCCACTTAGAAACCAAAAGCAAAATCAGACATTGTAATTTCCTCAGAGACAGGGAACAATGATGACATTCCAAAGAGTTATCCAGAATCCTTATTGCATCCTGATATATGTAATTTTCAAGAAGGTGACTTAAAGAATAAATTTAACAGAAGAACAACAAAAAAGGTCTTCCAGTTCATGGTCAGTAGTCTGAGTTTTTTGGAAGATGGATGTGAGCCTATGGTAACTCATTTCAGGAGTTACCCATGGGATATCAAATTCATTCCTTCCTCTGTTACAGCTCAAGCTGTTTTATAAAGTACCCTTGGTTTGTTTGTTTTAACTGCTCATTGAGGCGTAGAGTGTGAGATACTTAGCATCCCTCCTTCCCTTACAAGGTACAATAAGTTTCTTTCTCCTTGTAGAGACATAGCAAAGGAAAGAAGCACTTCAGCTTATACTCCTGATTTTCACAGGCTCCTCTGCGGGCTCTGACAGACCTCTGACAGGCTGTAGGAGCAGCTGTTGCCAGCCTCCATGCAGATGTCTGCATCCAGCTGGTGTCTGAGTGTGTTAGGAGCTTATGCTAAGATTAATCACTTTCTAATGTTAATCACTTTCTACCCCTTTAAAATTCTAAGGTGAATTCCGCTGAATCCTGCTTCCCCAACAACTGATGGAAGCTCTTTAATCCATGGGCCCAGGATGGCTTTCAGCTGGGCTGGTAGAACACTGACATGGTTTCTCCAGGGCAGGAGGGGCCCTGGGCACGTGAGCACTTGTGGTACTTTGTGAACTGTGTCTCGTATGCTTGTTTTGGCCACCAGTGCCTTTTGCACAGCTTGAGTGCCTGTGCTGCACTTCTGAAAATGCTCATGACATCTTACATTTCAGCTGACTTCAGTGCAAACCCAGCCTTTCATGCAAGTGCAGTAAAAGACTATGTTAAAGTTGAAATAAAACTTAGATGTTATGTCCTGTATTATTTCAAGAAGAGTGTGAATGATTTTGACGTAGCCTGAGATATATCTGCTGGAAGAAATGCTGCAGATTTGCTGGTAACATTTTTTGGGTCCTCACAGTCACCTGAGAAAATATTCAACTTTTCTGTGTTCTACAAAGTTTGGATATGACCTTTTTGAAGAACTGTACTTATGCACGGCCAAGGCACCAAAACTGCTGGGATTTTACATTTTCTTTCACCTTCAGAACTATAATTTTGAACAACCTTCTCCAGTAGATTGATAGCAACAAATTAAATTTTCAGCAATGTATCTTTCTTCTGCATACAGGTGGTATCTGTTATGATTGGTTATGACATTTTGAACACAAAAAGCCAAGTTCTTTGTCAGGAAACAACCTTTCCTGAATAATTTATACCTAAACACTTCTCATACCTGAACAAAGTATTAACACATGTATGAATCCTCCATTTAGTTTCAATGATAGTGAGAAACCTCCCTTGCTTTTGTCAGTCATTCAATAACAGACCATAAGAAGGTATTTAAACTGTGTGAAGCTTCCATTTTTCTTATTAAATGGACTTCTGGTTGACTGTGCTCTTTCAGCATTAACACTGGATGTGACTGCTGTCTCATGCTACTCTCGAAGAGATTTTTAATTTGAACTAAATTATCTCAAATACATAATAAAAAACATTATTTCAGAATAAATACATTTTTCTAAAAAATTTAAATCTCATCTTGTCCAAAAGGCTTGCTTTTGCTTTAGTTCCAGGAACTGATAAAGCTATAGCAGTGATGTAGGTGCATAAGTTTTCCATGTGAGATAGATACACGTCTAAGTCCGGTTTGTGTTTCTGTAGGGTGCATCTCCACCATATCTTTCAAAGACTAACTTTTCTCCTTCAGATAAATATATTCTGCAGTTGCTAATCATCAAGTACTTTACTCACAGGCAAATGGAAGCAGGGAGAAAAGAAGCACAAAGAATTTTTGAAAAACCTCACAATCTGTATGTATTTGAACAGACTCACAGACATTATTCTCATAGCCCACTCAGTCAACTGCCACAATACAGTGCCACAAAGGTCATGAATTTTTAAAATGAGGTTAAAAAATCTTCAGGAGAACACCTTTGATGATAACACCAAGGCTTCATTTTACTGACCTCTGACAACCAGTTCCAATGGCCTTTGAAACTCCCTGCTCCAAACACAAACTAAAATCTCTAACCTACTAGTGTAAATGCTATTGAAGAAGCTCCTGCCAGCACACTTGCCTTGCATTTTCTTTCCCTTGTAAGTCTTTCAGAAAGCTTTGGACAAATCCATCTCTGACTGAATGCCCACTTCTAACCTCAAGCATTGGCCACACTATTTTCATAAAATCATGGAATCATTATGGTTGGATAAGACCTCTAAGATCATTGAGTCCAACCATTATCCCAGTACCACCTTGTTCACTACTAAACCATATCCCCAAGTGCCTCATCCACATGCCTTTCTAACACATCAAGCACAGTAGGTTCTCTGCTCTGTAAAAAGTTTCCACTAAGAAAACGTCCTACTCATGCCTATGGGATAGGCACATGTTGAAAAGTTCTTTCTAGCTTGAGACCATAGAAGGAATGCAAACAGATTTCCCCTGGGCTACCTGAGATGTGCAATAAGTGTACTTTAGATAAACACTTTGAGGAAAAAGGTTGAAGAACAGTGGAGGAAGAAAATGCAGCAAATATACTAGGGAATGATAGAGCATGTGGGCCTTCCAAATGTAAAAAACCAATCATCCTCTTTATTTCTGTGCATCTGTGGTCAGAATTAAAGGAGTCAGGCTAAACTGAAACTAGATATACCAGCTACTTCGTCAAAAGGCAACATGTTAATGCTTTTCATTTATCAAAATATGCATCATTGATGAATGAAATAGAACAAAGGATATTAAAGAAAAATTCTGTATTATAAATACAGACAAGAAATATACAGCCTTACCTGTTACTGAAGACTCAAAGCCGGAAATTGTTCACCACTATTTGGACTAATGGCATATCTCAACACTGACATCCTTTCAAGAGAGCTTAGTTCAAATACTATTTGGGATCTAGAGATGGTAGCTAGCCCTACTGAACAATGCTACTGGAGGAATCTAACTCAGATTCAGGAATGCAGGAACTTAAGACTGTTTATCCGAAGGTTTGAATCAACCTCACTTGCAACTGAGCAGTCTTGGTTGGTGATCAATTAGGAAAGCAGAATTCCTCAGCAGCAGAATGGACACGGAGATGTCACTGGTGGACTGGGAGGAAAGGAAGCTGTTGCTTCCTACTCCTGATGAAGGAATAGAAACAGTCAAGTGACTTCGTCTTTGAAGATAGCAGCATGACTGTGAACTTAGACATCTCTCCAACTTGGGAAATGCTATATTTGCCTTTTTGGCAGCTTTGTTAGTTTTACTGCTTACTTGTGTTCTTGGGAGTCTGTTCTTCCTAATATTGCTCATCTCTCAGCAAGTCCACAGACAAAATTGTTGCTAAGGGGCTGGAATTTATATGAATTCACATGCTGGTATGGGCTATGACAATAGAAACTAACATCTAATGTCTGATGGGGTTACTTTACAGGGACTGCAAAACCATTAAGCACTGGGTTCTGCAAAGCTTCTGGGCAGCCCAGGACTGGACTTGCGAGGCATAGGTGTCAAAAGGTGCCAATAACCTTTCTTTTCATATTTTTCAGTAAAAAGAGGTATTTGAGTAGCAGTTACAGTGTAGAAAGAGAGGTGAAGTATAAAAAAGCAGAGAAATGTTGGGGCTTCAGAACTGGAATTCAAGCATCTGAAGTCTGTTTTGGCTCAGCTATTGACTTGTTGTGTGGCCTTGGACAGACTGGTTTATGAAGCAGGGAGGGGAAACTGGCACAGGAACATTTGAGGAATTAAAAGATGTTTACAGAGTGCTTTGTACTCGCATAATTTTATCCTTTCAAAGTGTTTATGATTTTGGACTAGTCTCTTATGCCAGAGTAACAGCATTGAACTTCCCTCAACTGGAACTGTTTCTTCACAAAACCCCCTCACATGTACATAAATAAGACACAGCACCCTGCACAAGTTCTAACCAGTTATAGAAGTCTTAATATAATCTTGTAGGTATTCAGTGTTGAAAAAGACTGGAATCCCAAGAAGGAGAAAAAATCTTTATGGGATAGCTGTCTCATGAAGGCTTTCTTATGACTGCATTAGTTAACTACTCAGTTAAGGAAATATTTATTTGAGTGATAAATATACTTTATGTATTTTTTTAACTCTCTGCCATTTTATTTCATATCAGTTTAGTGACACTTTCTGTGGCATGATGTCTCGAGAGTGTATTACAATGGATGTTTCTGAGCACCCAAGCCCTGCTTTTCGGTAGGAGGATGGAGTGAACATAGATCATAGTGCCTGCAGGCATTGCTGTGCTTGTTTTGAGAGACAAGAAGCCACGTGTTAATCATTATTTCATTATGAAACTACTAGCTGCATTCAATTTCAGAATTTGTGCAGAGAGATTCCCCTAAACCCACTTGTCTGCATGGCCTGACTGGGAGACGCTGACTCCCTTGAGCCACTGTGGTCAGATAGGTTGTGAAGGGCATATGAAAGGGAGGAAGGAAATAATCTGAAGCAGCACTGATTATTAGGTGAAGAGGCTGAAAAAATGCAGAAAGAGACAGATATCATCATAAATATATGCTATGAATACTCAAGAAAAACAGGATTTAGTCAAAAGGAAAATATGAAAATTATGAATCAAATGAAGACTTTGTGAGCAGTTGCACAAATGGTCCAAGGACAAAAATTATACTGCAGATACAGGAGATCACAGTTGTTGCATGTATATACTGAAAGTCTGGAGTTCTATCTACAGCAGCTGTAAAGGAAATGTTTCTGTGCTCATTTAAATGACGATGGAGTTCAGGAGCTGTACAAATCTGAAAGTGGTAGCTAATATCTGCTGTTGTTAATTACATTGTACTACTATTTGCTTCAGCAAAGCAGCTCTGAATATACAAGCAGTCACGTGGCATGTGATTTGGATGGCTGGAGCCCTTGGAAGGTTTGTGGCACCTTCTTGCATTTCACTAACTGCAGAACTGCAGGTACATTTTCAATAACCTTTGGAAGCAAACTAGCAAGGTAGGGAATGAACATACTTGTATAGGAGAAAGGTACACCTGGTTCCCATCCTTGGATTTTTCAGGTGTGAAGTCATGAAAAAAAACCCCTTCAAACATAAGGACCTTGGGTCAAAGACCCACATTCAGTGTTGAGTATACAGATAAACAGTCTGATTTCCAGGAATGGCAAGAAGCACAGCAAACTACAGACATAGATGAGGTTCGTGAAACAATTAACAACTCCGAAAACCAGGCCCCTGGTATTAAGTGCTTACCATCAGGCACCTGATCTTGAAAATGCTGGCCAAATGCCACAAAACTGTGCTTGTTTTAGAAAATGGAATCTGTTTTTTTTAAAAAACTGTAATCTGTGGTGCTGGGTCTTTGTAAACAATCTCAGTTATTTCCACTATAACATTAACGAGTAAGTCATTTACCAAAGGAGAAATAGATTGGGTTAGTTTTTCTTTTGTTTTCTTTTGTTTTCTTTTGAGGTCAAGCTTGGAAGACTAGAGCTGAAATGATTACTAGAGGAAGAATGCTCTCTGTTTCTGCCTTTTCAGCTAAAGCCTTTGTAGAAGAAAGTGTTTCTTGCTCCTGGCTCTCATTCCTGCGGGTTAGGCAATTCCTACCCCAAACTATTTTTCAATTTGCTTGAAGTGCTTCCCCTGTGTATTTTTATTTAGCGTTTATGTACAATTGGGATGAAATTTACTCATAGGTAGTTAATGCAGATTACTATGGGCATGCAGGATATGAAACCCTCATGGTCTAATGTGCTCAAACACAGACTGAGCGAGATTATTATGAGGGAAGCATAGCACTTGTACTCAAAAGTGCTATTCCATCCCAGTGTCTGTTACTGTTCTCTTATCTCAAACCACCCCTAAACTTTTAATGCCTGTTTGCCATTCTCAAAACATTCCTTCAGGAGTAAGATGAAATGAGACTGGGATGGAGCATAACATTCCCAGTGGATATATGTGTTGGGTTTCTCTAAGGTGCTTTGTCTTTTGACTGTTTCTTTCTGTCCAACAGACTCTAGTAAAGTTTAAAAATCTGCTTCAAAACATTCTGCCAGTTCCAGGTGCCTTGGTATTTCTCAGTAGTATAGTTACCTCATCACTCATTGAAATTATTAGTTACAGAAGATTAATCTTAACAAATTTATTAACTAAAGATTGTCAGGAGTGCTGATGGATCCATGGGAGAGTTATGGTATTTCACGTGACAGAATTTAGACATGGAAATTGAGGATGAACATTTATTCACTTTCTCTATGCACCCCGTGAAGACCCCCTGAACCTTGATCTTGCCTGCAAACTGCTGAAATGCTCACCTATTGCTTTCTAGCACTGTTGCAGGCCTGATCTCAGACTGCTGCAGAGGAAGCGATCCAGCTGGTTGTTCACAGAAGAAGTATATTCTAATATAGCTTCAGATGCTCTAATAGCTGGACTTAATGATCCAATAAGACTTAAAACCTAACAGGGTGTGCACTTGTTTGTCTTAGCATGGGGCACTAAAAGCACTCTGCAAAGCTAATGGCCTTTCTTTCTTTGTAGTTTTGATTGTAAAAGCTCCAGCTTGACTAGAAATTTGTGGTATGCATAGGTGATGTTTACCGCCAGCTCAGTAATGCCAGCAGCATCTTTCTCTTAGCAAATCTGTCAGGAAGATATTCTGGGTGTGCTGTTGACAGGGTCCTCAACTTTCATTGCACACAAATGTCCAGCACCTGGCAGGGCAGGTCATGAAGAAAAAGGAATGAGGAAAACTGTTCTGGCCAAGAAAAGAGGGAAACCTGCAAATGGAAGCCTCAAGGCAAGCCACCAAAAGGGGAACATGAGCATTAATTCTTTGGCCTCTCCTGTGAAAGCAGAAAGATTCAAGGAAGGCACAGCCCTTATGACATGAATGGCAGAGGGAGGAAAGTCCCCAGTCTTTCCCTTTCTTATCTTGCATATATTTCCTGTTGTCCACCACAGGGGCAGGCTTTCATAGGCAATGTCTTAGTGCAACAAGAAAAGAAATGCAGAAGCAAACCCTTGCTCCTTTCAGACCTGGCATTGCGCAAAGAAACCTGAGTGTAGCTTCTGTCTTGCTGGTGTTCTAGAAACTAATACATACTGGTATGTAACCAGGAGCTATTTTCCTCAGCTGTTTTCTTTCCCTGAAGCATACACCTCAGGGGCCCTATTATGCTTCAACAGGCAGAATTCATGATGAAATGAGCCACTGTCTCCACATTCCTGTGGCTACCACATAGTCCCTTTTTTCTCAGGCAGAACCTCCTTTTCTATCCTTTATATCCCAGTGTGGGTAACAATTAATATTTGAGTGCCTGCGTGCTATTTTTTTGTTATTTCTTGACAGTCTTACTCAGGCAAAGCAAGTTTGTGAATGCCAGGCTGTTTTCAGATAGATAGGAGGTAGGAGGAAGCACCGATGGCTAGAGGTCATAGAGCAGGTTGAAGATGAACACCTCATGCACATACTGCAAATGTAGAAGCTCCATCTGGGAGCCTTACAACAGAACAGAAGGACTGGGAATTGAGAGAAATAGGAATGCCCAAAGTTGTGAGAGGAGAAGGGGTTGTGAATGGGAGGTGCTTTGAGGTAGGATCAAAGAGAGCAGGTCAGAAAAAAAGCAGAAATGAAGCAGGAGTTGGGGAGCTGAAAAGTGGAAGTGCATTAGGGCAGCAAGGAGAATGAAATAGCATGTATGGGGTCCATAGTAAACTTAGGCCTGAGTGGGTTGGAGAAGGGAGTTCTGGAGATGATGAGATTGTGTATGGGAGGAACATTGAAAAAAAAGGAATGCAAGCCTGAATATTCAGTTTGGAAAATACTGGGAGGTTCTGAAGAAGAAAGAGCAATGGTGATATTTGATCTCTTGGTCACTCTGGGACATGAAAAGCTGGAGATGGAGTCTATGAGACAGGGCATTGCAACCAGCCTCTCTGGAATGTAAGGGACTTGCAGTGAAGGAGAGGACTAAGAATATCCTGCCAAATTTCCCTTCAACGTCTGCTCTTGTTGATGGTAGGGATGTCCACTGAAGTGCTCTTCGTGTGTTCTCTCAGTTCATGGAATCATAGAGTATGCTGATTTGGAAGTGACCCACAAGGATCCTCAAGTCCAACTTTTAACCCTGCACAGGACCATCACTGAGAGTTACACCATGTGCCTGACAGTATCATCCAAATGCTTCTAGAACTCTGTCAGGCTTGGTGCTGTGACCACTGCCCTGGGGAGCCTGTTCCAGTACCCAACCACCCTCTGGGTGAAGAACATTTTTCTAATATCCAACCTAAACCTCCCCTGACACAACTTCAGGCCATTCCCTCGGGTCCTGTCACCAGTCGCCACAGAGGAGATCAGTGCCCACCCCTCCTCCTTCCCTCATGAGGAAGTTGGAGACTGCAATGAGGCCTCCCCTCAGTCTCCTCTTCTCCAGGCTGAACAGACCAAGTGACCTCAGCTGCTCCTCATACAGCTTCCCCTCAAGGCTCTTCACTATCTTCATTGCCCTCCTTTCGACACTCTCTAACAGCTTAATATCTTTCTTACATTGTGGTGCCCAAACCTGCAGACAATGTTCCAGGTGAGGCCACACCAGTGCAGAGCAGAGAGGGATAATCCCCTCCCTCGACTGGCTGTCGATGCTTTACCTGATGCCCCCCAGGACATGGTTGGCCCTCCTGGCTGCCAGGGCACTGCTGACTCATATTCAACTTGCTGTTGGCTAGGACCCCCAGGTCCCTTTCTGTGGCATTGCTGTCCAGCATCTCATTCCCCAGTCTGTATGTACATCCAGGGTTGCCCTGTCCCAGGTGCAGAATCCAGCACTTTCCCTTGTTGAAACAGTGATTGCCCAGTCCTCTGATTTGTTGAGGTCTCTCTGCACTACTGCAGGACACCACCCCCCTGAATGTTTCCTACTTTCAATAGTCCAATCAGTTTTCTATCATGCAACATCCCTATGGCTAGAAGAGTGCTGGCTTCCCTTTAAAAAGTTAGATACATTTTAGTGTGTATGTAGTATGTACTATAATATAAATGTAGTTTAACCAGATGATTTAGCAACTGGAAACAAAAAGAGACAGCAAAATATCCCTCACTTATTGGAACAGGAACCCTCTTTCTCCTTCCCAAACTGTCTATAAGCAGACTAAGAAAATTATAGAAGTTAATCTCTATTTCACTGGAAACAAAATTGCAGGCAAATGCCCTATATTCAGACAGATTCCCACAGATAAAACTGAGCCCATGGAAGGAGAAAGTCTGCTTTACAGGCGTTTGCAACACTGTATTGAGGTCACCTCCTACTCTGTGAAGAGACCAGCTATTACCCAGTGACACTACATAAGGCAATAATGTCAATGTAAAACTTGGTTAGTTTTCAGCAAATTTTACCAGTTTTGATGAAGCCAGTATTGCTCAGAGAAGAAAGTTTTGTAGCACTAGCAATTGTCATTTTTCTTGAGAACATTTGCCTTCCCAAATAGTGAGAGCCCGTCTCCGTACAGAAGTGGCAATACTGTCTCTCTGTACCAGGAGGAATGAAGTTCACTCTACAGGAGCAATCTGCAACCCAGTTTCTGAGCTCTGCTTGTGGTGGCGGAGGTGCTGCTGAGGCGAATGCTCTCATGAATGCATAGGTGAGCATATTGTCTTCCTGCTAGTCCTCAGTCTGTAACCCGTGTGTGCTCCTCTTTTTTGCCTAATTTGTAGTCTGTTCGCCTCAAGATTGTTTATCCCTAGCAAGCAGATTTATTACTTGTTCATACTTCACTTGTAGTTTGTTTGCATTCAGATTACAGTAGGTTTACTGGCAAATTGTACCAAATTTGTGATCTTCATATGATTAACTGGTTTGTTAATACATAATCTGCTATCTGTTTACAAAATTTGACAGTAATTTTTTTGTACAATGCAGGTCCCAATGAGGAGGAGAGATGCTTTATACAGGTTCAGAATATACATTAATTGGGCCTTATTTGGCTAAGCTTTTGAATAGACTGCCATGTTAGTGGAATAAAGAAATGGGCTGCATATTTTAGGTGGGGTGAAAATGAATAATTCAGCAGTAAGGGTCAAATCATCCTGCCAAGGAAAACCTACTAAAGAGGAAGTACACTGAGTTATAGTTATTTGCATTGTAGATAATAATAACAATTATAGTTCCCAGCTGGAATCAAGCCTCCATATTTTGGCTTCTGTACAGTCCCGGAATAACCATTCATGTCACAACAAGTTTCAGCCAAATAAAGACAAAGCTCAATTAGCAAAACAACACAAATTTGCAGAAGCATAGGCTTGAACAATTAGAGACTGATGCTTTGGCATAGTTACATATGGCAGTTCAGTGACAATTAACAGCACTAATCATTTATAATTAATGTCATTTTGAAACAAAAAAGTTTTAACCCTTCCCAAAAGCCATATCTAAGAAAATCAGTTGTTGGGCCCACTAGAAGACATCTACATAGGATTAAGTCTGTAGTCTAAGCGTAATTGCCAACCCACTAGGCTTTGTTGTGAGTGTCATACTATCAGCCTCTTCTAACAGCCCCAGTTTCTGAAATCCAGTTATGGGTGAATCATATTTAAAAAAAAAAAAAAAAGAAAAGAGAAGAAAAATCAGTAGCAAGGAGCACATGCTGGCAGGTGCTGAGGTAAAAAGAGAGTCAGACTGGTTTGAGGCAAAGGCAAATGAGGCTGCTGCATTTGCAGATTGATAGAGTGGTGTGCCTGGCATAGAGACCTGAAAGCCAGGCTAGCACTGCTGCTGTCCAGGCAAAATATCAGGGGATCTAGGGAAGCAGTAATGTCAAAAGGGTTACACAATTTGACACTTCAGCTCCTCCACACCCTCTGTGACAAGAGAAGCAGCAATCTTGGCTTTCAGATGTTCTCCTCTTGTTGCCTTTTCCTGACTTCACAGTAGTTTCCCTATGTTTTCTGTGCCTTTCCCCATACCTCTTCTCTTTCCATAGAAGTAGCTTTAGTCCCTCCCACTAGAGGTTGCAAAATTCGTGTTTGCCTACACAACTGAAAAGCTTCATGCAATTTCTGTCCCAGACAAGGAGACTAACTTTTTGTGAGGTTGAGCTGGGAGGCACTCATAGAATTTAGGAGGCACAGAGCTGTCTGAAAACCGGCAACCTCCTTTCTGTAAATGAAAACATCAAAACAGGGACATCAACTTCCTTGGGAGAAATGTCAAGCATTCATAAGTGTTGCTGATCTCCATGGAGATGGCAAAGGTCTTGGCAGTTCTTGTACAACTGTTTGGTAGAAATAATCTGCATATATTTCAAATGGCTCCAATGGTCCAACCATCATGCACAGAGTCTCAGGTCTTGGGAAAATCCAAGTGCATGTCACTAACAGGACAGAGGAATGTACCAGGAAAAGACAAAGAGAGAAATAACTGTACTTGTTCCTGTGGTAGTACATAGAACTGTGGTCAGCACTCTGGAGTAGTTAGTCTTGACTTCATCTTTGGAAAACTTTTTTTTTTTTATTTCAAGACAAACCCAACAAATTCTAAAAGGTGGCAGCAGTGGAGTCACACCTGTCCTCACCCTCACTGTGTAGTGTGTTGGTTCACACCATGCTGATTCCTCTTCACACACCCTATGTTGCTGACACCTGCAAAAGCTTCTTTTCTAGGACAATAATCCATGATGTAATCACAGTGGATTGTCATTTTAATAACCGAATGACAGACGAATAGAAACACCTCTTCATGCCTTCCTTTTCCAGCTGGTAGGAGAAGACATAGTCTTCTCCTGAACTTCTCACCCTTTAAGAAGAGGAAATATTTTTTTTCTTCTCCTGCCTAAAGGCTACAGTAAGAGATCTCTCTTTTTCCCTAGTGAATTTGTGGACATCCAGAAAGGTGACCTCTTTTTGTCTCCCATTAACGCTCCCTTTGGGAGACCTCATCCCTCTCGGGGGAACCCTACGTGCTCCCAGTTTCAGATTACATCTCAACTTTCCTGCTTACCAGCAGGGTTAACTCAACAGGCCTAACTGGATTTGGCACATACACACCCTTTATTTCTGTTGTGACAGTAGTTAATTGAAGTGACTCAGAAAACAGCTTCTCCAAAACAAAGTCATATTTATTTGGCAAAAGAGTACCCAAAGAAGTGGCCTAAGCAACAAAGAGCCATAGCTTAGCTTGACCTGCTTGTAGGTCTGGCTCTGCCCCAGCTTGGTAGGGAAGCCTGATACCTGCTACACTGCCTGATTGCTGAGAGCTCCTCTCTGGTCACTGTTGGTGGCAGCTCATCCTCCTTCTTGCCTAGTCAGCATCTTTAATGTGTAAAATCCACTTTGACCTCAGCTCTTGGCCTGAAGAAGCACCAGTGCTCTCTGCCTGAAAGGAGTAAGCCTGGAGTAGACCTCTTTTCTTCAGAGGCACTCACATTGCACCTTCTTTCTTACTCACTTATTAACAGCTTAATTGCATTTTAGTTTCTGGTGCAGAGCAAGAATAAGATACTTCAGACAAAATAAGACCTACATGATACATGCAAAACTGTACATATCTTTCTTATTCAACCCAGCCATGTAAGAAAAAAAGGCAATGCCTCTCTTTCTTACTTTTAAGATAGGTTGAAAGATGTAAAAACCACCATGTAAACAACAAAAACTCTTGAAACTGAACCTCTTTATACTTATATTCCTGTAAATACCATGGAGCCAGATGAACTCTCTCTTTGTACCGTCCTTTAGATCTGTAAAAGGTCTGTACAAGTTTGCTAACATAGCAGCTGGTCCTGGGAAATCCCCAGTAAGTAGCATTTCCACTCACACAGCATTGACACTCATGGGACCACAGCAAGAAGAGTTATGACTAAATCAGAGTCACCCAGGAGCGTGAACTTACTCACAGGTATTTACAAGATAAAAATCACCCTTCTGTATTTAAGGTTTCTCTAAAAGACTTTCATGTTAGTGATGGCCACAGCCTCTAATTCTGTGTATTTGACTGCCACACTTGTGGCTATCACGGATAAGCATAGAAACTGAAAAGAAACATCCCCTATTAATTAGGAAGTTAGGGTGCCATTCCTAATCGCTGTACAAATAAAACTAATCATAGTACAAAAAATGCAGTTGCTAAAAGAAAACATACCATTTCCTCCACATGGAGAAATTAGGTCTGAAAAGTCATACAGGTACTGTTGAAACTGCTTTGACAATTGTTACTTCCACACATTGTGAAGTAAGCAGGTCAGAGGCTGTGGCTTAAAAAAAAAAAAAGCAGGTTCACTAAGTTCTTCTTGCAATGCCTATCTAGACCTGTGAAGCTTTGGGACAGAAGTCTGTAGGACCAAACTTTAGAAATATTTCTGAATTTATAAAAGGAAAGGTAAGACTTGTGTTTTCTGCTCTGTTTATTCAGTAGGATAACCAAACATGATGCGTGAAGGAAGTAGAAACAGAGACAACAGGTAAACCAAAATCCTTCAGGTGACTGAGAAAGAAACACTACAGGCATGTAGCAACTTACTGGTGATAACACATTTGAGGTTCCAAAACTATTTCTATGCTTTACAGATAGTTGATGCATGTTAATGAATTAATAAGTCATTAAGAAACTGTTCTCTTTGTCCTTCTTTTACATAGTTTCCTTGGATACTTGGCTCATAATTTTTTTTGAGAGAATGCTTCATCATATTAAAAACCTTATTTCAATTATTAAAAGGAAAAGCATTTTTCAGCATTTGCCTTTTCATTCATTTATTGTTCTTGGCATATTTTCATTGCTTACACTTTTTAAGCATTAAGGCCAGATTACGAAAGCAAATATTCTTTTTATATTCCAGTAGTTTAAAAAATGCTGTTTATTTTCTTCCTTTTCATTATTGTTTTTTTCATTATTTGGTTTTGGGCACAGAATATATGAAAACATTTAGTTGAGTATCTAAGGCATTTTAGCGTTCCTGATACAGTTGTTATATAGACAGAGTATAATTCTGTATGCCCACTATTAAAAAAAATTAGTATTTGCAACATTCACATACTACTTCCCTGAAATTGTGACACTAGGAATGCTTGAGTCATGATTTTTTTTGGTAATGCTTCCACCCTTGGTCCCTCGAAAGTCTAAAAACCCCTACTTTATTGAGGTATTAGGGGATGCTCAGAATTTTCTTGAGCCCCAGTGGCAACTAAAACCCACTGGGGATATGATAACACTCTAAGAATAGATAAGTTTAAGAAGAAAAAACCACAGTGGAATAATAATTTTTGACTGTGAAAGAGATTGCATACCTTGACTTGTAGACAGCAATTGCTCTATACCAAGTTTACTCTGCTTGTTTGGAACCTCAGAGCAGTATTTGCTTATGGGGGAATGAAGCATGTTGCAGGATCTTGGGCTAATTTCAGCTTTAGTCTCTGAAGCAAGGCTTTAAGTAATTAGCTTGTAACTGAAGTTTATAGGTTTTGGAAAACAATGTTTTAATCTATTTTTTTACAGTTTGCTTTCCTACTAAAATGTAACTAAAACTTGTACCCTAAGGGAGCACTGTTGAATATTAGCTCCTGATTGCCCTCTGGTTCTAAGGAAATTACCTCAGGACTCTGCTGGCATTTTAAATCACTTATGAGGTGATGTAATTTGTCTGAGAAGAAAATAATTCTTACCTGAAATGTGACATGGGAAGTGCTGCTCCTGGAAAATTATAATTTTAATGTATGGACTTTATTTTCATGTTGATTTTTTAAAAAAGAAGAAAGTAAAGACAGAAATAACAAATAAAACAATTATTTATTTTATAGTTCATAAGAAATAGCTTTCCTAGAAATTGAATGCAAAATTGAAAGTGTGATATGGTGATCAGCAAAGGCTGATTCTTAAATGACCCCACCCTAAAAAAAACAAAAAAAAAATCGAAGCAGAATAAGAATTGTTTAAATGCCTTAACTAAAATTTTATCTTAAAATGATCAAAATTTAGTTTATCTTTTTGACAGAGAAAGAAGACGCCCTTCCTCAGTATCTTGTGATGCACACATTTCATGTCAGGACAGCTTCCCTGTGTAGGTCAGTGTACAGCATGCATTATTCTCAGCATGTAGATAAGATGAAGGTAAGTTAAGAGACTTGCTACATCTTAAAAACATCTAAAAGTGAAATCAGGAATACATTTCATAAAGAGATGAGATGTCCTGATCTCCGTTTTCTGCTTCCCTGTTTCCGAGCAACTGCACAATCATTTAGGCTTCCTGATTGCCCAAACGTTAACTACAAACCTGTAGCAAAGCTGTTGAGATTTAAGCATTTTAGACATCTATTGAGATATCTAGACTCCTATACAATTCCACTCTAGCATAGAAGTCCCATGCTTAGACAAGAAAACGACAAGGGGGATAAGATGGGAAGTATGCAGCAGCAAATCAACCTCTTTTCAAATATTCTTCATAGTTTTCAGTGATGAGTGTTACTCAGTTTGTGTTCATGTGGATGTGCTTGCATGTTCATGAGTTTGTATCTATGTACACATTAGATATTATTTATATATTAAATATTTCTCACTTTGCTATAATGTGCAGTCCCAAATCAGTACAGTACAGAATTTTTCTTTCAGAATTTATTGATACTCTGAAACCATTATTGGTAATTGGAGGAAGATGCCATTCTCCCATTCCTTACAGTTGTCCTTTACAGTCTGCAGTGGATTAAATTTGTTATGGTAGTGGCCTGATAGCTAAATTCTATACTTAATCATTTAATATTAAATTTTTTGTCAGACAGTTACAGTTTTAAAAAGGTTTCCTTCCCTCCTTGTGTCAGGAAACTTCTCTGTCAATAATTTTAAATACCATTTCTGAAATAGAGTGTAAGCAAAATATCATGTTTGCAGTAGAAGACCTAACAGTTGATCTTAGCAGATGTTTCTTATGAAAGTTTTCTGTTTGCCAATTTCAAACTCTCCTTCTAGAAGATAGCACTGGGACAACATCTCAGTGATATTTCAGTTTTTGGTTGGATTGTTTATTTATTTACTTGCTTTCTCTGTACAGAAAAAAATACAGCGAATTCTGGTTTGCAGAAATATAATTTAAAGAAAATGCTTTTTTTCCCCTTATCACTTTAGAAGTAAACCAATTTTAATTATCCATTATTATTTGTAAATCATAATAGTAATCAGAAGATCAATCTTCAGAAATTAGTTATTTTATGTGATAAAGTTACAGAAAACTGTTTGGGTTTACTGGTCTTTCAGTAAATGTGTCAGAACTGGCTTGTAAGAGCTGCTGTTCATTGTCTCACAAGGGATATGAGAAATATTTTTCTAGCAATTTACATTCACTCCTAATGTAAGAATTATGCCAACAATAACTCCTTTTTCCCCGAGAAAAATTCCTCTGCCTCAATTCCAGCTAATATTCCAGCGGTGTTAGCACCGGTGGCAGTAACAGAAACCAAGTTCAGATGGTTTCCAGTGCTTAACTTAAAACATTGCCAATATGTTGTCTAGATGGGCAGCTCATCACTTGTAAATAATTCTTCTTTCATGACTGTTAAGTAACAGAATTGTATGTTGTAAGCATCACAGAATCATAGAATATGCCAAGTTGGATCACTGAGTCCAACCCGTAGCCTTTGCGCAGTACCATCCCCAAGAGCCACACCATGTGTCTGACAGTATCATATCCATGTTGTAATGATCTAAGCCTGGTTATGCTTTGCTATGACATTTTCAGGGACAGAATTTAGAGCATTTTAGATATTGATCCAACCTGGTTAGAAAACTGTGACATTTTGCATCTTCAGTTAGTGCCTCGCCTGTGCATCTGTCATATGCATGGTCTCCAAAGGCCTGCTTATGCCACTTGGTAACGTAGGGATCTTGACTGGCAAGGGAAGAATTAGGGACATACTACAAACTTTGCAATATATAAGACTTAAAGCTGATCATGTAGTGTTCTTAAATTTAGAATAATAAGATTACTGCATATTTACCGCAATAATCCGTTTACCATAAGATTAGGTAACTACCAAAAATGTAGGGAAGCATTTGCAGGGCAAAGAGGGTGGCTGAGTTATCTCTGGGAGACTCTGAGGACATCACCTTGCTACAGTTCCAGCTCTAAGGCACATAGGTTTGTCCTGGTCTTCAGGTATCTCTCACAACACAGAGAAAATATTTCCATTTCCAGGGAACTGATCAGCCCCATTGTTTCTGTCAACAGATGTGAATTGGTGGGATTTAACCATGTGCTGCAGTACAGTTTGTACTGTAAACTTCTTGTTTCTAGGGTTCAACAGTAATGACAACGCATGTTTATGCTTTGCTGTCTTTATGGAAGCTTGAAAATATATTACAAAAGACATGTCACAACCTTTACAAAATACTCAAGTGTATTATTATTGCACTAGCAATAATGTCCCTGTGCCAGCCTGTACTTGTCAAGTGATGGTGAGAAGTGTCAAAAACCTGAGAGGTCTCAGAGTGCTCTCAGCATTTGAGTGGCTCCAAGCTGTCCCCCAGAAGGCAGGAGTCTGGATTTGATCTGATAGATGGAGTTAACTGCGCTGTCAGGGGGAAATTTCCTTGCTGAAAGCATTTTTTAAAATAAAATCTATTGTAATTTGTGACTCTTTGGTTTACCACTGAAAAAAGTGCCTACTCAAGGATGGTGGAATGGACCACCAGCCCCACCCTGCAATTTGTTCTATACCTTCACCTGCAAAGACATATTGGGGAGTACAGTGGGGACATCTGCAAATCCTAGAAAGACAAAGCAAAATGCAGTGAGTCAGACTTGTGCTATAGTGCAATGTGGAGACTCCAGGCAATTGGAATCACCAGTTTTACAATATTCACTCCTATTCTCAATATGCCAGTGCACAAAGAAGTATTTCCCACGGTTGAGTGAGATATTAATATCTGTGAGGAAGAGCAAGACATTGTGGGAAAATATGCATCGTGTCACACACCTAATACTTGGCAAGTCTGAGGTAATAGTTATGCCTAAGATAACAGCAGCTAGCACAGTGGAAATAGGTTGAGCATGCAAAATATTCACTATACCCTGAGGTCCTTGAATGCTCTCGTGATTAGATACGCCTACCCTCAGATCAAGTAAGGATTAAAGGAAAGGTGTAGCTGGCACATGTATCAAAAAGGAAAAAAACAAAAAAAACCAAAAAATCCCAAAAAACCAAACCAAAACACAACCCCCCCCGTCCTTAACCTACTGGGTTCACAAGCATTGGGGAATAAAAACAGCAAACTGAAACTCTTCCAAAAAGGACAGGTGTGTGAATAGTTCCTGCTGAAGGGAGGTATAATGTTGTTTACATTACTGCTCTTCAGCAAGACTTCACTTCGGCACCTCCCAGAGCATAAATATTGAGATTTTTAACAAAAGCAGCTGCAGGACATCTAATAACAAGAATAGTATCTTTGGATCAGAATATATTGACACAGGCTATGTTAATCCTGTTAAGTCAGGAACAATTAGTGAAGTAATCTACTTTTTCTATTTCTGTACTCAACAGAAGAGTTTACTGAGGCAGAAACATTTTAGATTTTTTTCCCTCTACATTCTGATACCTTAAAATATATGCAAATACATAGTGACTAATGTGGGTCAAAATGTCCAGCTGAACAATTTGGCAAAGCTTGCTTTTAGTTAGGTCCTTCTCCCTCCAATTTGGAGGAATCTTCTGGAGAAAATAATGGCAACAAGCTAGTTGCTGTAAGCTCAGTAAGGACTCTGGTTAATCAAACATGAATAATGTCTTGAAGAGAAACCTCTTAGGAAAACAGTCTCTGTGTTGAGAAGCTGGAGTTTTATGCAGAGAATGCGACAGGAAATTGCATTTGTAAATAAACAAATACAGTGAACTTGTAAAACCAGAAAAATTAATTTCTGTACATCTTCATCCACTGTTTACAAGGTGTAATATCCAGAATAACACTATAATATCCAGAATAATACCATAGAATACAGTTCATAGATGAAGCAATTTAGTAACCGATATTGTGGTTGAATTCTACCAAGTTGCTTACGGAACCTGCTGTCCCAACCAGTCGCAGCCCATCCTTCTTCCCAGGGAGGTGTCCAGTGCCCGAGCCTGGAGCTGTCCTGGTGCCTCTGGATGCTTGCTCCTGGCTGGGGCAATGGGATGGGTCCTGACTGCTGAGTCCTGCATGGCCTCCCCTATGGGGAGCTGCCAAGGTTCTGGACACCCAGCTCCTGTGAAACTCCTTGGTGCTGGAGTAGTGCTACACTTATTATGAAAGAAAGGAACAAACAAAATAACTTATCACGAGATACCAGAAATGTCCAAGAGAGATGAAAAACTACTGCACTTCCAGTCCCATGCAAACTAGACAGCCATCTCCATTAGTTGTAGCCTAACAGCTGTTCCCTTGTCAGTGGCAACAACTATGTTGTATCAGACACTTCCAATTATCCTCTAGTGCTAACTATGGAAATCTTTTAAATAAAACAGAGTGCTTGAGAAGGTATGAAAATAAACCCTGGAATTTTATTGAATTACCTTTATTAGTTCTTGAGGGAATGAAATGCTTGTGCTGATCATTTTGGATCAGTTGTCAATGATGATCAGTTGTCAGTGATGAACGAGTACTCCCTTGTTTACACGCACCACTATAGAGCTGGCATTAGCAGGGCAGAAGAGGACTTGACTTCATGTAAAGCAGATCATACAGATCTGACAAGAGATTGATAAATGCTAATTATTAGGCAAGAAGGACCTGTGACTGCACCCACTAAAGCATGGCCTATTTCTTAATCTAAGATGCATACTTACCTTTTCTTTACCACAGGAAAAAAAATAGACTATGTAAGCTAAACTAATATTGAAATCAAACAGAAGTACTTGCTTCCTTATGTACCCTGAAGGCAAGGCATAGGCACTGTCTTATGGTGTAGCTGCCTGGGGTACCTGACAAGCATAAACTATACTTCAGTTAAAAAATGATGTAACTGCATTTTGTTTTTCTTAAGAACTACATGTTAATATAATTTTTAAGGTGAGGGCATGAACCAGGTGGGACATTTAAACTCAAGTCTTCCAATTTCAACGAAACTATTACCTTTTCCTTTTTTTTCTTTTGTGTATTTTTTAATAACATTCTAAAACTTTCGAGCCATTTCAGACACTTTGAAAAAAAGGCATAAAGATCTCAGAGGTATGAAACTTCTACACGTTTAAGGAAAGCCAGTGTTTGGAGAGTGGAATAAGACTGGGAGGGGTGTCCCTGTTGAGGAAAAGGAGCATAAGCATGTCTATTGACTAATAGTGATGTGGGTAGCAGCTGGTAGGCCAGCACAGAGACAGCTCAGACCAGACATGATACTCCTGCCCCTCTACACCTATTAGAGGCAGAGCATGGTTTTTGAGATGGTGGGTAAGTTAAATGGTAACATAAAGGCTAAGCTGTAAAAAGTTGTCTTGGAAAAATGCAAATTTAAAAAGAAAAAATGTGATTCAGCTATTTTCTCTTAATGAAATCCTTACTTTTTGGTATTCAAAAATATTACAGTGCAGGAATTATTAAAAAATTGCTCTATCTGACAGTGTAGCACATTATCAGACAAAGTTACCATGCTGCCTGAGCTAGCAAAAAAAGTACTTTTTGAATGACTGGAAGTTTCAGAGGACCATGATTCACACTGAATTACAGTTCAATTTCTTTTTGAAAGGAGCCTTTCTCACAAGATTCCTGGCACTTCTTGGGTACAGCTGGATTAGAAATAAAATACAAATAGCCTCTCTTTGAATTCAGTGTTTCTTCCCTGGCCACAACATCAAATAGGAAGTCAGCAAGGATGTGTACGTGTGTGGGTAGATAAATGAATAAGTAAGATTACTTTAGTTATTCCCATAGCTGCCACCTTTGTGACAATGACACTAAACATCTATTTCCAACCTCTCCCACTTTCATATATAATACTAGACATGTCACTGATGTCTTCCTCAATCAAATCTCCTTTATCTCAGCTCTTCCCTCACCCCACCTGGGCTCTTGCCAGGTCACATAGCTTCATAAAAATCCTGAAATCCATTCCCACAGCCACTGATATGATTCATCCTGTGACTCGTTTTTATCTCGGCTGTTGCAGATCCTTTTTCCCTATTTGCAGTCTGTAAAGCCTGCATTTGCACACTTAGTCATGTTATTTATAGGCATTAGAAACATCCTATCCTTTCACTGACAGATGAGAAGGGAATTGAGTGCAATGAAATTGCCAGTTTATTCTTTTTTCACCTTTGAGAATCTAGTCAATTTTATTGACTTGATTTTCTTAATTAATGCAGCTCAGGGGGACAGAACATGAACAAGCTGATGTAGCCTCTTCATATTTTTATAACATCAGGTCCGTTGTGGGAGGCTCAGATTTACTTCCCATCCAATGGCAATAGCTTGTGCAGCTCTAAATACCTCTTTGATTGACAGAGGATAGAAGACAGGATTCAGGGGTGCTATGCTTGATACTGTATTTCTTTAAGGAAGAAAAGGGGTTTCATTTATACTCACCCTCCAACTATCTAATAACTCTCTTTTTTTCCCTTGCTGGGCACCTACAAAAGGAAAGCAAAAAGCATATTCACTCAGATACTCCTCACTGAAATGATAAACACTCATATCCAATAGAGAGTCTTCAATATGTTTCTTTAAGTGGTGTTCGGGAACTGCTAGCAAAATAGTTAATATACATTGTACAGTATTTCCTGAAGATGCTAATGAAGACCATTTTGTGTTCAACAGTGTTCACACGTCCAGTATCTCCAACGAACCTGTCATCTGAATAGCCAAATCAGATAGAAAGACAAGGAGCTGAAGGGCACTGCTGAGTTAGGCACACCCCATGGTTGACAGTTCGGATGAGGAAAACCATGATCACCCAAATCTCAGTTCCTAGCTTTTCTACTGGCCCATTGTAATTGACAGATGATATGGTTTACAAATCCCTTTAAAAAATAGAGAGAGACAGATGGAAATTGCATTTCAAAACAAGCCCATAATGGCATTTTCAGTCATCCTTCCAATTGTCCTGTGATACTTGTGGGGTTAAAAGACAAGAAAAAAAAATACACTAAGAGACAAATCCTAGTATTTATTTTCAGCTGAGGATTTTGGGTAGAGCTCAGGACACAGACCTCAACTTGCCAGGTTGTGAATGAACCTATTTTTTTCATGCCTGTTTCCTGCAGCAGAGCACAGGGAGTGGGATAGCAAACCATAGAGTGTGCAAACCTTGGACTCAAGCATAGCACTTCCAAGTGCCTTTTTTATGTGGAAGTGTCTCATTGCTTTGAAAGGGTTATAGTCCTCTGCAGACATTGAACCCAAAGACTTGGCTTGGCCATAGATCAAGCACGTGAAGAACTTGTGACCTTCTCAACACAAAAAAACCTTTGTTGTGAAGTGAACTCAAGTAGCAACACAGAAAGTTATACTGGGAATAACTAGAGCCTCCCTGCTCCTCCCATGAAGAGATACGTGGTTCAGCCACTGTTTGCAAGTGGGAAAAGAAGAAGATCTCACAGACAATTGTTACTTTTTTAACCTAAATTTTCCAGGGTTCTTCTTGAGTCCATGGGGTGAACAGTTATCACCACATAATGAGAGGACATTCAATTGTTCTCAAACATAGGGCCAAGGGAGGAATTCACTGTTTCTTATTGCTTCATCTGCTTCCATAGGCAGGCTCTCCCCTCGGTGATTGAGATAATAAAGTGTTGTAAAATCATCATTTGAAAGCGTAAGGGCAAAAATCTTATTACTTGAATCATCCTCTCTGACCCCTCCAATGCAACTGTTAACATCTGGATGTAATTTTTTGCCTCTTTAATGAGACAGGTTCTGCAAAGGAGAAGGATTTCGATGCTGTGATAATACTGACCTGCAAAAGGTCTGTATGAAAAGCTTCTGCATGAAATTCTAAAACCTTATAAACATTAATGAAAAGTATTTCACAACTTTCTTGTCAGGGAAGTAGCTGTTGTCATCATTTGATGTCTGCAAGAACCGGGACAGAGACTACAAGAGCTGCTCAAAGTTAAGTCGCAGAGCTGAGAACAGCATCCGGCTCCCTATGTCACAAATATATAAAATGTGGCTGATTCCTAATCCATTTATTTCACAAACAAAACTTATAAATGTAAAGATGAGGAATAGAAAAATCAATTTTAATCTTAATGGTGACATGGATAACATTTTTTTTTCAGTAGGAACTGTATGAGAATGCTTCAGAGAAGCCACAGCTGATACAATGGGTGATGTGTCTTGTACAGTGCCCTTGTGTAAGTGAGAACACTGAGACACTGGGCTTCTGTTTCTACATCCTGTGTTGATCTTCTGGTGAAAGCCTGTGCTTATCTGTGCAAGGGTGCACTAGTCTAACTATTGTTGATCCTTGCAATTGCTTAAAGTCTCTGCTGCACAGAAGTACCTTTCTGGCCTTTAAACACAAAGCAGTTACTGGGCTGGATGTTCTTCTCCGTCTTCCTGTGCATCAGCATGTTGACATTTCACTGATGACATGAATTTTCCATGTGACTTCTATTTGATCATTAAAACCTGCCTGCATATAACTGTTTCAACATTATCTGCTCTTAGAATCATTATTATGCTTTAAAATGCTTGCAACTGTGAAAACCCATAGACAGATGTTTCCTCACGAACAGTGTGTGCCGTGGCCAGTTGCCTGCGAACAGCAGAAATATGAACTTTTCAAAACAATACGCATTTTGTGGTTGAGTTTCTCCAAAATAGTGTACCCACCAATAGATGTTTCCTGGCAGAACATAAGGGTACGGCAGCTGTTTGAATGAAAAACAACCCACCTTGTTGCTGGGATGGTTTTGTATCTCCTCAATAGATTTTTTTTTTTTAAACTACCCAAATTGACACTGGGAATTGACAGGTAACATGCAGAAAAGGATCCTTCATGTGCATTAGGTACAGAACATCACTGCATTTCTGGTGTCTTTATTTCTGTATGCCACAGGCTTCTTCTTTGGGAAGCTGAGTGAAAAGTTACTTGTCTAGGAGTCAGGTACATTTATCAGAGGAAAAGATGCTTTTCTGAGTCCATAGTTCCTTAACAGAGTAAGCCTGACTTACCTGAAGGACCACGTATATTCAGATGTCATTAAATGAACTAGAAATATTCAGCTTCTCAGCTATTTCTTTCTAAAAAGCAAAATAACCAGAGGTGTCAATTTCAGTCAGAGGTATATTTTTTCACAAACAATTTTTGTTTGGGTGCTTTTAGATATCATTATTATATAAAAGAATGTTAAAATTCATTTCACCTATCGTTAATTATGGTCTTTGCCTATGTGTTTGTCTTAGCTTCTGTATTTATCTCAAAACATTGATAAAGTCAGTGTATTACATGGGATGCTTCACTGATCATCAGTACTTTCCTATTATTAATTAATTTTATTTTCTTATGGGAAAGAGCAAAAGGCATACACTATGTTGGTACTATGATGTTCTAAAACACTGGCTGAAGGCATTCCCTTTACATATACCGGAATTTTACATATTTCTAGGGTTCTTGGAATAGAGAGGCTTTGGAATTTTTTTTTTCAGAAGAAGGGAAAGATATGTATTTGTTTGTCTTCTGTAGTCTATGATGAACCTAATAAGGAAAACAGATTGAAAAAATAATCATTATGCCTCCAAATATATTTAATATGTATGTATTTGGATACATATTATTCACTTTTATATTTGGTTTATTACTTGTTTTCCAGAACAAAGAAACTCATGAAGATGCAAGCCAAGGAAATAGCATGTACGAGTGTATGTGTCTGCATAGAATAATTTATATACTGACTACATTATGTAGTAATACTAACCATCTAGCCAGCCATGTTCCCCTGCTTCATTACACTGTGCACAGAAAAATTGAGCTTTATGCTAGAGATCTTGTTGTATTCATTGCCCTCTGAATCTTATGCCTCTTTCATTGTTCTGCTCATCTCAATTTAAAACACAGTTCTGATTTTGATCTCAGAGTACTTTAAATCCAAAATAAATCCAACAACTTCAAAGAAGTTTATTTCTGTTTTACATACTTATAACTAAGATAAAAATCTGGCCCATAGGCATATTCATTTTATAGCTAGTTAAAACGTGCCCTTACTTTTGGCAAGTCCTTAAGGTTAACAGATATACATGTGCTGCTAGAATAGCAGCTATGGTGCTGCCTTTCTTTTTTCTTTTTTTTTTTTGCATCCAGAGCTATTTTTGGTTCCTTCCCCTTTGACATACATTCCTGGTAACAACTAAAAGCAGCTCTTCTTAGTACAAAATAAAGTTGATAGCTGAACCCTTTATGTATCAAATACATTTTCTGTTTAGCTGATGATTGTCATACATGGAATAGAAAAGGGAGGTCTGATTGCTCTTTTTCTTACAGTGACGTAAAACAGCAGAGCGAAAGATGGATAGAAAAAAATATTCTGGGGTTCTACTCATGTTTGATGCTTGGCTATCAAAAGAAGAAAGTGATGCAGAAACAGGGATTGCTTGTGCCTTTGTGGGCTCTGAATGATCCCTGTCCCTGCTTGTGGAAAGTCTACTTGGAAGGAAAAGCAATGCACAAAGTCATTCACAGCTTTCCCCTCTGAAGGAGCCAGAGCTGACACCACAGGACATTGCACTAATGGCATTTGCCTTGACCTAGTTGGTGTTGTGAGACTTGCTGTGAAAGGCTGCTACCATTGTCCCTACAGACTATCACAGTGGAGTTACAGGTCCTGTCTGCCCTTTGACACAGCTGTTGTCCTTGCAGATTGAGACAGACTTGCTATCTGCTCTGTCTATGGATAGACTCTACACCAAAGGTGAAAGGAGAAGAGGATGACCTTGTCCACCACAAATTCCCACAGCCTTAACCCCCAGGTGCCCTCACTGACGTAAACTACTGATTGCCCCTGCATCTGACTGATTTCCTCCAGGAACTCAGGGAAGGTGTTTCAACCTTTTTTGGTGTCAATCTCAGGGACTCGGAGCATCCCTCCTTTCATAAGACCTGGGCTAGCCCATAATATTTCCTGGGATGATTCTAGCCTTACTCCTCATGTTTCAATGCCAGGTGCTGCAACAGAAGGTTCTTAGTGGAAAGTCCCTGGGGTGTTAACTCATTTCGTCTTTTTTACCATTAGGGTCCAAATTTTCTGACTTTCAGTGTGCACAGCCAGAAATACTTAATTTCACACTTCTTATGCCAGCATTCCTGGCAAAATGCCAGGACTTTATTTTATCAGTGGGTGGGGTTGGCAGATGGTGACATGGGGCTGGATTTTTGCCATCAGTTGGCAATTTCATTTGTTTGTTTTTCTTTAACTGTGCACTCTCCCTACACATGGCATTATGATAATGGGGGAGAATAGCCACAAATAGTGATGAAGGGGGTCAGCTTCTAAGAAGACCTCCGTTATGGTGAAAGGATGTTAAACTCACAGCCTATAGTCATCTGCAGGGACTCTATGCAGCCTATTAACCCAGCTCAACATTTTAAGTTAGTCAAAGTATCAAACCCCTGCTCAGGAAAGGTTTCCCTTCAAGGACAGTATGAAGGCTTTAAATTTAAGTCAGTGGAGTTTAAGCATATGGTTGTTTTCTGAAGTGGGACTTTGCTAAGTTTCATTCCTTCTACCTAAGCCACAGCATTGCTGTCTAGTCTTCAGAAAGAAAATGCAACCAGTTTTCAATGAGATTAGCTCTTGCACCCGGAGTCACTGGGTTTCCAAGCAGACATTTGGAAATGGCCAAAACCAGGGGGGAAGAGACCTATTTCCAGTGTGGTTGCTTGGAAAAATGCTGACAGTGTGGTCACCAAAGGATGAAGAAGACTTGCTGTCCCCTCATGATGTTTTGCCAAACACACACTTCAGTGTAAGAGCATAGGTGCTGTATAGTAAAGACTATAAGAATAATTAACGTGTTCCTATAATAAAGACTAGATTAGTTGTAGGCAGGGAACAGTGTGCAACGAAAAGTTTCATTCCATGTCAGTAAAAGAATGGCTGGGCCTTAAAAGCAGTATCTAGAAGATGGGAAATGCCACCTGTATCACACACTTCTATGTCATTTATCCTCTTGTGACATTGCCTGAAATTGCTCAAGTGTCTGCAAGCTTACAACACTCCAGGAGACTGGGGTGTGTACAGCAGCATTGCATAGAAAATGATGTGACATCTGCCCAGGATGCAAAAGGCTGCAACTGATGTTTCTTAAAATGCCATCAATGCCTTTATCAGGGCTACCTTTTTAGGATAACATATTATTGTATAAAGTTGTTTGTTAGAAAAACTCACAAGGGAAAAGCTTCAACTCAGCCTTGAAAGGGCAGACTCATGTGACCATTATTGTCATATGTGACAGTCTGTGTTTGAATCTCAGAAACTTCATGGTTGTTTTTTCTGAGTGTTGCAGGAGCTCTGATCATAATTCCTGTAATACTCCAGCCCATAAACACTCAGTATGGTATGTAACCAACACAGTTTGGTGCAGCTGAACCTTGTGTTTGCCTCATGATAGTTGACATTCATTCCATTTTGAAGGGCCAAACTTTCTAATTAAGTTATACCTCTCAGGACAAACTCTGTACAAGTGAATTCTATGAAGCACCATGTCATACAGTCAGGTAATGGCTGTTTTGCATCACTGAAGATGTAAAACCTCAGCATCCAGCACAGACCTAAGACAGCAAGGTTCTTGGTCTAGAGTTCATATGAGGCAATTTGCTATAGGAAGGAAAAACAGTTTAGCTAACTGACTTAAAATGAAACATCTCAAGTCAGTTCAACAACTCAAAATACTATTTTCCCCCAAAATTATATTTAAATATAGTTTTCCTCTGGAAAGCAACAGTTTTACGGGAACTGCATTTTCTGTTGGTAAAGTATTGAGAGTACAATGTACAGTGAGAGATCCTTGATCAGCTCTAATAATTTAAGCACTGTAGCTTTATGGGGTATTACTGATTCCGGAAAGTAAGAAAATATGTCCTTTGCTCCTTTTTTATTTTTAATTTTTTTTTTTTTTACCTGCGGTGCCCTCCTTTCCCTTCATCTGCTCCCAATGCATTGGACCTAAAACATTGACTAGACAAACAGATCTCCTGACCTCACCCAGCTAGTTATTTTTCAGCTAATTACTTTGTGCTCCCAACCCCCAAGCAATTTTCATGTAAACATGTTTCAGGAAATATGTTTCATTGTGGGTAATTCCCTTGCCACCCTCAAGTTCAGGCAGGTGTTTTATTTGTTTTTGTACAGGTTCTTATTCTCTATCATTAGTCTTTGTAAGTCATAATTTTTGTTTTAACAGCTTTGATCTATTCACTAACTTCAAACTAGCCTAAGTAAAAGTTGACTCCTGTGTGTTTTCATTGATTGATTTTCATGTTATATTAACGCTGCTAAACACAGTTTAGTTTCATTCAGCTTTTCATCTGTGCTCAAATAAATGAGACTTCTGCCACAAAATAGGACCCACAGACCTTTCTTTCCCAGAAGAAGAAATAGAGATTATCACATAGCAACAGCTCTCAGGTAAAACTTCAGCCTACACCTCACTGAGGATGCATGTACTGTGGAGAACTGCAGGAGAACTCCTGTGGCTCTGCAGGGTATTCAACTGTGGCAGGTCACACTGCAGAGGTCCAGATGCTTCAGAATAATACCGAAGATATCCAGAATGACAGCCCCACTCCCAGTGGCAACCTTCAGCTTGCATGGTGGAGAGAAATGAGCTCAGGCGAAGCAAATTTATGTCCTGAAATCTTACTTACCTCTGATTTCTGCCTTTCATCTCTCATCTCTAGCTGTGACTGAGTTTGGCTTACCTTTAAAATAGGTGATGTTACTTGATGATTATATTGATGTATGTAATTATCATTCATTATTCTCCAGCAGATGACTCACAGTCATGCTCCTGTTTTCTTATAAGTAATTGAAAAAATCACACAATCTTAGAGGAAAGGCAGGGTCTCTCCTCAGGAAGGATATTGAGGTCCTGGAACAGGTCTAGAGGAGGGCAACTAGGCTGGTGAAGGGACTCAAGCACAAGTCCTGTGAGGAGAGGCTGAGGGAGCTGGGGCTGTTCAGCCTGCAGAAGAGGATGCTCATCACTCTCTACAACTAACTGAAGGGAGGTTGTAGCCAGGTGGGAGTTGGTCTCTTTTCCCAGGCAACTATCAGCAAGACAAGAGGGCATGGTCTCAAGTTGTGCCAGGGGAGGTTTAGGTTAGATATTAGAAAGAATTTCTTTACAGAGAGGGTGATCAGACATTGGAATGGGGTGCCCAGGGAAGTGGTGGATTCACCATCCCTGGAGATTTTTAAAAAGAGACTGGATGTGGCACTTAGTGCCATGGCCTAGTAACCGCAGTGGTAGTGGATCAAGGGTTGGACTTGATGATCTCAGAGGTCCCTTCCAACCCAACTGATTCTATGATTCTCTTGATATACACATCTTATGAAGAAGAGCAGGTGAATATGCTGCCTAAAAATGAGTTATCAGGTATCAAATCAAAAGACAAAATAGTCTACAGGGCAGTAGTTTTTTGAGGTAGCCAGTGAACATCGAGGCTTCTCTTTCAACAAGTTGAAAGCTGAGATGTGTCAGAGCACTTCTGAATTAATTGGAATTTTGTGTTTGATTTACCCAAAGTCCCTCTAAAACCAGAAATAAAATAGTATTTGTTTCTTTAAAACTGCTGAAGGGAAGGTGTCAAGCTAAAATATTCCCAACTTTTATTGTATTTAGTGAAGAACATAAAGAAAGGATGCACAATCACTGAGAGAAATCATAGTATCTATCTAAAGCCTTTCATCTCTACACCTGGTCTAATCAGGTATACATGAACCTGTATCAATGCCATTGTGCTTGTTCTTCCTGAAATGAGATAGGTGGCTTTTCCCTGTTTGTAAGACAGAAGTACAGGAGAATGCTTAGAATAAGAGTTGCCCATCATAACTTATACTGGTAACATCTTCCTTGAGCCCTGGTGGGAAGTCCCTTCAATCCATTGCGGAAATCCTGTTGGCTTCAGGGGGCGCCCCAGACATTGCAGGTTTCCTAGATGCAGCTGCCAAATACAGCTAGCAGAAAGCTATAATTTAGAATTTCCTCTCTAGGGTTTCTCGGTACAGAATCTAAATTCAGAGTGTGGTTTAGGGAACCCACATTCTCCCCAGGGAGATAAAACAAACACACCCAATAGTCAAAAAATAATCTGTTCTCATAGTATTTCTTTCTTGTTTTCAAACCAGCTGGGATTTCCATGCTGTGAAACTTGGATCCATATGCAAATGACTGTATATACTACTCTGACCCTAATTTTACTTTCAAACTTTAGAGTTTTGTCCACCTCAGGGAATAATGCAAATGGAATCAGGGTGAACCTGGAGAAATAAACAAATTTGTGCAACACATTTGACTTCACAGTTAGGCATTCTTGCTGCTAAAGTTAGTCAACAAGTCATTCATGGTTTTCATGGGAATTTTTGCTTCTTGGTGCAAAGCTAAATAGATGCAAATATTTTTTCCTTCCCAGAAACAGAAGTTATGTGGGCATGAATTGACTTGACAGCAAAAATAGTGCTGACCTAGCTATACCACTGGGGTCTAATGGGCTAAAATTTTAATTCACTAAACCACCATGTCAGCCTGGCCTTTTCCTTTCCAGCTGTCGTGAAGATAGAACTACTCTTCTAATTTCTTATGCCAGCCTGGTCAATGTGTCCTTTGTATGAATGTAGTGGACTCCAAGGCAGACTGGTACATATTTTGTTGTCACCATCTTCAGATTAGTTAAAAAATGGAATTTGATGTCTTTTTTCTTTTGTCTTGATGCTATACAGCGTGTCAATGTAGGTTCTGACTTTCTTGCTGTAGGATGCAGGTGGATCTTTTACAGGTAAGCATAATAACTGTCTTTTCAAAGCATAATAGAGAGTATTGCCAATGTTGTTTGTTAGTATAGGAGTAGCAACAATATATTACTAGAGCTATGATAGTTGCAGATATGAGAGGGTACTTTCCCAAGTGCTTTGGAAGCTTTGGAAGGGCTTTGGAAGTAGGTCCTCTACCTACATCACACAAATTAATCTTTTCCTGCAATGCTTACTCATGTTTGTTAGTAACCTTACTGAAAATGTCTACATAAATTCCTCTCTATCTAGGATTTTAGTTTACTCCCCTTTCTTAGGCTCCTGAAACTAATTAGGACTTAACTAATTATTAAATACGGGAACTCTTTACTTCCCCCTCCACTTGCAAATCTGGAAACAGATTTGGCTCAGTGCAATCTGTAATATTACTTACTTTCATTATCCCTTTTTTTCCCTTGAAATCTAGTTCCCTAGGGCTTACAAATCTGGAACAAATTGTCTGATGATATTTTTCAATTATTTTTTGATGGAAATGGGTGCAAACTGATCCATGTAACTGAGTAAATTTTAACATAAGTCTTCTATGACATGCAAAGACCTGTTTTGTCTTCACAAAATTAGCTTGTTCTTGTAAATAGGCAGTACTTAAGAGAACACAAAGAATTTTAGTATTTAGTATTATAATGTAGTGTTGTAAGGTCATAGCATCAGAGAGTTGCTTGAACTTACTCCAGATGTTGCTACAAAAAAACCTCAAACTGATTTTTTGGCAGATGATTGAAAATAAAATATTGACCAAGACAGGTAAGTACTTTTGAAAATGCAAGTCTCTGTTATAAAGTTCTCATCTACGTGCAAAGTCTCTTTGAAGTTATTTGGTACAGCAGAGGAAAATTTGCTCCCCTATTAAGGGTAGTTTCTATAAATGAGCTCAACTGTAATACCAACCACTAGAAAATGCCACATGGGAGACAGATGATGGAAATTCAGAACTGCTCTGATCAGACACTGGTTACAGAGGAAATAAATCACATGTCATACACAGACAAAAGAAACTGATCTTCACAGCTCCTGCTACCAACTAATCTCTGATTTAAATGAACTGTGTTGCATGTATCACATGTAGAAATTTTATTTTGATAAAAACAGAACACAAGTGGAAAGTTTAGACTGAAGCTTAGAGCAAGACAGTTGTATGGGATGCTAGGAATCTAGAACACTATTTAGCCCATTTTTCATTGTTTTTTTTTTAACTGTATGAAACCTATAGAGCACCCTGTGAGGCACTTCTGGGACTGACACTATCATCAGTTTCCATGTTTCCAGTCTTCACTTAAGGCTCTGACAGATGCCTTGCACTGAATAAATCTGTTTCCCCTTTTGTCCCCCCATCAGCCATCCACTACACCTTTCTAGAGCTTATCTAATCTGCTGCAAAGTTGCCATGCCTCCTGAGTGCTTGTGCCTGGGCTGTTCCAGAGTGAACAAGGCTTGAACTAGGGCTGAGATGCACTTCAACGTCCTAATTTAAACCATTGCCTATAGTCATCAGCAGATGGTGGCCACTCTCATGAAATAAAGATGATTTGTCTTCTTTGGTCTCTTGAAGTCATGACTGTGTCTGGATGAGGCCGGAGCCTGAAGCTTTTTTTTTGCTGACTGAATGGGTGCAGAAGTCTGTTGCGGTGCAAGGTTCATGAAGTTCCCTAGCAAATTAAGTTAGATCATGATTCAGAAACGTGCTTAGGTATTTTCCTCTACTTTGAGCACCTGATGTTCAGAACAAACTTTCACACTGAAACCAGACATAATCTCCAGTGTGTTCGTGAATCAGCAACATGGTTGTTGCTGCAGCCAGAAAATGTGAGCTCTGTGCCTTTCTCTGCTATTGATTTTTGAATGGTTGTGCATGAATCAGTCAATCACTCTCTCTACTCTCTGAGACTCATTTAGTTATTTGTGAACTTCCTTCAACTCCTTGGATGAAACTCTATGCAAGGATAAACAGATCAAAATACAGTATCATTCACCAATTCAGTGAAAGGAACTGAAAGTGATTCCTTCTGCCACTCAGTTATTTGTGAACTTCCTCGAGCTCCTCAGGTGAAAGTCTATGCAAGGACAAATCAAAATGCAGTATGGTGATATAATTCAGTGAAAAGGACATATTCTTTCAGCTTACCTTTGCCTCACAAGATCATCATTATATTTTTTCTTTCCTTTGGAAACCAAACTTTTGCTAATGTCAGTGAGACCTCAAAGTGCTTTTTGCAATAATGCTTTTGAAATATCTTTTAGCAATAAAAATAATAAAGTTGATGTTCTGCTGAAAGGATTGATTTCAGCAGATGATCTTCATGTTTGTAATGTCAGAATAAAACAGATGAACCAAAGTCCTCTTTCTTCTTACTAAAATATATGTGACATTGTGATTATATGAATCTTCTTTCTTCTCTGCTGATATACATGTGATACAGATGTCCATCTCAACTTGTTGGATAAGAATTTGCCTGCTCAGTTTCCATTAGCATAAGGAATTCCATGTATTTATTTGGCAGTACAGATTTTGGTCTGCGTCAACACTGCTAATGCATTTTGAGAGAAAAAAAGTGGATAAAAGCCATTGTCTTTCTATTTAAACTTAGACCACATTCTGTCTTGCATCAAATGACAAAGCTAATTATATTTCACAGGGTTGCTGAGCCCAATATGACAAAATTACCTCTGAGAAAAAACTGAATATAGACAAATGTTCAAGGATAATGACAAACATTATTCTATTATCTACTTTATCAAAAAGCAAATTCTCCCTGTGGTTCTTTTCCTTCCTTTCTCTGTAAATTTTTTTTTCATACATTTTTAGAATTATGAGATGTAATCCAAATGGCTAACTTGCTCACTCCTCATACTCATGAGTCATATACATGAGTGGGAGCTTTCTAGAGACTTTTGTATTATCTTTGCTTGAGATTTGGAGGACAAAGGGCAGCTATTGGGAGATATGGAAATTTAAGTTGTCAAAAAGCAGGCATTGCAGGGCCCAGGTGCCCTATTATAGGTGTTATTAATTTACTCTGCAGTATTTGTGATTTTATTTACATGCTTTTTATTTGCACTCTTTAATGCGTTGACCCTGCTGCTCTTTTTCCTAGAGTTTCTCCATTCCTCTCTCCTGCTGTCCCTGGCAACCAGAACACCCTTTTACAGTGATCACCAACCCCATGAGCCTTCATTTCCTTCTCTAAAACACACAAATGTTACCAGGTACCAGTACCAGCTCCAGTGTACTAACCTAAACTGAAAAATCCTGCCTTCTTCTTTGGACACCTCCACCCTCAGGAAAACATAACTTCTCTACTGCAATGCTAGGCAAGTTCTTGCAGTTTGGTGGTTATCTTGGTCTGGTTAGAAGAATACCTTGAGGCACAGGGTAACCTTAGGCTATCTGTATCAGCCCAAATACACCACTGGCACATAGCACCATGTAATAAAAGTAACACCAGCCCACAAAAATCAGGAACTATTATGGTGTTACAATCTTTTCAAGCTGCAGGTTACAAAAGTAAAGTGCTTAAGGAATTGTGAGTCATATTGAAGGAAGAGGAATAAGTCAAGTTGAACTGATTTTTAACATGTATGGAGAAAATATATAAAAAATGAATATAAATTCATCCAGCTCCTCAAAGCTGAGTACAGATTGCATATACATTGCTTGCCCTGACTGACTCATTGAAATACTTTGGCTGCCTCAAGTTCTTTCTTTTTCTTTCTCTGAAGTGTGTGAATAGCCAGATATTTAGACAAATAAAAACAGATCAATCCTTTACAGACTTCCAGATAAGAAGAACATATCAGGACTGCACAGGAACTGTCTGGTTAGAGATACTGTCACTTATATTTAACTCCTAAAAAAGATCTGCCATGTCCCTGCTGAAGCCACCAAGAAGACTGAGGTAATTATTGTCACCTCCCGTTTTAAGCAAACTCTGTCATGGCTAGGCTTCGTGAACAAAGATTTGAGAAAGGCTCTATCCACATTTGTCACAAGCACGCTGGTGGCTAATAAGGCCAATATGAGATAGACATGTCCGATTGCAAAAGGCACAGCAGAAAGACTCCTTAGGTGGTATATTCTGCAAGGCACGATTCTTTCTGCGTTGTCTTTTCTCCTCAAGAGTGATCCTGCGTCCTTTCTCAAAGGAAGTAGCAGCATTATAGATAGTGTGTCTCCAGGCCTCCCAATTTGAGGCCAGAGTGGACCAGTTATGTTGATCAATATGGCCAAGGCTGAGATGTTGTTTCAGGGAGTCCTTGTATCTTCTCTTCGGGGCTCCTCTCATGAGGCAGCCGGTGGCAAGTTCACCATAAAGCAAGATCTTAGGGAGGCAGTGGTCCTTCATCCTGGAGACGTGCCCTGCCCAGCGCAGCTGTGTTCTCAGCAACATGGCCTCAATACTTGTGACTGCTGCTTGTTCTAGAACAGATGTATTGGTCACATAATCTGACCAGTGGATGTTTAGGATTGTACGGAGGTAGCATTGATGGAAGCATTCTAAGAGTTGCAGGTGGTGGTGGTAGATGACCCATGATTCAAAACCATATAAAAGAGTAGACAGCACAATGGCTCTGTAAACACTGATCTTTGTACTTTTCTCCAAGTGTTTATTACGCCATACTGTTTTATGGAGTTTTCTGAAAGCTCTGTATGCCTTTGCTAACCTGTTGTCTATCTCTCCGTCAATCTTACCATCCGAGGAGATGAGGCTACCTAGGTAATTAAACTGCTGGACTGATTTGAGCTCTGATTGGCCAATGGTGATGTGGGGATGATGGAAGACTTCCTGAGGTGCTGGTTGATAGAGAACTTCTGTCTTCTTTAAGCTGACTTCCAGCCTGAAGAGTTCAGCAGCGTCTGCAAAGCAGGATGTTAAACGCTGCAGAGCTGCTTCTGTGTGGGCGACAAGGGCAGTGTCATCAGCATAAAGCAGCTCTTGGACAAGATGATTTAAGGTCTCAGTGTGGGCCTTCAGTCGCCTTAGGTTGAAAAGGCTTCCATCAGTACGAATGTAGATACCGTCCTGATCATCAAGGTTTGCCATGGCCCTTTGGAGCATCATGCTGAAAAAGATTGTGAATAGAAGCAAACTCTCTACCACAGTTAAAACCACAAAAGTAATACATCACAGGCAAAGTGAAATCAAAATCTCAATAGATTTGGAAGGTTTTAATATCAGTTATTGGCCAGCTATCAGAAGACTAAAGAGTTAAATGGGGAAGATAAATAGGTGTGAAATCCATAAAGATAATTAACCAATGATAGCTAAAGATTCCCAAAATATTCAGAGGCTCCATTTAGTTCACAATATAAACTCTTAATAACTTGGTTATTTGGCTATAACTACCTTTTGAAGTCCAAATTGCTCAATTTAATTTTATTTATTTTGAAATCAGTGAGAGATCATTCACTGATTTTCTATACAAAACACTCTTTTGTGTCATCAGAGACTACCATGAAATATCCTTACTTCAGCATTTGAAATACTGATGTATGCACTATCCCAAATTGTGACAGCAAATGTCACAATCACTACTTACAACTTTGACTAAGTTTCAGCAGATTTTGACAAATACCAAGACCAACATGGGATATCTGAGATTAGCACCAAATGTGGCTTAGTTAATTTAAAGGGATCCAAATAAGGCCATTGATCTTCAGAAACAGTATTGCTTAGTATTTTAACAAGGGTCTGTATACCCAGGATAGTCTTAACAGGGATCTAGATACCCCAAGGACTCTACATAGAAGTTGCCATAAACCACATATGATATTTCAAAACTGCCTGTACAAGCACAAGAACACTGAATGTTTAAATGGACTATGGGAAAATTCAATGTAGTGGTATATATTTGGGGAAGAGTCATCTGAGTTTCAGCAGATTTCATCATATTTCTGTTAGATCGATCAGTTAAATGCATCAACAAGAAGTCACTCAAAGGTTCCAAATGTCTTAAAGACTCCATAGGTTCACTTATAAACAAATCTTCTGAAGTAGAATTTTAGAAGGTAATAAAAAAAAATAAGTAAAGAACTGAAGAGAGTAGGGGAAAAAAAGAAAAAAGAAATAAAATGCTATTGCTCTGCTGCCATAAAAAGAAAGGATAAATTAAACTCAAAATGCCACTAGCTCCACGGACACATTCCTGTACTTTTGGGTTTTTTTAGAGAGGTTTGTGAAAAATAGCCCCAAATTACAGCCATTAGAGACTTTGGTTTACTTGGCAGAGGAAGACAGTATTACTTAAACAGGCAGCTTTCTCTTTGGTTTGTTTTGGGGGGTTTTTTTGTTCCATTTTGTGTTTATTGTTATTGTTGCTGTTGTTCATCTGCATTTTTTGTTCCTGCAGCTACAATGTTAGGAAGAGCTACCTGTTGTAAATGGCATTCATGGAAAAAACACACAGTCAGAAAGAGCTGGGAATGCATTACCTGTTTTTGTTTCTGAAATATTTCTATAGAAAAATAAATACTAAGAGTAAAATGCCCTCTCGAGCCTTATCAATTTCGTAAACATTCTCAAATGTAGTGCTAAGAATTGTTTACACAAGTTATGCCAGCTGCTTAATAGATAAGATGGTTAAAGACTTTACCTTTCTTCACACTGAAGCAGCAGAGAAGACAAGATATAGAGGAGGAACTTGCAATTAGGAGTAACATAATAGAACATCTAAAGACCATCTGAAAAATTTACCTGCCAATGGACAAACTGCTGATGAAGGCTTCAGGGTGTTTAGCACCTAACACCCAACACTACACTATGTTTACAGAATTCATGGACTTAAGGGCAAATTATCTGGCATCGATACTTTCTGCTTGGCCTTCTGTGTCACTTAAAGCCATGAACTTACATTTCCAGAATTGTTTGTTCACCTGAAGTTAGATAAATTCATTAATCAACCATGAGAGAGACTTCCCTTGAGAAGTTAATAAGATATCTCTAATTTACATTGGTCATGTTTTAATTCTGCTTATGGGGTTGAATCCTCTTACACCTTGTATTAATGATATTACTGAGGTTTGTGCTTCCTGACTTACAACTGTATGGTCAACTAAGAGAAGTTCATCTTTGGAATTTTAATAAAAGCTACTGTTTGATGATTTATCAGGAAGTGGGAATATTTTTCACATATATGATGTTTTCCCTTAAATGAGTCACCTCGGTTTAATCCACAGATTTAGGTTTGGTTTCACAAAGTACTTACACACAAGAGTAACTTTAAAGGTATGACTAGTGATACTGTTTCAAAAATAGCTCCATCTGTCACGCCCCCAAATTTACAAATGCTGAGACCTTGTTGAATCAGCAGCTTCAGCAAAATTAGCAGACTTGTGATGCTCTGGATCACATTTAGTTTTCTTTTTTTTTTTTTTTAAAGCATAGGTCTTCAAAACAAGAAAATCAGTGGGAAAACTCCATGATTCAACTGACAGGAAACAGAGGGCTTAGTCATAAACAGCCAAATATATGGTACTGTGAAACTCTGTCTATTAGTAGATAATTAAAGAGATAGAAAAAACCTCAAGCCTCACCAGTCAAGTGGTCCATTTCTAAACCTATTTTGTTCAAAAACATTAAGCAGCCTTAACTACAGATTGAGATACCAAACATATAATAGTGCAATAAAACCAGAGCAATCGATCACAATAAAGCTAGAATTTTATCAAAAAATAGAAAAATTTTGCTATATAAAAGAATTTTTCAGTACAGTGACACTGAATGAAAAGGGAGTCACGAAGCCTTTGGGATATGTGTTTTATTTGTCCATTGAATTTGGCTCCTTTCAGAACATAAACAAAGGATGCACAGCGCAGCCTGCGTCTCTTCTGCTTTTTCAGGGAAAAAGGTTTCTGTTGATTGCCTTCATGTGCAGTATCTGTGTTCACCTTTTTAAGAAGAGGTTTGTGTTTTGACGCACCCACTGCAGAGGAAATTGCCAGGGTTCCAGAGGAGGCAGGCTTCATACAAACCTGCTGTAGGCAGTGAATTAAGAATCTATTCATGTTAGTGTCTATTAGGCCTTTATAGGGCAAATTCTAACCACGCAAAGGGTCAGTGACTGGGAGAAGCTGCTCCTGGCCTCCATATCCAGAACTGACCCTGGAAAGCTAATGGGAATCCTGCAAGGAAATATGCTCTTTCCACTTCTAGTGCTTAAATCTGGTAGTATCTTTTTGATCATGGTTAAAATTACCTCTGATTTGGTCCCAGGGGAACTGAAGGTGTTCACCTTTGAGATATCTGTTCACTCTTTCTATTTGCAGTCATGGAGGACAGAATAAACAACATAGAGGAACATCAGCTTCACTTTCTTCTTACACAAATTTTTATCAAAATCTCTTTAGTTCTCCCTTGAAACCATCAGAAAATGTCCCAAATTGAGCTGTAAATTAAAGAGAAGTATTTCAAGAACACTGGAAGGTCTTAAGTGAACAAATTTTGCTAATTGTTGACAGGAACTATGCATATAAACCAGTGGAGGAGGAATTCATTCCACTCCCTTTCAAACAACACTTTTGCAAGCTGGTGATCTCTCCCCTTGACTTCAGAAAGAGAGGGGAGCCATGAAGAAAAGCTGACCATAGGTGAGATCAGTCTTTCTCTTGGACTTCTTTTGAATACTGATGTTCAGATGCTCACATAAGATTTGGTAATAAAATGAGCATCTCCCAGTGGCTGGATCAATTCCCCTCTGTTTCCTTGAAATGGTATATCATTTTGGGAAAAACATAAGCAGAGGCCTTTACAAATAATTGTCTGTACATTGCAGGGCTGTTGTGCTTTGGCAAGGCTGTGTAAGGAAAACAGCTTTGACGTGAACCTGTGACAAAGGCTCCCACTGTGCTCATCACACCATATCTTTCTGTGCTTCACTCGGTTAGGGCTTTTGGTCTCTACATCTTCCCATGACCGTGAAAAATATATAGTTTCATAAGCTAAACCCAAATCACAATAAAAAAAGTAGGCTCCAAACTAGTATGTTGCAAATAGCTCTGTCTGTGTGTGAGGGATGAAAAACTGAGAGACAAATTCAGATTCTTGTAGTGCTGTTTCCCTTTCAAGGAGCATGTGAGAGGTGCCAGACTTCCAACAAAACACTAAATTCCTAAAAACAACAACCCCACTCATCTAGTGTCTGGGTTTGAAGAACACACATCAGCCCATTTTCTGGTTTCTGACATCATCTTGTACACACAGAAAGCCAAATAATTTTGTGGCCTCAGGCATAAACAACAAACAATGTATATTTGATGTACTGGCCTAATTTCTGTCCACTGAATCTGCTGTTTTAAAGCTGCTTCCATGACTTCTGGTTTTTTTTGGTTATGTTCAAATTTTCATATGCCCTGGTGTCTTTTTTTATACCTTTCTCAAGTCTTCCAGCTTCATGTATAGGATGCCGTTACTGAGGAAGAGGTGAACAAAGTTCTCTTTTAGTAAAAGATGACTATAGGCATGATTCTCGCAGAAACACTATTGCCATATAGTTGCTTTAACCTTTCTCATATAATTTATAAGGTCTTCCAACACTTGTGGTACCAACATTTGTGACTTTTATTGCTTTCAGAGCAGTTACTAATTCAAAGGACAGACCTACTATTTGGTCTCTGAAAGCCATATTTTCAGGGGATTAAATGACCTCTTTTTCCTCTCCATTCCTCATTTCTTCTTTTCCCTGAGGCTTCATTGTGCACCCCAGGCTCAACACAACCAATGAGTCAACTCTTTACAGAAGCAAGAGTAATATACAGTCTAAGGAAGCATTATACATAATGCAGTAATTTATTAAAGGAACAAGCTTGTGGTGAATGTACAGGAAATATTTCAATGCTGTTCCTTGATGAAGGAATGACAGGTATACACTTCTCAGCAATGATGATAAAAAAGCTGTAATTTTCAAAGCAAATTGTTGAGTGTGATTTACCATTTCATTTTCAATCTGTGATTTAAAATAGCGGTACTTTGCCAGTACCAACAGCACTTGCTGAAAGGGCAAGGGTCACAGAGGCATGTGCTTTCTCCTCAGATTGCACAGACAACATGTGAGGGAAGCTGGCCACATACAGGCTATAAGCCACGGAATCTAGAAAACTTTGGGAGAACTAGCTGAGCCAGTCTTTTAAGAGATATTGCTAGGGCTAGACCGGGGAGGTGAAACCTATAACTATAAACGGGCCCTGGAAGCAAATCAAAATCCTGTGGGGCAAAGCAGGGAGCTGAACTGAGATGCCCCACAGCCTGGGTGAGGTTGCGGCTCACCCAGTTGGTGGATGAAGCCCCAACATTTTCACCTAACTGGTTTGATCAGACCTACTCTGAATATGCCTATTAATTCAGAATCCCCACGTGCCACAGGGAAGTGAACAAAGTTAGCACCTGAACTCAGAAAAGCTCTTGGTCAAAAGACAGTCATTACTCTGTAGAGCTTAGTCAAGCCTGGACGGAGGGCCTGGGCAGATGTGTGACAAGACACCTGTGGCAGTAGTTAAACAGTCATGCTTTATGATATTATTGCTCTCCCTCCTACCCCTGCTCTGTTTCTTCCAGCACATCCTCTGCCACAGATCCTTCCTCTGCAAGGAAGTATGTGGAATTATTTTTGGAAGCTCCTCAGGTGCTCCAATGGACAGTTGGGGATGAGGCTATTAGCAGCTGCAGGAGGGTTGTTTGGACTTCGAACCCAAAGGTACCCTTAAATCCCCTTAATCTGAAAACATTTAAGCATGTTCTTCTCACTATATTTATCAGAATTAGTCTCATGCCTAATCATAAAGCACTTCAGGATCAGAGTCTTTCTTAGTCTTGCATGAGCTGGGCTATGACAGAGCAAGGCTTTGAACCTCTTTCTTTTGAAATTGTGTTGTGCTGTCTTAACCACAAGACCACAGGTATTTTGTGAGACTGCTTACTAATGTTTGCAGTGTATTTTAAGATCTGAAGATTTGAGAATTCTATGAAAGATACTACAACAGTAGCTTGCTTTTCAGCTTTCTAGAGAAACTGTTGCTCAAGTTACTGGGGTCTTTCATTCCTGATTAGGTGGATTTTCTTAACTACAGTAACCAACTGTGATACTGCTGCCAATTCTACTTAAAAGTTTTAAATACATGATACCTAAAAAAATAAATAAATAAAAATCAAACCTTCTGTTCAGATTTCAGGTATTATATTTAAAGTTAAGCAGATATTCAAATTAATTGTTTATTTCCTATTACTCTTTTTGTCTTCCAAAAACTAGTTTCTATTTGCAAGTAGAGCTCTAGTAAATAGAGCTATTACACCTTTCTTACATTTCAGAGTCCGCAGACAAATTTAGGCTATTAAGAAAAAAGGTCAGATTCAAATATTTGTGTACCTAGTATCCTTGAAAAAGAAGAAGCAAGAGGAAGACTGCAAAAGGGAGCAAGAAATTCTATCTTCTTGTTAAGGCCACATAGCTTTTAAAGAAAAATGCTTCTAGTTCGTGGTTCCACTGCTGCATGTGCACATTCAGCCAGCCTGGCTTTAAATCCCTTTGACTATTTGTCCTAGTTAGAACAGCTGAGACCAGTTCATCACTGGATGGGTGTAACCCAAAACTGTGTATTCTATAGCCTTCCATGCTATTTCCCAGAAACTGTTATCAATGAACCATTTACACCATCTGCACATAGAGCCTGACTCTTCAGGCTACAAACTAGGTGTTAAGAGGCCTTCGAGATAGGAGGATGCTCTTGTCCTCACACCCTTTGTGGAGCTCCCCGCCCTGAGGGAAGTGCTGGGCATTCCTGCCTGAACTGGAGAATATATAATCTTGGAGTCTTGGAACTTTTTTAACCACTCGTGGGATCCAGAGGAAGACTGCAGACCACCACTCTCAACCAAACTGGAGACCACCACTCTCGACTGGACTGCAACCACCACTTTTCAACCAGGCTGCAACCATCACTCTCGACCGGACTGCAGTCACCACTTTTGACCAGACTGCAACAGCACTCTCACCAACAGGTTTTCCCCTCTCCTTTTCCTTTGGACTCAGGGGGCCCAAAGAACACCACTCTGTTCATGCCCCGGGGTGCTGGGTTATATATTTGGGTTTTATGGGTTAAAACCAATTGTTTGTCTGTATAATCGTACTTATTGTATTATTTTATTAAATTGTTATTCTGACTTATAATCTCTCTTTTGAGTTGAGTTCATTTCCCCTGCTGGTTTACCTTTAAACCAGCACACTATTGCTTCCTCATGTCTCAAGATTAAAGTAAGAGGGTGAGGAAGAGTTAGTGTGATTTAGGCAGAACATAGGCTTCTTGAATCAGGGTCTTTAAACAGGACATACAAAGAAGTATCAGCATGCTCTGTGTAGGAATAACTCTGGTTTTCCTTCTGTAAATTCATAGCTCTTAGACCTTATTTTGAGCAAGTTTCCAGGTGAATGTGGAATAGGCTGTAAGGACGCCACTACTTACATATGAGAGACAGTCTTGCCTGCCTTGGCCCACATGTAGCCCTTCAGCAGGAGGAGGAGGAGGTTTCCACTATCCTTATGTGACTTCAGGAATGGTAGGGACATCCCGTCTGCTCTGGTACCCCTTCTCCTTCTGTACCACCTGCTGTCGCAGCTTCCCTCCTCACTCTTCCTCAGCCTGGAGTAGTGTGGTGCTTGAATGGTGCTTCAGCCTCTTCCTCTACTCCTGAACCAGGAATTTGGCTCTGCCATGTCTACTGCACCACATCTCTCTCTCTCCACCTTTCTAGGTATCAGGCAACAATGGGTCTGATTCTGCTTCTGTGTCCTTCTGTAACCTGGGACATAGCTCCGGTGGGTGGTAGTAAGTCTGGCAACAGGTAGATTGTGATTCAGCAGCCACAGGACACAAGCAGTAACTGATGTGAAGACAGAACTCAGTCCAAACTCACTAAACTCTAAACTGTTCAAGGAATTTTGATGTGTTCTCACTGCATCAGCAGTGCTAGATCAGCCATAGTCTCTCACCCTCATGCTAGTTTAAAATTTGAATACCATCCTTGTTGTCCACTTTGGTTAATTTGTCAAGAATGTGACCACCTATCTGTCAAGCAAAATTTGGATCTAAGCTGGTGAGCTGGTGGCACACAGATTTGGTACTGAAAACTATGAACTATGGCCTAAGAGGCAGGGTGAACCAGACTATGTGTGCCTGTGATAAATGACAGCTGGACAAACATCCGCAGCTGGTGGGGCAGATGCTGCTTCTGCGAATTTTGCAAAGTGCTTTCCCTGCTCTACTAGCATAAACTTCTCCTTGCTAGTGCTAAACTCACAGCAGTTGTTTGGGAGTGTAAATCTTCTGTATCTGACCAAACTGTTCAAGACAAATCTTTCCTCTTGTATGCCATTTGGACAGCGAAATTAGGACCAGGTAAAATCATTTCTCAATTTCTCTATACCCAAATATTGTCATTTGAGTTTAAGTTTCACTTTATACATTGATACTGGTGAGTTTTGTAATTTCACACAAATCACTTCTGTGCTTTGCTTACCTTAGAGTCAGATAGTTTCCTAGCCAGGTAAAGGGACCTGAGGCAGGTAAAAATCAATTTATAACCTAATTTCTATTAATTATAAAATACATTTTTAATTCATTTATATTTTGCAAATGGTTTGCAATCCTCTTCTAAAACATGCTACCTTAGCACAAGGTGCAGTAGAGGAAATGATTTCTGTGCAGTGATTTGAGATTCACTTAATAAAATCACGTAGTAGATTAAAAGCAAAAATATATGGCAATTCAGGTCCTATTTCTTCATTCTTAAAGGAAGAAAATATACTCCTTAAAGTTTATAGGATTTTGCTTTGAGGAAAAACTTCAGAAGACCTTTCTCCTTATGGCCTGTCTCAGTTTAGCAAAGTGTGATCAATGTACATATATACAAACATATACCTATATGTAGACATATATATATATATATACACACTAATAGCAGCAGGCAGTGGCAACTTTCACCCAACTAGGAACTTTTTGTAGGTTGTTTTAAAGCTGAATGGAAGAAAACAGGGACAATTCAAGTACAGGATTCAATACAGCTCTATTCTTAGGAAATAAGTAGTGCAGGAACCTTATTATGGGGAAAAATAATAAATATACAATAAATCTGATAGAGATATTATAAATAGAGCAATATATGGAGGTCTTCTTAACATAGCTTTGGTTACTGATAAACCAACCATAACCATAGCCCTCTTTATTCAGTATGTGTTGTATTATGACCAGCTGTAGATACACATAAAGTTAAATGAATTTAGCTAAGTCATTAGAATCACTTTGCATCTGACTCTTTGCATCTGTCTCTTCATCTATTTTTTTCTTACTCCTTTCTACCTAAAAATATTCCAGGGCTTAGAAGTATTTTCAGTAACTTGAGCTGGCAATTTATTTTTATTACTATAGCTATTTCAGTTATTTCAAAAGGATAGATATATTGGGTAAATAAAAGTAGGGTATTTGTCACCAATGTAAGATTATTAAGCTTTGTCTGGTGAAGAGATGAAAATACAGAGATTAAAATATTTGATCCAGGTCACCAAGGGAACTAGCACAAACACTGGGGCCTGAATTTATACCTTTCTCATGTTTCCTTTTCTTGGCAACCAGTATTTCATCTAGGGCAAGACTTTTTATATACTTAGTCCGATCTGAAATTACTGTTTTTGTTTTACTGAAGGGGAAATTTAATTGTTTTATCAAAATCATCCTGAATTCATTAGAGTATTACATCAAATGACACTACACCTTGGTCAGTCTATTCTCTCTAGCACACAGTTGGAAGCCATGGCCAGTACACTGTTTTACCAAAGTAAGTGCTCAAGCCAGGAAGACCCCCCTCAGCTATTCTCCTTACCCAATCCACTGAAAAATACTCCCTTTGAATACATTGTATTCAAAATAGGATTAGGCAGACCTATTTCTCTCATCAGGCTACATCAAGATCTCCCACGCTGTCATATATTGAAGAGATCCATCACTAACAATACCAGTATCAAGGAGAGAAGTAGGGTGTTGATTCTTGTGCAACAAAAGTTTTTCATTAGTGTGAATTTTTTAATTACATGCTGATAGAACCAAACCCAGTTCTGAACCTGACTCACTCTGACTCAGTTAAGTTAACTGTTGCAATTTCCAAAAGAACTTTAGTACTCACTGACCTTACTGGGAAGCTTTCAGTTAGTTATGTGGGGTAAAATTCTCTTGCTATTGTCTAAAACGTCCTATTGACTTCTGTGCCCTGTGTGTGTGACTAAAGTAATGCTTGGAAATTCATATGTAAATCTTAAATTCTTTTGTAATGAAAGTAGTACTGATGGACTCTGAAGAATGGTTAGTTACAAAAAGGCAGGGATGATGGCCTAACTGCTCATCTGTGGATTGTCAATAGAGTTAAACGGTGGATTTTCAAGCATATACTGGCTTTTGTTCCTCGTACTTTAAATTTGTCAATTTTTACAGCTTTCATCTGCTAATATTAAATAATAAATCTTAAGCCTTTCATGAATGATGTAATGAAAATGTAATGTAATGTAAAACTTTCTTAGACCATGTTTTGCCAAACAGCATAATCATCCCTTCCACTCAAAAATATGAACTGCAATATGCTGACCCCTCTAAAAAAATTGATTCAGTAATAAAAATAACTTTTTGTGGCCCTGAACAGAAACCACACTTTTTGAACTTGGTATGTGACCTTTGGCTAAACACTTGTTTATTCATCCCTCTAGAGATGAGTAACAGCAGTTACCTCTCAGAGAAAGAGGCTTAAGACTCAAACCTGCGTTCATGCAGGCAGGGAGCTCTGCAGCTGTGCAGTGCTGCTGCTGCCTGTGCAAATATGTACAATGCCATGGGACCTGGGCCATAGCTCTGGTGGGTGGTAGTAAGTCTGGCAACAGGCAGACTGCAATGCAGTAGCCAGGAGACACATGCAGCAATGGATGTGAAGAGATAATCCAGTCCAAACTCACTAAACTCTAAACTGTTCAAGGAATTTTGGTGTGTTTGCTCTGTATCAGCAGGTTTTGGGCTAGATCAACCATAATCTCTCACCCTCATGCTAGTTTAAAATTTGTTGTCCACTTTGGTTACTTTGTCAAGAATGTGACCATCTATCTATCAAGCGAAATTTGGATCTATGCGATGAGCTGGTGATATTGAAATCTAAGGTCTAAGAAAAGGGGTCAACAAGACTGTGTTTAAATAAAATGGTAAATGCAGTGTTAAGCCAGACTAGAGTCAATCCAGCTGCTGAAATGAATCTAAGTCTTTCCAATGATTCAAATACACTTTTAAAATTTTTTTTTCTTGAAAGGATAATTTATGCCAGCAGACTTTCTGTTATAAAGAATCATCTGACCTCCTTTTGTTAATCAGCTGCCAGGATAGAAACCTGAAGGTGACAAACACTGTGTAACTTCCTCTACCAGCCTGACAGGGTATGGCTGTGGATTTATGAACACTTTGTCATTCTGCTGGGGTGATGGGAAAGTGCAGGGTGCTGCATCTATGACTCTGAAACCATGATCCTGGTCCATGGTGAGCTCTGTGTTGTCAGGTTGCCCGTGCAAACTAGCCTGATAGCCCTTTGAAAACCTGACCTGAAAGAGGAAATAAAGAGAAGGAAAAAAACCAAAATAGGGAATCAACAAACAATTGGTCTGAATCTCCTTATCAAATCACTTTTATCACTATAAAATTGTAACAAAAGAAAAACTAACTCACAGAGCATCTAAAGACTTGCAAAGGAGCAGTGTTATTTTTTGATTTGGCGTTGCTAGAAATCAGACAGAGGTTTTTTTTTATTATTATTGCTTTTGTCAATGAGTATTTTTTTTAACAAAAATACCTTATTCTGTAAACAGAACTTCTAATTGCATTATTCCAATTGACTACTAGTTAATCTCATCTCAAATAGACAAGTTCGAGATGAAGAAATCACGAGAAAAATCAACTCAAAGGCAGTTGCAATCTGGGTTTGGAAAAAGTAGCACAGGTAAGCAATATGGCTGCAAATCCCTTTGAGTAACCATTGACACATTGCCTTCCCCAGTCAGTCCCATTTTATGTGTCCAGAGCAGGCTGTAAAGCAGTTGGTATGGGAGGATATCATGTAATAAAAGAACAGAGAGTCACTGCAATGTTGTCTTGCTTAAAAAAATAAATGGATTTGTCATTTAGAAAATTACAAAAAATATTAAGAATTAATAATGGAATTGTTGGATTGGCAATTTGCTAGCAAGTGACCATCTCAGCATGCCTTACTCACTAAATATGGTACTTATCTGATCCAAATCAGGCAGAGGGACTGGCCCAAGATGTGTGACAGAGAAGGATGACAGCAGATGACTGCTCCAAACACCAACCGGGAGAGACATTTGCTTTCCAGCCCGCACTGTTGGGAAGTGTCATGTGTAGTTAAGACTGAAGCGTTGTTACATTAACCCTTGTGAAACCATTAGCAGGGCACATAGCAAGGTCCATCTGTTTACTCAGGCCTCTAAGAGGGGGGAGAGTTGCTTTTCGGGTGTTCTTTAAGCATGAACGGCACACAGTTCAATGAGGAATTAGGAAACTTCTGGTTGTTGTACCAATATTAAAGCTGTGAGGAATTGCATTTTAATCTTTCAAGTAGGCAGAGAGGTTAGCTGATAGGCTTTATACTTCACAAACTAAAAAGTAAATAAATAAATCAGCTAAAATGAGTTGACCTTATAATAAAGAACTAAAACTACACTTTCAATCACTATGTAACAAAAAGAATGAACAAATTATTATTTTTTAGATATACATGCAAAGAGATAATTTTTTTTAAACTACTGATTCCCAAAACTAGAACTAGAATTAAAACTCTTCCTGATTCCATGCAGGAGCCTGCAGCAGTGTGTGTGTCAGAAGGCAGCTGTTTGTGCCATGGTGGGAAAGCTGGGTGCTGCACCTCTGGGTGCTGCACAGCCATGCACAAAACTGACAGCCGCTGTCCCAAAGAGCTTACATTTCAAGTACATGAGTAGGGATAACAGATGGATAGAGATGAGAAATGATGAAAACAATGGGATACTGGAAAGGCTGAAATCCCAGCTGCTTCCTCGGTCTCTAATATTGCCAAGTTAAAATTTCACAGTCTTATTGTCACAGCAGAGTTTACTCTGTTTTTTCCCACTGAGGAAGAGGAGCAGTAAGACCTTCGTGCATGTTACAAAAGGGCTTCAGGCTGGAATTTGCTGCTGAACCAGATAGTATTGTGATAGACCCAATAAAAACTGGTTTCTCCACGTCTCCTGTCGCTGCTTTGTTAATGGAAAAGTGGTTGTAGGCAGAGTTACATGCTCAGTGGTACAGAACGGTGGAGGTTGGTGTGCTGGGTACACAGTTTGGAAGTCAGCCCTTTAATCTCTGAGCAGGGGCTAGCTTTCAGTGGAAGCTTACATGGGCTTCAGGAGGCAGACAGGACACAGTGACACATTTCCCTTGAGGAAAGCGAGCCTGAGATACAGCTGATGGCTTAATACAGCTCCCAGCCAAGAGCAGCATGGCAGAAGTAACCTCTTACGGTGAAACGGCCTCCACACCCAAAGACGCTTTAAGAGAGGGATTCAGAAATAAAAACCCCAAATGCCAACACTGGGACAAGTGTGGTTGAAGGCAGTCCTCAGTTGCTGCTAAGCTTGCCACAAGGTTGTGACTCAGAGCCACCACTGAGGCGGGGTGAAGCGCCCGGCCGCCGCTCCACCACACGGGTCGGCCGCCGCTCCCAGGCAGGATGCTGGGAAAGCTTCCGAACCGCCGCTCCTCTCCGGACCTGTTGGAGCGGGAAGCCCAGGAAGTTTCTCCTCGGCACTTTCCCAAGCAAAGAGCCGGCTCGGGGCGGGCGGGGTCACAGGCACTTGGGGGGCGAGCGGCCAGCGGGGCGGGCCGCGGCCCGGGCCGGCGGGAGGAGGGGACCGGGAGGGGGCGGCCGGAGCGGCCGCCGCCGGGATGGGAGAGTGGCGGGGGGCGAGTCCGCGGCCGGAGGAGCCTGGCTGCGGGTCGGTCGTGGGGGCTGCTGCTGGAGGGGCTGAGCCCGCCATGGAGCCGGTGACCAGGTGGAGCCCGAAGCAAGTGGGTGACTGGACTAAGGGTAAGAGGGCGCCGGCCCTGGGCGCCGGGGGAACTTTCCGGCGATTGGCTCGGGGGTGCCCCGGTGCCGCCGCGGCTGCTCTGCCCGGCGGGCCAGCGGGCCAGCGGGGCCTCGGCCAGCGCTAGCCCCAGCGCCAGCCCCAGCCCCGGCTGCGCGGCCGCGCCCCCGGCTGAGCCCCGGGACTGCCCGGCGTGGCGCTCGGGAGTCGGCGGCTTTCCGCGCCCTCCTGCCTTGGCTCCCTACCTGTTCGTGCGCTTGTGCCTGCTTCGCCTTGTGGTTTTGTTGTTGTTAAGTTTTGGTTTTGTTTTTTACATGGGAAAAGGGGAAGGTTTTGAAGCGAGTTTTGCAAGGAGGATGGCTGACTCGAGGTACGCGTATATACACTGGGGTCCTAACTCATGGCTCGGTCCCCTTCTCCTGTGCTTATGCTGGCCAGCTTGCTTGCATAGACAGGGGGTAACTGTGCTCCTTCAGGCAGGTAAAATCGCGGAATCGTAGAGGCGTTTAGGTCTGAAAAGCCCCACGTAAGTCAGCTTTCAGCTTCTCAAGGAAAACCCATTCACGGTTCGAAAAAACTTCAGGTTTGCAAGTTAAGCTAAAAGTTTATAAAGTAGCTCAAGGAAGCGAGGACTCTTAATACTGTTTAACGGTGCTGGGATTGAAACGCAAGACTCCCGCTCGGAGAGTTAAATAGCGGCCCCTTCGTCCGTTTGTCCGCCCGTCCATCCTTCCCACCCCTCATCTCTCGCATGTATGCTTGTGTCTCTCCCTCCCCCGCCTACTAAAACTTCCTCCTCTGCTTCGAGGTTTGTTCACAGTGTTGACGTAGCTGCGAAAGCCTCAGCGAGACCGAGGTGTGGAGCCTGCCCGCCCCTGCGCCCGGGCCCCGGGGTCTCTGATGGGACGGAGGCGGCGGGACCAGGGGTCTTCGCTCCTGCCGTGGGGATTTCGGCAGCGTTGGGTGTTATCGGGTCTCTCTTTGAAGGCAGATTAATCCTCCTGCTGTCAGTTCTGGTTGGACCCTGCTAGTGCTTTCCGAATGACGATTGGGGTATTGCTGTTGCAGTTCCCGCTCTACTGGGAATGAACCAAAAGGGAAATAAAGCTATGAATTAGGTGAGGGATTTATGACTTCTGAAGTGTACGTCTCCTTTTCTTGTAGGACTAGATTTAGCGTGATCCTCTTATGTTACACAAAGTATTTTCACAGGCGTCGTTGGAGTTGAAGTTGATGAGAAGTTAGGAATGTTTTCAGAGGTGAAAGTTTCCTCGCATAAGAAGCGGCATTTACTTACAGCAGCCATTACTGCTCTGTCTCAGGACCATAATGCTGATTGGAGTGCATGCCTGTGGTCAGCACTTGGCAGTAGTGCGGCTCAAAACTGAGGCAAATTTGGAAAGCAGACTCATGTCTTCAGACAGAGAGAGATGGATACTCCCAGCCCTCCTGAGAACGTGAACATGTGCGTGAAGGAGCCGGTGCCAGTGAGGGACCTTCCAAGTAGCCTTTGTGAGGAGAGAATTCCACACAAACGTGCTGTGAAGTTATGCGTTAACATATAAATAACTTCCAGAGAAAGATCTCTCTCCTTTTTCCTTTATGCTTGGTATTGGTTTAAACAGGAGTGCATTGTTCCAATGTAATAAGCCTTTTGCTTTGGTATGTGCAATATTTATATAAAGCTTTTCCCTCATTGTATTTTTTTCTCTTGGGTGCTGAAAGTTGGTTAGCTTGCCAGATCAAAGAGTAAACCTGCTAATCATTTTAAAAGCCTTTATTATACTTAAGCATGCTTGGCTTCCTTTCTTGCATAATTTATTTTACTCGCAGGTTCCTTGAACAGGTAACTCTTTAGCTGGACCCTAAATTAGTGTTATGGAAAATGATTTGAGGGCTGGCCGTAGTTGGGAGGTGGGTCTTCTGACTAATGGAAACACGTGTCCTTTGAAATGTAAAGAAATAAATTGAAGACTGCTGATGACTTTTGTTTGTGCTGTTGTTTTTCAGTTTCTGGGTAAGCTTTCGACCTCTTTGGTGCACAGAGTCATTTTATGTCACTCCCTGCATGACAAGACTGTAATAAAGAAATGAGATGTGGAAAGTTTTTCTTTATGGTTCTGCTTTCATCTCTGCACATTAAAATAGACACTTTAATAGTTAACTAACAGCCTTATTAGCACAATGTTTCATAGTTTATTTTTAATCTGAAATAGCTTTTTACTGTGTAGTTCACAACCACTGGATTTCATGTTTGACCAAGACCAATATTCTGTATTTTACCTTATGAATACTACATTTAATTCTGAAGGTTGGTTTTATAAAACAAGCGGTTGGAGGGGAGCTTATGCCATTTGCTTTCTTGCACATATCATCTCTGAAGAGTGATACCGTGATCTTCACTGAACTGGTCAAACTCTAGGGTAAGGTATTTGGCTGGTGATATCCACTACCAGTAGTTAGTGCTGTGGTACCATGGAGATCTTTTTTAGGGGCATGACGTAAATAACTGTGGTGGGATATGCCAGCTCTCAGTAGGGAGATTGGTTTTGCAGATAATGATTCTTGCTTATCATACAATGATAAAAATATCTTGGAGAAATATAGAGGGTGGTGAAAATTAGTGGTCTCAATCTGTTTTAATGTTCATCGTGAAACTGAGAATATTTGTCTAGGACCTGTTTTTTCCCTCCCTTCCAAATCTTTTTACAGTCAAACTTTGATAAATTATTTTTAATAACTTTTCCAAACCAGAAAAAATATGGAAATTTCCCCCTGTTCATAAAACAAATCCCTGAAAGTAAAATCCTAAAGTAGGCTGTATAACTACTTCTGGACAGCTTATTTGCTCTTGGTCAACTTACCTTTTTTTTTTTTTTTGTTTAGTCATTTGGAACTAACTTTTTTTTTAACAAGGTAATTCTTATTCTGATGAGTTTTGCTCTGTGATTTTGAGCTGTTCACTCCTTGGTAAATACTGTAAATAGCATTTATGTAGAATTTAAAATAGAACCTATCAAAAGTTAGTAAGCAGAACATAAGTATATATTTGTAGTCAGGTTTAAAATAAAAAGTGCTCTGTTCATTGCTACCAACAAGAACTGATACAAAACACAGTTGCTTGTTTTCTCTTGCTAACTCAGACTAGAGTGCTGCTATTTTTTGTGAACAAGGGTGTTTTTTCTGGCACGGTGCACTGTATTGTCACTAGTGGGCTGTGCAACTGGTCTAGTTAAATTGAAGCTGCAGAGGAAGAGTTGTGCTTTTATTGCTAGCAATTTTCTTTGTACATGAAGCATTTATCAAGCTTTGACCAAGGATGTCATAACTTTTTAGCTACAGCATCAATGTTTGAAAACTATACCTGATTTTTTTTTTTTTCTTAAACACCACCTCAATTTCTGTCTGGAAGGAGTGATGATGTAGTTTTAGGTTTCTCTTCCAGTGCAACAAATTCAGATAGTATTTAGAGGTCATATTTAGCCTTGAAAAGGTACATATTTGGCTAGGATGCTGTGATGATTTACTTCTGGCTGGATTTATGCTCTTTAAACAATATTGTCTGCACTGTTTTCCTGACTATACTGAGAAGATGTGTTTGGGTCTTGATTTTTTTTTTTTTTGAGTTGGTGGTTCTTGTTGAGGTATAAGCTAACATCTGGATGGTGTTGCAGTTGACCTGTGGTCTTGCTTCTGTGCAGTCTAAGATGCCTGGGGGCTCAAAGCCCTCACCTGTATCTTGCAGCACTCCCTTGAGTGCCCACAAGCCTGAATTCCTCCAGAACTCCTCTAGAGGTATTCCAGGAGTTATTCAGGTGGTTGTGGAGCAGGTGAGTGGCCATGGAAGTTGTAGGACATCTGTAGTACACTGCACAAAAGTGACTTAGTTTTACTGGTGCAGCAGCAATTTGAAGGAGACAGAGGGATCTGATGATGCAGAGAAACTTTTTCAGGCCTCGGAGTCCCCTGGCTGCTGGAAACCCCTCAGCTACAATCATCCCTCAAAAGATGTGAGGAAGACGAAAGCTGCATTTGGCATAGAGGCTCCTGTGTGAGAAATGTCACCCTTGCTAGGGAACATCACTGTGCCTCCTCTTTGTTTGCTGTAGCCTGATCTGTCTCTTCCCCCTACTCTCAAGCCTCACATACTTATGTGAGTTGTAACTTCAAGCCAAATTTTACACGGTAAGAACAGTTTGACGCGCTTGTGGTTTAGAAGCCTCTGTTGTTGTGAGGCTCCATTACACTCTGGCCCTTGTCGCTGTAGCTGTAGTCTCGGCTGGCTGGGGATCACGCGTCTGCTTTGGCCTCCTTATTGCACTCCAGGTTCAGTTATTCCCTTTCTTAGTAGTTCAGGAACATTACTTATTCCTGCATCTGTTATGTCATGAAATGCTCAGATTTCCATTCCTGGTAAAGCTGTTGGACAACTACACTTATAGGTATGCCTGGGAGAAGAGGGAAAAATATGCTAATTTATTAATAGTTAGCAATTAATCGTGAGGGTCTGGTGTTCTTTTTTTAGAGCTATCTTGCTTATCCAGGGAGATTTCAGCAAGGTCAGTTGTGTTAACTGTGTGGGCTGGGAGCTGCAAACCATAGGTGGATTTTAGAAACAGCTATGGGTGATGCTTAGGATTGGAGTTATTTTTTTAGCCTTCCTTTTTTTTTTTTTTTTAGGCACTCTCAAATTAATGCTATGGGGTTAAAATTATTTGGGAAAATCTAACACTAAGAAACCTCCTGGTTATTTTTTAATACAGGAGTATTTTCCTTTCAGTGGGGAACAGCAGGGAGAGCTGCCCATAACTGGGGCAACAGAAGAATCCCTTTCATCTGTTTTCTTGGTTACTCAAAAAATACTCTATATGAGTGTTTGTTAAATAGAACAGAAAATAGTATTGAATAACCACTCTTTGCAGATCTGAGCTGAAATTCTGAATCTAGCTGGCCCATAATGTTCTACTAGCAGAAGGTGAATATACTACATACATCTATTTATACTTATTTGTGGGCTGAAACAAAGTAAAAACTTGCACAACAAGCTTGTATTACTGCAGTCTTAAAATTATTCTTGCGTTGTCATTAAGATCAGTGAATGCATATGAAAAAATAAATCAAAGTTGGCCGCTGTGTTCACGTGTTTAGATCATGATTTCGTGGTTTTTGCTGTGTTGCACTTTCTTGAGCTGCTTGTGGGTTGTGATTTTTTTCCCCCCCCCCTTGATCTTTTCATGTTCACAGTCAGCTCTGTTTATTTGCCATTAAGTTGCTGTTCAAACTACTTTAACTAAACATCAGAAAGTCTAAAAGTTGAATGCTGTCAGGATAATATCTGGAAAAGCAACATTTTAAATGCTAAAATCACAATGGGCATTAGTGGAAAATTGATTGCAACTTTATAGAAGAATGTAGTGAAACTGATAATAAATTTTAGGTATGCAGTGTTCAGAGCAGAGATGCCTGCTCAGGATTAACCAACAAAAGCTGTAAAATGGTATGCTCATGAAGAGACATTTCTTCTAACTGCTTATCCAAAGGTGCAGAGATTGGCCAGTGGGTAGGTTACTTTTTTCCTTCTTTCTTTAAAACCTTTCCTTGAGGGACAGGAAGTAATTTGTATCTGTTGTTGGAGATTTCTGTAGAAAAAGCCTCATGTTTGATGAAATATTGCTCCAGATTTTCAGAACTCTTGTTATGTGTTCATTCCTTGTACTTCCACCTGGGACCCCATGTTTTCAGCATGTAAATCTTCTTGAAAGCAAATCATGCCTTCCCGTTTTTTTGCTGTTTAGCACACTGCAAGAGCTAAGGAAAGGCAAAGTGCAGGACACTGGATGAAAACTATGTTGAAATTTGTAATGATGTTTTGTTTTCTTAAGTAAAAGACCTAAGCAAAAAGCTGTTACCCAACACGTGGTACTCAATGATTTGCAATTATGAGTGATGTATGTCTATAGCCTGTTTTCAAGTATTCAGAAGTATGTGGGTTTTTTTGGGTAGTGTTTGTTTGTTCCTTTTGATTTCTTAAATCTAAATTTTTGGATTGCTTGATTTAAGTAATAGAGCTACTTCTATGGATGTCAGACACATGATGACTAGTGGCAGGAAATTGCAGAAGAGGTGGCAAAACTGCTCAGTCTTCGGTTTGCTGTATCAACTTAGAACAACATTTTCACTGATAGGGAAGCTTCACACAGAAGGTGTGTTCATGAATAAGTCTAAACAGTACCTCTGTGAATTAAGTTGAAAAAGTTGATTATAGTTGTATTTTTTTCCATAGAAGTGATGATAGTGGTTTTCCTAATGGTGTCACACCATGGTGACACACAATGGTGCCTTGTCTTCCACATACCCAAAATATATAAGTGCTGTCAAAAGGAGGAGTTAGTGGAGCACTGATGATTGCAAGGCACAGTTGAGGAGTTAATAGAACTGGGGCCTCTACAGCAACCTCTCACATACTTATGGTAGTTCTTCAGCACCCAGTTGCTTGTTGTTGTGAGATTGCCCAAGACAACACACTAAAATCAGTAAGAGATAGGAGATTAAAATAAAAATGCTGTTTGACCGTGTATCTCTGACTGATGTTAGGCATAGTATACAATCCTTCTGTCATTTGAGCTCTCATTACATGATTGAGATGGCTTTGGAGTCTTAGCCTTTCATTCAGATCCCTGGGCCATGCTTCCTCTGCATGAGGAAATTGCCTGTAGGTTTCCATATGCCCGCCTCCAACTTTTCAGAGTACAAGCAATAACATTTTACAGCTTGGAGGATCTGCAGGAGGTACTTTGAATCAGCCTGATCTGTTTCACTGGCTTTAAACATTCACTACCTATTAAAATAGATATTTGATGAAAATTAGCTGCATTTCATAATACCATAAATATCACACACACCGGACAAAACCAAGCATCTGTTTTTAATTTGGTGAGATCAAGTCGCTGACCTTCAACTTTGGTCTAAAGTCATGCATTCAGCATCTGTCTGAATTCTGTTATAATACTGCATCCGTGTTGTGTTAAAGTAGTTTCTTACATGTGTTTCTCTGAAATACCCTTTTATATGAAGAATGTTTTTTATCACTGTAATGACAATCTTTTTTTTTTGACTGTTTCTTATACTAGTAGTTAGGTGTAGGTAAGCAAGGTGTATGGTGTGCTGTTGCAATCAAAGCTCTGTGGCATAAGTGTGATCTTATCTTGCTCTTTGATCAAAGGGAAGAACTTAATTAGTGCTCATTAAGAGCTAAGGCTTCTGCTAAAGCAAGTGTTGGTACATGCTTCTAGGCTAATCATCCTGATGCCTCTGTCTTGTGTGTGCAAAATGAATGTTGCTTAGGTTGCCGTCCTTTTATCGTTATCTTTCTTTATCTCACAGAGTCTTGTTCATTTAAAATGAAGTTCGTTGGGTGAATGCTTTATGAAAAGGTCTGCAATATGCCCATTTTGTCATTAAATAAAAGATACCTCATCTGATACAGGTGATTTCCAAGCCAGAAGAGAAAGACAGGGCTCAAGGTCTTGATTCCTTTGGATATATTACAAGTCTAGTGGGCCAGTGAGGCAGACTGGTTTAAGGGCTTCTGTTGGGCTTTCTAGCTTCTGTAGCTTGTAAAAGACCCTATCTAATAAGAGAGTATTTCTGCCTTCTGTTGTGATATTACTGCTATTGCCTGTGCCAAAGATGTTTTGTTCTGAGCTGTGGGTCTTGGCAGTACTTTTTTCCTCCTCCTGAGCTAGCATCGTGGAAGAGCTCTGTCCTTGCTGTGATGGCCAAAAGGCAACCCTTTGGTGACAAGTACACATGTAAATAAAAGAATGAAAATCTATCAGTTTGTTTCATTGGGACAGCAGTATCATAACTTCAGTGCCTTGAAAATTTAATTTAGAGTTGGCTGCTATCCCACTGCTGCAGGAGGCAGAACGCTGTACCTGGACAGGTATCTTAGCACTGCACTGCTGAGAAGATGTGTGCTTGGCCATGGGGAGGGGAAGGGGGAAGGGAAAAATAAGGGATGAAGACTTTTTTTCCTCTCCCCAGCCCTAGTATGTAGGACTTGCCCTGAGTAAGGAGGGCTCTTGAAAACAAGTTCAGACATGCCTGAAGATTGTGTCCCTGGTCTAGGGACCAGGGGATGGAGTTGTGCCCAGAAAGTATTGCAGAGGAAAGGTGGGAACCTAGTGAAATTTTTATTTTATTTTTGTTTTCCTCCCCCGATTATTCTAGTCATGATATGTATTCTAGTCATGATATGCTTCACTCACCCATCCTTTGCAAAGTGTAGGATTCTGTTCATATTCTGTTAGTTTCACCAAACAGAATTTTAGAAGTATTATGGCAAAACATTAGATTTTACTAAATTGTTGGCATTCCTCAGGCAAACTGTGGAAGAAAGAAGAGACCAAAGATAACTAGGCTATAAATTCTGTGTGTTTGTATTTTTTTCTTCAAAGTTTGTAGTATTTCATGTAGTATTTGGACTTGGGCTGTATTTACCAGAGGGTGTATATTTCACCTCTTGTGAAATATAATCCCTATGTCAACATAAAAATATTGTCATCTTTCCTTGTATTTTGAAAGAATCCTTCATCTTTTCTCTTAACTCACGCTATTTTAGGCAACAACACTAGATAAACAAATCTATGTGTGATTGAAAGAAGAACTTGGAAATCAAACCTGCCAATAACATTTTTATTTCTTGCTGGTTTATGTTTTACCCCATCATAATGTTAGGCATCACCACATTAAAAATAGTTAAGAGCATATTTTGCCCTCTGTTATGTTTATAATTTAAAGATAATCTTGGAGGAACATGTGATATTGGTATTTGACTGGGAGTGAGTTTTCATTGCTTATTTGTAAAGGTAGGTGTGGGTTTGATGATGCAGTGCCAAAGCTGGATCATTAAAATGGACTGAGATGGATGCTGTGCTTACTTGGCAGGTTCTTGCTGGCAGTAGGTACTCTGAGTAGTGGGGGGATCTGTTTTTGTGCTTGCTCTTTTGATAGTTTCATGCTTATTAAATGTTTTGTTCCTTACTGCTTTATGAGACTATGTGTACCAGAGTGATGCTGACTGGTAGGATTCTGATTAGTTGTACTTGTATTAAGGTTTTAAAATATCAGGACAAGATGACTGGAGCAGAGCCTTGAGAAACAAAGCTTCTGGAAGTTGATGAAATGTTCTTTTGGCGCCTTATGTAATTCTTGTCTTGATTTAAACTTAACGCATCATCACAGAGTCCCTGCTGTTAGAGTCTTTATTCTTTCAACACATCTCTCAGTAGGAATTTGCTGTTATTTTAAAAATAAAGATTTGTGAGAAATTTGGGATGTACCTACCTTACATAGTACAGGCCCAACTAACCTGAAGTTGGTTATCTATGTAGTAGAAACTGTATCAGTGTGATTGTATTGGCTGTTTTCGGCTCCTAATGCACTTGCGTTGCTTATAAAGTCCCAAAACGTCTGTTTGGGCTATTTCAAGAGTCCACTTATGGCTCTGCATTGTGGGGCTTGTGGTAAAAGAAAGTGATTTGCCACTGGTCATACAGTGGATGACATTCAAATGGGGATTAAGACATGATTAATTTAGATGTCTGTGCTCCTGTTATAGTCACTGGAGCTTAGAGAATGGCTCAGCAGATCTTGTATTCAGTGTCTGTTTCAGGGGGAGTTGAATCATCCTCTGGGCTCCACTGAGTGCTGAGTAGGTCTCTATTGAGTATCCTGGGACTTCAAGCATGGCAGTTGCCAACTGGGTCCATCCCATGACATCTGCAGCAGAGGAAGAAAACCTGTGGGTCCTGGTTCAGTGTTGTATTGACTGGATTCTCCTTTCTCCAACAGTCACCTGAGAACTGCTGGGGTGCAAGGGTTCATTAAAAATTACGTGTATGCTTGCTTGAGAAAAAAAGAGTATTGCTGCATTTAACGTTGTTGGAATACTATTAGTCAACAAGCATCTGATATACAAGAGTTGTTGAATGTAATCAGTGTAATCTGTATGTTGCAGAGCTGTAACTACATCTTGTGCTGGTCATCATCTGATGAAAAATTTGGTATATTTTAACACATAGTTCTTAAAAAATTGCATGAGAGTTATAGCAGATGCCAGTGTGATAATAACTGATGACTTCTGGCCTTTCTAGTTTGCATTGTCTTCAATCAGTGGGCCACCTTGTAATGCTACGTAGAAGGATGAGCAGCAACACATATTACTGCATGAAAAGGAGGCATCTGACAATTATAGTAGAATTGGGGGTAGCTGATACTTTTTAGATCTTTATGGTATATTTATAAACACTTGGTGCAGTCTTCTGGGGCTACTTTGGATCTTTTTACAACAGAAACCCCCCCTATCTTAGAGTGCTACTCATGGTGGGAAATGAAATGGAAAATTATGTTTTCCACTGATGTTGCTGCAAACCTTTGGTGAAGTAACTAGTCTTGTATATTTTGGGAAGCTGTTTAATATTTTACCTTCGTAGACCACATCATGGTGGTCCTATGCTAGGCATGCCTGGAGACTTTTGTTGAGCTGTCATTCACAGAAGTAATAATTTCCAAGATTGTCAAGTTGTATGTACACTTACAGGTTTGCTCAAATTAATATGTCTTGGTTGTTGCAGAATACTTAATGGACTGTGTGGTTTCTAGAATATGTATAATTGAGCATAATGCATATAATTTATTGTCCAATATCATCCTCAGTTTTCCAAGGGTTAAGAGAGTGTTGAAATAATATCTGGAAACTTAGTTAATTCTCTCTTGTGGCTTTACTGAAATATATTTTTCTTTTTAATATTCCTTCCTATCATTGGGTGTTCTCAAAAATACGTTAACTTCTGAAAACTAGTTTTCTGTTAAGATTTAAACTATTTAAACTATTTTCGTTCTGCCTGCAGCATCCCCCTGGCAGCTTTGTTAGCCATGTATACATAGCACCTAGGAATGCTTCTGGCACCTAGAAATTATGCACTGTCTGGAAGCTGCACCAAAAAAATGTATTCTGTAACAGATCTTGGAAAAAAAAAAGAAAAAAAGGCCAAAACCAAACCCAGTTTAGCTGTGAGAAAGCATCAAATATCCATCAGTCAAACTGATTGACTTCCCTACAAATATCTGATGGTGCTTTGCTGTGGCTAAAAGTATCAGGGAGACTTGCTTGGAGCTTAGCAGAGGGTCAGAAATATCTTGATGCCACCCTATGAGGAGGGTAGGTTGTCTGCTTACACTCTTGCCTTTTCACCATCAGAAAAAAATGAAGATGTCAGATGGAGTGGCTGGAGTATGTATAGGGCTCTTCTCTGCCCTCCTCTGTTCTTTACCTTCTAGGAAGAAGGTAGGGCTCCTGGTCAGGTTGATGATATTTCGGACTTATGTGTGATTCAGACAGAGCCCTTGGTCAGCTTTGCCTCTGATGATCTTAAGATGCCTTTATTATGGTCGGGGTGTTGCACTTGAACTCTGATGAGATCTCTGCTATTTTAGGAAGTAGATTCATAGCTAGGGCTGAAAGGCAATGTGGAATAATGAAAATGCGTCAGGCAGGTAATTGTTTGAAGCAATTGCTTTAGATGTTTAAAGTGATAATAAAATTATGGAGAAGTTGAAAGATTTGGTGCTTGACTGCTCAGTTGACAAACCTTGTTTTTTGTCTCAGTCGTGATGTGCTTTAAAATGCCTGTTGTATTGGGTGCCTCAAGGCAGGTCTCTCCTGTTGCTGGGACAACATTATCAGCGTGTTTTGTTTTCCTAGCTAGGTATGTTAATCTTATCAGTGTTTTCTTCCCCCCTCTCTGCTGCCACCTTGATTGCCTCAAATGTATGCTGGCTGCTTTTGCTCTCAGAGATCTTTGTGACTAGGCCTTCTCCTAGCCTTGCCCGGCACATCTTCCCTCACCTGTTATTGGGAACCCAAGGGCTACTTTAGTGGAACACCTTTAAGCTTAATCCTTTTCATATTGCTGTGAAGCTCTCCAGAGCTGTCAGCTGTGGTGGCATCAGTCTCTATAGCCCTTTGCAGGTGAAGGGCAATGGCTGGTGCAGTGAAATGGTTGCCTGTCCAATGGGTTTGAGTGTCATTATCTGTCTTATGTTCCTCTCTCTTTGTTTTGAGCTCCTTTTGGACAAGAGTTGGGATTTCTGTTATTTGGTCTTGAGGCTCCTTTTACATCCTAGCACATTGGAAAGGACTTTCATTGCTATATAAAAATTCCTGATGCAAATGTTGTGGGGCTTTCTAATGTGAAGTAATGTATTCTCCAAGTAATGGCAGTGTCTCCTAGGAGAATCCAGTAGTGTCTCTGTCCATGATAGAAAGATGTATGCACCATCAGCATTTTTCTGTTAATGTCATTCAGCTTGCTGTGACATATTAATGTCATTAGCAGGTGCTGATGGCTGGCAATTCTCATATGCCTCTATGTATTCCTCCCTGATGACTGTTGGACTGTAAGATGCTAGACATCCGTGTTTCATAACAGTGTAGGAGGTTGTCATCCAAATGGTTGGCTATCTGGCAGCTACATCAGCTGTTGCGCTACAGCAGACTCTTCCCTGACTAGCTCATGGGTGTAGCAGTAATCACAGAGTTTGCAAGGGTGCATACACAAAGGAGAAGCAGCTGTGAGTAATGGACCTTGCTGCAATCAGCCAAAACAGTTCCACATGGTGGTGCGAGAAGGCAGCCAAACCAGATTAAAGGTATCACCCCATTTCTCCTTGGGAGCCAAGAGGCAGGCAGTTTTGCAATGTTTCTTCTTCTTCTACTGTGGGAACAGGCAACCGAGTGTTAATTGCTGGAGTTCAAGAAAAGAAGTTCTTGTGACTAATGAACTACTCCTTCAACCACAAAAACCTTTTAACTTCTAAAAGGCAAGCTCTTAATTACATGTTGGCCTTGGGCAAGGGGTTGTTACTTTGTATTAAGCACATAAAGTTATCAGGCACACAGGCTTCATGTACTAGACACATAAGTAATATAGAGTGTACTGTTACTGCTTTTGGAAAATTAAGTAACTTTGTGCTTGACCTGTTGAAGGATGGTGTTTGTTTCAGGGCCAGCAAAGGCTGATGATGAGTATAAAAATTACTCTTGCTGCAAAAATGTTGACCTATATTCCTCCTGGAAGAGCCATAACCTATTACAGTTGACAAGCCATGGAGGCAGTCACCTTAGGAGGCATGTTTTGAAGGGGATAGTGCTTTTGTGTTGCCTGTAGTCATTGTGTGAATACTGTGATTAATAATAATATTAATATTGCATGTGATTAAATTTTGTGCTCATACTTACTTCCATTTTATTCCTTTGGAAGAGTAATTATCTATGCTGCTGTGAAGTTCTTCTCAACAGTAAAGCAGATGGGCAGAGGTTTGGTAATGAGATATATGGACTAATGGAAGATCCAGCTCTAAATAAAATGGGTTGAAGGTTTACTTTTTGTCTCCAATTGGGATGGGTTGATTGTTTTTTGAGTTTTGCTTTGTCAGGAAGTTTTGCTGTGCAGTCTTCTCTAAAGGCTTCCCTTGCTGGAGGTTTCAGCATCGAGGTGGGTGGGGATCTGGCTGACCCCTCTGTCCATAAGCTCTCCAGGTCTGACCAGTTTCCCCCTCTAGGAAGAGGGATTGAGCTGTTGCTGTCAGCTCTGGTCTGCAAGTAAATACATGGTTTTGGTATCTGTGGCTCTCATTCCAGCATCTTTTCAGCAGGATTAGTGTGTGTGCTTGAGAGAGGGAAACAGTAGTTGAAGTTTAGTGTCTGCAGACCAAGAGATTGATGACAGTTTTATATTTGTCTGAATTGAAAACATTGGGAGTAAAATAAATGTTGTCGTATTTCATGAGTGAAATGGGATGGGATGTCTAGAGAAAGTACCTTCAGAATAAGACGACTTCTGTGTTGCCCTGTTTATTATATACTCATAATGCCCTTCTGTGGATTGCTTGCTTTTGAGATACTGCTACTTCTGTCAATTTGAAATAAACGGTAAGAGAGGAAAATAATGCAAAAAAAATTTTCTGCTTGCTGCGGTTGAAGCAGCATGACTGTTTAAAGGTCAGTTAAATGGTCTCTGTTGGGTGAATGTCTCCAGTGAAAACTTTCAATAGTATTATCTCATAGTCTTTCCTCTTGTGGCTGCATTTCCCTTTATTCCTGGTATTTTCCTGTTAATGTGATCTTTGCCAGGTGGTATTCTGTCACACTGGTCTTAGGTAGGAGTAGTCTCACTGTCTCATGGCTGTTTTATAAGTTTTCAGAGAGTTTTGGACTTTTTTCCCTCAGTAAAGAAGAACATGCTTATAGAAGTGACAAAGAGCAGCAAGCTTTTTTATTTTTTTAATTTTTAAAAAAATTTTTAAAATTTTTTAAACTTTTTAAAAATTATTTTTTTAAATTTTTTTTTTAATGGCATTAGCCCTTGTGTGGGGAGCCCTCATTCTTTTCCAGCTAATGGTAAACAGAAGACAGGAGTGCCTGGTGGCTTCTGTGGTGACAATAAGCAAATAGAATCATAGAATCAACCGGGTTGGAAGGGACCTCCGAGATCATCAAGTCCAACCCTTGATCCACTACCACCATGGTTACTAGACCATGGCACTAAATGCTGCATCCAGTCTCATCTTAAAATCCAATGTCTGATTACCCTCTCTGTAAAGAATTTCTTCCTAATATCTAACCTAAACCTCCCTTGGCAGAGCTTAAGACCATGCCCTCTTGTCTTACTGATAGCTGCCTGGGAGAAGAGATCAACCCCCACCTGGCTACAACCTCCTTTCAGGTAGTTGTAGAGAGTGATGAAGTCTCCTCTGAGCCTCCTCTTCTGCAGGCTGATAAATAAGTTGTTACTTCACAGTTTTCTTCTTATGACTCTCCATTACTTGTGCAGAGAGCACTGCTAGAGTTGGTGCATTTTCAGGAAGTTTTAGTGGAGAGAACATGGGGAAGGTGTTATTCTCTCAGTAGTGGTCTCTGTTTGGGGTTGTGAAGCCAGTTCTGGGTAAAGAGAGATTATCTGTCTGAGACACTTTCTTTGCTCTTTTGGTAAGTTCTAAATATCACTAATGCCTTTAATTTAGAAAAGAAACCTTCCCTCTTTCTCTTCCCCACCCCTTCCCTTCACTCACCATTCCCTACCCTCTGTAAGACCTAATGATTAACTTGGGTGTAAATAAGGTCACTACAGTGCCTGTAAGAGAAGAATAAAGATGAAGAGTGATCAAATAAGCTTCCATAAATCACCACCTTAAAAGTCCATCTCTGGACAGTTAACAAATAGGGATAGTCTCAGAGGTTAAAGAGGATCAACCTGGTTGTGTGTTCTCTCTTCCCTTACAAAGTATCACGCTAATGTATTACTTCTGAATTTGTTTCCAAATAGGTACTTTGGGCACAGTGAACAATTTCTTATGCTTTGGAAGTTTGAAAATTTGATCACTGAATGGAGTTGGCCTCACAGTACTAATCATGAGGCAGATCAACTTGCAGAAGTCCAAGCTGTGGACTCAAAGAGGTTATTTTATCTCTTTAGGTAGCTTGGAAATAAGGTGCAATAATACCTGAGATATAGTATTCATCCAGGAGAGAGGCTGCTCAGGCAACTTTAGGTTGGTCAAAACAAACAAATAACTGCATTTAAATAAAACTGATGATATTTCTTCTTTGGATGTAATATCTTTTTATTAGTAGGCAAACTGCTGCTTCTAAGCTTCCATGCCCTTCAGTTTCAAACAGCCTTTATGCCCATCAGATGACATTTTAAAAAAATAATGCAAATATTAGGATAAAGAGGCTAGGTTTCTTCCAATATTCAGTATTTCAAGGACAGGCAAGGCTTTGAAAATTTTACAATGCTGATGAAATATAACTTAATTCTTCTTTCTAGCCCATTCTTCAAGTATAATGTTAGTCACAGAGATATATAAAGCACGCAGTTTCACACAAAACCTTGTATTTACTGCTTCTCATTACTTATAGTCTTGGTACTGATTTGCAAAAAAAAATCTGAACACTAAGAGGATATCTGAGGTTTGGTTTTTTTTTTAAACTTAGTTGCTATTTGAAATGTAAGTAGTGGAGCAGCAAGTAGAAGAAAAATAAGAAATTAATTTCTAGGTGACCGTAGAAATAGAAATTGGGAAGTGGAGCATATTAGGTTTAAAAAAGGATGTAAAAATTATTGTACCCATTGTTTTTAGGACAGCATTTGCATCCATCTGTTTCTAGCCTGTTTTTCACGTGTTTCAGAGACTTCTGACATACCTTCCCCGCTCTTGCACTTTCTCTCATATGCCTTCATAACCTAGACAAGGGACATTGCATTGAAGAGTTATCTTCTGTTACTGGTGTTCAACTAAATAGAAATATCCTTGTGATTAAGTTCTTGGGGCAGCTAGAGCAGGTTCTACATTCAGGAAACTTTGATATCGTCTGAAGCATCAACATAAGTGTACAAGAAGTATAGGTGGGGTTTGTTTATTTATTTATTTATTTATAAAGAAAGCAACTAAGAAGAGTGAGGAAGAACAACTGGATTTGCTAGGAAGCTATGAGTGATGCAAAAGTTAATAAGTGACATTTTGGTCACTGCTTTTAATGCAACAGCAGGACAGTAGGTTAATTTTGGTGTTTAAAGTAATGTTACGGTTCAGGATCAGGGCCTTATTGTAAAAAATTGCATGCAGTCTCCCACAGGCACGTACACATGTAATGTGCTCCCAAAGGACTAAATTGTGTCAGCCATTAAGAATGCAAACCATTTATGGGATTTTTGTCCCTTCGTGCATCTGTTTTGCAAATACAGAACTCAAAGCCTTAAGAGGAGATAGTTCACTTAATACTCTCTTAGAATTGGGACTGTTAAGTGCTTATGTACCACTTTCACAAAAGTTATCCATTTAGTCTTACTTAAAATCCAATTTAGAGACTCTTTCCCTGTGGTTACTGTACAGCTGTTGGTTGACTGGTGTGAAGTTTGACAAACTGAAACAGAGAATTCAAGTAGTTTTTGGGATGCAGGAGAAATATAGTGCTTACAAGATGGATTAACTGTTGGGTTAACACTTTTTCTGCATGAACAGCTTGTCAGGTTTTAGAAGGTATCTACCAGGTTGTGCCTGTTCTAAGGGTTTCCTTTATCTACCAGTTCTCATCCTTTCAGCTATTGAATTTCTGTTAACTGAGACAAGGATGGGAATGGTGGTTTGTTTTTTTTTTTTTAATTTATCAATTTGTTTGGTATGAAAGCCAACCCTAATAAAAAAATCAACATAGAGAAAATAAGATATTTTGCTAAAACAAGCTTTAAAAGTAACATTTTTCTTAAAACAAAACAAAAAAAAAAACAACTAAAACCCATAAAAATTCATACCAACCAAACAAAAAAAACGCACCCAACTGTATAGGGGCATAGAAAAATCTCAGTACGAGGAAAAATTGATTATTCCTAAGAAATCAGTGATGCCATGTAGACAAAGAGAATAGTTAAATGCATGAAAATAATGAGCTGAAGAAGCATTACTTTGAAGTGTCAGTAGGCAAGATAACATAGGTGGAAATAGAGGTGACTATTCTACTCAGGTTAACTCTCTGTGAAACAGAAACACTTCCTCTTCAGACAACTTTGAATTTTTGACACCTTGAAATTTCATCTTGTGATGATGCTGGTATAAACTGTGTGTTACTGTGAATGCAGTAAAATTACAATTGAAATACCAAGACTCTATAAGTGAAATGGCTCATTGAGTTGTCCGCGAGTGCTCCCATGTCTAGTGCTGTTGTGAAAATTGTTTAAATTTGGTTGTGAATTACTTTAAAGTATAGTAATAATGAAGTTAGGAAAACGGAAAAGTACAGTGGTAGGGAGCTGCCTCTTGGAAAGTTTAACTTCATATGTCTGCTACTTAGAAAACTGGAGCAAGGAGATGTGAGGGTTGGAGTGGAACATGCTGAAGGACATACCCCTTGGTAAGAAGTGAAATGTTTTTTCACACTTTATACATATTATGTCACATATTATCCAAAATGATGGTAATAACATCTGGGTCCCAGAAGACCAATCTGACCAGCAACCTGGGATACTGAGGTGGCACAGCATAGCCAGTTTTGAACACTCAAGCAGTAAATGCACTTGATGTCTTGAATATTTTGTATCAGGGGAAATGGCAAGTGCAGTGTTATGCAGGAAGGACTGTATTGTTAATGTCAAGTATTGACACTACAGAGACTTTCTTCATCTACATTGTGTGTTGTCCCTTCCAAACAAATATTTAGAGGGTCAAATGGGATTGTTCAGCTAACCTGTGCATGTAGGGCCATGTATTAACATGCTATCTGTGCAACCCTCTGCCCCACACCACACTGTATTCCTCTCTGTCCTCTATGTGTTGTCTTTTGACCAATGTCCCATCAGTCATTAAAGTGCCCTCTTATATTCATGAAGTCCCTGGTGCCAAATACAGTCCTTTGACTGGTTCCTCCTATAGAGCATCTGTGATACATATCCCAAAACCTATGCCCAAACCTGTGCCTTGCAGGCTGTCATTTGATGCCATGGGGTACACGAGTGTGCCAAGGAAGGTGTATGGTTGGCCCACAATATGGAGCTTGTCCAGCCTGCTAATTGCAGTGTTTCTCTGGTGCACTGACATGCCTCCCAGAATATGCTCAGACACAGCCAGAGCACATGATGGGGCCCCCTCTCCACCCGTAGTTTTGCTCTCTTTTGCTTTGTCACCACTTTTGTTGAGGACCTGGAATGTTTTCTGGCGAGGTGCAGGCAGGTTGGACTAGAAGACTTTGCTGTGGTCCCTCTCAGCCTTACCCATTCTGTGATTCTGAGGTGAGTAAGAAGGAGATAAGGGTCAGGAGAGAAAAGTGAAGTGGATAGTGGGAAGAGTGAGACTAAAGAGGTGGTCTTCAGCTATACGTCATGATTTACAGATTGTCCAAATTCCATAATTTCCACAGCTTCCAGAGTTTTTACCTCTGGGGACTGAAACAATTTCATAGTCCTGCTATGGATTAAGCTACATTATGTATTTCACTTGAACAATAAAACAAATTGTTTCCCTTAAAAAAAAAATCTGGTTCTTGTAATCTTGTGAATGACTCCAGAGCTAGCATTGGGACTATTTTATGTTCAGTGCTATTTATACTTCTGAAAGCAAAATGGTAAAGTGTTTTAAAGGCTTGTTTTGAGTAAAAGTTTTCCTGTGAAATGTGTGTGTTAGAATAGTTATATAAAAAAAGAAACCACACGACAAATTCAGCATGGTTGTGTGAGTTGGAAAATTCTGGGAAATGCATTTCCTCTGCGGTTGCATTAGTGTAGGGAAAACATCTGTATCTGTTGGTAGCAGCAATAAGATTTCTTTTGGGCTTCTCTTTGGAGCTATTAATGAATGTGAGGAAATACATGTCTCCAAGTGGGGTCTGCAGCCAAACTAACTGAAACTCTGTGTGGGGTCTCACGAGGTACAAGTCAGGTCTCAGACAGGGGAGCTCTCCTGGCCATAGTTACGCCATTTTCTGCTGTTTATCCCCCATTCCCCTGCGTCTTTCTGCCCTTGTCTTCTGTCTGCAGTAATTCCACAACAGAGATGGCAGACTGGTTTGTGTCCTCCTACATATTTTCGCAATTTACAACCCATTTTACTAACTGAAGCTGCTGCTGAAGTTGAGCTTCTAAAGGTCCTATTGCAGTGGTGGAGGCACAGGGGCATCTGTGTGGCTTGCCTTCTGCTGTAAAGATGTTGATATGAGGTGATTGGAACAAATTTCTTGTGTGGGCTAACTCTACCTCAGTTTTGGGTAAAAAAAGTAAGTTTCCAGTAACCAACTATGCATCTCCTTGTGCCATATGGGATCCAATGAAGTGAATGTTTTGAGGTTATGTTGTCCTCTTACATGTGGCCTGTTTACTAACACAGTGAGTCAGGCTGCTGGATCAACCTGAAGATGAAATGGTGACTGTTCTCCCACCTCAGTTCCTGTTGCCACCTAGCTGCCGAAGAGACAAATGCTGTGGTATGCATTTGGTGGTTTGTTCTGAAGTAGTCATCCCATGTGCTCTGTACTGGAGAGAGCACGTGAAGTGGATGGATTCCCTACAAAGCCTAGCACTGTATGGAGGGAGGGACAAAGGTCTAGTGTGTAGATTCTTCTCAACTGCAACTTTCAGTAGCTGGATACCACTGTGCTTTCATTCCTGCCAAAACCCTGCTGTGCCTAGGCAAAGCTGTTATTTACATTAATGAAACAAACAATTTTTCAGTGAGCAGACCTATCGTGACTCAGAAGTTGCTAATTCCTGTTTGAGTACAATTTAAAATGTATTGACCAGGAGGTCTTAAAGTGTACTTAGTGTAAAGAAAAACGAATACTGGAATCATCTGGTTTTCTCCACTTTTTGGTTTTGATTTTACCACTTGCTTTTATTTCTGCTGGAGAAAGATTTTGTGGTTCTTCGAGCTGTTAGGAAACAACGTGTGAGCATCCAAGAGGAGTGTGGTTTTCAAGGCCAGAGTGGAACAGATTCCCCACGTTGGAACTTTGGTGAAAGTTTCATTGTCAGAATTTTGACACAGTACATGAGGATGATGCATTATGTTGCTAATAGCCTGTAGGATATGTTAATATATCCTGATGGATGTGGAACCATTGTGCACTCATTGCTTGGGTGGAATTAATGAAGCCACTCTACGCTGGTGTACTAAAGTAACTAACTTTTGTTGACGCCCTGTTTAAACATCTTTGGATTAGTCATGTTATCAGTTGCAAGTCACTAAAGAAGAGAATTTTTTAGGGTGTAGGAAGAAGCTGGCAGTGCTTCTAGACCTTTTAAGTCCTGTTGCATCTGTCTCTCAGCACAACCATTTAGTTGTCTTTCTTGCCTCCTATAATGCATATATGTGACTTTAAAGTCACACTGAGTGATTATTACTGTGCTAAAAGCTCTGTATTTGCTGACCCTGTCAGTTATGTCTTCACTACCAAAATGATTTTATTAGGTTGTGACAAACATTAGGCTATGTTCACTGGACATGGTGACTGTCAAAAGAATTTGCATGAATTAGTTCAAGAACGATCTTTATTTTAAAAAAATTATTAAAAAATGTGCATTTTTTTTACTGCCAATGCAGTAGTCTACTACAATATGCTGTGCCAAGCTCTGTGGGTTTAAAATAATTTTTTTGGTGGGATAAGTTGATTGCTAGATTTAATAGTAAAAAATTAGGGCGAGAAAGAATAATAAGATCTGAGTCATGCTTGCTTGCTGAAGCACTACTGTGTCAGTTGAGAGCCATTCTAAACCCATTTAATTACCAGTATTTTAAATGCAACCAACACGTAAATAAGCACACCTTTGCACATATTAGTGTATTGGGCAAAGAGATGTTTTCTTGTTTCAGTTTGGAGTTTATAGTAGTTCTTAAGTGACACTGGAGCAATAAGTGTTGACTAAACAAAAGTGCCTCATTACAGCTACAACATACTGCCATTTTATTTGGTTCATATTTCCTTGCTTATTCAGCACCCAGCAGAGAAACACAAGTTGCACCTTGCCACAAGTAGGATATTGTTTTTACTGTGAAGTCGGGGAGGATGTTGTCAGAAGCGTCCCTGAAGACATCCTGTGGTATTGGCTAGGAAGCTATTTGGGTTTGTCTGCCTGCAGCAGGTGTGTTCTCTATTCTAATAAATGTGTTTGCACGCATTTGCTGAATGTTGACTTTCATCGCATATTCTGTTGAAATTTAAGAGTGCCAGGTCTGTCTGCACAGAACATATGGATATGCTTTACTTCCATCTCATTCATTTAGTTTGCCAAACAAAATCTGTTAAAGCATGGAAAGATTGGTTTTGCAAAGCATAGCTGGTCAATTGAGATGATTCTTAAAAGAGAAAACCAAAGCCTGAGTGTTGCATTGTGTGAAGCTACTTCGTCACGTGGAACTTAATCCTTGATGCAGAGAATGTACACCAAAGCCAGCAGGAAAAAATGATGTGCATCAGTTTTCTTCTTTTTTCGTCCTTAATCTTTTTGCAGTCAGCAGTCTTGTTATGGTGGTAGCTGGGATTAGCAGAGTTATAGCTGAAATTCTACCAGCAAGATATCATGCTGCCAGGTGTTTGAGGCCTTGAATATGAGCCCCTGTTTGTGGTTCCAATTCTTCCTTCTTGGAAACCCATTTTTTCTTCTGATGAGTATTTGGGGTACCACTGTGGAGTCTGGCTGCCTGGGGCTGAGTGGTAATTCCTGAACAAGGGGATGTCTCATGTCTTCCCTCTTTTTCCCAGGTGAGTCAAAATTTCAACCTTAGAAGCCAAATGATACTTAGTAGTCTGAATATTCCCAAGAGGAGTCTGTTGTGTTCTCTCAGGGAAGTGGGTGATACCAGTGAGAGTGATGGCAGCAAAGCCACATGGGATTATGGCCTAGGGAGTGCAGCAGGGCCCCATAGCTTTACACAGATGTCCAGTCCAGTTCTGCTCGTGAAAAACGTGACTGCATTTGTGTTCTGACACCTGCCTAAAAATCGGGAATATAATGAAATAGGTTTTTTTGTTTCCTGGTATACTTTACTTTTCATGTCTAGGGGGAATGCCCTGTACAATTGGACAAGGCTTTCATTTCTTTCTGTTTGGTTCTGGCACAGTGGTCTACTTTTCAGTGTAGTGAAGTGATTTTGACTTACTGTCTTCATGCTTGTGTTTCCTTTATAAGGGGAGATTTTTCTGGTTAAACGTGTATGTTATTATGCTGTGTCCTGATTATTTTTTCCTTTTTTTTTTTTCCTAGATACATGAGATGCCATCACGACTTGCTTTTCTTTATCTTTACATTTTTATTTTGCCTTTAATTTGAAGCCTTAGAGCTATGTCATAATAAGAGCTCTCCTATGGAAAATGGTAGAAATGGGTTTCTCTTCCCCACCCTATTTTTTTCACGAATTCCCAGAAAAAGAGCTATTAAAAAGAAAGAAATTTCAAATTTGAGTTTTAGCTGAAAATTTCAAATTAAATACCATTAACTTTTCAGCTATTACAGAATAGCTTTCATCCCAGTTTATTGTATGCTACTATTCATTTTTGTTAAACGTATTTTTGGAGTTCTGATGCAAGTTCACTCATTATCAGCTGAAGGTACAATTTCTAAGTTAATTTACTCTTACAATTTTTCCATTTGATGTTAATACCTCAAGCTGGATTACTAAACTCATGGGAGCAGCTGTGTGATTCACTGTGATCTATTTTCTAGTATTACTAGAGTCTATTTTTTGTTGTATTTTTTTAACCAGTCTGCAAAAGCTTTGGTTGTGTCTTTGGCTGAAATTGATACCACAGTTCAATATCAGTGTATAGCTTTTTCTTCTTTCCTACTGCCCCTCCAACTCTAATTACTCTATATAGAGTTTTGTATTTTTTTTTTTGAAAATCTTGTGTCACTATTGCAGTAAATAAACAGTAATTACAGTAAAACCGATAGCAGCTTTCACTAGCAAAGAGATAACAGTTTTCTTAAGTCCTAGGATAAGATCTCACCCTTACTGTGAGAGTGATGAGGCACTGGGACAGGCTGCCCAGAGAAGCTGTGGATGCCCCGTTCCAGGAAATGTTCCAGGCCAGCTTGTGGGGCTTCAGGCAGCCTGATTTAGTGGAAGGGATCTGTGCCGATGGCAGTGAGGGGGCAAGGAAGGCTGTGGAAATAGATGACCTCTAAGGTCCCTTCGAACTGAAACCATTTTATGATTCTAAAAGTAACTAAAAGGGAAACTGCCATGTACATTATGGTGCTATGTGTGGCAAAGCTGTAGAAGTTCTTTGTTCTGTGCCAACTAGCTAAGTGTTCTATCCTGAATGTTTGCAATAAGGGGTAAGGTAAGCAGTCTCATAGGAAAGATGATACATTGTGTTTCCTTCTGTAGGCTTCCTCAAGCCTTCAGGCATTTTTATTTGAGTCTTTCAGTGTTAGACATGACTTTGGTGGCACTTTCTTTCATGAACCTGTTCACCTTTCCCTGAACTTGTATGGATGCTGAGCATTCATTACATACTGCTGGGTGAAGAATCACTCCTTTATTGCTTGTTTGGACCTGTTACATGCTCGCTTCATTGGCTCTCCCTAATTCCTGTATTGCAAGAGACAATATACAGTATTCTTTCTGTTTTTTTCTATGCCACTTCTGACTTTATAGGCCTTTATCGTGTCCTTCTCCACAAAATATTTTCTTCTCTTATATGTACCCCATGTCTGCTAAGTTTCCTGAAAATATTTTGTGAGGAAAAATACGAGTAGGTTTTTCTGGTTTTTGTAGGGAGAGGTCTTGCTTTATAAAACTTTTGGAGTATTGGAAGGATTCGGCAAGCTATTTTGACTCTTCCTGATCATACTTCATGATTGTAAAGTGCTAAAGTTTACAGTTGTTCTCAGATTTACTGTCTGGACCATGATAATGAGTACTGCCAGAATGGTCTCAATCAGTGGCTTTGTAGGGAGGACTGATAAAAAGTGTAGCATAACACAAGGCCTGTCAGTCTGAGATTGTATCTACACAGAGCGACTAAAGGTTAAACAGAGTCTTTGTAGCCCTTCTGGTCAGGATAGTTTACAACACAGATTCACCTGCAGTTCTTTTATTACAAGGCAAAGCTTTCAGTTTTGTGTTAAAAAAAAAAAAGCTAAGGGATTTATGGATGGATTTGAATGGAATGAATGGATTTATTTTGAGGCAACGTGAATGCATGTGTATGTAGTCTGTTTTTCCAGGCTAAATATATTAGTTGGAAATACTGAAAATAGAAACATGTTGCAAAAGCCTTTCTGTGCAACTGTCAGTCAGAGGGATTACAGAGGGGACAGTAAAGCACTCATTATCAAGGTTGAAGGCTTCACCATTTCCCTCTGTCCTGCTGTGACCTTAGTGAGAGCTGCCCTTTGCATCCCTGCTGGCAGGCAGAGCCCAGCAATTTGTCTGGTACCATCCCAGTGTGATGCGGGAGACAGATAAGAAACTTCGCTACTATTCTGGCTATTCTAGGCAATGCCTGTCCTCAGCAAAGCTGTACTTAGTGCCTGGTGAGGCAACAGGTTGTGCCTACTTAATTAGGGTGCAGATGCTTAGACAAAAAGGTAGAGGAGTTGCTTACTGCTGACATGAGAACTTACTTTATAAACAATCTGGTTTGTATAGGAGACATTTTTTGATGCTGATAAGAAGCAGCTCTTGCTCTTGAATTCTTTTTTTTTTGACAGTAATTGATACTTCACGTGGTGGCAGTGTTATGAGCATCTGTGAAATTACTCAGGAGTAAAAAAATGGGATGAGGAAGATTTTTTTACCTTTGTACTGGATGATAATGCGAAGTTCTCTTGAAGGCTTTTGTTTGCTTCGCAAGCTTAAGACCTTTGAACTCTCTTCTGGCCCCTAAAAGTGGCTCACACCAATTGATAACTAAACTTTTGTTTTAGAAACTTTTGTACAGATAATTGCTAAGAAGCATGATAGGTAAGAAACAATCAAGCATGTGGATCCTAGAAAGTCAGTTCTTACCTAGGCTCAAATTATTACTGAAATAAGTTTCCACTGACTGCTCTAGAGTTATTTCTTTACCATCCTTTTAAAGAACCTTTGAATTCCTTTGTTAAAGTCATCTCTGGTTCTGTTTGTAATATTGCAGGAGGAGAATGGCATCTATGATGTTACAGTGTAATGACCTTCCCACTGCATTCTATATTAAATAAAGTTATATTTGTTTTCTTCTTGAATTTTTTAATATATTTCCTTTCACCCTGTAGCTGTCCTACTGAGCTACTTCAGCTTTTCAGAGCTGTCTTGCAGACCCTCCTTACTTTCATTTGCCTTCTCAGGGGTTGATTCATCTGCTTATGAAGTAGCTATTTTCTCTTGCTAGTGTTCATTTGCTGCCTTGACTCCCTTCTGCTTTTTCTTGAAAATGATGGGAGGAAGCTATTACAATAACCGTTATAAAATAATGTGGAATATAAATGATAGTATAATGGCACGTACAGTGAGGTGTGTCAAAGATTCTCATAGAACTGATGATCTTTTGAAGCTTGGGAAGGATGGATTGAAGCTGATGTGTGCAAGGAACCTTGGAATACTAAAAGTGGCAACTGAATAGACCCTGGAGACCAGAATAAGAGTGAACTTAGGTGGGAAGGCCAGTTTTAAGGTGATGAGGCAAAAAAGGCTTTGGCAGTCCTACTTAACCAGCTATCCAAGGTCCAAGGGAGCCCCTCAGTGGGATGAGAGCTGTAGTTGAACCTCAGTTTTACACTGAGATGCCAGGTGCTGTCTGTTAGAATTACCCAACATGATCATAATAATAAGGCTTTATTATCTTTGACACTGAGCAATGATTCCTATGATAGTGCTACGTGAAGGAAAAGGTCTTGTACTTATGAGTTCTTCCTCTCTTCAAGTGGCTTGTGCTCCTGCTTCCTCGTGTCAGCTTCTGACATTTTATGAGCTATCCTGAGAATCTGTTCAAGTTCCTGAACAAATAGAAAGTAATCCTGTGCCATTCTAGTTTCCCCTAGTCAGTCTTTCCTCAGTTTCTTGCCCTATCTATCTTCCTTGCTCTCTGCCTCCTCTGCCCCCACCATGTTGGAGTATATAGACTCTGTGTAGACTCTCTGGTATCACAAGAGAAAAGAATGAGGAAGAGTGGGATGGTGGGAGTGAAAAAGAAATGGTGAGTCAGCTGGTTTTTGACCTGTGGCTGTAAGACATTAGTTAACTGTTGCTTTACGGTAGGTAAATTCTTTGGTAGTGTCCAACACAAGTAGAGCAAAAGGTGTGAAACTGCTTAACAAGTCTACTCATAAAACACACTTCTCTAGTTCTTAGGGTGCAAGATATGTCGAATGGCTGACATCTCTCAACAATAGAAATGCTAATTCTCTCTGAATACTAAACTTATAGTTACGGCTTAGGCCCAAACTTCCCCCTTAACTCCCTCAAAGTTGCTCTCAATTCTTACCCAAAATAACTTTCTTAATCTTGGAAACAGACTGAGATTGGTATCAGTACAGATCTGTAAGTGTAAGCTCTCTCCTAATGTTTTTGCATGAATGCAACGTATTGAATGTCTTCTGGGGTGCTTCGCGTGATGGTTATTTTAGACAGAAAAGTCTAGACAGTTCTTAGGATCTATTGGACATCTCTACACTTCCCAAAATTTGGGAGGGGGTTTTGTTCAAGTTGCACTGTGGTTCCTTGGAAGAATTTTCACAGTATGAATAACACTACCTAGACTAATCTCTCTCTCACTCGCTCTGCCTCCCAAAAAAATCACTGCTTACTAGTGTTGTAAAACCTGAGTAACATTCAGCAATTGCTATTTCTGTTTCCACCTTTCCTCATTCTCTAGCAATTACGTAGGTAGCAAGGACCTTCTTTCATGCATGGTTTTGATGTATGTGCAAGAAATAATATAAAGAGTTTGCACATGCAGTTAAACCAAGTGCTTTTTAAACACACTTTGAGCATAAAATGAATAGTTTAGCTTTCAGAAGGGCTTGTCAGTGAGTAAAGGAGATAAATATAGATACCTTTTCCAATGTCAGTCTTAATTGTATTTTTTTTGGAAATAGAGAAAACTACTTTCTTGCTTGAACCTGCTAATATTGCACTGTTGAAAATGATCTGTCATGTAAGAAAGTGTCTAAGTAATGTAGACTTGCTTTTTATAGTCTTTAATTCATCTAAGTTTCTCAAAAATATCCAGACAGTGCTAATGGGCAATACCAAATTTCCATGAGGTTCCAAAGTTCATGAAGAAAATACATGGAAAGAACATAGATGTTTGGAAGAAGGAAAAAATGAGCAATTCATTTAGATTACTAGTGACATTTGAATGCTGACTTTTAAAACTTTATTTAAATATTATTAAAATTTCTTGAACTGGGTTATGAGTCCTTTTTCCTCCCTCCTCCCTTCCCTTTTTGAAGTTTTGTTTGTGTATGGTATTTAAACATTTCATTCATATGATGGAAAATTAAACAATAGGCTATAAGCGTGCTTGCAATCTCAATTAAAATGTTTAATATTTTACCATATGTTCCTTAGTAAACATAATAGCGCTAATGTTAGTAAGCTCATCTTAAACCATCAGTGAACATGAGTTTGTGGGTCTGTCTTCACTTACTGCTTTGCATAGTTTTGGTCACTTAAAAAAATGTCTAGTTGAGCAGCTGTGCCACTGTGTTGGCTGTTTTGAGTCAACATTTGTGCAATTTTGTAATATTTTATATTGCAAAATATAGTCCTATAGTGTCAGTCTTGTTTTTAAGGACTCTTATTTAAAAAAAAAATTTAGAGGTAGCTCTTCAAGTCTTAATAGGCCTTCAGGCATAGGCAAGCATGAATTAAAGAAGTACAGGCAAGCTGAAAGCCATAGCTGTATTTCTGCAGGAGGATACATACATTTCAGTCTCATGTTTTAGCAGAGAATGAGGTTCTAGAAAGTTGAGTCAACACACAAAGGATAGTAGGCATCAAAAAAACTTAAAAAATAAAAACTACACTGAATGCTGAATGAAGTGTTTTATTTTAGGTGTTTGTGTAATTTGTGATGGAAACCATGGGCTTACAAGGGCAAATGATGGGAAACAGTGGTCTGCAAGGCAGCAATAAAAATTAGGAATGCCAAATATGTGAACTGTGTGTAGCCTTGGTTGAGAATTTGTTTTGAAAAAATAAATTGTTAAACAATGAAGGCCAGATATTTTTTATTATTTGTCCTGGGAAAAGAGTTTGTATAGATGGAGGCAGAATTTGGTGCCTGTGGGAAAGAGAACAGTGGACTCAGTTTTCAGAAGTTATGCAGCTTTGCCAAGACAGATGGGAAGAAACAAGAGTGTCCCCAAACAACTGTAGCCCTGGGAGACCCTGCTTATCTTGCATGCGGGTTTTCCCATTCATAATTATACTTAAAAATCAAGCTGTGTGCACTGGTAGCTCTGCATGGCAAAGAGTCAAGCTCACCAAGCCAGATGTTGATTTACTGTGATAATTAAGCTTGCCCAAGACGTGTAAAGAGGCATCTGTCCTTATTAACTTCTGGGTGAGCGTTTGAAAGGCAAGTGATGTACGTTAAGTCAGCCCATGCTTTTTGGAGTCCATCGTCTGCGGGTCTGCTGTGACTAGGCACTGCAAGGTGGCAGTGACTGCTCATGCTGCTGTTATGAAGTGAATATATTTCATGTGGCTCTGAATTCCCCCTGTGATCTGCATCAAATGTTTTTTTGGTGGTAGAGTGTGCTGGGAGTACTTGTTTTCCAGACTGCCACTGCAACTTCATGAGTGGAACTGAGTGCTTCTCTTTTGGCTCTCATTTCTTTGTAGTTCAGGATGCTGTTTGTGTTTCTCATCTGCTGCGTTCGATATCCTGTCCATCTCAGTGGTTTCCTTTTGAACAAGCATAATGGATAAACATCCTTTATACAGCTAAATGTTGTACCTTTTTTTTTTAATGGAATGGTGAAACAATGTAGCTATTGTGGATGATACAAAGTAGATGTCAAATGTGTTATTTGAATTTTTGCTCAAGTCAACTGTTTTCAATGAACATGGTGTATTTCTTTAAAACAGATCTATTTGGGTCTGTTCCTTTTGCTCTAGCCAATATGTTGAAAGGAACAGAGCATCAAGAGCACTGCATCATCTTTAAAGTAACACATCCATCCAGATTTTCCTCCCAGATTGTTGCTACTCACAGGATCTTTAACAACAGAGGAAATGAGCAGAATACCCATGAAAACAGAATTAACACATGAAGTTTAGTTAAATAAGATGAAAACCAGAAACCCTTTCTGTAATCACTGGGGAAAACCTACTGCGGAGAACGGGATTATAGAATCACATTTTAAAGTGGGGATTTGGGGGATGTTGCTGGGACAAAATACTCTAAGCTGTTTTAAAAATACTTCTAGATAGAAAAATGAATTAGATTTCTTGTTTGTACGTGTTGTTGATCCTTAGCAAGGGGAAGGAATGGCTGCTTCAGGGAGCTGCAGGGTCTCATGAATCAAGAGAATAATGAGATTTGAGCCAAACATCATTTTGATTGCTTTGCCTTTGATTTTTTTCATTTTCTTTCTCATCATTTTGTGCTTTTGTTGCTTTGCTTGTTTAACTAGGCTTTGGATAAGATCTTTGTTCTTGCCTTGACTTGGATTTTTTTTTTTTTGGTCACTTGTTATTTTTTGTTGTTGTTGCTTTGGATGCCCTTCAGGTTTTTTGGTTACCCTGGTACCTGACTCTATGTATGTCCTTTGGTCACTTTGCTTGTGCAGACACCAGAGGCATATTCTTAACTGCTGAGTTTGATCCACAAGGAGCAGGAAGGTTGTGCATTGACTTAGGTGACCCAAAGTTCCACATCACTTATACGCTCAGTTTGTATGCCCCTTCTATGCAACACCCTTAGGTGCAGTGCAAGATTCTTTCATAATTTCGCATTGTATATTGTATGAACTTGCGATTTCTGCCTTTTATAGGGTGGTGGGGTTTTTTTTTCTCTCTTTTTGTTTTGTTTGTTTGATTGGTTTTGATGTCCCTTTCTCTCTCTTTTGTGTTTTGGTAGGCCTGGATGATTGCCTGCAGCAATATGTCCATAAATTTGAACGAGAAAAGATTAATGGTGAACAACTCCTACAGATTTCTCACCAGGACCTTGAAGAGTTGGGTATCTCACGGATTGGACATCAGGAACTGGTTCTAGAGGCTGTGGATCTCCTGTGTGCACTGGTTAGTTAAGTGGTGAACTGACATGTAAAGTATTTCTTCCAGTGCTTTTTTGGGTGAATAACCAAGGCAAGACTGATAAAACCAGAATACCTTTGTTCCCTGGTTTCTGTTACAAATCACAATAAAAGGAAGCAGTAAGAGTTTGTTTAATTGTTGCAAGTTTTGTATTAATAGCTGTTTAACTTTTTCCTAATAAGAGGGAACTTTAATTCATTTGGTTGCACTTCCAATGAATGAAGTTGTCCAAGTGGCATTGTTAGGTCTTATGGCTCCTGTTAGTGAACAGAGTGATTAAAATTGCTAGAGTGAGTTTGTCTTAGAAGATAGATGGCATATTGTTGAACAGAAGCCAGAAGTTCCTCACATCAGTTGAAATAGGTTTAGGGCAATTCTGTAGAAAACATATGAAGGGAAGAAAAATTAATTCTTGAAATGAGGGATGTTTTGCTACCTCAGTTACAGTCTAGTTGAACACTCATTGGATTCAGAACTTAAGCTGTTCCTTTGTCTTAGTCCTGATATATCACTGCAGATACTTTTAAAACAAACACTCTGTAGAGGATAAATATATTTTGGATTGTCTCGCTAGTTCAGGCTTTATTTAAAAGCCATAGTTTTGACACAGTCTTGAAGGCATATTTGATGTAATCCTGTCAGTGAGCACCAGAGGTATATATATAATTACATCAAGGAGGAGGGTGGGAAGGCCTACCCAATGATTCCTTGGCCAGCACTGGCTCGTCTTCACTTTGTTAGGCAAGGCTTGCTGCACTGAGCATACTCTTCTTAAAATGGAGGGTCTTTATTACCTGTGTGATATACTTTATTTGCTGCAGAGGTGCCATAAGGATCATTCCTACTCTGTGACCAGGAACAAATTGGATAGCTTGTACTGAAAGAAGTATATTTAATGAGATCTCTTCATACAATCTACTTGTTTTGCAAAGAGTTGCTCTTATATTTGAAAAACATTTTATTTCCTTTACATATTTGATCTGTCAAAAATTAACATGTACTTGAAAATCTAATAGAAGAACATAATTAGGCTGAAATGCAGTTTATGGTGTGGGAAGGGATAGTCTGTTGGGCAAGTGAAGGGGTCCAGTGAGTTAATAAATGTACTGTGGGTTGTATACAGTCCTGACTGAAGTAATCTATGTGGCAGTTCCTGAAGGCACTTTTTTCTTTTAAAAAATTAGAATAAAGTGAACAAAGCTGGACAACTGCCAGAATTTAAAGCTGTGTTTTATCTCCTACAATTTCCTTCTAATTTCCTTTGTAGACAAAAGTTTTGACCTCAGACCCATTTCTGGAAATCCTTTGTGAAATGCAACTCAAGTTAATGCATTAGACAGCTATTGCATATTACAGCCTTAACATCCTTGTTCCCTTTTTCAGAGGTGGAGAAAGAATTCCCATGTTTTAGGTATGCCCTTTGCCATCTTATTGATGTCCCTTCCCTTGAATTTTTGGAATTGTATAAAATCACTGTTGATTTTCTTTCCAAGGGGACGCTAAATTTCTAGTGACAACCAGTTTTTTATTTTGTTCTCTCTTGTTTTTGTGTGTGAATAAAGGTTTCTGGATTCCACCTGTGTTAGTTCTTTGAAAGTGGGAATGTGTGTTATTTAGTGTATGGTGTGAGTACATATCATGATATTTCCGTGACTTCTGGGGTCTTGAAAGTAAAGGAACTATTTTTGGATTTTATCTTTTTTTCTTTTTCTTTTTTGTCCCCCAGCACCCCCACTGTGGTATTAGCTCACACTCTGGAAACGTGGCATTGGCTGAGCCAGTCGGAGGTCACACTTTCAAAAGTTGTTGTTCTTGGCAGAGAAGGGCTGAGAGGGGGGTTTGGTAGTTCCCCAGACCTGGCGTTCTCAAGAAGAATTTCCCTTTTTATCTAGTTTTGCCTTGGCAGTTTTCCAAATGAATTTCCTTCAGATCAGTGCTTTGGTTCCCTCACACCACAAGAACACGTGACTCTAAAGCTACCAGCTTATTTGGAACATCTTTCTCCTGTTGAATTCTTTTCAAGCATTCACCTTACAGACCTCTGTTTCAGCCTCAGTAGATCAGTCACAAAAATATATGAAGTATGAAGGTAGTCCTTTCCTTGAGGAAGGACACCAAATACACCTGTTTTTTTTATTTAGTTTTTATGGGGTTTGAATATTATTTGTCAGTGGTAAGGTGAACATGTGTCTGGAAGTTATGGTGTGAAAGAGAAATTAATTCATCTTTCTCTGCTGCTTTGGTGATGAAACAGTGTTCCCTCATCTCCTCATAGCAGTGGCCATATGCACAACATCCTGAAGAGGTGGCAGGAGAGTGTGGGCTAGGATTAAAAAGTGAAGGTTTCTTCTGAGCACACATTTCTGTTGCTCTCCAGCTGGTTTGACAGAGTTTTCTGAACAGATATTGAAGACATATTTGAGGAATTTAGAGGATGTATCAAAGGATCTGAATTCTCCAGAGGGAGAAAAAACCCATCAACTTGAGTGCCTCTGTCTTTTTGTCAACAGTATTTGCTTGGGGGGGGTCAAGGGATGGAAGAAAGACATTTCTGAGTTGACTCCGAAGTATTTGGGGAAGGGGGGAGCAAACATACATAACTGTGCTTTTCAAACCACAAAAACAGGGAGGGTAATCCAGAAAACAAACTTTTTGGGGCTTAATGCTTGCATTATTTTATATTTGTTAACAGGAAACTATGCAAATATTTTCACTTTTAATGTGTTCTTTGGATTTGATTTTTGAATCTTTACCTACACTATGTGATGTGAGAGTTTCAAAGCAAAAAAGCAGTGGATTTTTCTTGAGGTTAGAATTAAGAGATACTAGCTTTATGCAATTAAAAAAACCCACTAGAAACCTCATAAACAAAAAAGAGCATAGTTCTGCCTTTGATAATTTCACTCATAGTAATGTTCTGCCAGCATATTTGCACTGTAACAAAATATAACATCACGACATAAAACATGCATACATGATGACTTATCCTTGTTAAAGGATATCTGTGCCCTGCCTCATGAGATTTCAATTTTCTAGAGGTTTCAAATTGAGTGCTGTTTATTAGGAGATTTGTTACTCCAAAGGATTCTTTAGGATGCATTTTTGTTAAAAGGACAAGAGCAAGAATGAGTGACTGTGACATTACCTTGCATTAACTCTAGTGTTTATATAGGCATGAAGTGACTTGGATCAGCTTCTGAGCAGGCATTCAGTCTGGTTTTATTCATCTTTTTCCCAGAACAGGCTTTCAGTTGGATCAGCCAGCAGATCCAGCTCATCACATTGTGGGATATGAACATGGCTGTAAAAGGGCAGGAGATGCTGTCCCTGGGCAGTGACAGGGCTCTGTATCAGCCCAAATCAGCTCTGACACAACTGCTGTGCTCCTTTGACTTCAGTTAGCTACATTTTTTATTTACTTTATGCTAGCTGCCTGACCTTGAGCAATTATTTGATCAGATTACTTTTTCTCATTAAATGTGGTGGAACTTAGAGCATGCTCTTGTGTGCATGTGCTCTCTGGTGCACGTGTGGGTGCTGCCTCTCGCTCCAACCCTGCATGTGGCTCCCCAGGTTAATGAGTAATAACCTGGGAATGTTTGACATTGGGTGCTCTTGACTGCTGGCTTCAGCCTGTGTTTTGATTAAAACAACTTTGATGTTTTAAATCAGGAGCGATAGGAAAATGTAACCTGTTTCTTTCGTTCGTGAGCAACATCTAAAACCTTTTAGTTGCTTAAATAATAATTTGCTAACTATTGCAGCCTCAGTCCTGTAGAAGTATTTCAAGAAAAGCCTGCTGAGCTTTGCGCTTTGACTGTGTGTCACTGTGAAGGCTGTTTGGTGTGCTGCCACGATATCAACATTCCTATCTGTACTGAGTCGAGGCTACAGTTCCACGAAAAGTTAAATTAATCCAAATCACCTACTGCCTCCACCACCTCCTGTCCTCTGATTAGTGATCTGTGCTTGCACTCACCTGACCCTGAAGTGAGCTACTTCAGGAAGCTAAACCAGAATAAAGGTAAAAAGGGATTAGATTCCTTTGAGTGGTTTAGATCCCTAGACCAGCCCTCCCAACAGACTGGACACTGCAAGTGAAGAAGCAAAAAAAGAACAGAAATAGTTGGTGATGTGTGAGGTGTTCAAGACAGCGTCAGCTTGGATAGAAGCATTGCTATATGATGAAGAGGCAGAATGCTTTCTGTTTATTAGAGCAGATAAGTGAGGAGACTGCCTTGCCCCTGGAGCAGAGGTGGCTTGGGTTGTGATGATGCATTGTTCTGGGGGAGTTCATCCATCAGGGCTGATCAATAGTTGGATAATTTGGTTTCCTGATACTGAAGAGCTGCACGCTCCCTGTTGTGCTGGATAGGCATAGTGCTTAGTCAGGACCTTTCCTAGAGCACAAGCTGCTGTTTTACATATCTCTGGTGCACTCTGTAGACTCTTTGGGGGAAGTTGTAGAAGAACTTAGAGGGGTGACTGTTAGAGCTTGGCTTTGATGTGCTCTTGATAGTCTGTTGGGTAGACCAGTTGCAATTATGAGCTGCAGCCCCTGCATCTCTAGAGGCAACACTTGGGTTGATGAAGTCTACCTCAAAACTGAGGTAGAGAGATTTATTTAAGACCTACCTCATCTGGAAAAGTTATACCAGACTCAAATGCTGTGTAAATAAGGAATTTGAATAAGAGGTGTGATAAGGAGTATGTGAATGTTTTAGGGCCAAAACCAAAATCTTACCTGGTATATCAACATGTGTCTTCTTAAATGGTGGTGCCGTCTCTAATCTCAAATACCTAGAGATGGTTGGCATAATTCCTGCATCCGAATGACAGAAAGACCTGGAGATAATTATATGAAGACTCAAGTTCTGATCAGAGTTATTACGTGGTTATACCTCTGCACAGAAAAGGTATTTTGTATTTTCTGTCCCTTTAAGGAAGGAGGGGATCAGTGTACTCCAAATCCCTAATTTAAGAGGGGATTTTCTGATGTGTGACTACTTTCTTGTGGTCATAGGAACTTGCCCCACATCCAGGCCTGTTTGTGAAAAAGTATTTCTTCAATGATAGACTAATATGTGATGTTCTGTGAGGAGGAGAAACCTGACTACAAGAAATGCATTAGAAATGATACTCTTGTGGTGTTTTCTTCTTTTGCTGTTGTTGTTAAAATTAAAAGGTGATAAGTTCACACATGACAGTGTGCAAGTACTTTAACGTTGTTCAGTAATACGGATATTTCCCTTTCTGTGATCCTGGAAAATTTAAGGATATCCTTTGCTGTTGCAACAGTGGTATTTTTTTGAATTGGACATATCCTTTCAACCCCTACTCCTGGCTGCACTTTAGGGTACTTCCTTGCCAAGAGCCCTGAGGTGGAGGAGGGAGGCACTTGTGTAACTTACACCCACTAGAATCTTATCCATAGCAGGCATTTTAAAGGTAGCCGTGTAGCTGAAACCTCTCCATACACTGGTGTGTTTCTTTGGGTCAAAGATTCAGTCTCCTCTTTTGTAAATTACTTAAATCTAAAATATTCCAGACTCTTTTATGGATGCTTGACTGTGGAGGGAATGGAGCCTCAAGCCAGCAGTGTGCATTAGCAGCATCCTGCTCTGCATTAATGGTTAACGGGAGAGGGAGGGAAGTGATTATCACCCTGTACTAGTCATTCATTAGTCTGAATATGCCCCCTGCCCTAAGACAGGAAAGATATAGAGAAACCAGAGCAAGCTCAGTGGAGGGCTATCAGGTTGGTCAGGGCTGGAGTACTTGCCCATTAGGAGAGTCTGAGGGACTGGAACTTCTTCAGCCTGGGGAAGAGACAGTTCCAGGGAGGCCCAACAGGAGATCCCCAGCACCTACCATGGTGTGAAACACAGCTGGCAGGATGACAGATCTGGGCTTACATGGCAGGAAGATGAGAGACTTTGGGCAGAAGTTGAAATGAGGTTCAGGCTGGATATAAGGGAACATTTGCTTACTCTCAGGACAGTCAGACGGTCGATCAAGTTGCCCAAAAAGGTTGTACAGTCTTTGTCCTTGGAGGTTTTCAAGATCTGACAGGATGAAATCCTGAACAAGCTGCTCTGAACTCGCAACTGAGCCTGCTGTGAGCAAGAGGTTGGTCTGAAACCTCCAGAGCTACCCTTCAGCCTGCATATTGGGAACCCCTGGAAACTAGGTGTTGAATGGAATTAAAATTTTCTTTAGTTGTTTTATGTTTTTGAGTGGGAAGGGGAAAAGAGTAGATAGTACAGCTGACTAAACTATGGAACTTGGAGGTTGTTTGCAAGAATCTGCAGCAGCAAAAGAACAGAGAAAGGCAGGACTTTTTTTTGTATTTTTGGGTGTTTGTTTTGTTCTGGTAGGAGTGTCTTTTTGCTTTTATGTGTTTTTTTTTTTATTTTTTTTGTTTAGTTTTTTTTCCCTGCCTTTTCTCAAGAAAAGAAAGAATTTTCATTCTAAAAGAGCTAAGCTTTACCTGAGACCTACACAGAAGTTTTACAAGGTGGAATAACACAGAAGCACAGATAAATACATATTGCTACATAATTCATACATTTGCACACTAACAGTGAAAAGAAATTCTTGATTACAAAACTGAGTTGCCTTCAGAAGAGAGAAGCACTTCTGACATGTTTGGAATGAGATGATCAATGCGTTACTTAAAACAATTGGGGTTTAGTCCTATGGAATGTGGCTTAGTTGTATTTGAATTTATAAAGTTGAAGTTACAGGCAAGACTTAGAGAATTTTTTAGGTTTTGTAAATTTTTGTAAAGATGGTGTTGAATGAAAAATGTCTAAAAATGGTTTTAATTAGTATGTGTAGTCTTAATGGAGTCCTCAAACTTGCAAATAATTGCACTGTTGTAGTAAAAAAGCACAGTTCCTGAAAACTTGTGATCCAAATATTTACTTAAGATTTTGATTGCAAAATTACATTTGCTTCCTGTTGATGTTTTTATCTCCTACCAGATTTAACTTATCTTTAGTTGTGAATGAAATGTTAGTTCAGTGTTTATGTACCACAGTATAGAAAACATCTTAAGAAAAAAAGTGTTGACTTTCCTTTAACAAAAATAAAACCAACACAATCCTGTTATTAACAGGTAAATGACATGTGTTAGGACAGTGGGACTTCATTCTGATTGTGTCCTCAAATCTCAATGTCAGAAACTGGGGGTGGTATTGCCAAAAGTATTCTTTAGTGGCTATAGTGTAGAACAAATCTTAGAAGGTGCTTTTGCCAAAAAAAACAGAAGAAAACTGTGTGAATCTTCAGACTTTTCATCCCATACGAGCTTGCAACTTATTGTATAAATAAACAGGAGAACTCAGTGAGGTTATTTATGATGCTTAATAATACTGCTTGCAGAACTATGGCCTTGAAACAGACAACATGAAGAATCTGGTTCTCAAGCTGCGAGCGTCATCCAACAACCTGCAAAATTACATCAGCAGCCGTAGGAAAAGCTCAAATTATGATGGAAATACCTCTCGCAAGCCCCCCAATGAATTCCTTACTTCTGTGGTAGAGCTTATTGGTGCTGCTAAAGCCTTGCTTGCATGGTTGGACAGGTAAGAATAAAATCATTATGTTTTAGTTTGCTACTCTAATGAATTGCTTCTTCTTGTAGGGCAGTTCCTAGATGTCTGGGTGTAAAGATCTCCATCTCAGTCACTCCTTTTTTCATGTTGCCAGAAGGCCTCTAGCGAACAAATTTAATCTGGGGTAATCTACTCTTGCACTTCCACTCTTGCTAAAGTAGCAAAACTATTATATTGCACACAAACTGGTATTTATAAAAGTAGGAGTCTTCCCTTTTAGGTCATTTCTCATGCATGTGACTTCTTCTCTTTTCCCCTTCCACCTTATAAATTACTTGCCATTGGCAAGTCCCTATCTAAAAGAATTTTTAATGTTCTGCTAAAATCATGACCTTAGCTATGTTATTTGAAAACTGAGCAGTGGGAGAGATTCTCCTTATGCTTGTTTTGTTTTCTGGGTTTTTCTTCTTCTTCTTCTTCTTTTTTTTTTTTTTTTTACTTATTTAATTCTTTTTTTGTCTGGAAGGAACCAGAGTTGTTTTGTGGCAGCTATAGCAGGTCAAGTCCTGGCAGGGATGCAATCCATGATAACAGATGAACATAAATTCTCAAACCCCTTGCTAACTTTACTGAGAAGGAGGAGAACTGCACAGGGGCTGACAGCAAGAAGCACTTTTATCCTTCAGTATCCCTGCTCTCAAGCAAGGAATTGGTCTGTGTCCAGACAGTGACGTTAACAACTTGTACCTGTCACCTGGTCCTCTTCTTTCACTATGTTGCTGGCAGCTCACCCTAGATTTTTTTCTGTAAATCACCATCAGGAAAGTTGCTGGCTTGTCCATTTCCAAACCCACTGTTGTTACTTCTCAACCCCTCTTCTAGCTTTTGCAGCTGTTCTGAGGTAGTACTCTACAGGCTGTAAAGCTGCCCTACCTGTAATGATTCTTCTTAAGTCTCACTGTATCTCTGTGTGTAAAATGTGAAAATCCATTTTTCTTCTTTTAGAGAATTTTTTTTTTCTTTGTCCAGTCAGAAAATTAGAGGTCTACTCACTGGCAAAGCCAAGTGTATGATTTTTACAACACAACGTGACTTGAGCTTGCAAGTAGAGAGAACTGTAGTTTGGAAAACTGACCATTTCTTCTGGTTCTGTTTTTTGAACTTGCTTACCACAGGGATAGACATTTTCCAGTTTTGGTGCAGTCAGGAATACTTATGTTGTAAAACTGTATCCTCATACCCATGTGAGTGTCAGAGTTTCAGGGTGTACTCTCATATGCTCTTTGTCACTGATAGGATAGGATTGGAAAAGGCTGGTCCCTTTGATCTAAGGGGAATTTTCTCTTGTTGCAGGACCCCATTTACAGGTATTGCTGACTTTTCATCAATGAAGAACAGAATCATTCAGCTCTGCTTGGATCTCACTACTACTGTTCAGAAGGTCAGCTTATTTCTTTTTGCTTTCCAAAAGGGAGGGGAAGGGGGTGTTTGGGGAAGTAATGTGCTTGCTGTGTGCTGAGTGCTCATGAAAGGCAGATCTGGGAATGAGAGCTTACTTAAACTTCGAAGGTCCATGAAGGTCAGTTTCAGTTGTTTGTTTTTCTGAGTGGTGGGAGTTGTTTGTTGTTCCTACCCCAATTTCATTGCTGGTTATACCTGAAGTGACTGCAGTTTAAAGGCTACTTATATTTCCTTGAGCTTTATGAGAAAGAGGGTTAGTTTTTGAAATAGTTGATCTGCATTTGAAGATCTTCACATTCCAAACAACATGTTCATAAAGAGTTATCAGTGCTAACTCTAAACAAAAATATGGCTCCATTGATTTTTACATCTGTACTCGCAGGCTTCATAGGTCTGGTCCCATAACAGAGTGGTTTAGCCATCAGATGGGAAATGCTGCATGTAATGAAAGGAGTTGCCACCTTTACAATACAAATTGCACTAACCAGGCTGCTTCTGCCAGTACTCCAACACCACAGTATTTTTCAGAACTTTAATTTATCAGCTGTGTGAGGAGTACTTGTACAGATAATAGCTGAAAGGACATGCAGCAATACGTAGCATCTTGGCAAATGACCTTTTTTTGCTCTCTGAATAATACTGCCTGTCTTCAAAGCTGTTCTGAGAGCATACCACTGCTTTGGCCGTGAAGCACTGTGTGCACACTTCAGTTACTGCCAAACTTGCTCATAACCATTACTCCATGGCCATATATTCTTCAAACTCTGAAAGACCATGTCCTGTGACATGTGTGATTCTCTCCCCATGTTGAAGGGATGGTGTCAAAGGACAGAAACATCCTATGAGTTGTCAAGCTATGATGACACCCAATTATGTCAGTTGTATCATTGTCAAAGGATAGTGTCTGGGTACTGTAAATTCTAAGGTGCATAGGTTTGTCCTGCTGCTTGATGCCCTTCTTGCTTGAGCACTGTGTTTGCAAATGCACAAAATCTGTGATTTAAAGCTACAGATTTGCAGATTGTGCAGTAGAACAATAAGTGTTTCTAGCAGCAGATGGTGTTCACCCAAAAGTGCTACAGGAACTGAAATATGAGATTGCTGAATATATTAAACTGCTAAAAATGGTGTCTAATCTTTTGGTTAAGTCAGCCTTTGTTGGCAGAGGAATGGAAGTTGGTGAATACTACACCCTAGCCTTTTAAAAGGCATCAAACTACTTCTCTGCCAATTTGATAGGAGCTATAATAAAGAATGGGATTGGTACAGGCAAGAATAAGCATTAATGGGGGAAGAACCAACACTGTTTTGTACTGGGACACTGCAGATATGTTAGAATGGTCTCAAGGAGTCCACTGATGTGAAAAAGAGAGACACAATCAAAAAATTTTTAGGAGGGCTTTTAGATTTCAAAAGTATTTCTTATTGGAGTATAAACTATAGGAACAAATGGTCAGTTCTAATAGTGGAGAAGAGACCAGGATGGCTCTCATGAAACCAATGGTGCTCTGCATAATCATAAGTGATGTATAATAGTGGGTGAATAATGAAGCAAGGCAGGAATGCAAGGAGATTCTAGTTGACTTTAATGATAGCTATAAAGACTCAAGGACCAGAGCTTACTCCACTTAAAGTTCTGTGGCAAACTTTAAGGTTGAATGAGTAGGAGCAGTAGGACTTTGCAATATTGAGAAACTGAGCTGCAGGATAGGTGACATTTCCTCTTGAGTCATGCAGATGTATTTAACCGAGAAAGGCAGAAGACGGTCCTCCACAAACTTCTCCAACATGACTCCTTCCCACGAGCTGCACTTCTTGGCAAACTGCACCAACCTGGGTCCCTCCCACAGGGTGCAGTCCTTCAGGAACAAACTGCTTCAGGGTGGGTCCCCCATGGGGTCACAAGTTGTGTCAGCAAACCTGCTCCAGCATGGGCTTCCCATGGTGTCACAGCCTCCTTTGGGCATCCACCTGCTCCAGTATGGGGTCTTTCACAGGCTGCAGATGGATCTCTGCTCCACTGCAGACCTCCATGGGCTGCAGGGGGACACCCTGCCTCACCATGGGCTGCAGGGGGACACCCTGCCTCACCATGGGCTGCAGGGGAATCTCTGCACTGGTGCCTGGAGCACCTCCTGCCCCTCCTCCTTCAATGACCTTGGTATTTGGAGAGTTGTTTCTCTCACATATTCTCACCCCTCTCTCCTGCTGCAGTTACACAGGGCTTTTTTCCCCCACTTCTTAAATCTGTTATACCAGAGGTGCTGCCACTATCGCTGATGGGGTCAGCCTTGGCTAGTGACAGGTCCATCTTGGAGGTTGTTGGCACTGGCTTCATGGGGAAGCTTCACAGGGGAAGCTTCTAGTAGCTCCTTTAGAAGCCACACGTGTTGCATCCCTGTTACCAAAATCTTGACATGCAAACCCAATACAAATGTCAAAGGCAAATATCCTGGAATTTAACCTTGTTAAAATGCTTGGGGTTTGGGGGTTTTCTCCTTATAGATCCTATAAATCTTGTTTTGTTATTTATCTGCTGTATTAACTTTTTAATCTGAGCACAATATTATTCCGCAGTTCAGCTCTTCTTGCAGAAAACAGTGATAATTTCTGTGGTTTCTTACATGAACTTGTTTCAGTTCAAAGACTTTTGTACCTGGGCTGTGTAAACAATGCCTTGTGTGCAGTCCTCTGCTCTTCAGGAATGTAATCAATAGCATATTTAAAAAAAAATCACTTTCCATTCTGTTTTCAACAATATGTTTTATATACATTTTGATGCCTGGGACAGAGGAGTGCCTTTACCAGTGTAAGGCAAACTCATATGCCTGGCCTTGTGAGAATACTTTATTTTGCATGGTTCTGCAGGGTTCTACTTCTCTGGAAAAGTCAGCTGCTGTAATTGAATCCCACATTCTCTTAGTTTTCAAGGTTTATTATTGCTTTCTACCGGGGCCAGAAAATAGTTGCTTAATAACTATTTGAGCCCTACTGGGTGAAACTAATCTGATTAATCCCTGCAGCATGAATAACTATTTCTATTCAAGGTAAAAATGGCAGTTTTGCAGCGTTTTCAGAGATGGTTTGTTTACATGTTTATTGGTTAATGCAGGGCTTTTGTTCTTGTTTTGTTTTTAGGATTGCACTGTGGCTGACATGGAAGATAAAGTCCAGACTGTGGTAAGTTTATGTTTCTGTTGAAACTCAGCTGTTTGCATTCACATTTATTTCAGTTGCTCCTATTCTGACTGTACTGACAACAGCTTTTCAGTCCCAAATGTACAAGCATATCATGCAAGTAAACATTACTGTGGGTTGTTTTGTGAATATTCTTCACTGTAAAGGAAATCAATGAAATTGGAACAGATGGGTGGTGTGTGTAATAGCATGGAGTCAAGTATTCCTTCAAATTTCATTCCACAGCTATTTTTCCAAGAGGATTTAGGCCTCAAATTTTCAAGGGAGGAGTAGTACTGTAGAATGTTCATAGGCTAAATAAATCAATTATGCCTGTGAAGTGCAGTTAGTACCTTAATAAGCAGACACTATGCCTTATTACACTTCTTCGTGTTGAAGAACTGCCCTGCCACAGAGCTGAAGTTCTGTTTCTGTTTGTACTTGAGCTTGAGTTTTCAGGGTTGTTCGAAGCAGCCTTGTGACCAAACGCGGAGTGTAATGGAATGCTTTTTATATTTTGTAACAGTTAATCATCGCTTCCTGCTTTTGACATGAACCAGGCTGTGCTCTTTGATAAGGCCTTCCGGTAGCTCATAGATGCTTAGGAATTTAGCAGCAAAATAACTAAAAATAATTTTGTCCATAAATACTGAGACCACGTAAAAGGGAGTTTTCTGCATCTTTCTTTTTCCATTTGTGCACACCCACTCTGGAAGTAGGTATTGTTGTTTGGAATCTCCTTGTTTGAGCAGTTCCTCGCATTCACACTTAAACATTGTTTTGATTTATTTTATTGCTGCTCTATAAATCTGACGTAAAACAAAACAGAAAACATTGGAACTATTGTTTCCAGGGACCATTGTAATCAAAACCACTGTCTTCCTATGACACAACTCCCCTCATCCTGTAATTACATGTGTCTACTTTGACTGGAGGATTCAAACCCCTTGTGAAAGGTGACTTGCTGGTTCCCAAACTGTTTATAACTAACTACTATACTGTACTAATCCTCTCTCCCTTCCTCTTTTAGCTTTTGCAACTGACTTTGAGTTTCAGCATTCCTTCAGTTAATGTCAAGATGGAAAACACACTGTGGGAAGTAGTGAAATTTGTGAGTGTAGAGAGGGCACAGATTTTTTTGACTTTTTTTTCCCCCTCATGTTTAATTAGCCCTTCTAATAGTTAAATGTTCTACAAGGCAAAGCCATTCTGCCTCTAACTATACTGACACACACACACCAAGGTCAGAATTAGCCTTTAGTTATAATGTTGGCTTAGGATCAGTTATGTTTCAGTCAAAAGGAAATGTGAACCTTGCCTGCGTAAGCATTCCAGAAGAGGTCAGTTCAGAGGCACAGTGGAAAGAAGTACTGCTGAAACACTTAAGTTCTAGGTGTCCTACCTTATACTGTAAAGCTTTGTGCAGTTAAGTCAGTGGCCAGCACATCACTTTTTGTAGCACATGGCCAATTTTATTCTCATAGCAGAAATAAAGAACAACATGAAAAACTGTCAGTTGTTCCCACAAAGAATCATCAAAATGTTTCAATATTTTAGTGGGTTGTATTTTGGTTAAAGCAAATAAGCCCCTATGCAATTTTTTGCTATATTTTCAGTGTTTGTTGTTTAGCGATGGGGAGGTGGCACTAATGGAAACAAGTTGTTTTTACTGTGTCACAGTAAGAATATAAACATACTGTAAAATAGATTTGTACAAATGAATCTGCTATTTCAGTGGTTTTAAAACTCATTTCCTTTACATCTTTTGAGAACTGGAAGAGGAAGAAGCCAGGGGAGAATTTTCCTAACTGTTTTTTGTGGGTTCTCATTGTAGGCCAAGACTTTAAATGGCATTTGTGATAAAGCCATTCGATCAACTACAGATCCATTGATGAGCCAGTGTGCCTGTCTGGAGGAGGTTCACTTAACCAACATTAAACCTGGGGAAGGCCTGGTAAGAACTGGAGTCTCCTGATGTCCCTAGTGTTTTATAAAGTAGTCTTGTGAGCCAATGCAAGTGTTTATGTATAGTAAGTTATTTCAAGACCAATAATAACCTATGGAGAAAAGAAAGAGGCATGGGGAGGAACTCTAAAGGTCAGGTGGTGTGCTGGAGTGGCTGCCAGAGACAGGTATGCATGTTAATAGGTTTGATCCCAAATATAATTTTTAATGATAAGTTGTTGAAGATTTTTGTCTTAATGAGGATATTGGAGAATTTACAAATGCTTGTGAAATTAGTAGTTTTATTTTTGCAGGTTACTCTATCTAGTTGTTTTTCTCGTAGGGCTGGGGGAGGGAGAAGGTAATGAGAAATTATGTTTGCGTTTTGAAAGATGTGGTTTTATTTGTTTTTGTAGCAAGACTGAGAAGAAAATGAGAATTTTTGAGGTTTACCTTTAACAGGAATATGAAAACTTTTTAAATGTTCAGTGACTGACTCTTGTTCATTCAGTGGATTCTGCTTAGCTGAGTGCTGGTTATGAGAAACTTAGTTTGAAATCTTAGTGGCTTTTCTGTCTAGCAAACAGATGTGTTAGAATTAGTTGGAGGGAATTTAAATTCTTAAGTGCATTTGTGTTCACCCCCTGGCCCTGAAGGCAGAAGAGATGAACACTTACAGAGAAAGCTGCACAGTCTTACTATGCTATATAGTTTTACCTACACCAATGGATTTGACTGAATTAGTCATGCATTCTTGAAATTATGAGGACCTCTGTTAAAGTGCAAGCTGCAACAAAGCGAAGTCAGTCTAGCTTGGACTAAGTAAGAAATGAAGAGGTAGGTGCACACAATTGGAAACTGACAGGCAAACAGGGAAGGAATTGGCTGGATAGGAAGGATCAAAAAAATCTTCTATTTTTCCTTGTACTTTTAAGCTAAACTACTTTCAGCTCCAGAATAACATCCAATTCTATACTGCTCAGCATGAGTGCTTTTAACAACAGATGTAGATAGGAAAAGTAGGTATGTATTTGTTCATAAATGATGGAACCAATGTACTGGTCACCTCTTGTGGGGAAATCTATGTAATTATTAGTTAATAGCCGGCTTGTGATTTTTAATTTGGTGTTCTTATGGTCAACACCCACTTCATCTGAGTTTGTCCTCGTATTCACACTCAGTGTTAACATACCAAGCCACAGACACTCTGCTGGAGCTTTTATTGCTTATGTCAGCATTGTGGTTACGGGGTAATCTGTGTATTGACTTGCCAAGAGAAGCTGGAAAAGAATATGTCTGCAATATTTGTAGCCCATCTGTGTAAGTGAGGTTTGTATGGGGAGAACTAGTGGCTACCTAGTAAAACCTGTAATTCTCTAGTGCAGACTGGGTAGTAAGGAAATAAAGGTTATTTTGAGGCCAAAGACTGACAAGGCAGCAAAACGAGCAGTGTTTGGTATTACCAACCAAACAGTGTTTCTAAGACACATTCCATATATTTGGTGTTTTAATTTATAATAAATATTATAATTAATTATAGTAAAAGTGATCTGTGAAGAAGTTTAATGTAAAATTAGACCACACACTTTTTTAGGGAAAATATATGAATTGTTAACTGGTTTTAATAATGTTTTGAGTCTATTGCCAGGAGTTGTTTAATCAGATAAGTTATGTGGTTTATGTTGCCTTTAAACTTGTTTTTCATTTTTTCTTTATATTTAGGGAATGTACATAAAATCAACTTATGATGGATTGCATGTGATTACTGGAACTACAGAAAATGTAAGTGAAGTAAATGTAGATTAACTCAGGCAGTAGCTTTGCTGAGTTAGTTTGACTTAGTTTTTGTTGTTTTACATATGACTTGTATGGTATTACTGCTTCTAATACTGTGTGATACTTTGTTTGTTTATCCATAATTTGTAAATATTTTGTGTCTGCATGTTTCAGTGTTAGTCAAATTAAACCAGTTTCTGCAAGTTACATGAGTTAGTTCAAATGCTTGGCATTAAAATAATTACTTTCATAAGATATTGTATCTGCTGTTCCGAGCCCTTATGGTATCTTGCTTAACAGTCTTGGATGTGTTTGCTCTCTGCTGGCAAAGACAATCTTCCCTAATGGGAGCATTTAGATGGTAATGTGCTAAATTCAGTAATAAGTAATGAAATTAATGAGCTGTCCCGGCACAACATTACCTTGCAGAGTAGAAAGACTATGAACAAGTAAGACTTTTAAGAGTGGTCAGCTGGAAGGAAATAGTTGGTAGGGTAGGCAATTAGTTTTTTCTTCTTCTGTTTGTACACTGTGAGTCCTTTGTAGCAGAGACTTCATTGAAGGCTTCTGGGTAACCATGGAAGGAGTGGACCTCTAGCCAGAAGCTGAGGCTGGCAAGTGATGTTGTGGATCACAGCATCAGTCAAATATGCTGCTGTACGGGAGCAGTGACTGAAAGAAAGAAGAGCAGAGAAACTTGGCTTTTGCAGCAATGCTTTTTTTTTGTGAATAGGAAAGAACCAGTGGTTCTAGTTGTTACCCCTGCCAAGTCCAGGGACCAGGAGGAGAGCGTGGAAATCTGTGCTTGCAGTTCAGAGTGCAGAGTGAAAGCTTTTATAGCTTTTATGCTACTGTCATGGCATAACTCTGTATAGAATCTGCCACAAAGACCAGGCCCACTTTGACAGCAATTTCAACATCCGATGAATGTGAAAGAATGTCATGATGACTGCTGACAAGCTGCCTCTGCATGTGGATCTTATTTTGGGGGCTGTATTTCTTCTGTAGCTTTGAGTGTTGACTTAAATGTCTGCTTTTTTTATCAACACTGATTCTTCCTTTGGAGCAACAGAACTTGAAGTGACTGAGATCTGCAAACAACTGATGTCTTTATGGTGGCATGGTATTGTTTAGATGACCCAGGCTGGGTCTTAGTTTAGTTTTCTTCATAGGTTTGGAATGGTATCTTAGTAGCTATTCCCAGAAGCTGGTGTATGGGAATGCAGTGGAATTGCATCCCTAAACTGACAGTACTGAACAGTGGAAGGACTGGGGAGGTCTGTTTGGTACCAGTCACCCAAGATTATTCCTGGTTTGTGCCATCTTACGTGTGACTTCCTGTGTCACATTGACCTAGATCTGAACTTTGTTCTTTCCTCTGTTTTCACATGTGATCCAAGTGTCTGTGCTTTGACCTGCCACTTGTTGTAAGAGTTCTCTGTTCAAGGGTCCCCCACCCTCCCTCAGATGAGCTGTTAGTCACCCAAAGGACAATTTGAAATGAGCTTTATTTTTTCCTAAACTTGATTTTGGCCCATCATTTTTTCATGATCTTGGTTGACTCGTATATATGCAGCTTTCCACAGAGGCATTTCCTTTCAGAGGAAGCAAGAAGACAATTAAGAAATGGGGTTACTCATGATAACTGGAACCTCCCATAAATTCCCACACATTTTCTTCCCTTGTTGCACTGTTTATTCTTAGTTCTTTCTCATAAGAAAGTTATTGGAGCTCTAAAGGTGTGATAAGTCCTTAATCTCAGTGCTTAGTGCTGGAGTCACTAGGAAGAGCTGGACTGCTGACAGGTGGTTAGTCATGGGGTGGGGGGAGTGGGTGGAGGATTTGTCCTGTGACAGGGGTGCAGTACATACCAAGGTTTGTGCTTTGGTACCCTTTGTACTTTGGGTGTTGTCAAGGCTGATCAGAGTTGGTGTGTTATAGCAGTGAGACTGTTTTTAATAACTGCAGCAATAGCTGGTGCATTACACTACCTCTTGATAAATGTAAATATTGACACATTTATCTCTTCCTTGCTGATGGTTCCCCAGAGCTTAGGTTTTGTTCCAGGAAACTTGTATTTTAAGGTGTATTATTATTTGAAAAATACTTGTCTATGCACACTGGATGTGTGCAAACATATATTTTTATCTGTTGACCTTGATGCTGGCAGGCAGTTTGACATTAAAGTTGGAAGCTTTTATTTACATTAGGAAACAGAAAGGAAAAGTGCAATGGATCTGTCTTGTGGATTGGACGGTTTTTGGTCCTTTGTTCTGTACATTCAAAGTCTTAATGTATTTTTTTTTAGATCAGTGTACATTTATTTGAAAGCCGTTTAGGATAGTTGCTGTATTAGGGCAGAAAACCTCTTCAGTCCTCTCTCACTACTGTCTAAAACTAAGGTACAAACTAGAGGCAAAAGGACAGTAGAGACTGTCCCATGACTTAAGTACCATTTGGCCTGTAACAGATGTAGGCTACTATGCCTTCTTTCTCAAATAAATAATTTGATGAATTAATTTGCATTTTTGAAGTCATCAGCAGATGTGAAAATTATCTATACTGAAGAGCATTGCTAATGCAACCTTTGACTTAGCATGGTGGGGGTTGTTATGGGAGGGATGAAAAGCGCTGAAGCACATGACTCTTGTTTTCCTCTTTGTAGTCCCCTGCTGATCGCTCTCAGAAGATTCATGCTGGCGATGAAGTGATCCAAGTTAATCGGCAAACTGTGGTTAGTAACTAACAATGTTACCAACCTTCTCATATCCTTGCTCTGCAAGGCTTGCTCTCCACAGGTGCTGAGGGGATGGGATCAGGAGGCGGTTCTGGTGTTTTCCTTATGAAATATCTGAGGCTTTTTAATGTTTTGTTTTCCAGACAGATTTTATTCTTTGGAATATTTTGATAAAGTAAATATGCAATATTTCATGTTTAAATGCTGTATGCATCATATTAAAATCCTTCATGTTGTATTTAAGACCAGTTTTAAAATCTTCCTTAGAATCCACTGAAATGCAGATAAAACCAGCTAAAAAACCTCCCAGTCATTTGCAAATGATTCTCAAATCATTTGTATTTGGGAACTTGGATATAATGATTACATTTTTGCTTCGCACAGGTAAGCAATGCCTTTCAATGGGAGAAAGAAATATGGCAAAAATAGTTCACTGTGAATCCCTGTGTTAGTCAATTTGAGCATATCCATGCATCCTTCTAGGACCAGAACTGAGGTATAAAGAGCATTGCTTGATACCTCAGTTTAGTTTACAGCTTAAGTAGAGAACTTTCTTGGAAACAAAAATGAAGAACCGTGCAAAAAGGAAGCTTTCCTTTTTTTTTTTCTCTTAATTTTGACTCTTTTTGATGCCTTGTATATCTTCCAGGTTCATATTAAAACAGTTTGACTTGGGGAATTTGGGTTTTTCTTGTTTGTTTACTTTCAGAGAAGAAATGCCAAATAAAATATGTCTTTATTCTCTTCCAGGTTGGATGGCAGCTAAAAAATCTGGTGGCAAAGTTGAGAGAGAATCCTGCTGGAGTTAGACTGCTGCTTAAAAAACGTCCTACTGGCTCTTTCCATTTTACTCCTGCTCCATTAAAGAACCTGCGCTGGAAACCACCCTTGGTGCAGGTGAGAGGCTGCCAGCTCCACTCTGATCTCAGGATGGGAATGCCTTGGTTGCAGCTCAAAAAAGAGAAATCCCAGAAATGCTCCCAGGTACTCAAGTTTAACTACAGATCAAGGAAGGTTAGGTGAAATGGCTGTCCTTTTCTGATTCCTAGATAAAAGGAAAATGTTCTTGCCTTTTGCTTTTTTATTTTTTCCTCTCTTTTCCTTAAAAACAGATAATGCCCTCTTGGTACACAAACGGACTAGGTGTGCTGAACATTTTAATCAGTCTACGTGTCACTGGGAGAACTTATCTGAGGAGAAACTGCTGAAACTGCTGATATGTATGGAATTCATCAGCATGGAGCAATAAAGGCTTTCTCTATTTAGCACAGTAATAAGTTTTTGCCGAAATAACTTAGATTATTCCATATATTTGCCCTCTTTTTAGATGGGAGTGTTTGTCAAGAAGTCATTTAAACTACGTGTTTAAATAAGATTAGGTCGTTGGGAGATTCCCAGATTGGCTACTGAGCAGACAAAGAAAGTGTGTTAATAATTATTAAATAACCATGTTGAGGAATGGCTTGTTGCATTAGGAAACTTAAGGTTTAATGCTTATAGAAGGAAACAACTGAACTGAATTTAAAGTGATTACGTGAAATGAATAAAATCAGGGAGAGTTCCCATTCCTACTCCTGTTGCGATACAGGTCTCCCTACAGCTGTGAGGGTAATTTATCAACCTATGAAATACCGGTGGCTATGACAAGTCTTGATGAAGGCAGATTTCTCTCAAACTGAGTAGAAGATGCGTACTTGACTACTTTTCTCATCCTTCCTTTCACCAATGCCTGTGTCTTGTTTTTGTGGCATCATGCCTGACATTTGCTACCAGTGTGAAGAGCTGAGGTGGGCTGGCTATAGGCTACACCAAGCGGTGTTTCCTTAGGGGAATGAGAGATTGGAGAAGCCTGTTGGGGTTCTGCACACTGACCAGTAAAAGGCGGGTGCTTGTGCAGGGGTGCTGTTAACTAAGTGGACAGAGTGAAAACCTGGACACGTCCTTACAAAAAAGGGAGAGTTCCCTTGCCTGACAAAGGTGAAAGGGTCTTTGAAGCCTTTTCTCTCCTGGAGACAGACAGGAGCCTGGCAAGATACTGAGAATATATAAGTGAGCCACAAAGATGAGCAATGCCAAATCTATTTTTTCTTTGCTTCCCTGACTGTAGTTATATCTGTTGATCCAGTTTATGGTGAACTTTACCATATTCCTGTTTATACCTCAGGCTTTGGACTGTATGGGATAAAGGTAGCGTGGGCTGGCTTTGCAAGGTTTGCCAATCACATATTTTTAAAATAAATTATGTTCTTTTAATGCATTTAAAAATAGAAGAAGGGGTTTTGTCTCAGTTGCTTTTTTTGGAATTTACAGGAAAAATATAACTGGAAACAGCAAAATATTCTTGAGCAGTGGATTACCCAGGATAGGACTTCTGCAGGAGGGACTGCAAAGCTATCCAAAACTGGGGGTGAAGGAAAATGTAACTTCTAGGAGTTTTTAATGTGTTCATACAGCATGGAGATAACAGTTCACTAGGGGATGAAAATGGTACTATTGATTATTAAATTATCTTTTTGCGAATGATAAATAAATGCTCAGATGTCTGATAGCTCTCTAACATTTCAGACCAGTCCTCCACCAACTTCAACTCAGTCACCAGAAAGCACCGTGGATACCTCACTGAAGAAAGAGAAGCCAGCCATTTTGGATCTGTACATACCCCCTCCACCAGCTGTTCCATATTCTCCTCGGTATGCAAATAAACATGCACTACTGAACAAAAAACTCCTTCATTACACTTGTTTCTGAGCTGGCTTGCTATTACAACTCTGTGCAGATTAGCTTGATGAAACTGTAAATCTCAGACTTTCTTCTAGTTGCCTGAATGAATTGTATTGCTTAAACTTATGCTTAAATGCATACACTACCAGGACTGTAATAGGTTTTATTGCTAGAAGATTATTGTGTGCCACATAGATCAGAGTTGTTCCCAAAACACGAACAGATGTCACCTCAGGTTCTGTTTAAATCCACCGCAGCAAGAAGTAAATTTTATCTGTAACTTTTTTCACTGTTGAATATTTTTTCTAGCAGGTTAGGTAACTGTTGTGGGAGTTAGGATAGAAAAGAATGTCACGTTAAGATGCGTATAACATTAAATTGTTAAACTTGCAAGTTGTTTAAAACAGGAATGTTCCCACTGAAGGGAAGGGAGAGTCAATACATCAACTTTTATTTTTTTATGCTGTGGTGTAAGCTATAAAACTGCAGACCTGTGTACCCAGCAGGCGGGGGGTGGTGCGTATGGTAAGGCTAACTGTTGTTTGTTCTCAAGTCCATGTTGACTCATGCCAGAACCCTGCCAGCTGATCTTGGAAGGTGATGGAAAAAAAAGTTTTCAGGCAAGACATGAAAGGCAGGCATGCTTTCTGACCCGTGCCAACACTTTAGGTTGCATGTAGACAGCCCAACACAGGAACTCTGACCTTTTGCTGCAGGACTTGTGGGAGGGCACTTGCCTCCTGTCACATAAGGGCTGTGAGAGAGACAGAGGTTCTATTACTGCAGTCTTTGGGGCAGGACTGGGAGGAGAGTTTCTCCAAGGTAGGGTCTCTACTGAAGTTGGATACACCTTGACATGCTCTCTCCCTGGTTTTATGGTTACGCATGTTCAGTTCTTTTAAAAAAACCCAAAACCTCAAATCTTTTGGCATAATAACAAGCATATAGATTTAGCAGATGAATGTCTTAATCTTTTCGTTAAATTTCAAGCACATTGGTGAGCATGTGTTTATCTTTCCTAAAGAGGCACAAAATTATATTGAGCTTCAGATGCCTTTAGAACTGAATCTCTGTTGACAAGGAAGGAAATAATAGTGTGAGCTGTAAAACTTATCCTGGATGATGCATGGAAAGGGGGCTTAACTTTGACTTTTAAAGAAAGCAAATGTGGGAAGTTGTGGCAGGCAGGAAGAGGAGAAAGGGCAATTCTTTTGCTTTCTGTTTGGCTATTTATTTTGACCTCTGCATGTTTTGATTTTTTTCTTGAAATGGTGGTGCATTTGTGTGGTGGTTGCTTTCCCCCTCTCCTCCCCTCACCATCATCCTGTTCCCTTCCCTTCCTGGTGTGGATCTTCTCTGGTCCATGCTGGGAGGCAGAGAGCAGTGTTTGGTTTCCCTCCCTATGGCACAGTCTCCACATGGTGGTGGTGTAGGAGAGCTCTCCATAGACATACAGTTGTGATGTAACATTTGAGTCCAATTTGCAGTCTCTGAATTTCCATAAATAGCTCCTTCCCATTAGTGGAGGGCTGGAAAAGTGGTATGTGTTGGCTGGGGGCTGCTGTGAATACTGGGGTATATATGTGCTTAGGCAACCAGCTGTGTACTTTGATGCCTGACTGGGCTAATGGTTGCTTCAAGCAATAGGATTGTAGCATGTACAGGGAAAGGAAAAAAAAAAACCCAGGGAAATCTTAAGTTGGAGGGTAGCTTCTCTTGCAAAAGTACTTGTAGGGACATGTTCTAAAAATTGCTGTTCCTGGCCTTGGGAATGAGAGATTGCTCTGGGAAGGGAGTTCCTGCAGAATTTAATCAAAATCATATATGCGTATATATGTATGTATGTGTGTAGGTATATATATATGCACACGTATGTATATATGTGTATATATATATATATACACTATGAATCTATTATTGGAACTCTCAAGGAGGGAGAGAGAAAGTGGTAAATATTCAGTGACAGTTATTGGTCTCCTACAGTGACTGAAAACCATAGTCCCTCAGAGGTGTTGCCATGACACAGAGATGGATAAATTTGTGTAGCACTCCTGATTCACAGCTGCATACTGAGCAGGCAGTGAATAAGGGGCTTTGATGCCCTCAGGTCAGAAAGATCTCATTTATCAAAATCTTTTGCATGAGTGGAACCTCTAAACTTCTCTGTGTGTTAAATTCCTGGCTCGTTAACGGTGAATATGGCATAAGGCAGGTAGCTTTCTCTTCTGACTTGCTTTTTTTCTTTTCCAGCTTGTTTAGAAGTGTGTTTCAAACCTAGTCATGTCTGTAATGTTAAACTCTTAAGTTACTAACTGATGTGACATGTCCTTTCAGAGATGAAAAGGGGAGTTTTGTGTATGGAGGAGGCAACAAACACAGTCAACCATTAGCTGGGTCCAAGGGGGCCGAGTCTCCCAATTCTTTTCTGGATCAGGAGAGTCGAAGACGAAGGTTTACTATTGCTGATTCAGATCAGTTGCCTGGGTATCCTCTGGAAGTAAATATCCTACCAGCCAAGATGAGGGAAAAAACACAGTCCTATGGTGAGTTTATTCCTCTCTCATTATCACTGTTATGATAAGTGCTTTGGTCAGTTTGAAGTGATTTGTGTTAGAAAACTGTTCATTAGACTTGGTGGGTGGGCCTTCTCTACAAATAGTAATTGAAATTACACATCTGAAATAATTTCACTTAAATACCGTTATTTCTGTAATGAGTGTCGTTCAACTGGGCTCTGCTGCTACAGATGGCCATTTCCATGTGTGTTTTGGTTATAACATTATGTCCTCTGCTGTAAATGAGCAAGTGTGTTCAATCAAAGCTGTTCAATCTCAGCACATTGATCTCTTATTATTGATACCACCAGTGGAAGTATCTTCAAATATTTTTTTTCTGCAATTTGAACTCCTTATTGCTATATCTCTCCCTTTGTTTAATTGTGAAAAGTATCAATTTAAAAATTGTTTTCCTTAACCTTTTGTAATTCCTCATAACCTTTTATGTTGCCTCTAGGAAAACCTCGTCCATTGTCAATGCCTGCTGATGGAAGCTGGATAGGAGCTGCAGAACGCTTCTCTAGGCCACGAGGATTAGGGAGAAAAGGCAAGGTTTTAGGTGTCATCCCTCCTCTTCCCTTCCTCTCCAAAATTTCCTTGGGGTGAACTGCATGAAAGTGTTTAAATTAGGAACGGAGGACTATGGTTTGCATATTGCTGAGCTGATCCAAGGTGACAGTTGTTGGTTTTAGCAGGAATGCCAGATAGTAGTTGTGAAATTTGTGAGGCTATTCAGTGCTGGGACTCAAACTTTTTCCTGTCTTGGAATTCTTGTGAGCGTTAAAAGTAAGCTAGAATGACTAGGGCAGATCTGTACTTGTCTCTTTATAGACAAGTATTGTTCTTACGCAAATCTCTTTCCCTTTCTTCTGAATTTAATATTGATTGTAAAACTACTTTTTTAATAAATCTTTCTGATTCTTTAGCTCACTGTGGAGGCTGTTGTACAAGCAGGCTTGTTCTCTAAATGTAAAATGTAGGGCCTTTTAGAAGTTGCTTTTTACTGTGACTCCTGTTAGAAAACAACATATTCTGCAGACATCACTGAATGGGAGAGACAGAAGCTCATAACACTGGGTGTTAGGTTGGGTGGCTTGTTTTACTTGCTACACTGTCCTTCTCTTCCCATCCCCTTTTGCATCTGAAGGGCTATTTGAGTACTATTAGAGTGGGAAATAAAGATGAGTAGTTTCTTCTTGAAATGGGTTATGAAGACTAATGCGTAATTCTGCGTAAAATAGATGCTGAATTCTATTATTGTAATGCAAAAATAGGAGTCCATAAGCAGTATAAACCTGGAGGGATATTAGAAGCAAGCTAAGTAACAAGTCTAACAGAGCAATCACCAGGTGGCAGGGCTGGTTTTTGTATGTATGTTTTTTTGTTTAGTTTTGCTTTTGGTTTTTTGTTGACTTTTTTTAATACTTGAAATGTACCTAAGTGCTGAAGGCTTGTATGTAAGCTGTACTGAATCACATCCAAAGGCCTGTCTAGTCCAGTAGGATGCCTCTAGCAACAACTGCCACGATCAGCTGTCTAAGGAAGAGTAAAAACAGAGAAAGCATCACAAATCACTGGTCAAAACCAATTATCAAAATTAATTTCTTTTGTCCAGAGTAATATTTGTATCTTTTAAGTTACTCATGAGTTACATTGAGAAAAATATGGATTCAACTCTGGTCTCTTCAGCATTTTGAATAACATGTTACAAGACAGTTTGCTAGGTCTCACCCATGATAATGATTTGCATGATGGTAGTCTGAACTAGCATTTTTGGTGTGTGTGAATCTGGAATTTAACAGTCAAATGGTATCTTCTCTGTATATGGATTTATTTTCTTGTTATTTGTGTTACTTAAAAAAAAATATTAAAGAAGCAAACAGCTATAAATCTATTGATAGCTGCTTATGTTGAGGTGAGTTATGAAAAATAACCAAAATCTAGGGAATTTGAAGTGTAACCAGAATATTTTTTATAAAAATAGAAAGTGTTAATAGAGGGGTTTGAAGTCATTAATAATTGTTTTTCCTCCTCCTGTTTGTACAGGTGAAGATGTCCTCTGCAGGTACTTCAGTAATGAAAGGATACCCCCAATCATTGAAGAAAGCCCCTCCACGCAGTACCCCCTCTCCAGGCCAGTGTCCGACAAGCAGTTAGCGAAGGGAACGGATTATATTCGAGGCAGCAGGTGTTTTATGAATACAGACCTCCACAACAGCGCAACGATTCCTTTTCAAGAGGAAGGTGCTAAAAAATCGTCAGTTACATCATCCACAAAACACTCCTCTGCAGAACCCTCGCTGCTGGTCAGTTGGATCACAAGACTGAAATTGTTGACTCACTGACTATTGTCCACAGTACTGTTACCAAGTGCCTTTGCTCATCGATCAGACTTCTCTACTTTTCAGCTTAACTGACGCATAGTGACTAATGCAGTGTTCTTTTCCTGGAGAACCTTACATTTTTGCCTTTTTGTGACTTTTGACAGATCAGAGGGTGTCATAGTGCAAGGAGGGGAAAAAAGATAAAGATCAAGTTCCTCTTCCTGGCCAAAAGCTGAAGGCGTTTATTCCCATGGAAATAAGTAGAATTCAGTGAGACAGAGGCCACACATGACCTGGAATGTGCATAGTGACTCAGAAGAAAGAATTGTGTTACTGTGAAGTCCAGTGGCACTTTAGTTGTCTGAATGCTCAGAGACTGGTGTGACTGGCTGGGTGTCAGAGTATGCAGAGCTCAGCACAAGTTGCGTTGCATTACTCTCCTGACCAGGAAGGATAAGCAGAGAAACAGTGGTTTTGTGCAACTTACTGATGCTGTTGCAAATACTGCGTGAGATCAACCTTGTGAGGAAGCAGTAATAGTGTTGCTGTTCTTTCTCTGATACCAGAAATTCTATGAAGGCTTAGGAAGAGAGTTCTCTCATTCAGAGATTTTAGGAAATTGGACTAATTTAATTATAAATCAATCCAACCTGATATATAAACTATTTTATTGAAATCACAGTAGAAATAAAGTGCACTGAACAACTGCAGTGCTTGTCTGTAAAGGTATATGGATTGCTGCAACATGCCAAGGAAATGCATCTGTAGAGGTGGTAAAAGAATATATATTTTTTTCCTTAATTGTTTAAGAATGATTTGCTGTTAACCAAAGTAACCTTTTAAAGACAGTCCTGTTGGACTTATGAGAACTTTTACAATGGTTCAGTTTTTGAATGATGTGTTGTTTTTATGAAAAATATGTGCTATCATACACTACAATTGTAAGACATCTGCTATTTTCTATATAGCTCAAATCTTTACACCTCCAGAATTTTGAAATAGCATTGGGTATTTTGGGAGGAAAATAAAACTTGTTTAACAAAAGAGGGTGATATTAAAGAGGTATTGTTCAAAACAGAATGTACATAGGACTGCTAGTATGCAAACATAAAAAAAGTTTAAAGTAATTTAAGTGTTAAATATAGTTGTATATATTTTTTACACTTAAGCAGATACTGTTTGTACCTTCCTGTATTGCAGCACTGGGCACAGCTTAGTCAAATGAAAAGTTTTTGTGTTCCCTGCTAATTATAAGACTAGCTATTTTTGTAGATGATACATTGCCAACAGCCTTTACTCCTTTGGTCTTGCTGAAAAGAAGGATTTGTATTTAATAATTGGTGGGTAAAGAGGGGAGTTAAGTACTAGTTTTCACTTTGGACTGGGGCAGGAATCACATGCGACAACATGAGTGTTAAAAACACTATAATCTGACTGTGAACATGTGACCATTCTGTTGCAACAAGTTTATGAAGTTGTGCTACAGCCCCGCAGAGAGAGACAGGGTGTTTCAGTTCTCAATTAATTATGTTTGATTGTGAGTGGTGATTTAGGTGGGGGCTGGCTTGGACCTTTCTAATCAAAGCAGATTATAATATGTCCATCTTGTGGCACTCTTCTCCACTGCCTGAGATGGCAATCTGTGCTAGAGATGTGACCAAACACTGCTGCAATGCAGTCGAACCCTAGAATGGTTTGGTTCTGCCTCCAAGAAGAAGGCTGAAACTGCCATGTTGTGGGCACTGTGATGTAGTATAGTCCAACCTCAAATTGACTGAACTGTTTTAAAGTAAATCACAGTTACTAGATCAAAGATGTTGTCTAAACAAGACTTTTAAAATGGAAATTTTGCTCATCTCCAGTGTCCTGTTTTCCACAGTTTAAGAGTGCTCTATAGTTTAGGGGTAAAAAAAAGTCCCACAAATCTAGGAATAAATCACAGTCAATATCTTTCTGGCATAACCTGAGAAAAATGTAGGTAACAAGTTAGAAACTGCTATTATGCAGAAACCTGGCTTATCTCTTGGTATCAAAGGTACATGTATCTATTCTATCAAAAACTATGCCTAAGCTGACTTCCCTAATTAGTACAACATACATATCCAGATATCCTGTCATGGTACAGCAGTCCACACTACTCTGAATACTCTGTCACAGCAGCAAAACAACACAGTTAAATGGATCATAAATCCCATGAAAATGAAAAAGAATATTTAGTACTCCTGCATATATGTATAGTGAGGAAGGTGTACTTCAGAAATAGAGAGCAGGCTTCTATTTTAGTCTATAGAGTATTTGCAAGGCAGTACCTTGAATGTTCCCTTACATAACTGTTGCAAGAAAATACTATTTTAGATAGTAATGTGCAAGAGGAAATAAGACATAAATATGAATACTAATGGCTTGTAGAGACAGAGTTCAGGGCAATTCTTCAAGCAATGTGTTTCCTCTATTATTATGGATAATTAAATTAATCAGTGTTTGAATTCTGGATGACCAAAAGAGGTGAACAGACTACTGTATTATACTAATTTTATGCTAATCAATTAACCTTTTCTTCCTCATAAGCAGGGCTTGTTTTAAAAACAACATATTCCAGAAGGTGTGTGCTCATTGAACAGAAAGAGAGGAAAAAATAAAAATCTAAAACTTAGCCAAACGAGGAAACAGATGATGAAGACTAGTTTTATAATTGGAGAGGATAAAGAATTTTCTTCTTGCATATTTTTTTTGTCCAAATCTTATGTCCTATTTTATTACATTGCCAGCAGACAGCCTTCACAAACTGCTCTATACCTGCAGCCACATCCTGAATAAACCAAGTTAAACACCTCATCAGGCTTCAACTTAGACTGAGCTCAAACCTTTTTTTGCTTCCCTGGGAGTTTTTCTGCATTCATCAGTCAATTTTGGGAATATCTTACACATGATGGACAGCAGGGCTCTTGTGTGCATGCATATGCAGAAATGCCTTTGCCAGCAGGATTGGTATCTTGAAGGAAGGTGTTAGTTGTTTGTGTTGCTTGTGTTTTCTGCACTTAAATAAGTGCTACTTCTCCTAGCTTCCACTCTACGTCCTAGTGCACCACCTCAGAGTGTGAGTTAGAAATACTTGTGTACAATTGGAAACAAGTGTTAGGTCCTTTGGAGTACTCTGACTTTGTCCTGCTGTACAGCTGTAGCTTCTTTTTTCTATGTAGCCCGAGTTTTTCTTTGCACATGCTGTGGTGATGGAGCATGTGCTTTTTGAGGCAATCACATATGAATGCTTTTGTCACCTTGCAGAATGTAAGGTTTTTATAATGGACAAGAGCTCTCAAGAAAGCCATTGACTTACACTAAAATACAGAAAGAGCATTCCAAAAGGACTCAGCTTGTAGAATGAAGAAAGATGGGCCAGGCTAAGCTACATATATTGGTCGGTGCTGTGTTGAACGCTGTTTCAGCTGCATGGCAGTAACTCTCAAGGAAAGCAACTCACACAAGTGCAGCACGCATGTACTTCTGCTGCATTTGTATGATGCTAGAATATGAAACAGTCATTCAAAGTAGTTATATATAGTTCCACACATGGTACTTGAGCTGTAATACGTATAACAAAAGCAGTCAAGAGCTGTTGTCAATATGTAATTTCACCAAATTCTACTGCCCACACTGCTGCTGCATCGGTTTAAAATAGTATGCCCTCTTTATCCTGTTGCCTGCACAATGCAGACCCAGCTCTCTGGCAAGTCCCTAAACATCAGTTTTGTCTTCTTTTGTGATAGTGGTGAGATTGTGTCATTCCCATGGGGCCTCATGCAGTGATCCGAAAGCTTAGTTTGGGTTTTTCTGGACTTAGTCCAAAAGTGGAAGGTCAAATTTAAAAACAGTATTACTGAACCACTATTACTTTGAGTTGGGATTTCTTTTTTATACATACTAAATATGAAACAGGGAGGAGCTGTCTGTTGCACGTACTTTGCCAGAAGGAGGAAAAATAAGGATTACATATTCAGTGGAGGTAAAAACTCCAGATCTTTGGGTGTCCTCCAGTTCTTGCCAGTGTGAGAAATGTGTTTGTTTTAGCATGACATAGAATAGATGTAAACATTTCTTTTTAAACCTCTCTGTGTGGCCACCTCAGTTGTTCAGGATAATGTAAGCCACTGACTTTCTCCCTTAAGTGGTTATAGAGTTAGCCCAATATATTTTTTTGGGAGAGGACAAAGATACCTTTTCTTAGACAAATACATGATTGATTAACTGGGTATGGAGACAGAGGAATTAAGCATAAAACTAGTGCTGGAGAGTGCTGATTTATTGGGAGAACCCTTGGGATCAGTTTAAGACTCTGGTTCCTGTTTGTTCCCTGGGCTCTGGTGAGGATGAACGGTTCACTGTGCATCTATGCAGGGTTACAGTTTGGCAGCTAGGCAGCCGCCAAGGAATCAGAGAACAGCCCAGTCCAATTTACTGTGCCATCTTCAGCAAAGTGGGTTAGTTGTTTGGGCTTCTTTGGTTTTGATTTTTTGGTTGGTTGCTTGTTTCCCTTCCCCTGTCTCCATAAGTGTAGCCCTCCTTCAGTAAAAATGGGCCAAAGTAGGAACTGTTGAAATGTACCTGTGGAGCGAACACAAGAAGATCCTGATGAAGCAGTGGACTGTGCTTGCTGATGAGGCCAAGCTGCCATGTGTTTAGATTTGCTCTGGGAATGCCTTTGCAGGTAATGAGCCTCAGACATTGTGACTTTTGCTTAGGGACTTTTTTGTTCAGGTAATATTTACTGAGAGGTGTAGAAAATGCCACAGTCTAAACTGATATATGTATTTAATGTTCTTTCCCCAAGTAATCATGTGTCTCAATGTTACCTAATAATGGGTTTTCCTCTTCCATCCCCCATTAGCTGTTTTCAGTACAAATCTTTCTCAGGAAATCCTCCCATATTTCCAGTGTAAATGTTAATAATTCCAAGTAGTCACAAATGGACTGTAATATTTTAAACTGTAAAAAACAAAAACAAACAAAAAAACCCCCAACCAAACAAAACCTCAAAACCAAAACACAAGAAGAAACACTTTTTCTACCTTGTGAATCACAACTTGATGAATAATAATGAAACTAAGGATTTTTACTCAGGTGAAAGATCAGCCAGACTTTAGTGGCTGCATCTTGGGTGATTTGTTTGATTTTATTACATGATAGTAGGAAGTGAGGCCTGTAGTTCAGGTATTGTAGATTCTTGCAGAGCAAGGTGTTTAAATGTGTCTCCACAGAACCTGACCAAAGGCTTTCTTAGGTGTAATGCAGCTTCTCATAAGACTGTCTTCCCCAAGCCCACTGAATGTCCCATTGAATATGCAGAAGTCTTAATATCATCTGACATAGTTCTTGACCATTTGTGTCTGGTGAGAAGTTGATATAAGTTGCTATAAGTGAGTAGGATGAGAAGAAAATACATGATGTCCAAAATTAATTATTTCCCTTTCTGTATGTCCTTCCTCTTTGACATTCTCCTCCTTACACTAAGGCCAAGGGACTTTCCAGGAATTTATTGCACAAACAAAGAGCTATAAATCCTTTTAATATTTATAGCATAATCTAGTTTGTTTTGATGTCTGAGATAGTTTTGGCCAGAGCTTTCCAGTAAAAATAGCACAGCCCACAAGACAGTATTTCCAAGCTCTTGATTCTTTTAAGAATTCCTCTCTGCTTAGTAAACTGTTGGCTTATACTCTGCTTTGAAGCTGCTTAGACCACCCCAAGCAGTCCTTGGCCTTTTAGGTCCAAACACATTGGCTTATCGCTGGACAGGAAGAAAGGTCTGTGTTTTTTCCTTCTTGGAGTTTTTTAACTCTGGATTTGCAGGTCACATTGGAGAGATGGATGCAGACCTACCACAGAGGTCTTCTGTCTTTCCCTGCCTGGCCTCTCCTGCTGTCTGTGCAGTGGCTAGGCGGGATGGAGGGACAAGAAGGCAAGGAGGAATCCAGAAGCTAAAGTAGCAGCCCCTCTCTTCCCTTCTTCCTGCTTAGGAGATGAGTGGCAGGCCTCTGATTCACCTCTCAAAACATGTTTAGAAAGGTTTTGGTTTTGGTTACAGAGGAGATGAGTAATTGTTCAGGTATGTTTTTAGAAGTAATAAAGACAGGAAATACGAATGTTTACGATCAAGTGGACATAATTGTTTCCCTCGGGATGCTGCTGCGTGGGGCTGGGCATTAACCCTTGAAGCAGCAGGCTCCATGGCGCCCTCTCCTGCTGTCACTCGGGCAGCTCTGTAGCTTTTTTTCAGGGATGGGCTGGATTTTTTACTGACAGCTTTCTGCTGCCTTGTAGTTAAGTATGGGATTTCCTTCCTCTCCCAGTGTGGCTTTTTTGTGAGCTGGGAGCCAGGTGAGACTCTCTTCCCATTAGTAGGGAGAGAGGAGAGCCTGGTGTGGTGTGTTAGCTCATACACCTGGTTCTCATTTCTTGTGGTCGATAAGCTGTACTTGATTGCTGTGGCTGTGGTCCCAATGAGTTGTAGGTCAGAACTAGCTTAAGGGTATACTTGAATAGCAAATGAATCTGGGACTGGAAAACTAAAAAACAAACAAACAAAAAGAACCCCACCCGAATAAAAGGCTAATGTGACAAGATACATGAGTTGTTCTTTGATTTGCAAACTTTGTTTTCTTCTGGAAGTGTGAGAACATTGTGGAGGGATGAATGTGTTGCACAGTGTTACTGCAGAGGTAATGTGAGGGAGCTGTTGTTTAAAAACCAAAAAGGCTTGGCAGAACATGAGCTCCAGGTATGGCACAGGCAAGTTTCACCTGGTGCTGCACAGAGAGGCTTTTATTAAGGTGAAGTGGACCAGTAAGCTGGGCCTATCGGAGACAGGCAGTGAGGCAGACACCCCAAGGTGCTCACTCCCTGGTGAATCTGGCCACAAGAAATGTGTTTGACATGCTACTGCCTGGGGCTGGCTGCTGTCCTTGGAATGGATGTGGTCTCTGTGTGGGAAATAAGGCCTCTAGCAGAATGTAGAAGAGGCTCAGGTTTTGGTATCATGACTCATTTTCCCAGTGGTTGACCAAAGAGCAGGGGGCGTGATGGGGAGCTGTCGTGAGATATACTCCTGTTGCTATTAAGAAATGGCAGGGATTGAAAACATATATCACCAGAAATTTGAAGTTCAGAAAGCCTGAACCACCCACGGTAACCAAAGCACATGACATCTCCCATGGGTCACTCCTGCAAATGGGAATCTTTGGTCTAGTTTGCAATGAAATATTTGATGTTTTCAAAATGTAGATGATTTCGGGCACCCTCTGGTCTCACTGTTTACTGCTCACATAGCTGGCTGTGAGAGGAGACATCTTGGCAAGGGTGGCCAACTCTGGTAGTGTTGACTCAGGGCAGGAGCTGTGAGGTGAGAGCTGCATCAAGTGGATTAGTTTGATACAAGCTTTTCAGGTTGGATGTGTGGAACAGATCTACATCTTAACAGGAAGTGGAAGTCAGTTATAAAATCACAAAAAAAACGTACAAAAACCATTAGTAGAAGAAGAGATGCTGCCAAAACATGGTTTTCTGTTGCTTTCCAGTATTCTTGCCTAGCTTGCACCTCTAAGACAAAGTCCCAGGTGGTGCCCTAATGAAAAGTGGCACACTAGGTGACCCCCTTTGTTGTTCAAAGCACCAGGCCAAGCAGTGTTTCTGTTAATTTTCCTGTATGTCTTGAGTGACTTCCAGTGATGACCAGTCCATTCAGTCTGTTGCCACCTTTTCCTTTTGCTCAAGGTGCCCTTGCTGAGCACCTTAGAGCAGTTTCTGCACTGTCACACTTGTGTGCATGCAGAAGGCAGTGTTGTGTTCAACGTGCTTGTGCTGCTTTTATACTTGAGTATAAATAAACATTTCTTCTGCTAAGTTAACAGGGCTTAGCAGAAGAAGTCTGCAGCACTAAGTCTGATCCTTCTTTCTACTTTTTGTGTCAAATCTGGTTAGTTTACTAAGAGCTGTTTCTGATTTATGACTGAAGGGGTGAAATGAAAATAGGATCTTGTTGATGAAGAGGACTCAAGTGAACATTTGAACAAATGAGTAAAGGCCAAGGAAATTAGAGAAGTAAAACCAGGCACTAATTCTTTATCTTTGAGCAGTGTTAAACATAAAATACACCGAGTAAATGTGTATGTGTTTTGCATTTGTGTGAGTTTTTTATCTCAGCCTACTCTCTGGAAACTCTTAAGATTATTCTCCTACAAGTTTCCAGACAATGAGCTGCAGGTAACTGTGGGAAACTTATGATCAAGCTGTTCCTTATTGTGCTGTTGTATTCTGGAAGAGCAGACTTCTTGCAACATTTGGCTTTTCTGTTCCTTCCCAGCCCTCCCACTCTAAAACCAGTGCACATCAAGTCAGGTGGCTTTCAAAATTATGAGCTTGTCACTAGATCCTCTTTTCATTGTCCTGTTTGGTGCAACTTTTGAGAACAATATAAAATGGATTTTTAAAGGCTGCAGGTGCTGCAATACATAAGCACTGGGAGATGTAACTATACAGGTTTGAGAACTGGAGCCATTGTAAGGTAACAGATACACTGCTTTATTTAAGATGAAAAGTTGTTCTTCGAATAGAAATTGGGTTATGTACTTGGACTATTAAATACACATTTGTTTCAGAAATGCACAAAGTGCCATTTGTGTGCCACTTAGTAAAGTTCACGTGGAAAAGCTGAATCATCCAAGCCATCTGAATGATGCACACTATTCAGTAGTTGTTTTCTTCAGCAGGCAGCTGGTGATCTCTCTTCCTGTATTTGGGGCTTGGGTGGGGGAGGAAAAGGAAGACAGGAGTCTCTGTGGGGGGGAGACCTATTGGTTCATATGTGCAAACTTTATGATTTTCCTGAGAGATCTCTAAATTTGTGGTAAGTTAAAACTATATTTAGAGAAATGAAGAGGCAATATATGTTGCAATTGTGTTATAAAGTGTTTTATTTTAAAGTAATAATGCTTTATACATTTTTTTAAGCATGATTTGCTTGTTATATTTGAAGCAGTGTTTCATGGGCAAGACATGGGAGTTGTGCTAGAGCTGGGGATTGTTCAGACTGGATGGCTTCTTTTCCTTCTGCTCCCCTCTTGAAATCAGGAGGTGAACTGTGAGATTTGATGCCTCAGTCAGCAGCCAAAAAATGGTAACTCAATTTATCTCTCGTGCTGCCCCTGTTGTAAACTTTTTAATACCCAATTTACATGTTTACCTACTGAAGCTCAATGGTAGTGAAGGGCTGTTTAATGCTGGAAAAACTCCCAGCTAATGAGTTGGGAGTCTGTCTGAGACAGACAGGTGACAGAGCTGGGGGGGAGCAATAGTTTTGCAGACACCCCCACACATAATCCCTGCAGCTACATCTTTAGTTTTCCACATATAGGATGTATCTATTTTTCTATGGGATATTTTCTTTATATTGACACTGGTGAAGAAGTAGGTTTTTTATGATCTACCCCTTTATAACAGTCTGTCTTACCTATTTAGATTGTAAGAAAAATTTTTTTGTACCAAACCACATCTTGCAGTTGTAACTTCCTGAGCATGCTGGGTCAGGGACTTAATTGACCTCTATTGTATTTAATAGTACAGTTTGAAGGGTCTGAGAGCAGCAGAATGGAAAAAGCAATGCAGAGAGGCTTTACTCAGATCTCATTAGCCTGACTTTTCTTTCTTTGTGGTTGTTTTTTTTTTTTTCCCTAAAGCTGAAGAGGAACACAACCAGCAGGCATTCAAATCTTCTTTTGAATCTATACCAAACTCTGTGATTGAAAGAGAAATGAACTGCCTGGGAACTGATGGCAAATTACTTGTATTTCTAACCAACACAGAACAGAGGAAAAAAAAAGGGTCAGGGCTCTTGTTCTCATCAGATTCTTCAAGAGAGCTTCTCATTGACTCTACTAGGGGGGCACTTCCATTCCTTTTGGTGAGTGTCGCTTTAGGACGGGCAATGCCTGCAATAACCTGAAGTACAGGTAGTTCTAATTAGGGGGAAATAGCCCCCTTGCTTAGAAAACATTGGCCTTTGAGGAAATATTAAATCAAATTATGTTGCACAGTCTTACGAAAAGGTGACTGCATTGGTGTCTTAAGAACAAACATTAAAGATTTATGTAAGAAATTTATAGGACCAGTTTTTATAGGACAAGAGACAATAGGCTTAAATTACAGCAGAGAGATTGAATTTGGTCAGAAAAACTAATGTCAAGGAGAGTTAAGCGCTGGCTTAAGATACTGAAGGGAGCTGTGGAACCTCCATTATTTGATGTCTTTGAGAACAGGTTAAGCAGCCTCTGTATAATAGCCTGAGTATAATTGATCCTGCTGGGAGGAGCAGACTTAGTGATCTCTTGATGTCTCTACAATCTCATGAATTTGCAGAGATGTGAGTAGGCTGTATGTAAGTGCATCCTGGTAGAGTTCATCAAGAACTTTCAGGCCCTTCTGGATAAAAGTCACTATACACACTTCACCATAACTGTAGTGAAGTTTTGATGTGTAAAGGAGATTGAAGCAATCAAATGAATGCATGAAAAGATTCAGTTCAGTGACACCACATAGGAAAAAAGGATAGGGAGCAGTAACATACAGAATTATTAATTTTGCGGTTTTGTAGTTATCTAGAATAAAATCCTCATCTTCTTCAATTATGATTGTCATTCCTTCAGGTGAGGTACTTGCAGAACACTGGAAAAACATAGCTATTTATTTTGAAGAACTATGGGGTTTTTTCCCTTAATAAAAGGAAAGTGTTAGGGATGCCACTACACTTCTGAGTTTTAAGGGAAAGCACTTTGATAGATCTAAAAGATAGTTTAGCCTTTGAAAATGAAAACAACAGATTTATAAAATCTGCTCTTTTATACTGCTTCCTTTGAGATGATAGAGTTGAAAGACACATTCCCATACCCTTGCCATTTCTAATATAATCCTTAATTTTTAAAAAGGAAAGTAACTTGCGGACAGACAGGTTAGTTCTGTGCTTTTGGAAGTATCTTGTTTGTGTACATAAGTTCCCTGTTAAACTGTGAAGCAGAAGAGTACCCACCTTCATCTTCTTTCAATCAGTGGGTGTCCCAGGGATATGAACTTTGGAAAGGCACACAGAGTGAATTATACCGAGAAGTTAATTTCTCACAGAGTGTGATTTGTCAGTGGCCAGTCTCCAGAAAGCAGCACCAGATGCCCTGAATATTTTGGCATTCAAGTCTGTTGAAATCTCCAAAGAGGAGGAAGTGAAAGAATGGTGGCAAGTCTCTTTCGAGCAGTTTTGGGGATGTGGGACTTCGTTTGCACATGAGTGCGACAGCTCTCTTCAACAAAAAACAGGGTGGGAAGTGGGATAGACTGTATCTCTTCTACCACTCAAAGGACTGAGCCATCTGCTTTTCCATGTCATCACGAAACAGTGTCTGGTCTGCTGTCTTATCTCTTCTGTGGACTATTTATTCTTTCCATAAGTAACACATATGCTTCTTTGGACCTGTCACTATTGCCCTCACTACAATTCAGTGCACATGTAAAGCCAGTAGTTATTTTAGGAAGCAATAGCATCAGATTTCAAAATATATTCTTGGCAAGTTTTCAGATAATCCATTTATATGCAGTTACAGTGCTTTGAAGATATAAAGTGCCACATTACTGATAAGTACTGATTAGTCATGCAAATAAATGGAAATATTTTAATTAGGGCATTTTCAACATGACTCGAACTGTGGAAAAGAGCCTATATAAACATTAAATAGGTAATTTATTAGTGAGAACAACCTGTGATTAAGGGTGTTGTGTTTTAATTTTTTGGGGGAGAATAATATACATAAAAAGCAAAGTACTAATGCAAGAGAGTAGCAGCCTGATAAGCAAAAAACCAATCACTTATAACCTACGTTTTTCAAAGTATGCAGAAAGCTACAAATGAGATGTTTGTGTCTCTTCACGTCTGCTTGAACCACAGTACAATTTTGAGTAAGCTGGAGATGCTTAAATATGTACTGCCTGAAATGTGGCAGCCTTTCCAGTTGGTCCCTTTTAGAGTCTACCTGCATATCCTATGGGACTATAGTAGCTTTGCTGTAGAATTTGTCATCAGTGTTCTACAAGGACCTTTCCTTCTTGCAGTAAGGCCATGAGGCCTTCTGGTGTCTTGTAGGAGGTGTGTGAAGTGTTGCGAGGTCATTCTATATCTACTTCATAGTCACTTTTGTATGTATGTGCCATTATGTGTAAGGTGAATAGAAATGGAGGCCAGGATTAAGGTACAGTGTTATGCTATATTTGTTTAGGAAGGCTTTTGAGAATTATAGCCAGATCTTTTGTGTTTTTGAATGCAGTTGCACACTACACTGTTCCTTACCTTGGAAAGCAGGATTGGGTGCCTCTGTGATGAGGAATGGAGCAGAATATCAGACTATTGTTATTGATATGTGTGTTTATCACCTTGACAATATATTTGGGCGATGTAAGTGGTGGATGTTTGATGGACTATGGGAATACATCCATGAAACAATTCCTTGTCTCTTTGTTTTTAGTGCCAGGACTTGTTTATAGTGGAGTGTGCCAAAGTTTACCTCCAATTAAAAATCAGGAGAAGCAACAGTTTACCCCATGGTAAACCTTACTATCTGCCAGTTAGTCACAACACCCACAGTCTTTTTAATTGATGAATAAAATGCAAAGTTGTAATGTAACTGGATTTTCCAGTCTGATTTCCTAGTTTCAGTAGAATTTGCCTGAGCTTTATAAAAGTATGTAAGTATTTACATGTGTATATGTCTGAGTATATGCATATACCCATGTATTAAATTCTGTTTAAACTACTCATATAATATTTATCAGAGATGTAATGACACAGCTTGTCAACTCTGTCTTTCAGAGTCAATCTTTTACCTTTGCTGAAAACTTTCTCAAAGAGATTAGACTTAAAAACTCTAGTCAAGGCACACGAGTCTGCTGTTGCCATATTTCCCTGTCCACACAGCAAGTCCCCTTACTAAGCAGATAAAACCAGGCACAAGTGAAAGCTTTAGTGATGCAGCTTGTGTGTAACTTGTCACTTTATGCTTATATAAGACGTATATTTCTCTTGGTTTTTTTTCTTTAAACTGAGAATATACAACAATAAATTTTCACAGTCATTGAAGTTATGATGCCTGTTGAGTAAGTATTTAATTCTTTTCATGTCTGTCTACACAAAGTTCAGTGCAAAACCTATCGTTGATCATTGCTGTTCTCTTGTAGTGTAAGCTGCACTCTGAGTTCGGCTGTGTCTGTGTCTGCCTTTCTAGAAAGAGGTCAAATTAACATTTAGAGTTGTGCTTTGAAAAAAAACTGCAGTGACTTCATGACCTTTCTAAAACTGGTATTCTCTACCTTTTAGAGACTTTCACTTGAAGGAATTTACAACAGATTTTCTTCTCAATCCTTCACACTTAGATCCTGGCCTCGTTCCAGAGTGTAGAAACTAGATTTGTAATTGCCTTATTTACAAGATAGTCTCCCCCTCTCTTTGTTTGCTTAACTTGACAGATTGTAGACTATCAGATGCCACTTAACCTTCTTAAAAAATGTTTTATTTCAATTCCTTTTCTAATAAGGATCCATTTATTCTCCTGAGAAACTATCATCAGAATGAACAGAAAAAGTGGATTTTTCTGAATTGAATTTGTAATACCAGAGGATTGTAGTTCACAGGAAAGAGAAAGATGGCCTGAACCAGAGAAGGTTTGATGTCTGCAGGGTCCATCCACACAGCACTATCGTCGTGTGAGGTGAAAGCAGGCACAGTGTGGTACCACCACTGAACCTCCCTCCTCCAAGATTGGTACCAAGTGAATTCCCAGCGTTGGTGCCTGGCAGCATTTTCATCTGTGGCACTGGTCAGAAGGTCTATATGGGAAAGGTCTTTTTCTCGGATGCAATACTGCTTGGTATGTGCCTGATAGAGCCTCCTTACCCTTTCCCCTCCACAGAGCATATGGGGATGTGAGCGGTACAGCTGGAGAGGTCTAGTGCTTTTCTGCAAACTGCAGCATCTCCTATTGGAAACCCTGACAGATCCTATGCCAGTCTCTGTTGGTTTTGGCCAAGATGGCTACTTCTGTGTGAGCATGCAGATGGCAACTACCAAAATATGTATTATTTATGTAGCATATTCTCGTTTCACGTTCTCTAGATTTATTTCAAATGGATCCATGCAAAAGGCTAGCCCTCATCTGGAATTTCTAACAATGTTGTGTTGCTGTATTATTTAACCTTTTTTTCCAGTACTGTGTAAGCAGCTGGCGCTTGCAGTCTGACTGGTGGGGTTATCAGGCTTTTGTCTCTATGACTCTGTGTAGGAGGACACCACAGTAACTACTCAACTAGCTGGGCTGCTGAGGTGTTGTCAGTGATGACTAACGCTGGTTGGATTTTCTGGTCTGCTCCACCCCCTCTTTTTTCTTATCTCAGATAGATTGCAAAAATATTCCAAATGGTATAAATTGACTTGTTTGTAACACTGCAACAAGCAGATAATGTATAACAGCCTGGCATACAAGTCCTTTAAAAAATATTTGCTTCCATGGTTTCCTATTTGGGTTTTTTAATGATATTTGACTGCCTGGCTGAGCTGTGTGTGTGTCTGCTCCCTGACAAGCTTTTGCAGTGGGAAAAAGATGTTTTATTGTCCTCTGTAGGTGAATGCCAGTATTCATACAAAACACAGATTGTCCAGTCATGCATGTAAATAAAAATACTTCAAGATAATGATGATGAAAAAAGAACATACATAAGTCAAAGGGATCATTTGCTGTAAATCCAGACAATAGTGAGATCTGTAGAGTCTATTTAATTTAGGCCCTGGTCCTGCAAGCATTTTTCAGTGTGTGAATACATTTATGTAGCACTGTTGACTTTTAGGACTGCTCAAGTTTATAAGATTACTCCAAAGACTAGGGAACACACAGAGTCATTTTGTGAAATCTCATCTAGTTTAATATGTAACCATCTTCAGGCTGTGGTCATATGTATTTTGTATTTCCTAGGCGGGGGAAGGCCATCCCAGAGGTGAGTAACTGGGAACTGGCAAACTGTGAGTGCAGGTCCCAGGGCTGCTGCAGCCTGCCTGCCTTCTTGCATCTTGACCTTAGGAAAAGGAAGGTCATGGTGCAGAAAGTAATGTTTAATATTGTAAAGTCTTGTAAGAGTGAATACTTTCAGAAGTGTGAGGCAATGAAGAACTAGCTGCGGCTCTTTGTGTTTCCTGTTTCGGGTCCACAGGGTGACTGACTTTTTATACTGGATGTAGCTTATGACAAGGTTTGGGTGCAAAATTTCTTATAAATGCCTTTGAGTTTACCATCAGGAATAAAACTTAGAATGGCTTGTTTGGCCTCATTCACAAGCTAGAACAACCAAATAAAAAGGTTTTTGCAACTAAATCACTGTTAAAAATCATTCTGGTGGAAAAAAAAGATTTTTTTAATTAATTGCCTTTTTTTTTTTTTTTTTAAGAAAAGAGACTTAAAGCATGCATATGTTCGATATGATGACAAGGAGCATTGATAATGTTTTATAACTATACTCCTCTTTTATACCTTGAAGGCTTGTAAGCTGTGGTCTCTCAGCAGACACTGAGCAGGAGCATGATGCTCATTCTTACGCCATCATTGTTGTTGAACTGACTGAAATGTGAAAGTCCAATTATCTCCTTAGGCGACAGCCTCATGCTTTATCATGCGCATGTGTATTATCAAAATTCAGGTTTGATTGATTCCATACCAGTGAAAAATAATGTATAGCTGAGTTGTGAAGGAAAACTGGATACAAGGAATAACAAGGGAAGAACTTGAAGAGAAAAAATGAGAACAGGAAGCCTAATCGTCAACTTTTCTATATATAGAAAACACCTCAAGGGTAAGCACATACGGTTTTGTATAAATACATTTAAAATGTGTTTTGTAGGCACATATTTTCAGAGTGTTGTCATGATAAGAAACACATGTAGACCCTGAAAAGTTATGTGATGCCTGCAGAGCCCTTGCTCATGCACATAAGTAAAAGCTATGCATGGTGCATATGTGTGTAAATATTTAGCTGGAGGAACAGCCACATAAGAACTACTTCAGAATCATCCCTAAGTCAGGAAGCCACAAATTATAGGCCTGAAATTTACCACATTGGCATGTCTACATAAGTAAAACCAACTGGAAAGATAGGAGAGAGGAAAAACACATTTACAAATAATATTAGATTAGAGAAGAGGAACCATACTAAACTCTTTTCTTGGCTCTAATCAGAAGGCAGGAAGGTTATTACAGGCAGGAGCTTGCAGACTTCAGCTAAACAACTTCCTGGTGCTGAGTATGAGTCTTGAATTTTATTTACGTGTATGCATACAATCAGGGCTTTACACATAATCATTATTTTGATAGAGGCCAAGAGGGGGCATGGTTGGATTTGTTTTTTCCCTTTCCAAGTACATTGTCATCATCTTACTCCCTCTTTATCTCTGCCAAGTCTTTGGGATGGGATGATGTCATATTCTTTATCTACCTAGTATCTACCATGATGAGCCCTTGATCCTGACCAAGGGTGTTGGCTGTTTCATGAATGTTGAATTGAGAAGCAGCCATAGGAAACCTGAATTTCTATTTCAGACAGCAACACTTCAGCTTGAGTAAATACAACTGATACTTGTAAAACCACCGAGACAACTGCTAGTTGTCACAAGGCCTTATGCAGGCATTGTTACGTCACTCCTCTTCCAGTCCTCCCACCCTTAGCCTACGCCACAGCAAGCTCCCAGAGCTTCTCTCCCCACTCAGTTGTCACACTTACAACTCAGACTGCTGCAGCTGAGCTAATGGAGGCTTGGAAAAAGTAGCTACCCTGAATGATTGGCTGCTTCTCAGACCCAGATGTTCCTGGAACTGGAGTAAGCATAGCAGGTAAATTGCAATCCTTGGAACTGCATAGTAAGAAAAGAGGGTGTCACTAGGTCTGAAGAGAGAAAGCAAAGAGACTATATATGTTTGTCTGGTGTTGTCCTTTCTGTCTCTCTGAAGAGACTCACTGAGTAGAGGTGTAATTGGCTGTCATGTGGAGCATCCCCACGTGGTAGAGAAAGTCTGGCACTCACCTCATCTGCTCAAGTCTGGGAGGTCTGTAGCACAACTGGTGAGAAGGTAGCAAGAATTGCTGCTCTTCCTAATGCAGACTTCTTGGAGCTCTGCCCACATCCTGTGCTTGGTCAACTTGGAGTATGTAAGGGAAGAAGAGGAGAAGGGAAAGCATTATGTAAGTTGAGGAAACTTCCTTACTATCTATCGATGTCTGAAACTTTTACATAGCGGGGATAAAAGGAAGAGTTTGCTTGAGACTGCATGTTGTGAAACTAGAATTGAACACGCAGGTTCAGCTCTGTCACATGGTTTCTCTGCAAAGAAAAATATGAGGAAGTTATTCTGTAGTGGAGGCTTGGTGTAGGAAACTCTCTTTCTCTGGGACCGAGATGGGTAGGTTTACAAAGTTTAGTTCTGTCCTTAGACTCTGCTGTCAGGTCATAAGCGGATGCTTCATATAATCCTAAGGAAAATGACTGTCAAGAATACATCGGCACTAATGTTGGAGAATTGGTAGCACCTGGACCAGAGGTGTTTCTGTGGGAGAGTATTTCCTGTTCTTGCTCCAAGAGCTGACTTTCGTGTCATTGTAGCTATGGCATTGTCATCAGCTCTGTTAACTCAAAATTATGAGAGCTTGGTCAGAAATTTGCGGTCTTCACATACTTTTATTTCCTCTGGTTGAAAGGCCAACTACTGCTGTTAATGGGATAGATTGATCTCAATTGGCATTTAATAACCACTACTGATTTTGGATACCTGGGTTGAACAATCCCCACATCTGGGGAGCAAAGTTCCCTAGTGTTTTGTGAATTTACATCTGCTCTTCACAACACTTCCATCTGCAGGAGAGGACAGCCATTGCTTTCCTTGGGTGATATGAGGAATGAAGACAGAGGTAAACCAAGCTTGCTCAGCACTGCTAAACAAATAGGGGAATGGAAAGCCCTTGAATTGTAAGCAAGTGCTCTTCTGCAGCTGGTCGATTTTTCCTGCTGTCAATCTCCTAACTATTCAGTGGCTGTAGACAGCTCTGTAGTACATGGCAGTGGTCGCTACCAGTTATTCAGTCTTTGAAATGACCTCTGCTTGATGGGGTTCCTGTGCCTGCAACAGACTCAACTGAACTGTATTTAGTGAAGAACATGAAAAAATTGCCTGCAAACTGGCCCTGAGAAAAACATCCAGTTGGATATTTCTCTGATCAGAATGAGTTTAAATTTTCTTTTTAAGATTTTTAATCATGACTCTGATCTGTTTGGAGTGATTCCACTTTCTTTTCATGGTAACAGAAATGGTCAGTGTCTAAATCTTATTTGTTGAATTCTTCTGAATTAATATGTGCAGTTTTCTTCACTAGAGAAGGGGAAGGAAATGGTTTGAGCTGTGATATGGGAAAGTTGTGTAAAGAGAGGCTTAGGGTTTGCGTTTTGGGGTGTTTCCACTGCCCGCTCCATTGTGTGCATACAAAGCATGGTTTCTTTGGGGACAAGATACCTGTACTGTTGTCACCTTCTGCAGCAGAAGGCTGAGCAGATAGCTGCAGGAGGAGGAGCCTCTGGTGAGTGTGGTCATTGAAATTAAGCTGTCATCTCCTACAGATTTTGGTAGAGTCAGATTTATATGTGGCAGTTCTTCTAAAATATCTTCCTTCATAGTTCCCAAAAGCTTTTTAGCTATATGTTCCTTTTGGATTTCTCCAAAAGGAGAGAAATATGTGATAAGTCAGGATTGGTAAAGGACACTTAAATATTTATTTGCCTACTATTTGTGGGAGTAAAAATTGGTTATAACTAGTGCTTTCTTGAATACCTTGTATAACTGTACTCTCTAACATTTTACTCAAATGAATTCTGTTCCAGCATAACCAACTTTTGCTGTGATTTGGTTATATAGAGCTCATGGAGTCATGCACAGAAACTAGATGTCTTATTAGACTCTCCTTTTCTTGTCTCAGAGGATAAGAAGTCCAAGGGAGCCTCTCACTGAAACCTGAGTCCCGCATGCAAGCCTAGATCCCTGCTTACCTCTGCTGGAGGAGAGCACTCCAGCTGTCATGTTCTGCTCCTTAAACCAGCACTTCATCTAACCCTAGCACAGTGGCTGGACAAGAAAGAATGCTGCTAATAAAAATCTGCTGTGGTTCAATGAGTAGTTAACAGTTAAACACTCTGTGAGCTGTGGAGGCTGGGTCACACTCTAGTTCAGATACTTTTATGTGGAGTTGGTCTTAGGGAAACCTCGGACTGCTACAGTTGAGTGCTTCTGGCAGACAGCCTAAGGGGTGGGAAAGAAAGGCTTTTGTAAATTCGCTGCTGTATGTTTAACGTGTGCATGCATACCTAGTATTTGTTAAGCAAGTGGGTTTTCTTGGCAGGAGAGACAAGCAGCTGTTCTGTATATGTTTAGGACATAGTGCTGCTCCCAGCAGTTTGACCCCTGTCCTCTCCTGCCAGGTGTCACCAGCCCCAGAGCATGGGACAGCAGTGTCCTGTTACTCCCTGCAGCTTCCCTGGCCCCTGCCTGGCTTTGGGGTGAAATTGTTATTGCTGCTTTTCTTATTACTGTTAATCTTTCAGCTCAGGATTTCTGTGAAAGCTAATGTCATAGTTACTTAATCTCTAGGGCTTTTCCTTCTGAGGATGGACAAAAACTTTTTAGTTACAAAGATTGTTTAGTAGGAAGTGTTTGTCAAAAAGAAAACATCCTGGATACAATTTTCATTCCATCTGTCAGAGGTTAGGGAGAACAACAAAGAAAGCATTGTATCTTTCATTTTGATTAAGTTAAATAAGTATAGGAAACTACAGTGACTTCAAATTTCCCTCTCTAGTCTGCCCTGGTGTGGCCTCACCTCGAATATTGTGTGCAGTTTTGGGCACCACAATATAAGAAAGATATTAAGCTGTTAGAGAGTGTCCAAAGGAGGACAACAAAGATGGTGAAGGGCCTTGAGGGGAAGCCAGATGAGGAGCAGCTGAGGTCACTTGGTTTGTTCAGCTGGAGGAGACTGAGGGGAGACCTCATTGCAGTCTACAACTTCCTCATGAGGGGAAGAGCAGGGGCAGGCACTGATCTCTTCTCTGTGGTGACCAGTGACAGAACTCGAGGGAATTGCCTGAAGCTGTGTCAGAGGAGTTTTAGGTTGAATATTAGAAAAATGTTCTTCACCCAGAGGGTAGTTGGATACTGGAACAGGCTCCCGAGGGAAGTGCTCAGCATCAAGCCTGAGAGAATTCAAGAAGTGTTTGGATCATACTCTCAGGCACATGGTGTGACTCTTGGGGATGGTCCTGTGCAGGGCAAAGGGTTGGACTGGATGATCCTTGTGAATTCCTTCCAATTTGGTATATTCTGTGAAATTCAGCATCAATGTGGTAGTTAAGAAATCAAATATAGCAACTTTAAAAAGTGGACTTAAATGATGTGAGAATGTGTGTTGAGAGGAAAATAAGAGGAGCAGCTAAAAAGATAAGTTATTTGAAATGGCATTAAGGCTGTTTAATTCTGCCATTAGTAGAAACTAAGAATAAATGTTTATCACCTGTCAAGGAAGATTTAAAAAGTACCAGAAGTACAATGAAAAAATGATATATGTAAACATCAAATTACAACAGTCTATTAGAAATAAGATGATGCTTGTCAGAAAATGGAAGTCATATAAAATAGAGTAATATGGAAAATGCTGCAAGTTCTGATAAATAGCTAGTCTTTTTCATTTGATTGCTGAAATCATAAAAAGTGGACTGGGGAGGGGGTCACACCGAAATCCTTTCAGATCACTAGAAACAGAAACCAGAGAAAGATTTTGATACTGTTTGAGTGGTAAAAGAAGGAAAAAAATGACAAGACCATAAGAAACAGTATTAAATGAGCCCTTGGACCAAATGTTTCTAGATGAGAGCCTTTTTTTGCTGGAGGACATCTAAAGAACTGTCTCAAAGTGAACTACTACAAGAATGTATTTTAAGACAAGTAAAAAAAAAGCTTGTAGATCATCAGCACCTGACAATGTTTGTGGAGAATTCTGAAGCAACTGGGAAAAGGAAATACTAAAGTAGATACTATGGCATCTAATTTATTAGCTGAATTAGTTATAGGGTACCAAAGGAATAAGAAGAGACAAATTAATAACCAAGTGAATTCACAGGTATTAAGAGACACTAATACCGACTTTGTTTTTTGGGGGGTAAAGATGACACTTCAGAAACCCAGCATTCTTTGGATTTATGAGTTCCCCTGGTCTGAAGGTACATCCAGTTGATAGGGGATGTTGTGCCATGGGTGTGTTAATTCAAGTAAGGAGTGCACTTCTGAAGCAAATTTCAACATTATCCCCACTTATCTTGCTGTAGTTCACATGGCAGATTGATCTTGCCATGACTCTTACACAAAATGAGTCCTTTGAATTAAATTAACCAAGTGTGTTCCAGAAGTGCACTGCTAATCAGTCCATGAGACTGGGCTACCTATACTCATTTCCAATACTTGCGTGCGTGTCAGATCCTTGGCACTGCACATTTTGCTCTACAAATTTGTTGTGAGCTTACTGCACTGCTTGCCCATGCCTGTATCAGTGCAGTGAACTTGGATTTCCAGAAAACTTTAGACAGGGCTATTTCTAAAGGCTTGTGACAGCTAGGCAGCTACAGGTCTTTTGTGGGTTAACAGCTAATTAAATGATGGGAAGTGGAGGTCAGAAACAAGATATAGAAAAGGGGAACTAGAGTTTCAGTGCAAAAAAGAGGATTGAGATGTAATGGAAAAGTTATGACTGGCACAGAGATGGTTACAAGATGACACGGAATGCCTATTTTTCTCACAGGAATACTAGTATGTATCATTTGTTAAAACAAAAAAAACCCCAACCAAAAACCAAAGCCCAAAAAAACTCAACCAAAAAAAAAACCCTAGCAAAAATGACAGTAAATTTAAACTAAAAGGAAGTACTTTTTCACATACTGCACAATTAAATTCTGTGAGTTAATGTGGATTTCATTTTGCTGAATGTATAAATGGGATCAAAAAGTAAAGAGAAAAGTTTGTGGAAGGACTGGTTGTTGAGAAATGTTGCCTACAATGAAGCTCTGCTAATTTTCCTTCAGGAGTTGCTCAGACTCTGGAATAGCAGAATTCCTTATGGAGGCCTCACTTCACATTGTCTCTGTTCCTGTGCTTTGTTTCAGTATTTGCTGTTGGCCACTTTACCTTTACTCTGACATAGTTTGGAGCACTGAATAAAAACGCCACTTTTATTTTCTTTCAAAATCTGGCATGTAATTAAGTTATTAGGAAAAAATAATAATCCATGAGATCAATTTTCTTCAGCTGGTTATTGAAGATACAGGTGCTTCATCTCTAAATCCCCTTGGAACACTCAGATTATTCATATTTGTTATTACATGGCAGCCTTGTTTTGAGCTCTCTAGGAAGTGTCAGGGATGAAATTGGCACACGTGTTATTCTCTAAAAATGTTGCATTGTCTTGCAATATCCAAGAGAGCTTGCTTTAATTCTGGAGATCCTACTGGTACTGTGAAGGTTTGCACAGGGCCTCTCAGCCTTGTGCACCACCTGCAACCTTGCTTGCAGAGTCTTACTGTAGTTTCCAGCTGTGGGAAGTGACTTCCTCATAGTGTGTCTGTGTCAACCTCAGGAACAATGTTGACCTGGGTATTTGGCACAAAGCTCAGAGGTAGCAGGGAAGTGGCACAGGGCAGGTGGAGGGGTGCTGTTCCAAGGAGTAAGACAAGCAAGAACACCCAAAGGGTACCTTCATAGTTTCTGACTGTGGGAAGCACCAGGGGTGTTACAGCTGTGGTTACAGATGGTGTAGTAGGCTGTAGCATGGAAAGAGAACTTCTTTAAACTGGTGACTCTGGAGAAAACATGTAGAGATCCTTAGAGAGCTGAAATTGGAAGACCAGGTGGATGGGTGTCCTGGTAAGCAGAGACTACTCAGGAAACTGTGGAGGGCTCATTAAAATATATGGTGCTCTTCTAAGTTTCAAAGGTCCTTTGAACTTTGCAGTACAGAACTGGTGCAGGCTTTTGAAGAAAACAAGTGTAGCAAAGCAGGAATCTGTACCACTGGCTTGTCTAATCACATCTTCTCTCTTGCCTTCTCACTTCCCCTTTTTCACTTTTCCTGTAACTTTGCCTTTGTTCCCCTCCATCTCTTTTTTGAACAGACAAGGAATTCCTCTATAATGGGCACTGTTGGAACTTACAATACATGAATGTGAAGAAATTGTTGCAGTGCTACGAAGTCCAAAGCCTTACATAACAAGTTGCTTGGGTTTCAGCAGGTGTTTATAGTGGTGGAACAAATGCGTAGGAGTAGCAGTGGGATTGGAGAGCTCAGAGCCCTGCTTGAAGTGTCAAAGGATGTGCGTGATAATATTACTGAGTCATGCTGGCCACAAGGGTGGAGAAGAGTGGAAGGGGTTCTCATCTGCTTTGTTTCCAACAGCTTGAACCTTGGTGCTTTCATAGAATAAAATGATAAAGTCATTTAAGTAGAAAAAGACCTCCAAGGTCATTGAATCCAACTTTTGAGCAAACATCATCATGTCAACTAAACCAAAGCACTAAGTACCATGTCCAGTTCCTTCTCGAACATCTTCAGGGACAGTGACTCCACAGTATCCCTAGGCAGTCTGTTCCAAAGCTCAACTACCCTTCAGTAAAGAAATTCTTCCTGATGTCCAACCTGACCCTCCCCTGGCAGAGGTTGAGGCCATTTTGTCTTGTCCTGTTGCTAGTTCCCTAGGAGAAAAGGCCAACCTGCACCTTGCTGCAACCTCCTTTCAGGTAGTTTTAGAGAGTGATAAGATCTCCCCGAGCCTTCTTCTCTCCAGGCTAAACAACCCCAGGTCCCTTAGCTGCTCATCGCAAGACTCGTGCTCTAGACCCTTAACCAGCTCCATTGCTCTTCTCTGGACATGCTTTAGCACCTTGTCTTTCTTGAAGAGACCAAAACTGAACACAGTACTCGAGATGTGGCCTCACCAGTGCTGAGTACAGAGGGATTTCCCTAGTCCTGCTGGCCACAGTGTTTTTGATACAAGCCAGGATGCCATTGGTCTTCTTGGCCACCTGGGCACACTGCTGACTCATGTTCAGCCAGTTGACCTGCACTCCCAGCTCCTTTTCCACTGGGCTGCCACCCTTCCCCAGGCCTGTTGCACTGCATGGGGTTGCTGTGACCCAAGTGCAAGACCCAGCACTGCACCTTATTGAACCCCATCCTGTTGCCCTCAGCTCATTGATCTGGCTTGTCCAAAACCCTCTGCAGAGCCTTCTTACCCTCCAAAAGGTCAACACTCCTGCCCTACTTAGTGTAGCCTGTGAACTGACTGAGGGTACACTTGATCCCCTCATCTAGATTGTCAGTAAAGATATTAAACAGGACTGGGCCTTGGGGAATTCCACCTGTGACCAGCTGCAGCTGGATGTAACTCCATTCACTACCAGTCTCTGGGCCCTGCCATCCAGACAGGTTTTAACCCAGTAAACACTGCACCTATCCAAGCCGTGGGCTGCCAGTTTCTCCAGGAGAATACTCTGGGAAACAGTATCAAAGGCTTTACTGAAGTTAAGAGCCTTTCCCTGATGCCCTACTTGATTCACCTGGCTATAAAAGGAGATCAGGTTGGTCAAGCAGGACCTGCCTTTCACTAAACCTGTGCTGGCTGGGCCTGATCCCCTGGTTGTCCTGTACGTGTCTTGTTTTTGTACTCAAGATGATCTGCTCTATGACCTGCCCTGGTACCAAGATCGGGCTGACAAGCCTGTAGTTCCCTGGATCCTTCTTCCAACCCTTCTTGTAGACAGGCATCACATTTGTTAACCTGCAGTCATGTGGGACCTGGTTAACCATGACTGATGATAAATGATGGAGAGTGGCTTGGTGACTCCTTCTACCAACTCCCTCAGTACCCTTGGGTGAATCCCCTCTGGCTCCAAACACTTGTGTCTAAGTGGCTCAACAGGTCACTAACTACTTCCTTCTGGACTTCAGGCTGTTTTTTCTGCTCCTCATTCCTGTCTACCAGCTTAGGAGATCTGGTTGCCCTGAGGATAACTGGTCTTTCTGTTAAAGGCTGAAGAAAGGAAGACAATAAGTATCTCAGCCTTTTCATCATCCTTGGTGACAATGTTCCCTTCTGTGTCCAATAAAGGATGGATATTTTCTTTGGCCCTCCTTCTGTTGTTAATGTATTTATAAAAACCCTTTTTATTATCTTTCACAGCAGTGTCCAGATTGAGTTCTAGCTGACCTTTTGCCTTTCTGATTTTCTCTCTACATGACCTAAAGACATCCCTGTACTCTTTCTGGATTGTCTGCCCCTTCTTCCAAAGGTCATAAACTCTCTTTTTTTACCCTGAGCCCTGTTCAGCCAGGGTACTTGCAGAGGTGCTTGACCAAAGATTGTTCAGCTCTGGTATACAAGGAAAATAAATTTCTACTTATGATGATGAGCCTGAAAATTAGAATTGACAATAGAGTTGATAACACTGTCTTTTTAACCAAGGATTATTTGGAATGCTCCCTGAGAGCTCGTTAAGCAATTGCTCCTTCCTACAGAGAGGAACCCTGTGGGATATCCTCAGTGTGCCTGCATGAGAAGTTTCAGCACCTTTTACACAGAATTGCTGTCACTAACAATGTAGAAGTGTTGGTAGATGTGTCACACAAGTTCTTAGGGGTTTGTATGGTTTCGTTTAGTCAGAATGCAATCTTGTCATAACATTTTCATGTTCCTCATGTATACAATGAGCTTAAGACTGAGCTGTCTTCCTTATGATGTTTGGAGATTTCCCAGCTTAAGTTTTTATTGAGGCGAAGTGCGCTGTTGAGGCACATGTGAATCTAGAAAAAAAATGACTTGGTGAAAAAGGAACAGAGAGTCCCAAATGTATTTCTTGAAGCCTAGTGCTTAGGTACTAATATAAGAGCCTACTCAAAACAAAGAGAGAGATTTTAACCACTAGACCACAGTGACTCAAACATTTACTGAGATGTATCGCAAAATGCTTTTATTCCCTTGTCTCACCTTATTATGACTGATTGCCAAGGATGAAAAATGCAAATAAGCCAGGGAAGTGGAATAAGGGTAAAAATCATAGCTGAGCAGAAAGGATGACTGGAGAGCAGCCTTCAACCTCCTTACCCTGATAGGTTTGTTGCTGTGCCTGGGACAAATGCTGTGGGGGAGGAAGAGAGAGAAAGAGGAAGTAGCAATCATGGATGCTTTGCAATCTCAGCAGAAAATGCTGATGAGAACTGGCAAACACGCAGCTGAGGCTGGTGCTCTTCCTTGTAAACGTGTTGGCGTTACTTGATGACCTCCTTTGGCCCTTGGAGGTGTGAGAGCTCAGCAGTCAGCTCCCCTCAGCCCAAAGTTGCCCACAAAGGAAATAAGCTGAGAGAGAACTTGTTTGGGCAAATTCAATTAATCCAAATGAATACAGATTATGTGCATATACCTAATGATAGTGTAATTTGAAAAGCCATTATTTGACAAATAGATGTGCAAACGGCAAAAAACCCCAAGCAACTGAAACATAGTATGCTAGGCCTTATCTTACCAATGTTTAAAAAATTGACCTTTTGCAAGTTACACATTTTTGAAGGCTCTGCATTTCAGACAGCTGTATCATGACAGTGTTTGAATTTAAATGGAACTCATGTGACCCTAAAGCATAATTTAATTCATCCACTCTCAGTGACTTTTATACAAAGTGCTTAAAGTTTATCAATGAATTGCTCATGAATTGTTGAATCTGATACTGTAAGTCAATGGCTGCATTGGCTTTTTATCTATTTATCTTACAGCTGGAATGGGGCATCCATCTTTTGGGTTCTTTATAAGCAAGTAGATGGGCTAGCCTTAGCAATTTTAGAGCACAACCCCAGAAATATTTGAAAAAATAAACTTGAGATATGTGACAAGTTTGTTTTTTTTTTTTTTAAAGACTTGCAAGCACTTTAAGATATTTTCATTTTCAAGAAATATAATAGTTTTTTTCCTTTGTAATTTTTGCTTAGCCTAAATGACTCTACATTTGAAATAGAAATGGTTGAGTGAGAATGCAAAACATGGACATGCTGTTGGTTTATTTTTCCTGCTTAAATTTTTTCTTCTGAAGGAAAGTGTTACATCCAGAAACTCTCCTCTTTTCTTGAATAATTTTTTAAACATCAAATAGTTGGATAAAGGCCTTATCCCTTTTTCTGTGTGTGAAAAAATATATTTAAAAAACTTTCAGTTTGGATGACTTGACACAATAAATGAAATATATGAATGAAGTTGTGTCCCTTGATCTCCTGGCAGTGCTTCTGTCTATATAGCCTGCTGGCCGTCTTGCAAGCCAACCACACACCCAGTGCATGTGGAACACCCAGTTTCTGTCACTGGGTTACCGATGAAATTGTCCATGTCAACATTTACAATGGGAAGCTGTTGTAGGCTCTCTGGCAATCATTTTAAACATATACAGCCCCAACAAGGAGCAGTAGTGTTAATGTGACAGGAACTGCTGAAGGCTTTTTATTAAACATGAAAGGAAAGCAGTGGCATAAGGCTGTTTAGTAAATTACTTTGAAGCAAAGGGTGGGATTTAGGATTCTGTACAGATTTAAAGTCCTTGATTATATAGTGCTGCAATAAAATTAGTTTCTAATGCTTACCTTTGGCAACTGTTTGTTTTCAAGATGTTTAAACAATTTTCTGGCCACTTTAAAGGTGTTTTTCTTTTCTGATAATTCTGTTCTTATGAGGGTAGCTCATACGTGTCCCTCCTGTGAAGCAGTTAATCTCTGAAATTCTGAACACTTTGAAGGAATTAATTATTAAATATTCATAAAATTCCTACAGTATTGGTAATCGCTGTATACCTCTTTTTGGAAGTACAGAGGTAAAGCTGTGGAAGAGGTGGGTTCAAAGTCAAGTGGTAAGTCAGTGCCAGAGTCAGAGCTGGAGCCTCTGAATACTCATTCCCTGCTCAAAGGCTGACAGTCCTACGTTGTCCATCAGCATTTTATTCTCAAAGTCTTACACTCAGATTTAGCCAAGTGGTAGAGGTAAATATACAGCCGATTTTCTCCCCTTACCTATAATGCTCCCACAAGGTTGACTTGATCTAAGGAGAGAGAAATACAAAACTGAAGTGCTGTGTATAAAACCCCACTGTTCCCTCAGAGTGTTCAAGGACTGGTTAAAGCTCTCAGTTTCAAATACACTTCATTAAGAGAAACAAGTTAAAATAGAAAAGAAACTTCACAGAGGAAACTGGAACATCTTTACTGCTTAGAAGGAAAACTTTATGGTAGTGGAAGTAAGTGACTTTCAATCATAAATATTAAGTGCCAGCAACAACTGGTTTGCATGTAACAGATGGGTTTGGCAAGTATGAATCATACTAGTTGACAGAGACTCATCTCATCCTACTTGTGGTCTCTATAGCCTGTGGCAGGAGTCATGCAACCAATAGGGTTTGTTGGTAAGTGATATGTTATCTGCTTTCAGTGGCTTTCCCATACCTTTTGGTACATTCATCGGTTATTTAGTTGGCTGAGTAGGCAAATGAAAGTTCAGATGATACCTTACTTCTCTGTCTGAAGAAACAAACACTGACAGACCATTTCTGAATAAAAAAGACTGTCTAATTGGATTTTATTGCAAATAAACTGTGAACTGGTTAATTTTTTTTGTGGTTTTTTTTGTTTGTTTGTTTGTTTTTTGTTGTTTGTTTGTTTTGGTTATTTTGCTTTCAACAATCCTTTACTTCCTCACAGAGACCTTACCAGATAAATGGGAATTGGAAATTCATAATTGTTTTTGGTTCCTCCCCACCACTGCCTTCCTCCCCCAAGTTTTCTTGCGTCCTTGTAGCCATGTTGGCAGGAAGTCCCTTCAGATATCTCTCTTCTGCTCCAGCCTCCCATACCTCTCTGGGTGGAAGCCTAGTGATTTCTGCAGCCTGTATTTGCACAATTATATAAATAAATTTTTTTAACTCTCTGCATCATTTATCTTATTGCAATTTTTATTCCCGTGCTGTGCAGCATCTACCTCAAAAGTTAGTGAAGGTCTCTTACTCTTTGCCACTGCTGTGGCCATAAGAAACTAGTAAAGCTAAGAGAATAATTTTCTTATGCTGTGAAATTTGCCATGAATATTTCAACCTAATGTTATTGGAAAGTACCTCATTTACTGCTTTCTGCATATAGTATTTACCCTGTTTGACAGAGTAATATTTTCAATTCTGCACCAACTTCCACTCTCAGTTCACTGAAGCAGTGAGTTCCAAATAGTGTACTTGAACCCACTTCCTTCTCTTAATTTTACTATCTTTCATTGTTTGTTCCTTCCCTTTTTGTTTTACATGACTGAGAAAGAGTTGTGTTTTCCCTATATAAATCATAATCTAAAATATTTATGTTGAATCCCTTATCAGTTATGCCACACTACAAAGCATTGTTTGTATTAAAATCCATGTTTGTATTAAAATCCATCTTCCTACAAGAGCTTTTTTTCCCGTGGCAATTCTTGACCATTCTTTTCACTCTTCGCTCTTTAGTCTTCCAGATTCTTTCTATTGTTTGTTGGTGATGGTTTTGTTACATAGTATCCCACACAAAACTGCCATTGATCTAAACAAAAGGATTCTTAAATCCATTATATTATTCACTATTCCTTTCCTTGTTTGTCTGAACATTTTGTTCTGTTTTTGACCACAGCTGAACATTAAGCAGAAGCTGCCTTTGCACATGTTGTGCACCTCTTCTTTTTAAGTTCATTTGCAGCAACAGAGTTATTAAGTAAATCAGTTGGGTACTTTCCACTTTAAATGTTATTAATGAAAATTTAGCAACTAAGGTGCATATACTTACTTTTGTTTTACTGTGCATCTTGAAACGATACATTGGAGAGAAATTTTTACAGATATTGCATTTGCTATTTTCCACTAAGAAAAGTGGAAAATTACTCTCTTGGTAAAAAGAAAAACAAAAGATAAAGCAACATAAAGTAAGCTTATTGGTATATTCTGAAGGATACAAGAGTGCTTCCCAGTGTTGATGCAAAGTACCATATGCATGCAATGCAAATACCAGTCAGTGATGTGCCATATATGGATCATACATGATCCATAGCTAAAAATTAAATTGAGAATAGAAAAGTTAAAAAAAAAAAGAAGAAAGTGTGCAACTACAATGGAAACTTTCCTTAGATTCAGCTGTTCTTAGTTGGAAGTGTTTAAGGATGTGGCAAATCTCTCCTGCCTACACTGGCACAAGCTCTGAGGTGGATGGACTATGAATGCATTGTACTGGCACATCCTCTTTCCACAAAAGATTCATCTTTGTAGCAAAACATCCACTTCTGGATGTCCTGAGGTACTTAAAACAATGCATATTTAAAACAAAGTTTTCAAGTTACTCCCTGGAGTCTGACATGAATCATCTGGCTTTTATGTTCCTACAGTTCTGCCAAGACAACTAGAAAGCCCTATAATTATAACAACTGGCATTCATGGCACCACCAAGGCCCAAATTGATTTTTTTCTGGGTGTCCTACAGGTGGCACTGTAATTTCAGTATCATGAATAGTAAAGCATTGAGATCTCTGGATGTCTTCTTTACTCGACTTTGTATCCTGGAATTTTGCTGGGAGACAGATCTGAAGAAATGCAGGAGAATCCCTAGGCAGCAGAATCTCTCCATCCTCCTTTGAGGAAACTAGTCTATAATATTCCAGTGAGTCAAAAAGGAAAAATTCGCTTCAAAGCATGCAGTGACCTGCCTTATTTTTAGCAATGCCTATCACTTTGAAGAAGGATGAAATGTAATAGACTGCCTGCTCTGTCTTTATAAACTAATGTGATATGTAAAATAAGTAAAGAGCTGTGTGGACAAAGCAATGAAAAGTTATTTAGATGTTTGTGCTATAGTTAGATATTTATTCCTTCTTGAAGTCCACATACCTGTGGCTGAAGCTGTTGAATACACAAGCCAGAAAAGTACCCAAAACTGCAAGGCCATGACTTCTAATTTTGTTTGGTCCCCAAGCCTAGCAAAAATGTGACTTACAGAAGCATCTGTCTCATATTTTTAATAGGGTTATTAATTATGGCTTACCACTGCATCAGTTAGTCAAAAAGGAAATGTGGGAACTAAAGATGGTTCATTTGAGGCCATTAGACCCAGGTGCTTGTCTGCAAATTTTACTGTCATCCATGCTTGGATGGGGTTTCCTGGGACATACCTTGCAGGTGACCAAGAAAAAACCAAACTGGCAGCACTTAATGCCCTGTCCTTCCTTTTGTCCAAAGGGCTCCCTGGCCTTGGTGTTACTGGGTTCAGGCAACATCAGTTCTCCCACACCTTGGGGTCCAGGATTGAACTCTGGGGTCTCCCAGGAGACTGTGACTGGAGGGGTGCTCTGAGGAATGTGCTAGCAACAGGGGCTTCACTGAGGCTTGGAGAGTGCCATTTGTTATAGGGTACCTATAGTATGCTTTCTTCTGTCTCCCACAATGCACTGTCAGCCTCTTCTCAGGAACGTTTTTTAAACCAATTTTTCATTTGTGAAGCAAACATAAAAAAATATTAAAACTAGCTATCTGGGAATATTTCTAATATTTTATTACCATCCTCTACCCCATTTCTATATGGCTTGGTTCTAGCATTAACAGTTCTGGCAGGCATGGCTTTTAGCACCTGCTTTGAAGCCTAACTTGTGGTTTGTGTAGTCATGGTTTGTAAAAGAGGCATCAGTTTCCTCTTGGGCAATTTCAGCATTGCAACTGCTTTCTGTAAGTGTTTCCTCTCTGCTTGTCAAGGTATATGGAGCTGACGGAACAAGTGCAGCTGTTCTTCAGAATTCCTCGCTGGTAAGGCTGTGGCTTCTTTCTTTTTGCTTCAGTGATGGGTGTTAGTTATGTCTGTCTAGTCAAATCTATTTTCTTTTTCTTTAAAAAAGACAATATAATTTTAGCTGATGAGAAACAAGGCTCACTTGATATAACTCTGGCAAGTAATTGCCTGTTTTTAAAGGCCTGTGTAAAAGATCTCACGTTTCCCCCTCTCCCTGCCTTCCACTTTGGCTAAAAAATGCAAATGGATCACTAAAAAATAATGAAATAATTAGAAATAATGAAGTTTGTTTGTTGAGTGAGGACAAAGGACAACATGTATATGAATGATTCTCTTCTGGACAAGTTCAATATAGTTATGTTTTAAGATCCATCAAAGGACATGGTGACAGTCTAGTCATGACTGTTTTGTATAAATCAGATATTTGTGAAGACAAATATTTAATATGGAAATTGAAGCAATTCCTTTATTGATTTTAGGTTTCTAGAAAAAAAGTGAAAATCTAGTGTCATGTAATGAGAATTTAAGGTGCAATACGGGAATAGACTGTAATGTGCTGTGGTGACAGCACTGAGCAGAATTATTTCTGTTTTCAATGTAAAAAGAATTTTAGAATTCATTAATTTTAATGTTTCTCTCATACACATGAAATTGAATGAGTAAACATGTGGTAAAAGTACTATGTGAATGGGCTTACAAATACTGTGAACAAAAGGACAGCTGGAATTAAAATTTCCTGTCCTTTGCACTGAAACAGGAAACCCAGACCCCTGGCTTTTTAGCTCTGGATTCAAGTTTTCCTCAACAAAATGTGCCTTTAGGGAAAACAGAGATTAGCAGCTTGTATAATCATTCACTTACCTACTTACTTTCAGCAAGTTCTTTTTGGAGCATAGGGTGATATCTTTCTTTACTGAGCTTAGTTGTATGAATTGGATATCTTAGAAGGTTTATTGTCTATGCACGGGAACTTCAGTTCAGTTTGGCAAGATTTTCCTGTCTGCCAGTTATGCCAACATTCAATAACTCAAAAAGGGAGAGAGAAACTATTTTGTAACTTCTTACGGAATGGCCTTTCTGTACTCCCCCTGTGATAAAACTGTCTGGGGGCAAAAACTGCCTCTCTGGGAAGGAGATTCCCACAGTGACAGAGCTGCATGCGGTGTGACCAGGTAGAAGTCCGGTGGGATGAGGAGGCTGTGTGCCTTGGGTCAGGGATGCTGAAGCTCTCTGCTTTCAGATGCTGCATTGCCTTGATGCATTTGCCCAGCATGCTGCCTCACTGCTGCCTCTTTTCTATCTCAGGGTGATGGAAAGCTCTGTTTCACTTCACAAATGGCAAGAGACATTAATGCCAGGCTATTAATGTTCATGTTCAATTTTGGTGCAAGTTTTTTGCTACTTGTTCCCATGCATACTGGGAGACGTGATTTCTTGCAGAGCTGTCTGGTAGCCAGAACGCAGCATTTGCATCTCACTTCTTTGAGTGTGTTTCCTTGAATAGGTAGCTGGGGGCTGAATGCTCAGCATGGCATCCTCTCCACCAGCTCTGTGTAGTCCCTGAAAGGTGACCGTGGAAGGCATTGAGCCAACACAGATTAAAGGCTTCCTCATTTTTTAAGATGCTCTGTTTTGTCCTTGTTAATTCTAGATGTTTCTGTTTGTCCCCCAAATCCATCACTTACACACTCCCTCATGATCTACTTAAACTAATAATGACGTGGTAAGATGAGGACCAGTTTGGATAAAGATGAAGCAGAAAATGTCCTTCCTGATGCGTCACTTAATGCTGATAAAATCATGCTGCATGTTACACAATTGCTAGACAGGGAGATGGGCACTGAGGTAATGTTGCATGTGAAACTATACCTATTACCCCTTTCTGCACTGCAGTTTCCTTCTCAACTGGAGCAAAGCCACATTTTTCCCTTAAGAATTTCTCTGAAAAACAGTACATGAAACTAAAGACATAGCTCATCAAAGTGTGTGCACTGTGTTTATGCTTTAGTGACATATATTTTTAAAAATATTTCCCTTTTGCAGCCTCCTCTACTCTTTAATTGCTCACTTCTCTTTCCTATCATCAAGTTACAGTCTGGCTGTCCTCCAGTGTCTGTTTCTTTTGCATTTGCTGTGGGGCATCTATGGCATGAGTCCTGTGAATAGACTGTGTCTGTCCTCCTCTAACTCTGTACCCTGCCTCTGGCTTAGCTGAGTCACGCTTTCTGTGTGCATATGCTTTCGGTTTTCTCCATGTTCTTGTCACCTTTCTCTCCAAACAGGTCTTGTGGATTGCTTCCAAGAGGGAAGAAAAAAACTAATCAGCATAATAACATAGCTTTGTCTCACCTAATACTTCTTTAACTGCTCCTCCTGTAGATATGCCTTCCTCATCTGGATAGAGCTCATCTTCCTTTGACTTGCCTACCTTGCTTTTCTCCAGAGCCTCCTCCAGTTTTTCTCTTTTTCTCAGCTAGTGTGTTTTTATTTCTTCTGTTAAATACAATCAGTGGACAAAACCCTCTCTGGTCTGCCATAATTTTATTCTGGCACTTACCTTCAATTTTATCTGAAAATCTCCTCTCAAAACCTTACTGTCTATAGTTCTGTCTGCCAATGGTTCTCCACCTGTTTTCCCAGAACACTTACAAAATGCCTTTCAGAAGGTTGTGATATACCTCAAAATACTTTTTATGGTCTAATAAATGATACTGTCCTCTGATCCATTTCTCTTCTGCACCTTTTGTCCAAGTAATTTTATTCACAAACACCAGCATGGCTTATCCTCCTATGAAGGACAGATCTACTCCTAAACACAGAGGTGTCTTTTTTTTTAACCAAATGTAGAGTTTGACCTGTCTCTCTGATATGTCATGGCTCAGCCTTTAATTGGATCCAGCCAGCATGATCAACATCAGCCTTTCCTAAGTCATACTTGCTCATTACTGACAATGACATCGTGGTCTCAGCAGTTCTGTGTCCTCATTTGCAAACTATTGTTTAAATTTTGAACAAACTTTCAAATATCTTCACTCTCCATACACAGAAATATACTGTTATCCAAGTTGTCATTATCTCATCTTTTACTGATATCTCCTATTCTCTGGCATTAACAAAAGAAATTCTACCACCTCATATCAATTCAGAAACTTGCTGCAAGATTAATTTTCTTGCTTTGGTTCTTTGATGAATCTCCCATCTTATTTATTTACACTTCTGAGTAGCATTAAACACACTAAGCCTTAATTCTCATTTTCAACTCTCTGGGATCCTTCCCTCCCTGACATCCCTCTCTTAGTTTTACAAGCATTTGAATGTATTCTCTTTCATTATTTTTCAAAGCCATTTGCTATAGGACTAATGCACACCTTGACAATGTCTGTCCTCAAGCATGCTGAGACCCAATATATGATCCTGCTGGTTGTTGTCTCGTTGTTATCCTGGAGTCTGTCTGCTTCCTGTCTACATCCTACTGTTGTATCCTGTCTTATATTGGAACCTGCCAGGACCAGGTATCTTTTCTTCCCTGTTACTACAGTACCTGACACACAGCCCATTATAATGGAAATAAGCACACTGCAATCCCTGTTGCTAATACTTCAGAAAAGTTTCTTCAACAATATTCTGAGTGGTAATGCTGTAAATCACTTTGCATATTTCCTTGCTTTGCTACATTCTGTAGCTCTTTTTTATCCTTGTTCCTTGCAAGGTCTCAAGAGAACTCATGCTCTTATTTTGTGGTGCATTTAAGTCTATAAAGTTCTTCCAGGAGCAGCTTCTGGGTACAAGCACCATCAAAGTATCGTACCAACTGAGTCATATTAACTGTGCTTATTTTCTCTTAATCTAAAGCAAAAGCAATTGCTAGGCAATTCAGTTCACCTTACAGGTCTTTTGTACTTAATGTGTTTCAGCTGACACTCAGTAATTTGCTTATGTGTTTGAGTTTTCTGTAGCTCCCTAATACAGTCTTTAAATGATTTGTGTGGATCTTACAAAGTGCAAGGGGAAAGGAGATGGTGTGAAATAGTCAAATTTTCTTAGAAAGCAACAGTGTGAAGATGTTTGTACTTAATAAGAAGCAGCATTTCCCACATTGGTTGTTTAACATCCCTTTATATAAGAGCAAAATAGGAAATTGGAAGGGAAGGGAAGGGGGCTGGAACGGAGAAACAAAAATTATCTTTATTTCTTTATTTATTTGCTAGAATTTAGTGCACTGGAATTGTCACTGTTAATGTCGAGGACGGCCAATGCAACATAGGATCTTCTTCCAAAGCAGGGACAGGATTACAAGAAGGCTGTAATCACTTTATTGTAACAGGTTGCAAACATTTATACTTCTCACATATCACACATGTCAACTTTCTATTGTTGCCTTTCATGTAAGCATATATCAGGCCATACACATGTCATCCTGCTATTGGTACATATAGATCAGGCCATCAGGTCATCCACATGTCAACCAGCCATTGGTACTTTTATGTATACACACACCAGGATTGGTTGCAAAATAGTAAACACAGTTTTTGTCGAGGCATCCTGACTTGTAAAAAGTACAGGAAGTCCATTTCTGTCTTCCATCTTCTTCCTGTCTGAAAGTTGCCCACATTCTTCTGCATGCTGTGTTCTCCTCCTTTCAGGGGTATACTGTTATCCGGTTTATGTCCACTGCTTCATCGATAAATGCCAGGCTGCTGACAGGCTTGCTGTGAACCCTGACATGGAATGGTTCTTTTCAGCTGTGATTTCTGTGTGTTTTCTCTATCTGGAGTCTTGTGGGTTGCACCCAAGTGTACTACCAGAACACTTAGAGCACTTTTCTTCCTGTTGAGATGAAGATTGAATCTGTATTCTGAATTGCTGTGCAGTACATGCCACTGCAGGAGTAAGCAAGATCCTCCAGCAGTTTTCTGTCTTCTGAATGTGTTGTCTGCACCCAGCATAAACTGCGTTTCCAGCAAAGATACATTGTGAAGATAAAATCTTAGAAATATGGTGAATCACAGCTATTCAGTTCTGGTCTTGGGTTCCTGAAACCACAGAACAGACATCTTGGTCTTGTACTGGTTAATTGCTGAGTCCTTAGGGCTTTTTCCAGTTCCTCCACTTTGATGATTTCTGATGAGATACACTTTCAGATGGTGGTTGCGTTCTAGCCTGTTTGTGTCCTGACAGAAGCCTTAGTACAGTTTTAGAGACAGCTACTTAGCATGTTGAGCTATTTTGCTCCTATTTTTGGGCCATAATATAACTTCATACTATATCACATGTTATTATATTTGGGTCCTATATTGCTGCCTGTAGATGTGCAAGGACACTGGGTTCTCAGTTAGAGGCCATACCTTTCCTCTGCTTCTGCTTCCCCTGCTTCCACTTTTAATGATGTGTCACAGTAGGAACATATTGGTTGCACATGCAACACATTATGAAATATGCTGAAAACTTGATTGACAACCAGTTGAACAGCTGTTCAACCTTCTGGCCTGACTTCTAAAGCTCTGTGGAGTTTCAGCCTTGGCTACCTTGAATTCAACATTTCAGCATACTTTTATCCTATTACTGCGGTCAGCTCACTTTCTTCTGCTAAGAACTGGGGCTTAAACGCTGGATTGGCAGACATTTAATAAAAACCAACAACACAAGCATATTGAGAGTGAGTATTCTGGTGTGGTTTGGAATGGCATGGATTTTTTCTCCCTCATTTATCTCAATAAATCACAGATTGATGGTCAAAAGTCTGTCCACTTCATGAGAAGTGGGTTTCTTGTGCCAACCTTCTTATGAAGTTGGGTGAATTTTATATTATTGCTTAATTGAATTTAAGTTATAAAATTGAAATTTAAGGACTGTAATATGATTTGAAAAATAAATATTTAAAATCAGGGCATAATAAACTTTATGTCATACCATGATATTAAACTTTCTGTCAAGCCAGATGATATTGTGGCTTGATTCCATTTTATGTTTTTGTCATCCTATGTTGGGCTATAGGTTTCAGCAAAAATAAATATTAATGCAAGGAAGGAATTAATATTGTAAAGAAATAAAACAGGAAGAAGTATTTTTGTCTAAATAAACATTTAACTGTTAGACAGTTTATCTAATTTACATTTTCATTTTAAAAAATGTCCTTTGATTTTCTTTCATGGTAAGAAAACAAGATTTCAAAACTTCATAGTTTCTAAAAAATTTCGTTATATATTCTATTATAAAATCTCTGTGGAAAGCAATTTTTTTTTAATGAAAAAATTGGTTTGTCTGAGATTTTCCGAAGACAAGTACAAAGGAGAACTAATGATAACCTGAAGTTGAGAAATCTGTGGTCGTGGTTATGGTGTTAACAACTTAGTGTAATGTATCTCACATTAGGTGATGGGATATAAGGTTGTCATACTGGCATGTTAATGGCATCTAAGCATGATGCTTATCCTGTTCACGTTTAGACTTACCTCAAGTTTTTTATTCATCCCTGAAAAAAACAATGAGGGTGGGCAGTAATAGCTCTTTCCCAGAAAAGCGAAATGCTTACTGGTATTGAGTGGGACTTCAGTATTCAGATGGTCCCCTTGGACCTCTATGTTCTCACTGAGATGTTTTTGGTCATGCCTGCATGTCTAAAAGGCACCACCACCCAGCATGAGGTGGAAATTCAGTTGTGTTCTGCCAGTGATGTGCCTAGAGGAGTTGTATCCAAATTTGTCAATGCTCTTTCAATCTTTCCAATCTTTTCTAAGACATTAACAAGACAGGAGTATTATAACCTTGTTGTGCTTGAGAATTCTTGCAAAAAAGATGTGCTAATTTATAATATCTGGTCAGAAGGCATGAGAACAACAGAAACAGGATGCATTTTGGTGCTTATTTGAGTAAAGCCTGAGAGATCAGCTGGGAAGACAAATACAGCATTTCTTCCAGTGTCAGAAAAAGTCTTGAAAGTTGTGCCTTCAAGTGAGTTGATTTAAACCAGGACAATTTAAATTAAAGGCATTTCTAATCCTTCTGGTAGCCTCAGACTCTTTAACTGGTATAAATTAGAGCTCTGCTGCAATGGGAAATACCAAGCGTGGGGTTGATTTTCTCCAAGCATTTACCTCTCATTAATTATTTTTACTGCTGTGGGGGTTCTGTTGCCAAATTGCAGATGGCATGAGAGGGCAAACTGAAGTAACAAGTTAAAATAATTTATTTAAAGAGGATAATAAAAGTGAAAGTAACTGCTGAGGCTGCAGTTACTATGAGATATACATTGCCATTAAATAGGTGATAATACTAAACTTAATTTGTATTGATTACTATTTTTTTATCACTGAGAAGCCTAAACTTTATTTTGACTATTTGCTTTTCTTATATAAAACTGGAAAAATATGCATATAACAATTACTTTAAAAAATGGAGATGCTCTATGTTGGAATACACTTATATAAATATAAAAGGAAATAAACAGCTGGGAACATTTTAGAAGAAAAACAGAAGAGAGGAAGTCTCTCCTCAGAAGAAAAATGAAAGACAGACACATATTAACTTTGTGTGGAGTGCTGTGACAACCATAATATGGTGGAATTTAAGGGCAAAAGTTTGGTGAAATACAGCCTATGACATAAAAAAATCCAGATCTTCTGGGAAATTGTTCCTGTGGAAGAACAAGTTCAGATTTTAGTTCTATGTAAATAGCCATATTGATTTTTCCTTTCAGAAAAGGCTCACTGTTTTCGTTTCAGATTTAACTACAGTGAGGGCAACACCACAGAAAAAGAAGTACAGAAAAGTGTTCATTTCTATAAGATTCAAGAAACTAGTGTCTGATGTAGTCAGATCTGCCTTTGCAGGAATAACAAATAGTCATCTCTAATGTTTTATTTCTTTGTGCAGATGTTCTGGCAAAGGCTATAGGGTTTAAGAAGCAAGAATTATAGTAAATCTTGAATGCCTAGAGGCATTGAAGACTGAAGATAAGTACTGCAGCAATCATTTGCAACCAGTCATTGGGGTTTTTTTAAGTTTTATTGCAGCTCTCAGGGCCAACCAGCTTGTTATGTTACCCACCTTGGACAAGACCCCCTTTTCACACTGGTGAGGGGAAATACCTTCTAGCAGGTATTTCTTACTATGCTCTTTTTGTGTGGTGAAGCAGGCTTTCTTCTCTTGCTTATTGCAGACATAAGTCAAAGTAAATATGTCTGGTAGCAATTTAAAATGAGAATTAATCTGCTTAAAAGGAAACCATATCTACTGCTGAAATAGTCTAGAAGAAAGCAAGCCACTGATAATTAAACTGGATTCCAGGGCAACGTACTTCTAAGAACAACTTTTCATCATATCACTGAGCTTTCATCCTAGATTTTTTTTTTTTTGGCCTCTCAAAAGTCCATATCTGCTCTAACTCAGACATATGAGAACAGCACTGGGCTCTCAGTTGCCTGTCCAGCTTGGTGGCCTGCCTGGCCTGGACCTTGGAGAAATTCTGTATTATATAAGATCATGTGGACCTGGATATTGATTGAGGAATGGGCGCTGGTTAAATTTCTCTGGAGAAGCTATGATGTCAGCAGTCAAGTTTTCTCCATTCTCTTGTTCCTGGGGAAATGCCTTTCAGCTATGGGGAAAAGAAGACCACATGCAAATCTGTATGGCTGACCGGACTGCATCGTAGTGCAGAAGCAGTTCTACCCTCCTCTGGTGAAACGTGCCAGGGCAGTTTGTCATTGCTATATCTCTCCCCACTGAGATTGCTCTCTTGCAGAGGTGATGTTTGAGTGCATGTTACTTTGTGTGCTGCGGTGGGTGGGAAGAAGACAAACTCTTCAATGCTCCTGACCTTTTGATAAGGAACCAAACACAACTCTGAAGACTTCAGTTTCTTGAGAACTTTGTGAATGTGAAGGGGAAGCCTTTGATGGAAGAAGCAGCAAGCGCCCCAGCTATTTCTTTCCCATTTCATCCTCATAATCATCAACACAATGATTTTGCTTTATTTTTTAAAACTTGTTTTCTTGGCACTTCCCTGGAAGTGTGAATGCTGGCCTTTTGTATAGTGCTGTTGGTAAAATGAACTGTGCCTGAGTGGGAGAAGGAAGACTTCTCTAAGCTTCAGAGAGTGCAAATAGTAGCAATTTTTGCTGGCCTTTTGGTCTCAAATGCAGAAGTCAAAAGCATACTCCTGTTATACTGATATATTACAGTGCAGTTGTGTCAGTTGTAATGGGACTGGATTTCCTTGTTACATCACTCAACAGGGTGGCAGCTCAGGAAATATTGCTCAGATAACCGGGTTTTTTGGACAGAGGAGAAACCACCATCCACAGTGCCCTGGAGAACACCTGTACACGCAGGAAGAGCTAAAGCTTCTGCTCTAGCCTTAGCTTTGCTGCCTGAAATCAAATTATCCCCACTCGGAAGATGCCTTTGGCAATGTGTGGGTGGGGACTGATCCCCTCCTGGGGCAGCCTGGTAGTGCTGTGAGGCTGTAGGGAGGCCATTCCCCACCTCGAGGAGTCCTGCCTCCCCAGGAGGGTTTTCATCACAATGACGACTGGATGGGAAAAAGTAAAAATTCTCCAAAAGGAAAATGTCATTGTGTTCTGCTGGGCAAAGGACCCTAAAGTCAGTGTATTCTTGAAATGGCACAGGGCAGAGCTGAAATCTGGGGTGTGCCAGGCAACCTACCTATGTCAGCTCTATCTGGTAGAAACTTTTTTTATTAGTCTTATTTTAGGAAATCTGATTCATTTTGATAACAATATCTTTTCTCTTTCTTTTTTTCTTCTGAATCTTGTCCTCCAAACTCACAATTTTTTCAATTTTTAACTTCCATTGGATTCATAAGCCTTCAGCAATGCCATGACAGCAAACGTTTGTCAGAACTGCCTTCCAATGAGTATGTCCCAGGTGCTTGTCACTGCGAAAATCCATGTTTGCAAGTAGTGCAGCAGTTCTGTACCTTTGTGCTGCGGCTAAACGTGCCCTTGTTCTTTCTTTACATGGTGGGCATTGCCGTGTTCCCTCAAAACTGTCTTTGCTGAAAAACTGTTCTGAAAAAACAGAGGAGGGAATGACGGTCCTTCTCCCCTCATCTGTATCTTTTTGCAAGGGATTTGCTTTGAGAAACCCCTTAGATGGTTGTCTCAGGAGGGGCTATAGGCTTTGTACTTTTTTTTCCTGCCTCCCTTCTGTGTTTCATCTTCTGAGGCAGCAGAAATCTGTGCATTTTTGGAAGAGAGCAGAACACCAGGGAAGTGCTTCTCTAGTCCTGGAGTGTTTACTTACACCTTAACTGCACTAACTCTTCATCCATTTCTGCAGCCAACTTAACTTTACCTGCTTTTATTGCATACCACACACACACAAAAAGACAACTAGAAGACAGTAAGAATTGCAGTGTTGCACTCAGTGTTTCTGCAAACTCTTCCTTGGCCTTCAAACATAGCAGCAGTAGGAAACAGTTCAACACTTCAAGGAGTTTGGGGCAGACACACTTTGTTAAGCATGTCATTTTGATTTCTCATTTTGGTCTATGAGGCCACTGAGGCAGCTGGAGCACATATCTTCTGTTGAACCTCTTCATTCTCTCTGGCCCCTCTCCTCCAGAAGGAAGTGAGGTTTGACTCCTGCAATTGCTTGTTCAGAGGAGTCAGCATGTGTAACCTGCTGCTCTTGGGCTTCCCAGCTGGACTGACAGGATCTGGCTATGGTCCAAGCAGGGTGATGACTCCAGACCCTTTCTGTCTCCAACACAGGAGCAGTGATTTTTGTTCCAGTTTTTCCTGACCTTCTCCCAAACAGAGTCAGAAGTTATCTTTTTGAATTGTTTGCAGTTGAGGAAATGCATTTGAAAATAAGGTTATAACCAATGGTATTCTAAAATATAATGGCATTAGATATGAAAAATGCATTTTCTTGCTGTTAAGCCTGTGAAAAGAACCCTTTTGTCTTTTCCAAGTGTAACATTTGTTCAACAAGCTTGAATTTATCCATTGTGGCCAACGCTGAAGGTATACTTCGACAACTATGTCTTATGACTAATCTTTAATGGACTTGCTCTTTCTGATGCTAATGGTGAATCTGTAGTTTCATCCACAGTTTGGAAACACAGAGTCATGTGGACCAGGGTGGATGGGATACATTGTCCAGGATGGGATGGTCCATGAACTTTTGTGAAAAGTGCCTTAACGTCTGTTTGTCACTGCCCTGAGGCAAAGCACAAAGCTTAATATCCATCTTCCCTGGTGAGCCAGTAAGAGAGAGAAAATCTGCAGATTAGAAACTCCTGGTACAAGTTAGACAGCTGATTTAGACAGCTGATTTAGACAGCTGATTAACTGGTTAAGTAATTGACTAGATCTGACTAATTAGTGGTTAATGGTAAGGTTCTGTCAGACTAAATTGATCTCTAGTAAGCCAAAGGACAATTATGAGCTTGCAATCACTCTGATTATTTTCCCCCTGCATTGTTACAAGAACCCCAGTCAGAGGTAATGCAATAATTTAGGACTATTATGTAAGGCTGTCTCCTTGCCACAGGACAGTGCTTCAAGCGCTGCTATAAATTGGGGCAATGCAATTCCTAATGTCTGGTGAGATATGTGATTAAGTAATAATTGATTTTTTTGGGGGAAATTTCTGTAATGCTGTCATTAGTTTCATATTGCCTGTCAATTCATTGCCCATTGAAGTGCAAATTGTTGCAGGCAGCCAAATAAACAGAAAAGCATAGAGGTTAAAGCTGGTGACCAGTGTGAGAAATGTAAACAGAAGGTTTAAAGCTCTTTTTCCAGGTTATCTACAGCCCTGGCTTGGTGCTTGGTAAAGCAGAATTTTTCTTTTTGAGTAGTCTATGTCAATGCCATCAGAATAGGAACTTAGCTACACACAGTTAAGGTGCTTCAGCAACACAAATAGTTTGAGTCAGGTTATGTGTCTCAAATATTTTGATCAGAAGCACAAAGGTGTTTGTCCACTCTGGATGTCATCTGTTGGATGCCTGGAAGGCATGTCTGGCAGGCTTATACCACTATCATTGCATATTGATGTACTCGCTGTAGCTTGTAATTGGTAAGAGACAGCATCAGGCCTTGTGGATTTTGACTTCCCCAAGAGGAATATTACTAATGAAGTAAGATAGATTTTTGCAACTAGAATCATTGGAACCTTGCTGTTTTCCTGTTTTATCTCTTTCCTTTTTTCCACCCTTTCAAATTACCTTTGATCTTTACAGAGATATTTCTATATATTTCCAAAGAGATGATGAAGTCAATTTGACTATCTATGATTGCAAGATATTTCTGGTAAGGCACTTGCTGTGTTTCCACATTTGTTGTGTCAGCCATTACTCATGTACCTACTTGTTTACTACTCTTCTTGGAAGAGCAGGAGAGAAGTGAGACTAATAAAGCTATGCACAGTGATAATTTATGCAGTTGTTAAATCAAAACCAAAAAGCACTCAAAAACTTGATTTAGAAATCTTTTAGCTGAAACCACATTTGACATAATGTATTCAATTAAGTTGGAAATTAAATGAGTAATACTGAGCACCTGTAACAAAAGCCAAAGGAATGTAGGTATGGTTTACAAGCTGATAATGTGAATCCATCCCCTTTGCTTTTATCCAGTACATCCATTGCGTTTTGTCTTCCAGAAAGTGAGAAATACAAGTCTAGTTTATTGTTTATGAAGTCCTTTGAAGTGGGAGAGGTTTTACTGTGCCTTGTTTTATTTTCTCTCTTTGGTTTGTTCCACTTCTCAGTTTTAGCAAATTGAACATTCATTACAGCAGACTGCAATCCTGTTGCATGTTTTCCATGTGGGTGCCTTAATCTATAGGCTGGAGGGTTTTCCTTTCCTTCTGTTCCTAGAATTTATCTTGTTGCAAATGAAGGGGTTTAGAAGACAGTTAGAATCTCACACTCACCTCTGGGGGTAATACCCCACTTCAGTTTCAGTGTCCACCTGAGTCAAGACAAGGATACACACGTGTGTCTCCAGTCTGTAATACAGCACTATGAGTTCTGTGAAATGTGGTGGTCTGGCCCAGGTCTTCTCCTGCTGCAGCTACTCCAGTTAGGACACCCTCCTGATGGTATGAACTCAAGTGTTGTCGCTTACCAACCTCTCACTGGCTTGCAAAGGTCTTGAGCTCAGGTGTAGCTTTTGTGGGGTGGGAAACCTTTCTGCTGGCAAAACTGCCAACCCTGAGCATGCTTCTGGGCTGACACAGTGTGACCACCTACTGCTGCGCAGAGGGAAAGTGAGATGCACTGCTCATCAGGGGATGCCAACTGCAGCCTGTGTGAGGAGATTACTGGGGGTGGGGGATTATGGTTCATAGAGACAGCCCCTACAGATTCATGATGGACCATCCAGTAAGGCAGGTATCAACTAGCTCTATTTGAGTGGCCACATTTATCCAGCTCCTTCTCCTAATTTACCTGACTGTTTAGAAAGGATATATAGTTTTTCCATTGTGCACCTGCATAAAATTGAAAGAGATGACTTGTTTTAATGTAATGTGAAGATAAACAGGTTATGCCCTTCTGAAATGTTAGTTTTGCAACAGTTGAGTATAGTTGAGTGAATATAAAAATCCTAAGGCCATTACACAGTGTAACTGGTCTCACTCAGGTTGGGTTTATTTAGGAGAAATAAATTCAGATTAAATGTTCGAGAGTTATTTCTGTAGCGAACATGTAATTTTTAAAATATCTTTCATTATACAGGGAATAATAAATTATACTCCACTATAATGAGACAGAAGTCAGTGCTTCCTTTGAAAACTGGATTCTGGCTCAAAGACTGCTTGTCCAGTTTCTGGAAACTAAACAAAAGTTTGAGTTAAAGTCACTGAGAAGAGATTGCTGAAATCCATTTCAGGTCCTCTGGCACAAAGCACGCAGGCGGAAATGTTTCCTTGCCAGTTAACTAGCACTTCTCCTCTTGCTCCTGGTACTGTGTCTGATTCAAAGCTATGCAATTCCTCCCCAAACCCAAGGCACACATGAAATGAAGAAACGACAGGGAAAAGGCCACATGTCTCAATAATTACAATAATATGATCTGTTATTCCCTTGCTTTCTGGCTCTGTGTTTGAGATTCAGTGTTAATGTGTTTGTATAACGAAAGGTGTTTCCTCTGCTTGTTTATACTAGATATGATTTCTAAACATCCTTGAAATTATTGGCCATAACATCTCTCCTCATAATGATATTACTTCAACTTGAGCCACTTATGGAAAGTACTTCTTTCTATTTTTGAACAGAAATGACAGAGAGCCAGAAAAATATGTATTTGTTTGCCTTTCTATTTTTGGTTTGAAATTGCTGGAAGCCAGTAGGTGGGTTTTTATTTTATGTAGGAAGACTTTATTTTCAAACTAAACCAAATGTTATGTATGAGGAGTGGCACATAAATAATCGGTTCTAGTAAAAGGAAAAAGTTCTTGTTAGAAATTCTTCTGAAGTGTGGCTCTATTTCTGGAAATCCTTTCTTGCTTGCTTCAGCAGAGTCTTGTATCCTCTTCCATTTCCCTCAATGATTCTTTCACATGCAGAGGGGTGAGTTATATAGGAACTTTGCTGGCACCAAAACATTGGTATGTTTTCCTTCATCTTGTACACTGCACCAATTCATCATCTGTCCATTCTACCAACCAAAGGAAAATCATGTAGAGAGTTGGCTAGTGCTTGTGTTAACAAAATTAAATCACCTGATCTCTCACCTGAATGGATAACCACTAACTTGGTATGTCTTTGGAAGATAAACTCTAGTGTCTACTGTTGGACTACACAGATTTTGGTCTACAGGAAGGAAAATTACAATCCATTATGAGGTGTCATCCCATTCAGGAGAACCAGAAGGTTTCCTAATTTGCATTCCCAGAAAACACTGGGAATAACTCAACCAAAACAGCAATCAAAATCCTATAGATTTCTTTAAGATTAAAAACCAAAATGAACAAAAATAATTCATCCCCAATATTATTTATTCTCTCTGCATTTACCCTAAAAAACCCAACCCCACCCAACTCCAAAAACCATTGCAACCAAGCAAAAAGCACCCCCCCAGCCACACCCATGAGTTTTATTCTATTTATTTCATAGAAGACATTGGATAGTTTTGAGTTAGTGTTACTTACCATTTGTTGACTTCTAAATCAGCAAAATCAGTTCACATAACATAGCCTTATCTTTGGAAAAGTGGGTTTTTTGGGGTTGGAGGATAGAGCTGGCAGAACAAAATGTATTAAAATATTTTTTTTTACTCTACTACCAAGATTTACATTATATGAAAATATAACACAAAGCTGAAGTACACAAAACTTTCTCTTTTTACAGCTGTTCCATTAAGCTTTGAAGCCATTCATGGAAGCTGATGGCAATGTTCTCGTAAGTATAACTGAAGTTATGTCAGAGTTATTGATCAGCTGGAGAGGTCATATCTTGGGATTGTATCCTTGTAATCATAGAGGACTATGAGCAGCATAACAGAATAGCATATGTGGACAGCATCAATATCCAAACAAGATCTTGCTTCTAGGCCAGGCCAAGTGGTGAGGTTACCCCAGTTCTGCTCTGAGAATGAAATGAAATCTACTGCATGTGCCTGATGCCAGGGGTGTCCTCACTTCCAAGTCCTACCCTTCAATGCATGAGAAAACATTAACATAAGATGCGAGCTTAGCAAAGGATTTCTTAGCCACACATCTGTCTAGCCCCTAGGAAGCTCAAGAAAAGTATAGCTCTGTAGAATATAACTGTAGATCCCAGCTGCCTTTGGTACCTTCTCAGATTCATGCACTGTGAGTTGAATTTCATGTGACATGGTGTTCACCGTTAGCCCAATGCCCCTGCTTTTCCTTGTAGAACCAACTTTTTTTGTTTCCTCTGAAACAGCTTCGTATACATATTTCACCCCATTTTTTTCTCCTGGGGACTTTGCATGTTGCAAGCCCTTCAGTCTCCAGGCAGATGCATCCCTTGGTGTGATCCTTGGCTGTTCCTGGCAGCTGCCCCAGATCCAAGACACCTACAGCCTTTGACACAGCTCTCCATGATTAGGAAGGGTCAATTATCCTTTAACTGGTGGTGGGGAGGAACCTACCCTGATTGCAGCCAACAGACCCATCAGTCTGTGCAGTGGGGCATGAAGAAGGAGCGAAATAAGGGGGGCTCAATTGAAACTGTGCTGCATTCAGGCATAGTGGTAACAGGGCAGCTTCCCCCGGTAGATGTAGGAACAGCTGTCCCTCCTGGGGCAGAGGCTTCCACACAGACTGTTTTTTTTGAGGGGGTTTGCCGCCCTCCAAGTCCCAGATTGCAGGAGGTGTCAGGACCTCTCCTTGAGGCCAGGAGAGATGGCCCTCTATCTTGCGGGAGCTGTACCATCTTGGGGGAACTGTGCTGGCAAGTGAAGGAGACAAAGTGTGCAGACTGTGCAGCATCACAGTAAATGAAATGGAGAGAGATAGGGTCTTCTCTGAGACAAAATAGCTTGACGACCATCAGTCCCCACCTGCAATTGAGAAGTAGGCACTATCCACCCCCATTGTCAACGTAAGCAAAACTTCTGCAGAAGGGGAAGGATGGAAGTTGATTATTTCTTGTATCAAGACAAAGGCTCCTACCCCTCCTAAGAACTTGCAACTGCAAAATACGTTGACTGCCCTCATAATTGAAGTGAAGCCAGATGTGCCTACTAGCAAGGGACCTAGTTTACCTAACTGTAAACCATGCAAGGCTTCCAAGAAGAAATGGTGAGACACTGCAATGGGGGAGTCCCTGCTGTTAGAGACAGAGGCATCCCTCTGTAGGCCCTGACCAACCATCTAGAGGTTTGCTGCCTGGTGGGGGCCAGGATCCAGGATCTTGTGGAGAGACTGACAAAGCCCATCCAACCCTTTGACTTCTATCCCATATTGTTATTCCATTTGAGCACAAGCGATACTGCGAGTGGAAACCAGTACATGCTGGGGGCCATAGAGCTGAAAAGTAGCTTTGCAGAAAAGGACCAGGGAGTCTTGGTGAACATCATGTTGAATATGAGCCAGAAACGTGCCCATGCTGCAATGAAGGCAAATGGTATCTTTGGCTGCATTAGACAAAGTATTGCCAGCAGGTAAAGGGAGGTGATAATTTATTTTGTGCTGGCGAGGCTACCCCTGGAATGCTGTGTCCATTTCTGGACTTCTCAGTTCAAGAGAGACATGGATGTACCAGTGAGGCCCAAGGACAATTAAGGGACTGTAGCATCTACAGTACAAGGGAAGATTGAGTGAGCTGGGACTGTTATCTTGGAGAACAGGCTCAGGGGGATCTTATCAGTGTGTAAATACTTGAAGGGAGAGTGCGAAGAAAAGGACATGGTGGTAATGCCAGGTTGACAGTTGGACTTGATGATCTGAAATGTCTTTTCCAACCTTAAGAATTCTATCATTCTTTTCAGTGGTGCCCAGTGACAGGACTAGAAGTGATGGGCACAAACTGAAACACAGGAGGTCTCCTCTGAACAGTTCTTTACTGTGAGGATGATTGAGCACTGTCACAGGTTGTCAAGAGAGACTGTGGAGTCTCCACCTTTGGTGATATACAAAAGCTGTCTGGACATGGTCCTTGAAAACCAGTTGTAGGTGTGGGGTGAACTTAGATGACCTCCTGAAGTCCATTCAAGCTCAATCATACTGTGATTCTGTGGAAAAATATGACCTCTAAACTGACAGAAGTCTTTGCTGAAGTTGTCATCTTTTCTCATGCTTTTGCTCATCACTGGAGCCTGCCTGGCACAGAAGTGGCTGTGAATAATGTGCAGTCGTACAGGTTCCTTTGTAATTGGCTCACGGGTGTATTTGCCAAGTGGGGGAGTAATGGATAGCAAGCTTGAAGTCTCTCTTGTTCTGCAGGATCACTATCCCATCCTGTTCAGCCCTCAGTAAACCCAAACCTACCAAAAAAGATTAAACCTGTTCTCTACTGCCAGTCTTGCACAAAAATGTATGTTTTTCAATTATTCAAGAGCTTTCTGAGAATTATTGCTCTTAGATTTCCCCTGGTAACTAGAAAAGATAGAAATAGATCTGTTGTTCTTGGTTTGTTTTCAGTTGAACCTGTGGTAATGAAATAAATAATTTCCCATTTTGAGCTTTATAGAAAAACATCTACCACTGTCAGAAGCAAAACCATTAGTTTCAGATTGTTCCAGTGACTATGTCTGCCACTTAGAGTACATTCATATCTAAAACAGCTGTTATGCCCCTGGTACCACTGGTTTTATTGGTAGTAACTCTGCCATAAACAGTTTTCTCTCTGTTCTGCACTGGTAAGAATGTCTGTAAGAGCGAAACTTAAAAGTATCTCTTAATCAATATTCAACCCGGGTTCACTGAAACAAAAGATTATTAACTTTTATAAACCCATTTTCAGAGAAGGAAAACTTTAATTTACTTCTTGAGGAAAGGTTTGCCACTGGAGACTTGCTAATGTGTTGTATTCTCGTGAAAAATTGAATCCAAACTCTGCTGGTGAGGCATTTTATGAATTTTGTGGTAGATTCATTTAAATGCAGGTTTCCTATTGGTTTGAGATGAAAATAGTTAAACAGTTAAAACTGTTTGTTTATTTCATAAAATATCTATCTGACTCCAAACACTGTACTTTGGAGAAAGAGGTTGTTTTTATTTGTTTATAAATCAACAATATTTGGGAAGGCAATTTTGTGAATCGTACCAGATTTTATTACTGCAGTTGGGGATAAAAGCTTTCTCTTGTGCAGAGCAAAACAGCTATTTTTTATAGAATGAAGCAGGGTTTCTGAACAACACTAAGACACATTTAAAAATTGCCTAATTCCAGGTTTACTATTAATTTGTTGAATATTTACTTCAGTTTTCAGGAATATTGGGAAAGACAACTGGAAATGTATCTTCATTCAAAAATTTTCATTCAATAGTGATTTTGTTACAGATTTATTACTAATTTTATTAAGACAAACTAAATACAGTGTTGGCTGAAGAAAATTCCCTTTCTTCCACCATTAATTTCCCAAATCTTCCCACAAAATATGAAGAAAAGTGGGTTCATCACCCCTATCCACTTGCAGCACGATATCATCATTGCCACTGAATAATAAATGCATATTTGTAAATTCTTTTACCAAGCCCAAGTTCTTACTAGGTAATCAGTTTTTTCCTCAGTCTGATATAAATGGGGCTCTAACAGATGATTTACATAATATGGGTATTTAACTCTTTCTTGACAGGTGACCTATAGACCATGTTATTTTGCTTTAGATCATCAACAAGGTTAGTGGAAAGATTGCTTTTTCCTCACTTGTGTAGAGAGAGCCACATCCTGTCTCAGGTCTTGTACAACTTTATGTTGGTTAAAGATGAAATGACCTCACTACAGTATCATGGCAAAGATGTGATGTTGCCTTTACTACTTAGTTTTTGTGCAAGGTGAGCTGATTTATATTTAATTTTCTTAAATCATTTTGGGTTTCTCTAAAGGAAAGTAATTAGTTTGTCTGTGTGACCCACTGATTCCCTGAGGTCATATATTATTTCCATGTGTCCTTACCAGGGCATTACTTTCTTTGGAACGGCACAAAGGGTGGCCTGCACAGGATGGGGAAATGACAGAGACTCTTACAGAGCTGATGTGTTTTCTTATTGCTTTTCTTTGTGTGTTGTCATGGAGAATAGTCTGAGAGAGAAAAAGGCAGTGGTAGAATTAAAAAAAAAAAGGAAAAAAAGGAAAAAAGAATATGCAATGGTTAAGCAGGAGTCTGGGATTATTCATTCCTGGTGAAGCTTCCCACAAGCAGGTTGTTCAGGTTGTCTCAAATAGGCACCAAATAAGCACACCATGGCAATACGCATTCTGCGCTGTGTGATACAGGCTGCAAAGATCACTGCTTAGGGAAAGTTGTAGCTCTTGTAAACACTGGCGGCAGGGATCTCTTCTACTACTATTTGCAGACAGTCTAGCTTTACTCACCTTTAATTTGCCTATGAGAAGAGCCATCAGATTTTTCAAGAATGATATGAAATCGGGTTTTGTTTTCCTGAGAAGCTGGAAAGGCAAAGGAGCTACATTAGGGATGTTCATAGCGTAGCTCTGCAGCGGATCAGGTAGCTACCAGCTTTGCATAGCAACGTTGTGGCCAGCATATTAAATCATATGTCATTTTATCCAGCATTTGTCATCCAGAGGCTTCAAAACCTTCCTAAAAATAGAAAAAGGTGAATGCTTTAGTTGCCACACTAGAGATGGAAAGGTTGAGGCAAGGAGAAGTCAAGTGTTTCGTCCACAATCACACAACTAACCAGCCTGTCTGGGGAGAATTTACTCCAAAAACCAGACCTTCCATTTTCAATGACCTCCTTTTTTGGTCTGTGGTCTTCTGTTTTAGTTTCATTTTCCATGTGTTTATGCAGGATGAAATATATAGACTGCAAATGAGTAAATATGATTCAATTTTGTTATTTTTAAACATCCATATATGTTGTGTGATTTTTTTTTTGTTAAGAAATATTATGAAACTCTTACAGAGGAAAAAACACATGCTTTACACTAAAATAAAAAAAAAGAAAAAAGGAAAAATTTTTTTTTCTTTTTCAGGATTTCTTAGAATGAGCTAAATGACTATCAGTCACCTGGCATGTATTTCAGTGTTTCCATGTTTGTAAATCTGGCTTATGGAGCATAATGAAGCATTAAAATGCTGGAGTTTTAACTTCAAAATGCAGAATACAATTCAGGCAAACACAGCAAAGTAGAAGCTGCCTGTGGGTGCAGAACAGGAAGCACTAGTAGACAGACACATGTAATAGAATTATATTTGCTCTTGCTCAACTAGATGTACATCAATTTTAATTAACATATTTTATGCTTCAGCTACTAACGTCCCTTCAGCAGTGAGTGGGTTATGTGTTTCCATCCTGCATATACCACCAGCATCACCACCACGTCCTTCTCTATCTTCCCCCTCCCCTTTCTACACAAATGTTGCAACACAATCTGAAATTTCCTCTTTTCTTTCCTTCCTGCATTTCTTACAGGTTCCTTTGCGTCAGAAGGCAAAAAAGAAAAGTCAAGGTAATGAGAGATTCTTTTTTCTTTTCTCTCACGGATTCCTCTGTTATTTTCTTAGTGTGTCTTATTCTTGAGAGGGTGAGGATTTTGTACTGCTACTCAGCTGGTGGAAGGCTGCTTTTTAACTCCACTGATTCTTGAACTGATTCTGAGAAAAATGACAACGGGCTGTTCCTTTGGACTAAATCCTTGTGGTATGTTAATTGAATCAAAGCTGGTAATCAGTGAGCTAGAATCAGCTGCCTGCATAGAGATACACACTAGCGGTTTTCATGTACTTGACATAATAGTTTTCTCTAGCTGACTTAAATAGATGTATTCTTTTCAGTGCAGCTGTGTGAAGGAAAATATATGCATGCTTCTCTTAAAAGGATCAAAGGATGTATTTTTAATTTACTACATCTTGTGTATCTTACAATTAATTAGTGTCTGCATTATCTATAGCTTACTATTTTGTTTCTGAACATCAGCATGCCTTTCAAAAGAATGTGTGTTACTGTCACAGCCATTATAAAACTGAACGACTTCTAAGTATATTTTAAGATATGCTTGGATGATTTTCTGAGATTGCTAAATAAGGTTGACATCTTTAATTGGCAGCAACATCTTTCCTGGTAATGCACTTTTAAGAAAGCAGAACACTGTATTTTTAATGGCACAGGATTCTTTGTAATGAGCCGACGGAGGATATCGTGCAAAGAGCTGGGACAGGCCGATTGCCAAGGATGGCTCTACAAAAAGAAGGAAAAAGGAGCTTTCATTGGCAACAAATGGAAAAAGTTCTGGTGTGTGCTAAAGGAGTCATCGCTGTATTGGTACAGCAGTCAGCTGGTGAGTACAGTGTACATCCAGCTCCGGGTGCCAGACAAACAGCATCTGCTGGGACTGAGACAAGGGCAGCTGTGGTTACAGTATAGATGCACCCTGGAGGAGTACAAATAATGGGGTTTATTTCTCAGTCCTGACATTTCCTGTGATCTGGGAAGTGTATATGTGAATGTGACATATGCAGAAAACTACTTTTTCTAGTTCAGCAAGTACTTGTGAAATGTTAACTTGCTGTCTGTTCTGCCCTGTAAAAAGCTGTTCTTTGAAGTCACTAGTGGTCTTTGAATTTGGAAAAGATTTTCCTGGGTTGAGCAGTTTGCAGACACTTGCTATCAAGACTCAAAACAAGAATTCTTCTTCACTTCTGATAAATTTAATTTTCAGAAGTGTCTCTCCTGTTTTTCTCTCCATCCCCTTCCACATGGAGAATATTCTGTTTATTTGTCTGACTGGTTTCTCTTTTTTCTTCTATTTTTTTCTCTTTTCCTTTCTTAATTTTTTTCTTTCTTCTTTTTTTTTTTTTTTTTTTTTCATTTCAAGTGCTAGAGAATAGCTGGCTTTACTTCAGGCTGGTTCGACTGGGCAGAGAGGATGTCTTGCCCATTCTAGGAAGATTCAGACAGAATTATTCCCTTCTCTTTTCTCTCTTGCACTACTACCTCTAAAAAGCTCCTATCACAATCAAATGATGAAGTGGCAGTGTCCAGAATTAGGGTATGCAGAGGATTGGGGGATGCCAGCAAAAACATAGGTTGAAACTCAGCAGCTTCAGTGTGGAATTGTGGATGGACATCAGGTTCCCTAAATACAAATGAGCTTCTTTGAAAATCAGCATTTCCCAGGCCCAGCAAAAGATGAAAGTTTAAAGAAACCCTTATTAATTCTTAGAGCATTTTAAAAAAAAATCAAAGGCTATCTGGATTGTTTCCACTTTTTTATTTCTGTTGCAGTAATCCCCATTAAAAATCTTGCTAACTGCTTCAGGGAACAAATAAAATAGTTTAAACCATTAAAAAAAGCTTAACTCCTGTGCAGAGTATTCCACATTCTCCCTTTAGTTGTGGGTATAGTGTTATTGGTTTTTGTGGTGTTTTTTTAGGGTGGTTTTTTGTTTGTTTGATTGATTTATTTAATTTTTTGTTTGTTTATTTTAAATCAGAATAAAAATTTTGACTGGTACTTAAAGATGGTGTTAGCTATTCCTTTCTGGGGACAAGTGAAAGCAACTCTGCTGGTCTTGGGCTGTTGTTTTTTTATGATGTTGTGGTAGTCTGATATAGATTTCCTTCAAGACTAAATCAGATACATGCATGAGAGAAAGGAAAAGAATAGGAAAATTAGGAAAGAAAAAAATATTTAAAAGCCCTTTTTTTCCCCAATGCTTACAATATCTTTGCTTGAAAGATATGGCCTGGTAGATATACTCCCCAGCAGCATTAATACCTTGCAAACACTTATTAATATCAGCTGTTAGAAATCTGTGTACTTCTGGGCAAGCAGTTTTGAGAAAGGTGAGCTGGCTGGCTGATGTGTCCTTTAGACATGGGAAGTATCAGAAAGGAGTAATTCTGAGGAGTAATCAAGCTGGGAGGAAATATAAAAAGGCACAACCAGGCAAAGTTTGCCTTCTGGGAAGAGAAGGGTGGTGGGGGAGAGGTGCAAAGCCCTCCACTTCCTTCGGTTGTTGTGGCCTGGCTAAATGCTGCTCTTGGGATCCAGAGAAACCATGATCATGATGGTCCCAGTGCTCTAGACAGCACTCATCCTGCAGTCCATGCCTTTCTGACTGTCACTGACTGCCCCCAAATGAACAAGTGTCAGCCTCATTCCAATTTATTTTATTTGCTCCAAAGAGTTCATAGAGCTTCAAAATACTGTCGGCTTGTGTCAGTCCTGAGTTCTCACCTATCACAGCTGTTCCTTTAACATGCTAGCTGGTAGTGCCTCTTTGCTTTCAACTTCTGCCAACTCTCACGTGCTATTTTGTATTGAAAACTCCAGGTTTCTTTGGACAACTTACAGTGCAGCCTCTATGTAACTAGATTCAGGTAATGTTTGCAGAATGTCAGTAACTACAGGGTTTGGAAAGGACAGAAGGTGTCCTTTGCTAAGACCTGCTTTCTTAAATTTGTGAGACCAGAGACATGCTCAGAGATCTGAGATCAATTAGACCTGATGCATTTTCACAAATGTTTTCACCTCTAGACTGATGAAGGAGAAATAGCAGTGACATATTCGCTTGCTTTCTTGATATTTCTTTTAAGTCTCTGACCTGGCAATAGTACTACCTCTCTGCCCCTGTCTTCAGTAAAGTTAATCCTCAGTTCCAGTGGATCATACAAGATGGCAATCTAAAGTTTGGAGTTCTGTTGAAAGAGGAGTCCTGCTTACCACGTGTCTGAGGCTTCCTGTTATTGGCCCTCTTACAGAGGCTGAAGCAAAAGGTGGTGGTGAAAGAGTGGGGCTGAGGTTAAAGGAACCATGGCACACTGTTTGCCTGTAGCTCTGCCTGACCAGTTTTGTTCTTGTGAGAAACGAGTGTGTTTTGTTTGTGGCTGTGTGAAAACCAATCACTGGTAACTGTAGCATAGCAACAGGGTGCTGGACCTATTTTTCTAATGGAGAAGAGGAAAATAGGGAGTGGGTGGAATTTGTACAGGAACGTGCATCATCCTGGATTTGGATAGATAACCTCAGCTGACATTATGTTCTTGGTGAAGTCTGTCTTCAGGTGCCTCTGAAGCTCTGGATGTTTCTGTTACTCTGGTTTAATTTGCCTTCAAGCTACTCTGGTTCTGGGTCTTTCATGTGAGACAGATGGGGGGACGCCATATAGGACACTCGTGACATTTGCATGATATTTTCTTCAATTTAACATAAGATACTTTGTGAATGCCACAGCTCGAAAGAGAAAAAAATAATAAAATTCTGAGACAGATCAGCAATAGCAGATCAGACACCCTGAGAGTCAAGCTTCTTCATTGAAAGCAAACTAGAGAACACACGTAAATCCATATAAGCCTTTGATGAACTATCTGAGGTACTGCAAGCAGTGAAGTTAGGGCCCAGTGGTCTAGTTAGGCTTGGATAGGCTGCCCTGGAATCTCTCCTCAACACCCTTCCTCTTTATAAAATATGAGGCAGGTAAATTTCTGTTTGCAGCATGGATGCACTCATAATCTTGGGAGGGAAGCTGTTTGAACTAAGAGGAAACAGAAGGGTTGGCTTTGCAATGGTAACACAGAAAATGTCAGAAAATGGATCTGAGCAGTCAGACTTTCTGGGTGCGTACAGGAACACCAGAGTCCTTGGACAACTGCTTTTCATTAGCGTTTGATTCCTTTTTTTGAGCACTGCTGTCTGCAGGCAGCTGCCTTGAAGACAAGCGTTTAAAGAGGACAGTGTGAGATCCTGTCTAATACTTTAGCAATTTTAGTTCTCATACTGAAACCCCAGAGGGAATCAGTACTCCTATAGGAAGAGGGGGGTGGGGAGGGTGAGAATCATCACATATAAACCCAGGTTCCCAGCTCTTTGTGCTTGTTTTGACTGTGTTGGATAGTATTGGCTGGAATGGGACAAAAGACTAAATCCCTCTCTCTGATGGGTCTTTAGGATAGCTTGACTGGTTTTCCAAGTACACCTGAAATAGAGTTTTGCAGAATGTGTTAAAGATGGTTGTCATGGGGATTACGCTGAAAAAAAAAAGATATAAAATTAAAGGGTTGCAGGCTGTGATCTACTGTCACTATTTATCTTTGTGTTTGATTGTGGGGTTTTTCTGATTTACTGCATTTAAATTGCTCCTCACTCTAGCAGCTTTTCTGGAAGCTGTATAATTACAATCTTTTAAAACAAAAATCTTTTACCTTTGAGTTGTAGTTGCCGCTCACATGGGCAAGAAAAAGTCATTGATGTCGGTTGATTGTGCTGAGAGCTTTGGGGACCTCTGGTCCAGTATCTTACACAAATTATTCACAGTTCTATGAGTGGCCTCATTCATGTACTTGGCAGAGAGAAAAAAGACTGAAAAGGTTTGAGGACTGAAGTGATCCTCCAACATCCACAAGGTATTCTGTGGGCAGTGCTGAAACACTGATGAAGCCATGAGGAGTACCCTGATTTGCAGACCGGAGCTGTTCCACAATAATAAGATATTTCATGTTACAGCACTATTTTTAAAAATCTTTCTGTAACATTACACTCACTTTAAATGACTTACTAAATCTCCTAGAGCCACAACATTTAGATAACATATTGAGGCAAGCTGAAAAAGACATTAGCCTCTTTCATTGGATTCATGCATTATGTTTCATAAATAAATTCTTTTTGGAGTGCAAAGCTTTTTCTGTGAAAAAATGGTCACTTTTTTTTTGCCCCAAGCATTTGCAGAGACCGTTGTTATTACTGAAATTATTTTTCTACAACTTAGTGTAGCAAAAGTACAGATTTTTGTGTTAGGCTAGCCTTCATAAAAACCACAAGAGATAAAAGCTTATTCTTTTAAACAACTTGATCAAGCAGAAAACAGTTCGAGGTTCTTTTTACCTGAGTTTTTTAGGGCTATTTTACAGCTTTGCATCAAAATCTCAAGGATGCTTGAGTGAAATGTGTGAGTCAAACAACAGCGTGCTAAAGTCATGTTAAAGATAACATTTTGAAGAAAGAAAGCATTTATGATTTCTATACACTTTTAATGTTTTAAAATTATTTTTTCCCCCAAGAATGACCAAAAAGATGACTTCCACATGTTCTGTTCCTACGGTTTATTTGGAATTCTATTTGCTGACTATAATAACACTCATAAGGTTTTAGTGTTTTGACTTCCTTTTTTTCCTTCCTTTTTTTTTTCCTGACAATTATGGAACTACATACCCATCAAATTCCTCTTTTCTGTTACATAGATGGCGCGTTTCAGGTGTGTACAAGTAGTGCATTAAAAAGTTCACACCATTATCCTCTTCATTTATAACATATAAGAAAGGCCAACCTGCCCCAGACCCAAGTCACCCACTCACCCATCTGATGGCTTATCCAGCTCAGGCCACTGATTTACTGCTGTGCATGAGAGTGTATTCCTTCACACAGGGTCTTGCTCTTAAACTGGGTTTATTGATTCATACTGCAGAGAAACAACTGGCATTGTATAAATCTTTCATCCAACAATGCGTGCAATAGTGACTTTGATACCTCAGGGACTGCTTTTTTGAGATTGGTCTCTGGTGTTCTTAGAGTAGTCTTGGGAATGAAACAGGATTTTCAGTTTTCTTGCTGACCCAATCCAGTAAGTGACCACTCTTTCTGGTACAGAAATGCAGGTAATGCATTCTCTATCTTTAGTACAATGCAGCCCATGAATAGAGCTCCTTCTTTACTCACTCCTACTCATTGGCTGATCCCTATATACTTAGTATACTATGGATCTGGAATGGTAATACTTGCTTAAGGTCTAAGTGATTGACATACACATTATGGAAAAAAAAAAAGAAAGACTTTTACAAAATCTTGTCAATTATTTTTTTGTTATTTTATCTCAGTGAGTTTAGTCTCATGAAATACCAACCTGTGGAATGTAAACAAGAGCTCCTCAAGCCAGCCTCGAACTGATTTTTACAGATACAAATACAATCAGAGAGAGTTAAAAGCCCACAATAGCAAATAAGTACTTTTTTATACAAACATTGCAAAATCAAGATATTTTCAGCCCAGATGTGGAAAAACATCATTGTTTCTCCTACACCTAAAGAAAATAACGAAAAGCCCTTCCACTGCTGCTTTTTTTTCTATGTGTATATGTGTGCGTGTCATGGAGCAGCAACTCGCAATGATGCAAAAAATATAAACCTCCCTTCTGAATGTTTAATACATGTAAATGACAGGAATGATGGTTATGCGATGGTTTATTGTATACCAAAGAACAGATATGCAGAGCTGCGGGGAAGCCACCCACTGAAATATCCATTCTGTATCTGTATTTCCATTCTTGGAGGTTCATACTTCCAAAAATTAAAGCTCAAAGACTTGTCTTGATGAACATCTTTTTATAGTCACATCATATTTATGCATAATGAGACCTGAGATACTGTCAGTCATCTTCATTTATCCTCTGCCTTTGTAATTGTTGTGTATATTTTACCTGCTTTAGCTCAGTGTTCATTTTCAGAATCTTAATGTGCCTAGGGATAGTGGCTGGGTGCAGCAAAAATGGGATTTAGGAATGAACATTTTTTCCAGACATTACATGCTAGAGACTTTTGTCTATATTATATATTGCTCATCTTAGGAAGAGTCCTAGTCTCATTGCAGATGACCAGGTGTATGTAGATAGATGACATAAAGGAAGATGTTTCCACTTCAGATGTTTCAGTTTCAGGCAGCAAGAACAGGAATTTGAGGCTTACTGGTCACCTCAGTTTTGCTGGAGCAACTCTCTAACAGAGGGTCCTGGTCACCTAGAACAGAGATGTCACTGCTCAGTAAACCTTCTTGCATCCAGAAAGGACTGACTGGATATAAACAGTGTACTGTAAATGTCTGCCTGGCTTTTGTTACCTCTTGTACCATGCCAGAAAATTTCTGGGGAGAGTGGTAACTGGGTGGCCAAAACCACCTGAGGCTGGTTTACAGTGTTTAACAACAGAGCTCAGCTGTGTGGGATCATCCCCTTGCACTGTTTCACCTTGTGGGGTGGGAGTAACCTGTATTGCCTCTGCCTTGCTCATGTACAGACATATGTAGGTGATCCTGCAAAATGGTCCATGCTACAATTATGCAGGGGACACCCTCCTCCATTTCTGCTTAGAATCATTTTGTGTCACTTTTGAATTGTATTTTTCAGCTATATATGGATCATTATATGTGGTGCTGTTACACATCTGTGTAACACACATACATGCTTCATCGTGGAACAAATGCTTCTTTATGATTGTATGTAACACCAAGACCTGAAAGGATGATATAACCCTTATTCATCCTTATTAATCAACAAAACCTATGCTCACACTCTGCCAACCAACACTTGCACCAACAAGAGTGGTGGCTTTCTAGCATCCAGGGTTTGCACAAATATAGATCACAGAGGAATATTTCTTTGGTGTTGATCTGTCCCCATGGTGATGAGCATGTATTTTTACAGTATAAAAAGCTGTCAAAAACAAGAACTTGCATGCTAAATATTATTCAGCATTGGAGTTTGCCAGCTTGCTAATTGGTCGATGTGGTGATATTTAATTTTTTTTTTGAAGGCTGAAAAAGCAGAAGGATTTATCAGACTTCCAGACTTCAGTGTGGATCGAGCAATTGAATGCAAAAAAAAGCAGTAAGTTTATCTCTTGTTCCCAGTTTTGCATGATTTTTACAACATTGCAAGGAATGAATCTCAGTAGTCTTTGACAACAAAGCTGTGGGGAGTTCTTTTGTGTTGTATAAATAATGAGATATTAATTGAGCTACTGAAAGGAAACCATATTGCAAAAATATTTTTGAAAAATCTCTGCCAGATGTGCTTTGCTAGAACTACAAATAAAAAAAAATAGATCAGTGTGCCAAATGCTTTTTTTTTTCTTCCTTCTTTTCGTACAGTGATTATGAGTAAGCTTGTAGTCTGTCTCAGATAGCTCCTCTTAGTTGAGGAGGTCAGCAGTGGTGCAAGTAGTGCCACTTCCCTCCAAGTGAGACTGTTCTTTAGGCTTCTGTGGTGCAACAGAGCTTGGGCTGTACTTGAAGCCTTTGGTTGTGCAGGGATTAAAACCTTTGTTTAGCAGGGTGCATATTTGAAAATATTGTTTCCAAACTCCCTATGCAGCACTGACTTCCAGCTGCTTCTGAGCACACTTCAAAGGTTTGGAGGGGTGTTGCTGTTGTTCGAAGTTATAAAGCTCAGCATGATTTTTATTGTGTCTCCCTCAAGAGAAAGCCTTCATTCTTCTGTTCGGGTCTCATGCTGCAATTGCTGTAGGTGTTCTTGAGGTTAACTGTGGGCTGGACTCCTCCAAGGAAAGTGGGCAGCTATTTTGAATATGGGGCACTCCATTTTGTTTTCTCAGAGGAGAGGTTGAGTCACATAGTACAGAACCATGAGAAAATGTCTTTCACTTCGGTGGTTGTTGGCTGGGAGGGAAATGTTCTCATCACTTGTTTGGATAAGTTAGGAAAACCAGTACTGCTGGGTCAGCTAGGGCCCAGCCAACTATGTGTGTGTGCTTCCATGGGACAGTCACCTAATGAGGTACAGAAGAGTGAAGATACACAGTCTCAGGCTTGGACACTATGTTTTAGGTAAAAAAAGGCACTGAAAACTCTTAGTGGTGGATATTCAACTAAAGCATAGTTTGGGGCTTACACCGACAGATTAACTATTGGAGGTAGCCAGGGGACTAACTCCATTTTGTTTGTTTCACACCTGCCATCTATTTGCCTCTTTAATCCCCCCTAAAACTTGTCTTGGAAAAGTCATTGAAGAGTCGGTCACTGTTTGCCAACTGTGTGCCACTTGTGACTTTACTGTGTCACATGTCCCTTCCCGCAGCCATCAGTTTTCCATGCTGTGGGGTCTTAGCCTGATTAATCACTCATGGAAGCTGTTCCATGCCTTGGGTCACTGCTGGTACTTCCTCTGAACTTTTTCAGGCTTGCTTTAATTTTAGAGCTGGAGGAAGCAAAACTGCACACAGTATTTGAGGTTTGGGAATGCAACAGAATTATGTAATGAAACAATGGAAGTCTTTTTTTTTTTATTCTTTATTCCTTCCTTTTTAGTTCCTGTGGTTTATACTCTCTGAATAATGTGTGGCCAAGGAAGTGAGCTAAAAATAGATTAGAGTTTTAAGGGAAGAGCTATATGGATGGACAAGTTAATCTGGACTAATACAGTGGAGTGAATATATATTTTAAATAATTCATTCAGCTATTATTTTTTCTTTCTTATATAAACTAGTTTTCTTTTTATCTCTTATATTTTTCTTTTCCTAAAGTGCTATTAAGATCAGCCACCCACAGATCAAGACATTTTATTTTGCGGCAGAAAATGTTCTGGAAATGAACACGTAAGTAGGAGTGACTGGTCATGTTTCATCCTGTCTTATGCATGAGAACACCCTTTGAAAGTTCATTCTTTCACTGTCAAGTGGTTATTGACAAAGCTATTTGGGGAATTACTGAGTCTGATTTGTTTTCTGATCGCTGAATGGAAGGAAACTGAAGAAATTTGTTCCCTAATGATACTTGAAATCAGAATCATATAATTAACCCAATTTTGACACTAATCTTCCCAACATTTGCTGGTAAAATTCCTTTTGATAGAGAGGTGCTAAGATTTGATAGTAAGTTCATCACCTTGGGAGAAGTGAGGGCTTAATATAGTTTTGTCCCAGAAGTGAACCAGGACTAGAATATAACAGTGTCTGCTTTCAGAGTAGTGCGAAACTGTTGCAGTTGAACAATCCTCGTGACAGATCAGAAATTTGCTTTCCACAAATGCCCAGCAGAAGAACAACCAGATACTTATTCTATTAATGCAAGAAGTAAAAACGGATATGAATGCTGCCATTTTGGAAGTCACAGAGCTATCAGAAAGATATTATTTTATACTGGTCCAATTTTGACTGATTCAGATATATCTCATATCTTCTTTGTCTTTTTTACTTCAGATTGCAGTCTATTCACAATGCTATTGTATTAAATGGCCAAATACTGGACACAAAGTGGTACAATTTAAATAGGAAGGGAGATCCTATGGTAGTCAGCTCAGGATTTTAATCATGGCTCTGCTGGTGATCTTTGTGAGATTCTTCATAGGTCATTGACTATTCTTTCCCTCTATAAACAGGAGACCTCATGCATATTTACTACAATAGAAAAGGAGAGAGTTTGAGAGAATGAGTGTGACCTCCTGAAAGGCCTATAGATTCAGAAATGTACAATACTACAGTAGTGTATGTGCATAGATATAAATCTGTACTCTATAGATGTATGCAGGTTAATATAGAAGGAAAGAATGCATTGCCCTTTGAAACGTGGAGAAGCATGGAGCATTCTGGTGGAGAGATAACCATCCATTTCCGTATTCCTGCATTTCCTACCAGAGCTCCTGAATGGAGTGACAGTTCTTGAGGCAGATAGGGTGAGGATGACTGAGAATGAGGGACTGCTGGACAGGAGTCTTTCTATAGAGAGAGTAACCCTGGTTGAGAGCTAAGAGATGGAAGGATGTTTGGAGAAGGAAAATTAGAGCTAATGGAGGACGTTAGTGAGTGTTAACAGCCAGTTCGTAGCCCAGCTGGAAATTCTCATGTGAGACATGTTTAGTCTCATGGGAGTCAGTGATTGAAACCTACACAGATGTCCCCGCTCTTATACCCCCAGAATGATTTTCTTCAAACTCCACTTTTTGTGTAAATTTCATTTTGGCTTAGAACTATTTCACCTAGTGTTAAAGCAGCTTGCACTATGCTGCACTAATTTCTCACTGTTGCAGCTGATGATGTTTTCCTTTGCAAAGTATAAAATACATGCATTTAATAGATAAAGTACACACATACTCACGCATATGTCAAAACAGACTAAAAGACGTCTGTTCTCTTGGCTCCAGTCCTGCAAATACATATGTGAGTGGCTCCACTGAACTCACTGGAGCATTTGTGTGTGTTGAGTTACTGGCACACGTCAGTGTTTGATGGATCACGACCTTTTGCAACTCTTCATGCGTGTATCTATATGTGCATATACCTACATGTATATCTATTAAATCAACAGTGGATTTATTAATACAATCATTTGCTTCATTAATTTAGCATATACTTGCTATTTTCATGCACACATGAAAAGTAAAGGCATGCTGACTAGCTGCATGCATTTAGCTGGCCAGTTGTTCATAGTTATTAGTGACTTCTCTTCTGTTGTCATTAATGAAGTCCTAGAATTTTTTTAGCAAATCTTTTCTTTTGTTAAGGTGGGTTTTCATTTAAAAAATCATTCTGTTATAATTAACTGTCAGAAAAGAGTCAATAAACCACTCTTACAGAAATGACTTTTTCTGAATTGTTAGGTGGCTCTATTGTTCATACTGCAGTCTAAAACTGTAGTTACTTTGATCTTGCTAGCAAATTTTCTATAGCTTTATTAGAACCAAGATAAAACAAAATGGGTTTGGGTTTCCCCCCCCATCTAGTATTGAATTTTAATTCCTGTCCCTCATACATTCCCTATTCAGGCTTGAGTTTTAATCTGAAAGTCTTGAGCTTTTTCAGCCGTTAAAATGTGGATAGATCTGAATGATATACAGACAAACACGATACACAAAAAGTATATCTAGGGGATGTTTCTAGCTCTAGAAAAATGCAGCCACCTAAAAAGAGAAATTAAAAAAACCCATTACTAGTAGCTTAAAGCAACACAGGAAGTAAGACTTACTAAACCTGAAAGGACATAGGAAGTTGAAGAACAGAATATTATGGTCAAAAAGTCTGGTTTTAAATGACTCAGATTCTTAGATGGTGCTGCAATAGTTTTGGCCAGGCCATCTGACATCATCTTCTACGGCTCCCATGCCTTTGCTTCATCTGAGGTGAAAGGTGACACCTCAATTGCTGGACTAAATCACTGACGTGGTGATATAGCACAAATACTTTTCCTTTAGCTACCACAAATGCAACTCCTTGGTCATCAGTAGTGCTTTTTTTTCCAGGATCAGGTAAAGGAGATGCCCAAGGCAATTAATCCTGCTCACCACAGGGAATATTAGTATTCAGGTAACTGGTGTCTTTCTAGAAGAGGATCTAAGAAATAGAAAATTTGACATTTAGTCTTCAGACTAATGAAAATAGATGTGGTGATGTAGAACACAACTGAAAGGAGCAAAACTCTGTCTGTCTGAGGAGCATGCAAGTACCCCTGACTATATTCCCTCTGTTTCAAACACAGGTGGCTAAGTAAGCTGGGGATGGCTGTAGACCCTCAGGCACCAAACGGGAAGAATGAGGAAGGTATGCTCCTAACTGGTTTCAGTGTGTAACTACATTGTGTTCTTCACAGTTTTTGTTTGACCAAATTTTTGTCAGCTATTTTCTTTCTTTTAAACTGTCATCTTGAGTCTGTCTGCTGTCTGAGCTCAGAGAAACCACAGTGACCTGGCACAAAGTAATCACAGAAAAAGAAAAAATGGTGAGAAACAGTGTGACTGAGGGAGACACTGTGATCTTGTGAGAAGCGTATAACTACTTTCTGGCAGTTTGCTGTCTTGCTAAGCCTACCAAGTGTGAAGAGAAACAGCTGTGCTGCTCAGGGTTTTGAGCTGGTGACTTATATTGCAGGAGCTGTGCAACAGCATAGGAGCTTGCAGGCTTGGGAACAACATGTGCACTGTAGACTCGTCCCTAATGTCTCGTCCATTCCTGGACGTTTCAACAAGATCAGTGTAGGGGAACAAGGGGATGGTAGCACTATTCTGAAGCCTACAATTTCCTTCAGAGCCAGGCCCAGGAGTTCATCAGGAAATGAGTAACTTTAAAAGTTCCCAAGAAATTTATTTACTGTCTTAATTTGCACATTGGCCTAACAGAACTCTTTGATGGGAGTATACCTGTGTTCAAATCACAAATCTGGGCAGAGGACAAAGCAAGTCACCTGTCAGGGCAGTTGGAAAAGCTGCTTATGGGGACACATGTGCTGGGAGCGGTTTTAGAAAGAGAAGTGTTTGGGGTAGTATTATGTTACCAAACCAGGGATGGACTCTAACATGAGGAATATGTGCCATCATTTGGGCTTTTGACCCTCCATTTTTAGAGTATTGGTACTCAATGCCCTTTTTAGAACTGTTCAGGTTGTGAAGGACCTGTCATTATGAAGAAAAAGCTGTTTTTTGCAGTAGTATGAACACTTAGGTAATGCAACCTGTTTTGTCTAAGCACTGAAATGTTCCTCTTTACGTCCCTTCTGCTTTTTCCCAGAATTCAAGATTGTGGTTTATGCCCATGCTTGGGACATGTAATTCCCTTATTGATTAGTTTGATATGGCTTTGTTTATACTCTGGCTCCATTTATACTGTACCATTAAAGGAGCTTTGGGGCTGGTAAACACAGATACCACTGATTCAGCATGTCTCATCAACTTATTTTTTTTCAGTTCACAGTTATTTCTTGTCAGGAAACTTGTTAATTCCCACACTGTCTAATTCCTCTTAAATGCCTGTGTCCTCTTTGAGCCCAGTTTTGTATCAAATCAGTTTAGGATAAAGGGCTATATTCAGTATTAGGCTGTGTAGCAGGAACTGCAAGGTAATTGTACTCAGTGAGGAAGTGTGCAAATATGTTGTCCATGTTTTCACAAAGGAAGGGTTTGATGGAAAATGAGGGTGGCCAAAATTTTATACATAAACCCAATTTTTTTTAAGCTTCAAAAATTGTAGTATTTGTTGTATTGGCTGAATTGAGAATAATAAAACAATATAAAATTAGTCAGTCCACTAATCTTAATTAAAAAAATATGACCAAATTATACAAAATAACCCACTCAATAACCTCTGCAGCTAGTTGTCTGATTACCCTTCAATAACATAACATAGCCAAGATTTCTTCAGCTTTTAAAGCTAGTGGCCCATCTTCCCTTCAGAAAAAGGCCTTCTGGTTCTGGTGTCAAACAACTCCTTGTCTTTTCATGCATTTTTTGTCATAGGTGATCAAGCAGCTGTCTTGAGTGTGGGTGCAGCACCCACTGATGTGCCTGGGTGGATGTGCCCTTGCAGAGGCATTGCTGTGCTTCAGAAAAACGCTGTCAGTACCCACAGTCACTTCTGTTCCTGCTGATCCAATTTTCCCGTCTGTATCACACCTCATAATTCTTCAGAAGTCTTGTTGCTTGTTATGACATTTCTTGTGTATTCATGTACTTTTTATGCATTTTAACACCACCACCCCAACCTCATTTGCTTATTTAGAGTATCAGAAACAGCTGTTGATTCTTTTTGGGGTCTTCTATGTGCCTAAAAGGGGAGCCGTAGAAACAATAAGCTTTTTACTAGGAGTTACTAAAAAAGGCATTAATAGAGTCTTAGAATTTGATATAGCCCTTACTGCAGCCAGTCTCAGTTCTTTGTGCTTAAATGTGCCAGTACATATTTCCAGTAAACAGAATAGCAGCTATGCTGTTCAAAATCCCTATAGTTCTGCAAACAGTATAGGGAGAAAAGGTAATCAGTCTCTTTGCTATCAGTGTTAGAAAGTTCTCTCTCATGTATAAAATTCTTCTCTCTTACAACTTTATTCCCCACACTTTGTGCTTATGAAAACCCCTAAATGACATGCATAAAAATAAAGTGCGTGGATATTAATTTAACTACAAGATGCGCTCATCACAGGTGATTGCTCAGAGACCGTGCTAACACACTTCCTTCTAGTAGTGTGAACCCCTGAAGCACAGCTCTGACAAAGTACTCCCAGAACATAAGCAACCCCTGCCCCCTGGGGCAAAGAGCTGGATGGTTGCTGTTAGCTGCTCCTGGACAGCAGAAGCTGCTGCCGGCAAAGGGAGGGAGCGGCAGTGCGGAGTGCTGGATCCTGGGGAGACTGCAAGGGCAGCCTCTGTTCTGGTGACCCTCGGCGCTCACTCATGTTGTCCTCATTAAGCTCTGGCTTTGTCTTGGCAAACTCTGGTGTCCCCAGCTCAGTCAGGTGGGGATGGGTGCAGTCACTGCGCATGTGGTGTCAGCACTTGCTCCTGTAAAGGTTGCACACGTGCTGGGAGATTTAGCAAAGGAAACCCATCTTTGCGGCCTTTCAGTACTTAAAGGCAGCCTGTAAGAAAGATGGGGACAAACTTTTTGGTGGGGCCTTTTGCAACAGGACAGGGGTAATGGTTTTAAACTAAAAAGGGGTCAATTTAGCCTAGATATAAAGAAGTAATTTTTTACAGTGGCAAAAAGCTGAGACGGGTTCCCCAAAGAGATGGTAGATGCCCAATTCTTGGAAACATTTAAGGTCAGGCTGGATGGGGCTCTAAGCAACTTGATCTAGTTGAAGATATCCCTGCTCATTGCAAGGCAGTTGGACTATAGGATCTTTAAAAGTCCCTCCCAACTCAAACTATTCTATGATTCTATGATCTTGCCCAAAGTTTACAGGCAGGTCCTAGGAATAGGAACCACCAACATACTGCCTCCATTTTTCTGTGTCTTATCAATGATTATCACTTCATTTAATCCACTTTAAAAAAAAAAATGGAGAAAATGTTTTCACCTGCTACACAGATAGGTGAAAGAAATAACAGCATGACTGCCTCTGCTACATATCAAGAGGTATACTGAGTTTCAGTTTGGTTTTTGTTGAAAAACAAAAAACAAAACAAAAAAAGGAAGATAAAAAAGATAAATGGGTTGTATAGCCCTGCAGTATTTTGTTTTTACCTCTGCACATGTACTACCATGCCGTATGTCATGCCTATGTGGGTTACTGCGTGATGACAAAAGACAAGGCTGCTCTGTGGTTTCCAATGCATGATGGGAGCAGTCTGTTTACAACAAAATTGCATCCAAAACCCTAATACCTGTTGCTAGCTCCAGGAAAACTTACCGGTTACAAAGATTAAGGAACTGCCTCTGCTACTTGCAACAGCTCTCCCTAACTTCTACTATAAATGAAACTCTTACTTTAAACACTGCAAAGAGAGGAAAAAAACCCCACCCCAAACCTACTTGTCAAGCTGTCTAGAGTAGTGTTTCCTGTCATAGCAAATTAACACTTTTTTTTAATTAAAAAAAATTTTTAAAAATGTATTACCATTAAGTAATGTAGCGTTACCACAGGTGGGTTAGGAGACACTGACTTGTTAAAGTGTGGTCCTCAGTCCAGAATATCCTGCTTGGTGATCTTTGGTTACCACAGCATTGTGAGGAATAAATGTTTTGATCTAATTCTTTTGCTCATTTTCCATGTCTGCCTCAGAATGTTACAGCGAAAGCGAACACGATGATCCAGAAATAACGGACACGCCACCTCCCCCCTACACAGTCCAACCCTCACCTCCTCCCTTGGTAAGTGTTCCAGTAATTAGCCTGTTTCTTGTTGCAAGCCAGTTGAAACAAAATTCTCTTGAGGTGGTGCACTTTTAAGAATAACCTACAACAGTGTCTGGAAATGTTCATCCTGTGTGCCTGTGAAATGTGGATGCACTGACTGCCCCTGTCCTGTGGCAGAGCACACAGCTGTCACATCCTGCACTGCAGGGAGCTTCACACTGTAAGAGATCAGCTCCTTCCAATGCAGGCATATTTGTCTTGCTGGAGAAAGGAAGGTGTCTACCTCATACACACACTTTATATTTTCTTTACCAGATTTTCAACACAATGCTATAAGCTACTTTTTCATAATATTCTCTTTTTTTCTTTTAAATCCACCCTGAAATTTCTTTCTTTTTGTGCCCCTGGTAGCATCATCCAACAGCTTTGTATTTATTTATTTGAGTGAGCTCTTTCTAAGACTGCTGAATTTGAAGTTGCTTCTGTGGCAGTGAAGAGAAATGAAGGGAAAGAGGCCTCTTCTTACAGCGATAAAATCTGTTCTTTTCCTCTACCTTTGAAAAATAGACTATGAAAAAAGAAAATAGGCATCCTTCCAAAATCTATGCATTTTTTCTTTCTAAGTGTAGCATATTTGCCCAGAATATTCCTTCCTGTCTCACCTAATTTCATAAATTAGAAAAAGCACTATGCAGCCTCGTGTCTAATCAAATTGACTCACCTAATTATTAGCCACATATTGTCCTATTCATCTTGTTTCTATATCACCACTTTTCCCAGTGATCTCAGCTCTCTTATATGTGCTTTAAAACAGGAGATTTACTTAATTCTTTGTCTAGAAATCTGGTTTGGGGTGGTAATGCAGCCCAAATAAGGAATCCTGAGTTCAAACCTTTTCCTTCACTAGCTGAAAGTTAACATCGAGAGGTGTGCAGTAATATACTAAATAGTCTCCTTGCATCTCAAGGAAGGGAAGTGTCTGCTGCCTCACTGGTATGGTACAGGTTCCTATATGGCACAGAGGCAATGAAGCATTAGCAAATCTGAAATAGACAGATGAGCTAGAGAAACTTGTGTGATGATAGGCATTAATAAAAGGAGATGTCATACACAGGGTTGCCTGTCTGACAATCTTTAATTAGCTCACATAAAGCTGGGAATGTATGTCACACTGTCACCCACTTACCCCCCTCTGTTTCAGTCAGATAAGTCAGTCTTCACTTCCTCTCTTGAAACAGTTGTGTAATGTTTATCACTGTAAAACAACCTGTCTAGCACTTGTGGGGTGCACGGTGTTCACTACTGTGTAGAATGTGATTCTTTATGGCCTGTATTAACTAGAAGTAAAATGTGGCTGAGTGGCTATAAATATCAGAGAAAACAAGAACTCTGGCATTATGTCTCCAACAGTTATTCTGGGCCAAGGGTCAATAATAAAGCATTTTGAATTTTATACCTCAGTGTTTTGCTTTTAAGAGACTGTAGATGTTTTTTCCGTCTGCTCCCCTCTGAGTGAATGCTCGCATTTTTCCAGATGATGAGTTTTAAACAGGTGTTGTTTTTTAGTTTTCCATTTTTCTGGCTTCCTGCTCCTTGTTGGTCTGTTGCTGAAGGGGTGACCTCTGGTTGTCTTCTTCCCATATGCTCCTCTTGAGCGCTGACCTCCACATTTTAGCAGGGTACACGCAAATTGTGCAGGCAATTGTGCAAATGCTGAGGGGTCCTGTTTTCTCAAGCGTTCCCTTAAAAATTATCTTCTCTCAAGCCTTTACCTTTCCCAGCTGATGTCCCTTCTTATCCCCAGCTTAAAATCCCTTTCCCTGTGGACAAAGGTTAGTGTCTCCTGAGCAAAGTTGTCATCTTTTCACCCCAGAACTGGCCACTGGAACAAGCTCCAGTTGCTGTGGGTCTGCTGTGTGCTCAGCTTGCTTACAGAGTGAGTAGGAACAGCTGGGTACCAATGCAGTTGTGTTTGACTGCAAGTCAGAGTCTTCTTTTAAATGCCCGATTTAATGTCCCTTTCGCTTCTGGACAAGTGCTGGAGCAAGGAAACCATTGGGAGGATTGGGAAGGCACAGCTTCTATGAGGAAGTCAATTCCAGAAGTGGAGCCCATGATTACCTCAGCGAAGGCTGGTTAAATATTGCTTGTTGCATGTTTATTTGTTGCAGAGTTCTTGAACCAAGCTGTGAGGTCCCAAACATGGTAATGTGGTGGATTTGGGTTGATACTCTGTGGGTACAGTACAGTTGTACTCTGTACAGCTTTTGGTTGGCCTGGTTTAATCTTCTCAAATTGCAACTGGAAGTGAAACTCAACCCAGCATCAAGAATGCCAGAGGCATTGACTAAAGTTAATTTATTTTTATTATTATTTTTTTAATTGCACCTCTTCCTCCTGAGTGCAAAGCCATTTTGCAAAATAGGAATTAGGAGGCCTGGACATTTTGGAAAATCAAACAAATGTTGTCTTACACAGAAAGGCCTCCAAACTTCTTGAAATCAACTCCAAACTGAAAATTATTAATCTGGAAACTAATAGACACTCAGGAGGAGGCTCTGTTACATTTTAGAGCAGCAAACATTTTGCTGTACTTCTAGCATACAGTTTATACTGGCTGTTCTATTCTCTGCTGACTCAAACCATTTTGAAACTTGAAAAAAGTAGTGATCATGAGCTTTCCATGTTCATCCATACTTTTGTATACTGTGGAAGAAAAAAGCAAGTGAGGAACAAGTAAATTTTAACATCTGTAGGACAAAAGTTAAACTGACCACCTGCATTAATTTGTCCATGTGTGAATGGATTTACAGTTCAAAATTCAGCAGATATGTTGAGACAATAGATTGCAGCAATCCCCAAAAAGCAGTTGAGTTGTTTAAGTCATAATTTTTCTCTAAAAAACGTCTAGAGACTCACTGATCTCCAGTGGAATGCTTATGATCTGCTTTTTAAAATATCCCCAAATGGATATTTATTTTTATATGGATGATTGCAAAAATTCCAAAGGAACCACTCCAATAAGTTAAGTAAACATTTGTCATGCCAAAGACAAAAACAAAACACAACACATATGTAGAGAAAAAGAAACACCTTCTGGCAGTCATTTATTCTCACCCACATTTTTTATTTAACACACAATGAAAATGAAAACAAAAATATATTCCATTCAGTGTAGCACAGTTTTAATTCCAATAGCCTTTTTTTGCATGGAAAAATGCCAGGAAAATAGAGGTGATATCTAACATCTTCCTTTCCTGGCTTTGAACAGTTGAAATTAGACCATTCACACCATATAAGCAAGAGCCTTTACCGTTCAGTTGATCTACTTGACTTTACAAATACTTCAAAAAATTTGTCTTTGTGATAGGTGTTCTTAGATGAAATACTTAACGTCACCTGTGTTCCCTGTGGGTGTTTTTAGCACTCACCTGTATAGTTTGTGATGGCTTCTGTCTGTCCTTTGCTTTAGGATGCATATGTTAAGGTTTCCATTTCAAAAACAAAAATGCACCAGAAACACAATGTTGTACTTCTCATAAGAGGAACATAAATGTCTGAGTCCTGCCATGTTTGGGAAAGTCTTGGAGGAATTGTGAAAGAATTAGAGAACTTAAGACTTCTGTGGAACAGCTGAAGGCTGGGGTTGTTTAGCCTGAAGGAGGTTCAGGGGGAACCTCATCGCTCTCTACAACTACGTGAAAGGAGGTTATACTGACATGGGGCCCTGTTTCTTCTACAGCACCTGCAGTGAGAGGACTAGATGAAATGGCCTTAAAGTGAGACAGGGGAGAATTCAGATTAAATGCTAGAAAATTTTTTTCCACTGTTAGAGCGGTCAGGCATTGGAATAGGTTGCCCAGGGAGATGCGGAGTCACAATCCCTGGAAGTGCAAGAGGCACCTGGATCTGGCGCTGGGTTATGTGGTTTAGGGATTGCAGTGGTAGTGCTGGGTTGGTAGTTGGACTGGAAGATCTTAAAGGTCTCCTTCAACCTTGACAATTCTATTATACTATGAATGGCCTTGAAAATTTACAAAAGTGAAGAAACTGTTATAAACAAATGGTACCTGCAACCTGATACTGGTCTTCCTCATCTTCTGAATTGAGTAGTAGTTATATGATACAGCTGTATTAGAAACACAGGAAGGCAAATCTACTCTGTTGTTTTTAATGTAAAAAGGAAGTATACATTACGGTATACAACACTGAATTGCAGAACTTTATATATCATGATCAAAAAAATTGTCACTCTTGGTTTGGTTTATTTGAATAAATCTTAATTTTGGTTTACCAGGTCATAAATAACTATTCCTGAGTGCTCCCTTTATTGTGTTTGCAACTTGTCCAGGTTTCCCTAGCAACACCTTCTCAGTGATTTCCAATACTTTGTCTAGTTATCGTCTGTTTTACTCCTTGCACAGATCTATTCTACATATATATTGAGAACATAAACTTGCCAGAATTGTGGTCTATCAAGTCTGGTATTCTGATACTAGCATTGGCCAGTAGCAGATGACTTGCAGAAGGAGTAAATTTCTGCAGTAGCAAGAAATCTGGCTTTCATATCATGATGATCTCATCACAACTTCTGATAGTTTCTGCTAAGAGCTTCACTATAAGGCTTTGTCTTTCCTCCTCTTCCATTACTTTATTTATCACTGTCAGTTGATTCTGTTCTGGGTATTTGTGTGTATATTTGTGGGTTTCATATGTATTACTTGTATATTTGACTCTCTTAGCTGGTCTCTACAGTGGTGTTTGGTGGGGAAGAAGTAGCCTAGTGATAGTTCTTCCTGTGTGAGTTGTTTTTGGTGACCAGATAATAGTACAAATCAATCAATGTAAACTTCTAGTGTAGACAAAGACCTGGGTGCCTAATCACTTGACTGGGAAGCTAAATACTTCTCAAAACTTTGTTCTTTGTCTCAACCTTCCTTTAAATGGAATTTCAACTCCTAACTAACAATGATGACTGTTAGGTGTCTCTGAGACCTCTCTGGCTGTATGTGTTTCTGTTAAGGCAGGGTAAGAAGTAGGGGCCTATTGAGTATTGAGGGCCTTAGGATGTCTTAATGATTTCTGATGTGTTTCTTGTGAAGTTTGGATCCTTTTCCAGATCATGTGCTGAAGGGTGAATCTTAGCAGGTGAACAAGCAAACACAAATCTTGTACAATTCCCCATTTCCTACCCTTTGTCCCATAACTATCTGTTTTTTCTTTCCATCATTAATTTGCCATCATATTACCTATCAGCCTTCTTGCCTTGGTGAATGATTATCCCTTGAATGGACCAGGTAAAATACATTTTAACTGTACTTCAGTGTACTTCAGTGCTTGGTACCAATAATCTATGCTTGTTGCATTGGTGAAATTGTTGAATGCTTCAAGAAAACTTCATGTTCAATGGCTAATTTGGGGTTTCACTTCTGCACTCTTGGTTAGACCAGTAAAGTGAACACAAATTAAAGAGTAAAGGCAAGTGTGAGACTAGCATGGAAGGCTGCATTCAACACATGATTTTTCCCTGGTCTTTCATTTCTAGACATTGTCAGGTTTGTATCTCTTTTGCCTCTGACCTTCTTGGGGCTTAGTGGCTGAAGCTACTGCCCTGTAGGAGATTGGCTGCCATAGCTCAGGCTTGTTTGAATGGATAATTAATCAGATTACATCAATTTTTGGTCATTTAGCATTTCAGCTGTATACCTATAACATGTAGAACCTAAGGAAAAGAATGACTTGTAAACAATTTTTCTTTTTTCTTCCCCCTCTGCTTTTTTTTTCTGGAAAGCAGGATCAGCAGAAGTCATCTTTCACCTCAACTCTGTCAAGTGAAGCATCTTGTTCTCTCTCCTCTCCTGAAAGCAGTTTCAACTCACAAGAGTCATCATCTTCCTTGGCATCCAAAGTGGTTTATTCCGAGAGGCAGTCCTGGCTTGACCTAGTTAACAGCTCTGCCACAGAAGAGGGTGATCAGCCTTTAACTTTCTGTGTACAGATTCATTCCGATGAGCCGCCAGAAGTAGTCTGTGGAGAAGCGGCAGAAAGCCGGGAAGTCCAGCTTTCCCAACCCAACAATGGATCCCAAAACTCTTACTTAAGTGCAGATGCACATTGTCTAGCAGTGCCAGATGCAACAGGACAGAGATCACTAGCCAAAGGTGAGCTAATGAGAGATGAGGTTTTTGCTGCAGTCAAACAATATGAAAGTTCAGGGGTTTCCTCAACTTCCTTTTCCCTTCTTTCCTTTATGTTCTTCACTGAAGAGTTTTCCAGTGGCACATCATTTTTAACAAACATTTACTTAGTTGCACATTAAATATATAACCTAGTATCTAGTTGGTAGGTATTTTTACAACTTTTCTCAAATTTTACCTGTATGTTAGATTATAGCTTCTGTATATAAATCTAACAGAGATATGGTTCTATTAACTGTCTTTATTTCAATGCAGATGTCTTTTATTCATTAGGATTGAATCAAAATGTTAAGAAAGTGTGTCACAGAACAGACACTCTAAGCAAAATGGAGCATGTGGTTAGGTAAATCTAATTTTAAAAATAAAAGCAGTTGTATTTACTTGAAGTACATACTCCCTATTCGTTTCACTAAGCTTCATTGCAATCAAGAGAAAACAACTGCAATCCTGAATCAGAAAGTCCATTAGACTGGATTTTGTCTAAGCAAATAGGTTTCTGCACAGGTATCCTCCTACTGAAATGAAATGAAAAAGTTGGCATAGTTCCAGAATGTTGTCATTGTTACTGTTCATCACTCTCCTGTGTAGCAAGGCAATCTCCTGCCTTTTGAGCAAAGCTTCTTCATTCTGCATTAAAAGCAGTTGAAGCCTAAGCAGTGTTCATGGTATACAATTAGTCTGCTTATAGAGGTAATACATAAGGAAGAAACAACGTTCTTGTGCATCATCTCTTCCCATGATTCCAAATCCTTGTAAGGACTTCAGATGAGTACTTTGTTGCTGAAAGAGCAGGGTTGCCTCAGCATAAAGCAAAACAAAGATGTATCTAAAAGCTTAGGCTGAAGGTAATGCAAAGGTGGAAAGAAACAGCTCTGGAGTCGTTGTGAACTCAGGGTATTTCTCTGTAGGTGAACATAACACTGTTTGAAAAATGATAGTATAGGCCACATTAGTTATGTTGTCAATCTCCCTATTGTTTTATATATATCAACAGCTAGAACTCCTTTATTTTGTAATTTGTTTTTCTGATTTTACAAAAAAAAAAAAAGAAATTGAGCAAAGTATAGCTTTTAACAAAAATGAAAATTAACTCAGTGTTTTGTGCTCAGCTTCATTATCTGCCTTCTAGGGTGCTCTGCTAGAAAATTCAGTAGCAGTGAATATCAGCAGGAATTAAAACCCAGAGTGAGCATATGTCCTATTTCTCTGTGGTGGAAAAGACTACTATGCTTTGGGAGAGTTATTGCGGAATCCAATTCCCCTCTGGCTTTGCAAGTTGTGAAAAGGCTGGGGCTAGCAGAAAAGGGTTCCCTAATGAAAATGTCACAAAGACATAGTAAATACATCTTTTTTTTTTTTTTTTTTTTTTAATTTTACCTTTTGGGTTAAATTTGACAAAGTAATGCCTTGGAAAACATTATTAGGGACATTCACGTAGATTGTTGTAATGTAGGTCACATGTGGCATAGTGGCTTTAGATCCTGTTGAGCAAGATTCAGTGGTTGCCCTCCAGAAATCTAAATTTTTCTTTAGAATATGCTACTCTGGTATTGTCAGCATTCCTACAACAACGTGTAGGTTAATGTTTTCCATCATAACTGTAAGGGTAACTTTTTCCAGGTGATTGTGAGGTACTTTTATGGATGGTCATAGAATTAGTATGGCACATTCATAATAATTTGAAGTATAGTTTAATAGGCTTAATGATTCTACCCAATAAAAATGGGATTAAATGTAAATCAGGGTACACTTTGGAATATTTCTGCAGTTGGCAAGGTGGTTTAATTTTCCTAAGAATTTTCCTGGGGAAATGAATTCTTGTGTTGCTCACTGCTTAGCTGATGGGCAACCCTGATGGCAGAACACAGAACTATCCTAACCACACTGGTGATGGCTGGCAGAATTCCAGAAATAGACAATTTCACTGAGACAGTCACTATGGAAACTGAATAATCTCACTAGTTATTGTCTGCATCATAACCCATTTTTGAGCAAGTAAGATGTACACCATACACAGGTTTTTCTTTCCTTTATCAGTCTGCGTATTATGGGGAGGGTATGGAGACTGGTGGTGCGTGGAGCCCTCCCCTGCAATGGCCACTGAAAAAATTTAGGAAAGAATTTGCAAGGAGGTTAAGCTACTTCTCTTTGAGAATGAGGTAGAATAAAAAGGATTTATGTAAAATAGCAATTCAGTTCCAAATGATAGTTATCAAAAATGATACAATTCTGGTTCTAAGGCTTACCCACCAAACTCCAGCTAGTTGATAAGGATGTACACAAATACTGTGAGATGAATTCAAGGTGTGGTGTAAAATGTAGCTGCAAAATCTCATGATTTACAAAAACTGGTGAGAACACCTTTGTTATCTGTTGTGAAACAAGAAGACATACCTCAGTGCAGTCCATACTATTTGCTTTACAGACCATCTGAATAGTGCATTTCTGACATGTTTCAGAATAATGAGACAGCATTCAGGAGGAGACAAGTCTGTTTTCTGGTAGCATTTGTCCAGAAATTACTGGTTCCCTGTGTGTAAAGATAGCCCTGCTGTCACTGAAACAGCTGTGTGGTCCTTAATGCCACTCCCCACAGAGCCCAGAGGTGTGTCCATACTCTCTCCTTCTTGTGAAGATTAAAATAATCTGTCACACACTCTGTTTTCTGGCCACATTCTACATGGTAAAACACCATGAGGAGTTTTTGGTTGTAGCTGATGAGAACTTAGAGCTGAGGGGCAAGTTTTCAAGAACTGAAAAGCACTTTCGTTGGCCAAAGTCAGAAAAGGAGTCCAACGTAAGAAAAATTGGTACCTAGAAGGAAGAAAGAGTAGCCGTGGTTTTATGGGTAGAGCTTACCATGAAAAAGTACAAAAATGGTGAAGAAACTTTAGTGATGAGTTACACAATGAAAAGGTTTTCAGAAATAGACAGATGAAACTCTGTAAGAGAAGCCTCAGATTCAACTAAATGATAATGGATTACTTTTTCAACGAAAATTATTTTATGAACTCTGCTAAGCAACTGTGGGTGTCTGGTGCAAGGAGCTGTAACATGATATTTTTAACAAACTTTCCAGCCACTCTCAGTGGTGTTATGAACATTCTCAGGCTTAACTCTCAGCATCAATTACTGGGGAGACTTTTCATACTAGAGAGTAATATACAGGTACAAAGAAGGGGAGTTGATAGGTTTTCTCTTTTGAAATGTGATCAGCATTATGGTTCTACTTACTTTTTGGGAATATTTAATATTTTGGTGTTGAGGCTTGCTACATGCGCAGTGACAAAGGATTCTAAGCTGCCGACGACACAATGAAACTGAAAGATAAACAAGAAAGAGTTGAGAATACAAACAACTGTCTGACTGCGTATGGGCTCTGTATCCAAAAGCTGGCCTTGCTCCCTCTGGGATTGCTAGGCTATCCTTTGTATTTCTTCTGGCAGTCACCAGAATGAAAAGTATCTAAGAGCTGCCACCATTATCATCAAAAAATGTGATAATGAAAGGAAGCCACAGGAACCAGGTTACTGTAAGATAATAGGAAGGTTGGTTTGTATTTATTCAGGAATCTACTACTATAGCAATAAGAACTCTTCTTCCTTGCATTTTATGTGGGTTTTATGGTCATATCGAGTTAATACATCTTGGTAAGGAATTCTTATTTTACCACTTCTGGTTTATTTTACCTTAGCTCACAGCAGCTGATAGAAGATCTAGTGTGTGCCGATATTTTCAGAAACCTGGACAACTTTACAAATACCACTTGAATTTTGTCTGGATTGGTTTTGTGGGAAGGAGTGGGTTAAATAGGAGCTGGATGCATTCAATTCCTTCTGTTCTCAGAACTGACATCCTCTTTCCCTCTGGAGTCTGCCTGTGCCAATAATAGCCAGAACAGACCCTCTGGTGTGCTCTAGCCCTTTTTTTCCTCCTGCAAAAGTTAGAGAAAATGGCTAGATCGTGGCTGAGACTAGTCAAGTGATATGCCTATGGTGAGAACAACTGAGTAGAGAAACAACTGTGTTTGAATAATTATTTTGTTTCTCATCCAAAAAGGTTTAGAAATAACAGTGAAAACTGTTGTGCTATAGTTTTCTGAACTCTCTGAAAAAGAGATACTTATTTGTTTTGTTTCCAGTTCAGTCCATTTATTAAAATTCTATACCTCACTTCTGAGTCCACTATACTGTTATAGACAAGAGCAGCTAACTGTTGGTGGTAACGTACTTTTCCTGTTATTTTCTTCCAGTCTCTCCTATCTTTAGTTCTGCATTTGCCAGTGAGGAGTTTGCCTAATCTATGCTCACCAAATTAAAATTTTTCCTGTATTTTCTGTTTCATAGTTATGTGGGAAATGTGATTTCCCTGAGGTGACATCATATTCCTATTCAAAAGGGGGTGGGTGGGTAGGTAGGTAAGAGCAAAAAATTTTTTTCCTCTGCTCTCCTCAGCTGAGTTGTGTGTTGTTCCATTGGCATAAAAAAATTTGACAGAATCAGAAATAGAGGTGCTGGCAGAGCTACAAGAAACTCATAAGAGTAGCAAGGACAGGAGGAAGAAGCAGATTTTTTTTTCCCCTTGGATTAATACACAACTGGGGATCTGTGAGATCTCAGTTACAGAATAGGAGAAAAAATATTTACATTTCAGCCTGGATTTAGTAAGATATGGTCCCTCGGAGGTGGTTTTCAATGAAAAATGCTCTTTCTGCCAAACATTTCCAATTTCTGTATCTTTACCACTGGGAAACAGTAAGCTTTATATTTCACAGCTGCTTTTCAAAAAGTTCTGGATAGTTTCACTTCTGTAGGCTTAAAGAGCATTAAAGTTGATATTTCAGACAGGCTTCTGTATTGCTGCTCCAAGGTGGGGAGTCTTAATACCTTAATGTCTCCAACCTGTAGCAAGTTGACCAACAGGAGGATGGAAGCTGAAAATTGAGGAGCTGAAGAGCAGGCATGCTGAACCTCTGGCAGCTTGTTCTTGTCTGTGATATCTCCTGTTATTTAGACGGAAATTCCAGATAAGTGGCATCAAGCCACAAAATTATGATTTACTTCCCCTGAAAAGGAATTTGTCAGGAGTTGTGCCTTGCCTGAAATACTACTACTACCCCAACATAGAAGGCCTCTTTCTCTTGAATGTGAAACTATTTCAGTGCAGAATTTCCCTTTTACTCAGGTCAGGACCGGTTATAGAATCACAGAATCAACCAGGTTGGAAAAGACTATGTCCTCTTATCCTATCACTGGTTGCCTGGGAGAAGAGGCCGACCCCCACCTGGCTACAGCCTCCTTTCTGGTAGTTGTAGGGAGTGATAAGGTCTCCCTTGGGCCTCCTCCAGGCCAAACAATGCCAGCTCCCTTAGTCAATCCTCATAGGACTTGTGCTCCAGACCCTTCACCAGCCTTGTTGCTCTTCTCTGGACATGCTTCACCACGTCAGCATACTTTCTAAACTGAGGGGCCCAAAACTGGACGCAGCACTCGAGGCACAGCCTCACCAGTGCTGAGTTCAAGGGAAGAATCACTTTCCCGGTCCTCCTGGCCATACTATTCCTGATACAAGCCAGGATGCCATTGGCCTTCTTGACCACACTGCTGGCTCATGTTCAGCCTCCTGTCAATCCAAACTCCCAGGTCCCTTTCTTCCTGGCTGCTCTCCAGCCACTCTGTCCCCAGCCTGTAGAACTGCAGGGGGTTGTTGTGGCCAAAGTGCAGGACCCAGCACTTGGCCTTGTTGAACCTCATCCCATTGGATTCGGCCCATCTCTCCAGCTTGTCCAGGTCCCTCAGCAGAGCACTCCTGCCTTCCAGCAGATCAACACTTCCCCCGAATTTACTAAGTCCACCCGTTTACTAAGGGTGGACTTGATCCCCTCATCCAGATCATCAATAAAGATATTAAACAGGACTGGACCCAACACTGATCCCTGGGAGACAGCACTAGTGACCGGCTGCCAACTGGATGCAGCACCGTTCACCACCACTCTCTGGACCCGACCCTCCAGCCAGTTCTTAACCAGCAGATAATGCCCCTGTCCAAGCCATGAGCTGCCAGCTTTTCCAGGAGATGATATCAAAGGCTTTGCTGAAGTTCAGGCAAAGTACATCCACAGCCTTCCCCTCATCCAACAAGGGGGTCCTCTGGTCGTAGAAGGTGATCAGGTTGGTCAGGCAGGACCTGCCCCTCCTAAATCCGTGCTGGCTGGGTCTGATCCCCTGGTTGTCCCGTAGGTGCTGTGTGATCACACTCAAGATGATCTGCTCCATAACCTTTCCAGGCACTGAGGTCAGGCTGACAGGTCTATAGTTTTCCAGATCTTCCTTCTGGCCCTTATTATGGACGAGTGTCACATTGGCCAACTTCCAATCATCTGGGACCTCCCCAGTGAGCCTGGACTGTTGGTAAATGATGGAGAGCAGCTTGGCGAGCTCTTCTGCCAGCTCCCTCATCACTCTAGGATGGATCCCATCTGGTTCCATAGACTTGTGGGCATCTAAGTGGCTCAGCGGGCCACTAACTGTTTCCTCCTGGATTACAAGGGTGCAATTCTGCTCCCCGTCCCTGCCTACCAGCTCAGGAGCCCAGTTATCCTGAGGACAACCTGTTTTGTTGTTGACAGGTTTTCTTTTCCACTTTCCTTGTTGTGGAATCTGACAAAGCTAAAAGAGATATACAGTTCTGCAGAATTTTTTCCAGAAGTGCTCTGAAGATTTAGCAGGCTGTGAGGCTTGAGTGAAGGGCATGGTGCAGGATCCCAGGAAGACAGATCCTTCCAGTGGCATTGGTCAACAGAATTACTTATAGTTAGTACTGCCCAAGGCAAGGGAAAAGTCCACAGTTCGTGTGTTCCCCCGATTGCATGTACACAATCATAAGCACTCACAATACGTAATATTCTTCCAATGTGGACATTTGTTCCTCACCACTAATCCTTCGGTCGGTCCTGAGAGAAAAATGAATGTATTTTATCTTTAAAATAGGATGAGATAAAGAAGTGCTGTAGTAGCATTTCAGTTTCCTAACTTGCATGACTGAGACAGAAAGTGCTTAGCTTGAAGAGTGGCTGGTGGGAGAGATAACTTGCAGTATTTTATTCTGAAGTTATTTTAAAGTGTCTGTTGTTAGCTGCGTGACCTGGCTGGAAAGACTCATTCCAGAACAATACTAGTGGGGCCCAACCTGTCCATAATATTAAGATTTTTTTGCCAGTGGAATAGATCCATCATTATAAACCTTCAGAAGTTAAAAAAACCTCAGAGTAGGGTTGGTACATTTGTCTTTGTTAGGCTGACACAGACAATCTGTTCATTTTTACACCAGGGCTGTGACCTTGTATCACTGTGTGTTTTTTGCATATATTTTTAATTTCTGATGGAAAGCAAATATTTTGTAACAATCCAGTAGTATGGTCTAGACACCACAGGTTTCTTTCATAGGAAGAATCCAAGTCACTGCAGCCTAAAAATACATAATTGGTGAATGCCTGTGCCTCTGTTAGAGACTTGCTCCTCCGCAGGTCAGTGCTCTGACTGCAGGTGCAAGCAATACCAAGTTCTGGGCAAATGTGCAGGGAATACTTGAATCTAGAGAAAAACTCCAGTCTGTGCTTAATCCCTGAGTCATGTTGCTTTATTTCTGTTATCCAACATTAATTTTCTCTCATGAGAAAAGCAAGCAAGCAAACTACAGGCAGTGCTTTCTTAGTTTACTTTTGTGGTGTTAAGAGGCTTGTGAAATACTGTAACACACCATTGTGTGAGTGAGAAGAAATATATTTTCTTATCACAAATAATTTTATTGGGTTTGTTGATTGAACACTAAACATAAAGCCTTTGCCCTTCCTCCATTACCTCTCCCCCTCTCAGATTTACAGCATCAATCTAATGCATTCAGTGGCAGCTGCAAGTCTGCAAAATGTGGGCTTTTGCTTTCTGAGCTTGGCTCAGGGGAACTCAGGACACTGAAGTTAAAATTTCAGATAGGTAGCAGACAGTCTGGCCTCAACTTATAGACATTTATTGGCAGACATACTCTGTCAACAGCAACAGTATCTGCTTCTATGCAAAAGCACAATATTAAAGTATTCATTTGTTGCTTTTTAACTGTGGTTGAAGTTCATCAAAGATGGAGACAAAAGTACTGTGTAACTCATACTTGGCTCTGCACACCCTCTAGGTTTTACTCACCCTCATTGTGCAACAGTTTGCTAAAATTCCGTGTAGTTGCTTTACTGTCACTTCCTTTTATCCACCTGATCTGAAGAATCTGGTACATTCCTTTCCTTCTGAAATTATATGATTCTAATTAATCCTTTGGGGGATGAGAATGGTGGAAGAATAAGAAATAAGAGAGGAGTTTAAGTTCAAAGTGTTGAAAGACTGCAAGAGATGAGTGCACATTGCTGGTCAAGTGCATCATCTGGGAACCTTTTGCTGGGCTTTTCTGATTTTGGCTCCATTTTTTTTTTTCTGTACTTAGTGTTACTGTCCTCCTTACAGTCACCCACAAGTGTATAAAGATATCAGAGTACTTAGCATGACAGAAGAGTGCTCATTGAGGGTGTTTTCTCATGCTTGCTGCTTTGTAACCCTTTTAGGACACTGAGGAATGTTGTGAGTTAACGTCAAAAAGTATCTGGAGAAGGAACCTTATGTCCCCTATGGATTGACTATATTTAGAAGTTGCTGGACAGGATTGAAGCAATTTTTTTTTCCTCTTATACACTTTTTCTTGGATAGCTGATAAAGGTCAATTTATCTCTCAAAATGTTAGTGTGTACAGTCCTGATGGGTGATGTCTACAGTAGAGTTCAGCCAGTCCTGTTCAGGAGCTGGCTAAGGAAACAAACAGCTTCTTCATCTCAAGAAAGTAGGCAGGAAACTAGTTATAATTATGAGCCTCATGGTATGAGCCAACTGTTTTCAGGAAATACTACTGCTGTGTATTATGCCTTACACTTCCATTTTTTTTTGTTTCCTGCAGCTTGTTAAATATACAACAGTTCTCCTTTTCCTCCCTCAGCAACGTAATAGTGTTGGAAGTTATATTTAGTTCTTGTCAAGTTACAGTAGGCTTTTTATAACCACACAGTAGTGAAGAATAGGCCAACAACACAGTGAAGGCAAATATTTGTAGCTTATCATAAACCTTTTTTGTAACCTAAATGTTTAGAAAGAATAGGGGTGTAGAAGGATGATGTACTTTATAAAACATGGAAAAGATAAGAAGCAGCCTCCTAAGTGTGCTGATGTGTTAGAGAAGTCTTTTTGGCTGCAACATGAGTGAGCAAAAAGACTTCTTCCTTTTGTTCAGAAAATATTTGCTGACTGAACATGATTTAGAAAAGTAAATGTTTAAAATTTCATTAAAAGAAAAAAGTGCCCAGCCAGTTCAATGGGCATGTGGAGAAGTGCAGTTAGGAAGAACTAGCACTACTACCCTCAGTGAAATAAAAGCGAATGTTATTCCAGTGGATTTTGATGGATTCATTAGTACCCTGAAAACAGCGATAACTTTAAGATTTCCTTTAGCAATCACTGAAGTAGAAAAGCTTGCAGTGCGGACTGAAGGACAAGAAGTGAGTTGCGCAGTCTGTTGCTGAAAAGGGCCTTCTACTAAAATGCCCCTACATATGCCTGGTACATTTTTGGCCTCTGTCTGTTCATTTTTAAGTTGTCTTATTCTGAGAAATGTCTTTACTTCAATTTTCATCTTATTTTATGCTTATTTTATTCTCAGCTCTTTACTTGCTTTTCCTTTCATGTCCTCACTGTCATGGAAGATGGTCCTGCAGCTTGGGAGCCATCAGAATAATTGAGGTGGAGATAATCAAGGTTTTGTTGTGAGGCACTACAAGCAAATTCTCTGCTGCAATCTGTGAAACTCAGGGGCTAGGCATTAAATGCCTTAAGCATTCTTGCTTTAATCTGTTTCCTAAGGACCTTCTCTTGGGGCCCCTGAAATGTTCCTATGTTTCATTTAATCGCTCAATTTTTTTTAAACTCTGTTTTCAGTAATTACCAAAACCTGGCGATGAATTGTCACACCAAATAGAATTTGGCTTGTGAGTCACTAGGCAGAAATGTGATGCACTGTCTGTAACATGTAGGGAGGGGCAAATGGGTGTAGATGCTATCAAAATTGGTTTCATTCAAACGCAGAATTACTGGCAGTTGTACAAAGTCTGTGATATATTCAGAGCATTAAAGCAGCACTCTATTAGTGCAGATAGAGGCTCATATCTGTTTGGATCATTACCTGATTCTTAAAAACATTTGAGTTTGGAAGTATGTCTTTCTGATATGCATTATTACCCTAGAAATTACCCTAAAATTGCCCTTGGTTTTAACTCTGGTACCATTACTTTTTGACTTGGCTAGGAGCCTTCCTGGTGGCTGAATACAACATTTCTGCTATCTGCTGCTGCACTCATGTTCTCAAACCCAATTTACTATTTTCTTTGCAGACCAGGAAAAATATGATGATGATGAGATGGAGAGACTTTACAAGTCATTAGAGCAAGCAAGCCTGTCTCCCATTGGTGATCGTCGTCTGTCAACGAAGAAGGAACTTAGGAAGTCATTTATCAAACGCAGCAAAAACCCCTCCATTAATGAGAAACTCCACAAAATTCGAATGCTGAACAGCACATTAAAGGTGAGTTTGCAGAGCTGGTCAAGGAAAAGCCTAAGAGAAAGAAACAGTTTGGCTGAAAAAAGAAGCTGCATAGACTTCAGCCAAACTCTAATTACATATTTACTGAAAGCCCCAGAGAATTTGGGGTTTGATTTTTTTTTTGCTTCTTTTTGATTACTGATCTGTGTTTTGTTGTTCAATTTGAACTGGAAGCAGAGGCAATAGTTCAGAAGGGACTCTTCTTGCAGAATTTCCAGCCTATTTGGAAAATTTAATAGAGAAAACTTCTCTTAGCTAGCTGGAAAACTTGCAAGCTCAGCTGAACGCACTAAACAGGGGAGCCTTAAAAAAGGAAAAGCAGACAAAGTATGTTGATGATAAAGGACATGAAAATGACCCTGAGCCAAAAAAAGTTTTCCTTATGTGATTATTAGAGAATGTACAGGATGTGCCAAAGTTATCGTAAAAGACCTCCTGTAACTAAAATATTTTTCATAACAAAAGCATCCTGCTTTTAATTTGGAAATATATCTCAAACTGAAGGGGTGTAGGGGTTCAGGAGACGTCCCATAAAAGAGCTAGTAAATCTGTCTGGAATATGGGGATTTATGATGCCGTTTACTCGCCAGCATCAAGCGTCAAGGGATTTCAAAGCCTGCTTCTGAATGGTACTGAGGGAAACAGAAATCTTAACCATAGCATTTATATGGTAAGGAGAGGAAAGAATGAATGCAAACCCAATGCTTTACTTGTTTCTTTTTGTATGCATTAGAAGCAGGAAGTGAATATCGTGTTTCACATGCATGTATTTGACTTCAAGCATTGTAAGCTGGAGAAATGCACATAAAATGGTTGGTCTTGATGATCTTAGAGGTCTTTTCCAACCTTAATGGTCCTATGATTCTGTGATTCTAAAAACTTATCCTAGCAGCGCAATCATTGATTTCACTAGTACTTGCAATGGGAGGCTTGGCTTTGGCACCTCTGCTTGTGTTGAAATTTCTGAAAGACACAATTGAAAAGGCAATTGGGAATTTAGGCATTGTCCCTGGTTCCATATGAGACCTGATGAAGTCTCTCCTCAGTATCAGAGAGTCTTCAGTGGTATGGCAGTGACTACAGCAGTATTCATTTGCATCAGAAATGAAGTGAGCCCATCACATAACAGAGAGTTAAAAAATATGCCTATTTTATATCATAGGAAGCTAAATACAGAAACATTCTGCAAAATTTTCCCTGATGGGAGCTTCACTAATAAATCTAAGAACCAGTTAGTAAAAAATGGAGTTGTATTTTGTGAGACAATCACTCTCATCACGGAGTTAAATGGAAGCCTTACTGCCAGACATGAGCAAGGAGGACAACCGTGCATTGATTTAGCATGGGAGTATGTATAAGTTGTGATTAATAGTGCTTATAAAGTGAGTCTTGTCTAACACTTGTGTTTAATATGGAAAACTCCTTTTTGAAGTGGTCATAATCTATAAAATGTGTCGATTTTTTTTTTTGCTTTCTTCAAACTAAGAAACTGGAGTATTGACCGGAAAAATGCAGCACAGACACAAACAGAGTTCTGTACACAGCAGTGTGTAAATTATCCTGTCTGAAAGGCAAATGCCTGCTGTGGGAAAGTGCCATATTCTTTACATCAATGGAATTATGTGCTTTTAAAGTCTATTTTCTTAACATATAGTAGAGACATAAGATAATTGGAAATGATCTACTGGAAATTTAAAATCAGGATTTTTTTTGCTTCTGTTCCATATGTACTCTGCTTAAATTAAAACCCTATTAGTTTGAAAAGTGACTTATGCAAGTTTCACTGCAATTTTAATTTTTGACCTTTGACTCCACATCTTTAACAACAGATTAATGTTGCTGCCACAATATATCATTAACAAAACATGCTTTGGATACTTTGTAAGCTGTGTGCAAATGCATCACAGTCATAGTGAATGTGGGAAATAGATTTAGTGCTACAGGAAAAATTCCATGGCGTGACTTATTGCCATCAAGTTTGTCCAGTGGAAATACTCTTCTCTCCCTTCTCCTTCGTTATCTCCACTCTTCTTCTCTTAGGCTAACTGAGCATTCCTCTGCATCAATGCCAGCAGTCCTCTTACAAGGGCTGGCACTGAACAGCTGAACAAGCTTTTGTGTTTAAAAAGGAGCTAAGCCATCACAGAGATTAGAGCAGTTGAAAGTTCATGACAGCAATAGTGCAATATGGATGTATAAACAGCTGATTTCTACTACCAGGAAGTGAAATAAATGTGTGGAAGTATTTTCAGGTTGTTTTCAAGGCAACCACCAGCACAGTGTCCTCAGGTGTGATGAACTGGTGGCAGCAGAAGATGGTTAGAACTATTCCATTGCTTTCACACACAGACTGGAGGGATGGAGCCAGGAAAAAGCAGTTAAGGTTTGTTATTGCAGCATGGTGCCTTTATGAAGAAATTATAGCTGCTAACTAGGGTTTCTCTATCCTGTGGGCTTCTCTGTCCCACATGGATAGGCCAAAAGGGCTGGAAAAGCAAAGTGGTTCATAATGTCACAGCATGTGATGACACCAATGAACATCAATATGTGTAATGAAGACATAGCCAGGCTATTTTCAGTGGTGCCCAGTGACAGTACCAGAAGTTATGGGTTCAAACTGAAGCACAGGAGGTTTCCTCTGGGTATCAAGAAACCCTTTTTTCTGTGAGGCTGACCAAGCACTGACACAGGCTGTCCAGAGAGGCTGTTGAGTCTCCATCTTTGGATGTATTCAAAAGTCATCTGGACATGGTCCTAGGCAGCCTGCTGTAGGTGGTGCTGCTTGAGGAAGGGGGTTAGACAAAATGAGTTCCAGAGGTTCATTCCAAGCTCAACCATTTTGTAATTCTGTGACATACAGTGTCTCTGTATCCCTATATCAGTGACTGCTTATGTCTTGCAAGAGAACCAGGGTGCCTGCAATATATGGTCTGAGCTGTTCTTGCCTAAAAGTACACACCAGATTTATTAGTGGTGGTAGATTTATTAGCTGGTGGGAGATGGCAGCCACATGTACTCTAGCCACTCTACTGCCAGTGCACAAATCATATTCAAAGTTATATTCAGTCTAGCTCCCAGAGAAGAGACATTTATAATGTGACTATGGAATAAGTATTTTTTGAGAAAGTGAGAATTGGTTTGACTTATAGAAATAAATGTTGTCGTTTCTAGTTTTAGCGAGTACTAACTTGTGAGACAGCATAACAATGTGTAATTTTCACATGAATCTTCCCTCGTGAAGTTTTGCTAAGAATCCTATAAAAAAAATCTAGATGAAATCATAACTTGCTTTCAACTAGGATGGATTTTTTCCAGCAGACTTAACTTTGATGACCTATGCTCTTAAAAATGAGAACAAGCTTCCAGGAGGATGGATAATTTGCCATCTCTTTGTGACATGGTTCTTTAATGCTCCCAGACTGTTTTTGTTATGGACAATGAGCTTGACAGTTTCTGTGGGAAATAACCACTTGTTTTCTTCCTAGTGTAAGGAACATGACTTGGCCACAATTAACCAGTTGCTAGAGGACCCGAAGTTGACAGCACTGAAGTACAGAGAATGGAGGAGGACAAACATCATGTTGGTCCAAGATATTTATCAGCAACAGGAGATCCTGAATGTGTCCACAGAGAACGGTGAGGAGCAAGAGATGACTCCACAGCTAATCACTGAAAGTGCAATATGATCAATGGTTCATGGCAAAATTTTTCTCCATGGGTCTTCATGTACAGGGACTTTAATATGCTGTATCTTAAGGTTTGTTTTTTGCAAGTGTTCTTCAGAAGAAAAACAACCCCTTCTCCAAACTTTCGATTTCTCTTGCGAAACGCATTTCATTCCAAAAGAGTAAATGCCCCAAGTTAAAAATGCATGCCTGAATCATCTGGGCTGCATGTCTAAGAAGACTAATGAAGCAGTGAAGAAATGTTTTTCAGTCTTTGGAGAAGAAAATTATGGATGTCCAGTTCCTGGAAATCACAGAACTGTGTAATATGTCCCATATAAATGTGAGATCCTTGGGATTGCTTTAACCATATGACTTACCTTTAAATGAAGCTAAACCAATACCAACAGGATGTAGTCTGCTCTGCCTTTTTACCCTCTAAGGTGACCTGATATATGCATTTTCGTATCTTCATTCATTCACTTTCATCACTGTACCAGTTTAAACTGAGACAAATAGAATAGTAATTATGCATGAGTTTATACAACAGACAGCCACCAGGCACCCAGTTTGGGCCCTGCCTGATGTTCTTTGAGTTTCAAATTTATTTATGGTCCAGGCCAAGGCACTGTCATTCTACATGAAGAAAAGGTCTCTTAATTTTTGCTAACAGGTAATTTACTCTTCAGTGAGACAAGTTTCAACTTTTCTTATGAACTTGGCAGAATTCCTTGGAAGATTCTTTTCCTCATTCTTATTTTTGACAATTGGGAATATATAAGGTACAAGTTCATCCCAGAGTCTTACTTGGGAAGGTGATCAAGTTCACAAGGCAGAAGCTAAATAACTAAATTCCTAATGTGGACCTGAATGTATAAAACAAAGCTGCAAATATTTTTGTAAATATATGTAATTTTATGGTTTATGTGAATGTGACTGTACTATATATATGTTTTATTTATATATTTATATATACTTAATTTCCTAATATAAATAGGCATGCATGGACCAAACCCACCCACATGCAAGTGGGTATAGGTTGACTTCAAATGCCTCTTTGTTTTTTGTTCCATTATAAATCACAGTAATGGCTCTACAACTGAGACTACCTTGAGACATCTGATTTAACTTTTTCTTCTGATTTTCTGACTTTGAATTTTAGATGAAGAAAATATGTGCAACTTATGGCCAGAAAAGAAGTTTTCTGGAAAGTTTCAGGATTTCTCTTTGGGGAAACAAAAATTAGAGGTTTTGCTGCAGGATCACATATTTTTGGCTTCATTGTCCTCAGTATAAGGTTTAGGTTTTTATTCTTCCCACCTTTTGCAGGTGTACAAGTATGAGGAATTTTGCAGAGTGCTGAATTTTGAAAATCTAGAATTAGCCCATGTAGTGGGTTTCTGTGGCTGGATTTTGGTAGCCGGGGAGGGGAGGGGGGGTGCTACAGGGATGGCTTCTGTTAGAAGCTGCCAGAAGCTTCCCCTGTCTGGCAGAGCCAATGCCAGCCAGCTCCAGGACGGGCTTCCTGCTGCTGGCCAAGGCCAAGCCAATCAGGAGTAATAGTAATGTCTCTGTGATAACGTATTTAAGAACAGAAATGTAATGAGTAGAAAAAGTTCCAGCCAGGAAGAGCAGAGTGAGAACATGGGAACACCAAGGTAGACACCGAGGTCAGTGCAGAACGAGGGGCAGGAGGTGCTCCAGGTGCTGGAGCTGTGGCCCCTGCAGCCCGTGGTGCAGACCTTGGTGGAGTAGCTGTGCCCCTGCAGCCCATGGAGGACCATCGGGGTGCAGAGACCCACCTGCAGCCCATGGAGGAACTCACACTGGAGCAGGTGGATGCATGAAGGAGGCTGTGACCTCGTGGAAGGCCCAGGATGGAGAGGGGTCCTGCAGGAGACCTGCGGCCCGTGGAGAGGGAAGCCCACGCTGGAGTAGGTTTTTCCCGGATAGGACTCATGGCCCCTATGGGGGACCCATGTTGGTACAGCTCAATCATGAAGCACTGCACCCCATGGAGGAGTGACGCACAGGACAGCAGTTTGGGAAGGACTGTTGCCTGTGGGATGGACTCACGCTGGAGAGTTCCATCAAGAACTGTCTCTCGTGAGAGGGACCCCACGGGAGCAGGGGAAAGACTCCTCTTTCTGAGCAGTGGCAGAAACAACAACTGACTGCAATCCCCATTCCCCATCCCCCTGCACCACTGTGGGGGGGAGGAGGGAGAACATGGAAGGAAGAGGGATGGGGGGAAAGAGTTTTTAAGATTGTTTTATTTCTCACTCTTTGGCTCTTATTCTGTTAGTAATAAATTTAAGTACTATCCCCATTTTGAGTCTGTTTTGCCTATGAAGGTAATCAGTAACTGACCTCTCCCAGCTGTTATCTCAACTCATGAATCCTCAGCCGTTTTTTTTTCTCTCTCCTCTGTCCAGTTGCAGAGGGAGAGTGGCTTTAGTGGGTTCTTGGCATCTGGCCAGGGTCAACCTGCTACAGCCCACCATTCTCAAATGCCACTACAGGAACTGTGACAATCTTCTGTTGGCTATTTTATAAAGATATTCTTTGTCATTAGCTTTCAACACAATTTATCTTTTAAAGCAAAGTACACTATAGAGATGCAGCCATTGTCACCTGTCTTTATACATTATATGTTTTATCACAGCTTGACTGAGAAAACAAAAATTAATAGTGCTAGTGAGAGCACGTGAAATCTTTTCCATCTGTGTAGTGATTAGTTCAATTGTTGATACTGCATTTTTAATACTCACTAGCTTTTCTCTTAAAATAGAGACATGGAATTATGTCTCAGTGCATAAAAAATGGCAGCTAGGGCTATGCTGAGTGTGAAAACTGAGGAGCAGACTGCAAACTATAAGAAAGGGGAAACTGAGGGAAGGTTGTAGACTCCTTTGATATTGGCTTTAGTGGAAGAGGATCAGGGAAATGGGTTGAATGTAGAAGCAGGCCTATGCTTGGTATAGCATCCCTGCCTCAGGCATAAAGGGGTTTTGGAGTTTGAGGGTAAGGACTGATATTGGGTCAGGACATAATAATTGGGATTGGTCTGCTAGTGGGGAATAAATGTTAGCTGAGACCTGGAAGTAGGTGACAATTACTAAAATGGGAAGAAGATACAAAACCCTGTATGGTTAAAAAACTATTGTTTTCAGGAAATCGTCATATGAGTGGTGATTTCCTCACTTCACTAATTCTAACTAGAAGTTGACAGACATTAAGCAAGCTTAATACCTAGTGCAATTTGGTTTAGAGTAATTGCATCTTAAATACTGTGTCCATTTTAAAGTTGGGGGTTTTTTGTTGATTTTTGTTTGTTTGTTTGTTTTAATCTTTCACCATTCACATTGACGTGATGTCAATTAACTGCTGAGAGCACGCTGAAAATTAGGAGTGTAGGGATTAATCTGCTTGGTCCATCTCATTTGTAACTACTTGGTGCTGAGTAATTGATAAATATTGGAGGTCAAATTACATGTACATTTTCTATCATGCATGCGAGTTTCTCATGAAACGAAGCATGTAAACACCATTTTTCTTCAAAGCATCTTCACTTAGGTCTAGAAAACAAGCACATATTCAAGTGGCTTGTTGAGCTGGGCCAGACAAGTCAGTGCCTTGCAGTTCTGAGCAAAGTCCTAGTCAACTCGATTTGCTGAAGTAGATTTGCAGTATACAAAGGAAAAACACTATGTGGCCTGTACATGTTGTGTTGGCTCTTTTCACACTGTGCTTGCATAAGCATATACAAAACAGCTTTCCAAACAGAGATAGACAAATGTCCTTGGACTGCCCAAACTCTACTATTGGTTCTGACAGATCACGTAGCCTAAAATAGCTTTTAAATTACTGTCTTTCAGATGGTCAGTAGATACTTATTGTTGAACTATCAAGGTTGTGGAGAACTGCTGAGAACGTGCTGTATCTCCCTCTTAGAAAAGAACAGAAAAGTCTTGAATGGGCTTACTTTAATCCAGTTATTATTTTTAACAAATTCCTGTGTTCAAGAAAACAAATGTATGAGTTTTATGCAAGTACAGTGCTGGAAGCTTAACTCCATTCTCTCCAACTACTATTTAGACCCAAAACAAATGGAAAGCATGGAAAACATGAAGTGAAAATTGCAGTAAAACAGGATTAATTTTCTAGCATTGCTAATTATTATGACAGCTTTCACCTATTGTTGGGTTCATCACAAGGGGCTGCGCAGCACCGTGAAAGGCACAATCGGAGATAGAAGCGTGCACAAGCTGACAGCTACAGCCAGTGGAAGCAGCGGGGCCCCACCTCAGCAAGAGAAATTTGGACTACTCCGTGCTCTGCTCAGTGATGCTTGGAGTAATTGGTATTTGTCAGGCTGGATTTGGAAGACCTGCACTATTGACTCATAGTGTAGGGAGCTGTGCATCCCTAGTGTGTGAATGTCCGGAATTCTTTAACCATCTGCCTCACAGGACTTGGTTTTTGTACTTTTCTGGGAGAAAGTGTGTGTGTGTGTATGTGTACACATGCACAATCATTTCTCTGTCAGTAAAGCCTTTTGGTATTGGTGCATTAAGTCCAGCAATGCAAAGTTTTGAATTACTGATAAGAATATCTAATTGCAACTGTTTCTGCAGCCTATCTCTGGTAGCTTTTTTGGAAATTGAATCTCTCTCTTTTGGTGGTGTAGATCTCAGGAGCTACCAGAATGAAGTGGGATCATATTTCCTTTCCTTTTCTCTTATGATCGGAGAGATTTCATGTAGGAATTATAAATCATTTCTGCATATAGTTCTGATGATTTAATCAATACTGAGGTTTTACCTGGAACAGGAATAAATAGGAATAGATAATATGCTACTTTTCTTTTTTTCGCAAATAATCTTAATTTTGGAGGAAGCTCTTGGATGGAGAGAAAAGGCTGTTTTGAGACAGCAAAAGAGAGAGGAGAAGAAAAAGTGCGGTATTTAATTTAAAACTCTCTAGATATTCAGCATTTAAAATTATTTCTAACTTGGAAAAACTATAGGCATGTTGCACCTATTGTGTCAACCTGTAAGCTTGCAGGTCTATTACAGATTTAATATGAAAATTTGGGTTTTTTTAACTCTTCAAGTAGCAAAGGAGTCCATGTAAGCATAATTCTATGTGAGGAACTCCTTGTTTTGTGGTTGGGGTTTGGGCTTTTTTTTGGTCTTTTGCTTGTTCAGTCATACAAAAGTAACCAACTGTAACGAGGGCCTGGGCTTACTTCATTTATATGAAACATGTCTTTCTGTTAACAGGAAGCCAGAGTGGTTTTCTTACAGTAGTAGAGACAAAGTGGAATTTCCTGTTTTGTGTGTGGCATTTCAAAGCAGCAGACATTTTAAGATGTTAGTGAGCATTTCCTTGACACTTGAAGATTTATACCATTTTGTTTTGCTTCAAGCTGCAGTACTCTTGCATTTTTTAAAAACTGGCTTCATTATGAACTGAAACAAAAATTGATGTGAAAAAAGGAAAAGTAGAACAGAAAAGCTCTGAGCTAAGATCAGGCTGAAATTCTCATCTCTGCATAAGGTTAATAGGAGCTAAGCTTGCCAAAAACTGAGCATTTCAACACTGACAAAAGATGGTAAGGTGTTGAAGAAAGTACCACATTCCTTGAAATTTGCCATGGGAGAAGTTCCAACACCTGTCTGCTCTGGAAAAAAAATATTTTTCTAATTTATTTCCTCTTGGTAAAAATGCAAAGGGAGTGGTTTATAAGCTGGCAGTAAGTTAAAAATGACATATGCATGTAATTCATTGATAGTTCAGCAACCTTGATGTATGATCTCAAAATGATTGATTTTAGATGACTCAGCCTATAACACAGAAAATCCATTTCTTTGGGAAAGCATTGTAGCTACCAGTGTCTGAGGCTTATGCACCCCATCTGGTTCATTTTGAGGATGCAGGTATACAGCATTTCTACAAGGAAACAGCTTGTGTCATCATACCATAGCTTAGTAACCAGTCCCTGTGTCCTAGATGCCTTAGGACCTACCCAAATTATTCTGACAGTTGAAGCTGCTTATGGCGGTTTTACCTTCTCCCACACAAAAATAAAAAAGGATATGAAAACACATCTCTTGCTCTCATGTGAAAAGAAACTAGCACTGCTCTAGCAAAGATTCAGGTAAGTCACCTTATTTATGACTTTTTAGCAAAATTACTCACCTTGTGAAATGCCATATGTGCATACTAATAGCAGCGCTCTTGTGCAAAGCTTTCAGTGATGAGAACTGGCCGAAAGCAAGTATGAGTGTGCCTATTCCATTACCCTCCATGTAGAGAGGAAAAGCCATGCACAGAGGAATATTTGCAAGGATATCTGTTAGGCAGGGGCAGCGCCTGCAGCACCATGAAGGTATATGGAATCCCAGTTCGGTAGTTTACCTGCTATTATTTTTCTTCACTGGTTTAAAACTCACAGCACAATGTTTGCACTCAGCGCTGCCTTTTTACTGCTTGTTGCCCACACATGCGAATTGATTTTCATGGAATAACACACACATCTTGCAGAATGAGAGCCTTATGTTTGCACTTGTCAATTAAACACTGAAATGAGAGAATATTTTCCTCAGCCTTTTTTTTCCTTTTCACTGCAGATTTTTGAGTTTACTGCTATATAATAAAATAAGGTTTTGCTGGTTCTTAAAAAAACAATATTACTATTAAATTGTATAATCTGGAACCAGGAAGAGTCAGTGAATCATTTGACTGAGGAATGCCTTCCACTAGTTGGCAATGCAATTTTTGAAACTGCTGTTAAATTAGTTAACTCTCTTTAATTGGTTATTGTAATCACCCTTTAGAAAAGTTGGTCTCCTCTGACAGGAAGGGATGTTCCTGAATTATTTTTAGCTCACAGAGAATTTAGCTCAATTAAAAGAGGCTTGGGACCTCCCAAGGTTTTCAGTTTAGCTGGATAGGCCAGCCAGGTAGCAGTACCGTGAAGATGTGTTTCCTAGGAAATGAGCTTGTCCTAAGAGCTCAGCTGCTGTTTCTTCTTTGAAGGAAGAATGTCCCTGTCCTCTCTGTTCCCTCAATCTATGATTCTATGAATCTCTTACATGCTCCCACTGCTTGCCTAGGGCTAATCTGCTTGTCATTTGGCACCTCTGTCAGCTCAGCTGAGTCACGCAGCAGGGAACAGGCACAGCAAGCTGGATACTCATCTGCGGTGATGATGAATAAAATTGCCTTATGGAGAGGTTCAATGCCTGACAGAGTCCTCATAAGGGAGGCAGCTGGATTGTGTAGGCAGAAGCAGAAGGAAGAAGAGCTGAGTAAGTGGGAGGGAAGAGGGCGACTTTTTCCTTTTTCCCTGACTCAATTTCCCACAAAGTTTTACCTTTGCTTTCACTAAGCAGTGATTTCCCCTTTTTCCCCCTGCAACACAGGGAATTGTGAAGACAACCTGAGACAGCAGTTTTCATGTGATCTCAGCCTGTGCTATTGCTTTCTGCGCCTAATGCATGGCCAAACATTTTGTTTCTGGGCCTGAAAGCCAAACTCTGTACAAACTTCCCAATGATACGTTTCCTTAGGATCCTTCCTGGCACACTTGCTGTGGGAATGCTGACTGGAGAGAGGCAGCGGTGGGGGCTGGGGCACCATACGTCCACCCATTTATGACACCGCACCTTGGGTTGGGCTGCCTCTTGTTTTACACTCTCTTGTGGTGGTACAACACATAAATGCTTCCAAAGTTTTATAAGAATAGAAATGAGTTGTTCATCATGATTTGGACATTTGACTTTTGTCTGCTTAAAAAAACTGCTGAGCTTCACTGGGCTTCCTGACATTCCCTTATGAGCTTGGGGTCAGCATGTTCACTGGCAACACAGAGGGCAAAGGCATGATTCCTGGCATGTGATCCTATCTCATCACTGCATATTTTGGAATGGCTCAGTCGTCATTCTTCTTATATTACTGTGTCTTGTTTCTTACTGCTGGAGGAAAGTACCTACTCTCAGTAAGAAAGTTCCTGTACTATCTTCCTGTGTTCAAGAAATATCCTAGTTGTCAGTAGGGGATATTTAAAATTGTCTGACAGAAGCCGTGGCAGTACATGGAATATCGTGTATGGTGACAAACTGCTCTGTTATTTTTAATGGTGAAACGTATCTCTCCTCTTTCCACTTCTTGCAGAGTGGTGGCTGTCTTGGGCAGACAAACAAGTTCGTGTACTGCCGATGGGAAAACACAGCTTCTGCAAATGTCTCAGTATGTTTCTGATGGGGAAAACTGATCCCTCAGCACATCCTACTGGCTGCTGGTGAGACAGCAAGCAAGGGTGAAAATCACAGGTTTGTATGTGAGAGGGGAAGTAATAGTGTTACTGCTGTGGGTGTGATGGTCTCAGTCCATATTTGAGCACGTTTTGCAGTGAGGTGACAGCATTTGCTGCAGGTGGAAAAATGGAGATGCTGTCTGGCACACCAACCCCGCTCCAGACCTGAAACAGAAGTAGTAACATGAAACCAAGCTCAGTCTGGGGATAAAGATGCTCTGTGAGGAAGAGCAAGGGAAGACAGGCACAAAGAGAGGAGAGGTGGTAAATCAGAGAGGGTTTGGGAGGGGGGGTGGGAGTGGGGAAGGGGTAATTATTGCCTATGGGAAAAATGAGTGGCATGAGATCAGTGTAAACCTACAATCAGCCATACAAGAGAAGTCTCAGAGGGGATGATTTTTAGTAGCTGGTTATTTAACTTCCAGAAATCTCATCCAGCAACTTATGAAAGCTGTTTTGCAGAGCACCCTAAAAGATAAGGACTGAAAGGTCATAGATTGTTTTGTGGAAAATGCCCCCATGCTGCATTTAAGGACCATAGTGTGTTTCTGTCTCTCGTGAAATGTTCTGCTCAAGTCTGGTAAAACCCCAAAGGCACCATCATGGTGTGTTGCAGGAAAAGAGCTGAAAAGTCAGAGGCATCTCCAATGTCCTCAGCCCTTGCAATGGCAGCCATGTCTTGGTAATTGACAGGCCTACCTGTGCTCTTGGATTCCTGTCATTGAAATAGAAGGTATGTTTCTAAGGTGTGTTTTACTAAATCTTATTTTTATTACAGACAGTAAATTCAGTTCATGTTGACTAGCACTTAAATTCATAAATTACAGTAGCAATGAAGATGATCCTGACAGCGATGTCCTTTCCTGTGAAATTTGGAAATTTTGCTCTACAAATGCCAGGAGGAGTCCTAAATAAGATTTCATACTGTTGTAGAACACACACACTACCTTTCCAGATAGATGTGATATTTCATCATGAGCATAATTTGTTTTCTGTGAAATAATTTATTGTATTCATCTTGCTGATGACAAGTTGAGGCAATTTGGGTGACTGTTTTTCTGAAATGTATTTTCTAACACCAGAAAAATAATGACTTATGGTGTTAATATTATTTGGAAGAGGCAGATGAGAGTCTTAGGACTGAGACAGCACACAAAGCTCAGCACTTTGGAGACAGTGACACAAATTATGTCTTGAAAAGAGGATGTGGGAATTTCACTCATTAAAGAGAGGAAGGAAGCCTGTCCCATGAGGAATCAGAGGAATGATGAAGGCAGAGTTTGTGTGACAGCAATGCTCATACAAAAATTGGCATGTGAAGTAACCCCTGGAAATAAAGTTCAGATGCAGTAAGGTATTTACTGGTGTAGGAGCACGGCTGCTCTGGAGAATTACAGGGCAACCTGGTTGGGCCATAGCCCAGGTAGGACTGGGCAGCACATCAGCTGACACCTGGAACTAGCTTAATGACACAAGGCAAGAGGATCCCACAGAGAGAAAAAAGGTGATGCAAAACTGCCTCAGTTCCCAAGTTCCACGTGTTTCGTAGACACCACCTGGCAAGGGAAGCAGAGTATCTAGACATAGTAAAACACGTCTTGGTGTCAAGAAAGGATGGGAAGGTAACATGAGAGAAACCACAGTAGGTTCAGTTCCCAAAGACATGTTTGTACGTAGTAGGCAGCTGCAACAGGTTGGCACTCTGGGCCTGAACTTTGGAGCGTGGCCTGAACCATGATGCTACTTTTGGCAATGTTCACAATTCAGTTTCTACTGCCTTCTATCTTCCAATGATTTTGCTGGTTTCAAAGAGATGAAACCCTACCGTACAGGTTTACACCTTCCCTGATGTACTACCTACCTCCTGGAGAGGAAACAGTGATAAATTCTGTTTATGATTCAAGGGAAGCTGCAGGGACACTGCACAGCCACCTAGCAAAACATCGCTATCTCTGAGACATCATGCCATCTGCAGCCTTCCAAAGTCCCACAGTAAAATGATTCATTGGGTTAAGGGTGGGACATAGGGCTTTCTTTGATCAAGGATCTTTGCAACCATTTCTTACTCCTACTTTCTCTGTCAAATTTTATAGCAAGGATCAGCACAGTAACTATACACAAACTCATATTCAGTTTTTAATGTTGCATCATATCAATTCCACGGCACCAAATTCACCTTTTGCATTAGCTGAAGAAACAGAATATATTTTTTCTCTGTTGGTTCAGTGAAAGTTTTGGAGTAATTTGTAGTTGCAATATCAGGCTAAATTCCTAAGTGCTACATTAGTGAGGAATAGGAAAGTAGTATGGCTAAAGATGAAAGAGAGACATTTATTGTGTATTGCTCCAATTAATCACTTCTAATCCAGCAGTCTTTTCTGGAGTACACATAAATTTGCTTATACCCACAGATTCACAGACTAAGGTGCTGATATTGGTTGCAACAAAACATCTTGAGCTTGAAGAAAGGTGTGCTAAAGCCTGTAAATTATTGAACACACACAATATTTTGTTCCTTGTAACACTTTTTATATAACGTTTTATTTCACTGTTCTTTTCATCATAAACTTAGACGAAAAAAGTGATGCTCCTCTTCACACTCTTATTGATATCTCTGTGAAAAGCCCAGTAGCAGCCATCAAATACATTATTAGAAACTATGCACTTAAAAGGAACAATCATTTCTAGAAAAGAATAGGACAGCAAAGAAGATTGCTGCTGTGTTAGAGAAGAAGCAGCAGTAGTTCTGCTGAACTTACACCAGACAGAAGGTAAAACAGCAACTACAAGGCAGAGGCAGTATGTTAAAGGGAAAGGGGTGGGTGCGTGGGAAGGGGAAACCTTAGTAAAACAGCTTGTGGAAATATCCACCTACATGGTATTCAAAATTTGCTCTAAATTTTACTCCAGTATAGGTAATCCTGATCTCACTGAATTTTCCTGCACAATAAATTTACTTATACTGTTTGTTTTCTTCTTCTAACTCACTTCTAAACTGTATTTTATTATTGAGGTATATTTGTTTAGGGCCTGTAAGAAATTTGTTGAAGTTTTGCCATGGTTACCTAAAATCTACTGCTGCTAGTGACCCGTATTATTACTTTTAAACCAAAACACCACAAGGGTTTCTTCAGATGGTGTTTTGCTCATCCCTTACAGGCAAATTCACCAATCCAGAGATCTGAAAGCCAAAACCAAATGATAAAGCTTTCTGTTAAGACTTCCTACAAAACCATTCTGCTAGTCTTTTACAAATCTATATGATCCCAATGTATGATGCTTTGTTTTAAGAAAAGAGGAAGGTATTCTTGATTCAATAATTTGAAATCCCATTATATACCTTCACTATACTTCTGTCTAAAACATGTCTCTCCTACATATATTTTCACAAGGGAGCTACCTGAATTGGACATTGCTTCACTTCCTGCTGACTGCAACTCTTTTTCTGTTTCAAGACTACCTGGTATTAGAGGGACTAAAACTTTTAGCCGGTGAAGGATCTGGAGCACAGGTCTTCTGAGGAGCCTGGAGAAAAGGAGGCTCAGGGAAGACCTTATCACTCCCTACAACTACTTGAAAGGAGGCTATAACCACATGAGAGTCGGTCTCTTTTCCCAGGTAACAAGTGATGGGATGAGAGGAAATGGCCTCAAGTTGCACCTGGAGAGGTTTAGATTGGGTATTAGGAAAAATTTCTTCATGGAAAGGGTTGCCAAGCATTGGAACAGGCCACCCAGGGATTGAGTCCCAGTCCCTGGAGGTATTTAAAAGACATGTAGATATGGTGCTTAGAGACATGGTTTAGTGATGGACTTGGCAGTGCTGGGTTAATGGTTGAATTCAAGATCTTAATGGTCTCTTCCAACCTAAATGATTCCAGGATTCTGTGATTCTACTTCAGCTCAACCAACAGACAGAAATACAGGTGGTGTGACTGTCCACAAGTAATTCTGCTGCTACTTCTCCTGCTTTCATATAATTGACATGGGGTTTCTCTGCCACCTTTAATCCATGATTTTCTTAGGAGCGAAGAAAACTTTCTTACAATTATCTCATATTCAAAATCCAAATTACAGAGATAATGATGGTAGTATAAAAGGCAACATAAATGCTCTATCAAATGCTTAAAAAAATAAGTTTTCTCTTGCTCTATAATGAACTGCATTAAGCCAGAGACCATCAGCACAGAGGGAGGTTATAGTTATTAGCAACACTGATGGGAGGCCTCCTGTTCAGAGTTCATCTGGTGATGATACTCATCTTCTCCATTACCAAGAATTAATGTCAAAGTATGAACTTCTGATCCATCATAAGCGGATGCTTCAATATGATCTGATCTTCTCTTGGAAAAAAAATATCTCATGAACATTGTATGATCACTTTTGTGTTAGTCAGTGTTATGATGCTACCATTCTCTCTTTTTATCTAATTGCATTATGATACATGGAACCAATCTTAATTTGTAAATCTTTCAGAGCAAGAAATTATTAAACTCTTGCCTTCATTACCAGACCCACTATCACATTTGGATCCACCAGGCTGTATTTATCCCTCTGACTCAATGCATTGGGAAGAAAAAATTCTGATGCTGCATACTGCCAGCATTACAAGAGAAAAATAAAATAGGTATTTATAGAAAGAGGCTCTGACAGTAAACTGATATGCAGAAACACCAAAGTGATGCATCATTTACATATGAATGGTGTATGCCTTGAGCCTGCCTGTTCCCTGTTCTTTTGTCTTCTGTTCTCTGGAACATCAGATACAAGAAAATATTCCAATGAAGTAATTAAAAAAAGTAATTAAATTTGAACAGCCTGTATCATCTCTGTATTATTCAGTAAACCGTGCAAACATTTAATATTAGAGGTTGAATATGTACATTCATAGACTTGTTAAGCAGTGAGAGAGAATTCAGATTATCCTGAACTAAATTGCACCTTATTCACAAATATATTGCATCTTCGAAAAACTCAAAAGAAAATACTACTTGTTAGAAATAGAGGGGGGGGGAGGGAAGGAATAAAGGATGTGATCCTTTGTCTGGTAAAAAATCAGCCAAAAATATCTGAAAGTACAAAGACTTGTGCCTTGTGCCTCCACTTTATTTTCTAAAATGTAATACATGTAATCAGTAGAAAATTTTAAAAAGATCAAGAGAAACAGCAGCTGGTCAAATAAGAAATTGGATACCAGTAGAAGGTAAAGTGTTGCTTTTATCACTTAGTTTGGAGATTTCAGTACTGGCAACTCCTAGATAATATATTTTCTGATCAGCTAACTGTCCTGCAACAAAAGTTATCACTTTGATCCTATATGATAAAGAAAATGTTTGATAGAAAGCAAAAACTGAAAGAAGGCCTTTCAGTTTGTTTGTAGGAAAAGGCTTTCAAGAGAACGTGATCTTAAAAAACATAGTTTTGAGAAAATTAAGTATCTCAGAAGTAAGTCACTGGAGAAAATTACTGAATGGTCTTTGGAAAAATCACAGCTAATTTTTTTTGTGTAAATTTGGCAAAAGACTGACCCTATATAGAAACTGTTTTTGGTAAAAAAAAAAATACACCAAAAACAGTAAAAAATAAGTAGCAAGAAGGACAGGGACACCAAGGGACTGTGTCTGCAGGCAACCCATGCTGGGGCAAGGACCCCCCCTGAGGCCACCAAAGTAATATTTTTCACCACTGCAGATGGCACATAGTTGATCTCCACAGTTTTTCCTGATTACCTCAATCCTTATGAAAACTTTGTGTTAATTAGTGCCATTAGTGCCCTACTTTTTTGTTAATTTGGAGGTGTGGAAAGGCCTGATGTAGATTTTTACAGTAACCTTCCATTATTCAAAAGGAGAGTCATATGCCTGTAGCACAGGTAAGCCTACTCATGCTGCCTTGTCTTGAATAACAATAAAGCCAAAAAGACAGAGAGTTCAGCTGTTGAGCTCACTCCTCCTTTTGTTAGCTGAGTGAACCGGCATAAGCCAGCTCAAAGCCAGCTCAGCTGTGTATTTCTTCTGCTAAGACATCTGCAGTTGCACTCAGCCGTATTCTCGCTTCAGGAGAGACAAAATCACATTTGAGATTTGAGTTCATGGGGTCTGTATCTGCAGTGGAAAATTTTCAACTCTGGGATGAAACACCTCTTGTCAGAGAGGACATTTAAGCAGGAAACCTCTCCAACTTCCCTCTTCCCTTACACATAGCCTCCTGAAAGTAGAAAATTGGCTGATGTAGTTGCCAAGACCAGAGAAGGGACTCAAATGTCATCTATCTGGACTTCTGTAAGGCCTTCGACATGGTCACTCACAATATCTTTCTCTCTACATTGAACAGATACAGATTTGATGGCTCAGTAGATGAGAAATTGGTTGGACAGTCACATCCAAAGACTAGTGGTCTAAGGCTTCATGTCCAGCTGACATCAGTGACAAATGGTGTCCTTCAGCGGTCCGTACTGGAATCTGTGCTATTTAATGTTTTCATCACCCGCATGGACAGTGGGATTGAGTGCACCCGCAGCAAGCTTGTGGAGGACACAGAGCTGAGTGGTGCATTGACAACCTGAAGGATGGGATGCCATCCAGAAAGACCTGGACAAGTTTGAAGTGGGACGTGGGACCCTAGGAATTTCATGAAGTTCAACAAGGCCAAGTGCAACATCCTGCACATGGGGCAACCCATCAGACTGGGGGATGAATGGATTGAGAGCAGCCCTGCTGAAAAAGACTTGAGGTGCTGGTGGCTGAAAAGCTGGACATGAGCCAACTGGGCTGCATCAAAAGCAGTGTGGCCAGAGGTCGAGGGAGATGATTCTGCCCCTCTGCTCTGCTCTTGTGAGACCCCACCTGGAGCACTGCATCCAGATCTGGGATCATCAGAATAGAAAAGATATTGACCTGTTGGAGAGAGTCCAGAGGAAGCCATGACAATGATCAGAGGGCTCGAGTGCCACTCCTATGAAGACAGGTTGAGAGAGCTGGAGCTGTTTAGCCTGGATTATAGCAGCTATCCAGTACTTGAAGGAGGCCTAAAAGAAAGACAGGACAATCTTTTTAGCAGGGCCTGCTGTGATAAGACAAGGGATAATGGTTTTAAACTAAGAGATGGTAGACTGGTTTTAGTTTGGATATATGGAAGTAATTTTTTACAATGAGGGTGGTAAAACACTGGAACTGCAATAAAAGCTTAGAGGAATATTTATGGTCTTTGAAGAAGCATTCAGTCTCTGTCTACTTAGGACTAACTCATGTAACTAAGGGCTGATGACCCTGCAGTAGTGCTGGATCTAGAAAGAAACACAAAATTAAGGCTATTACAGACAAAAGTGTCTATTAGGGCACTAATATCTAGGGTGGGCAGAGACTAAGCAGCAAAGGTCATCACATGGCCTAACTCTAGTCCAAATGTTAGTTGTCACCTAATCTGAGAATGCCACCCAACCCCAAATCAAAATTAGTGGCAGCCTTTCCAAAAAAAGAAGAGACTGATTTTTCAGTAAGCCAGGTAGGTGGAAGAGCAGAATGGATAGACAGGTGGCAAGTATGACAGAATGAAGAACTGACTAAGAATTTCAGAGGTCATTGGAGGAGCAGGTGAGAATGTGGAAAAAAGTGAACCAGCTGAGACACGGTGTGCACCAGTTGTGAAAAATCTGCTGGATGCTGTACCTCACCAAAGCCTTTTAAAGAAACTAATCTATAATGACATTAAAGAAAACAAATCCTTCATTAATTAGTAACTGAATGAAAGGTCAGAAATGAACAGTAGGAATAAATAGTAAGTGGAAGGGAAGTTTCCAGTGATTTTCCAGAAAGTCGCTGTCCCATGTTAAGAGGGGCATGCAGTGAAATAACAATGCTTATAAAAACACATAGTTATTTAATATAGTAAAAGCTAGGCCATATATCACAAAGAACTCCTAAGTGACTGGTCAATCAAGTGACAGATGGCATGCCAAGTTGATACATATACAAAAAAATGTGTGCCTGTGGAGAAAAAAAATCCCAACCACATATGTACCACATGGGTAATAAATGAGATGTTATTGATCAGGTAAAAGATCTTAAGAGTCATTGTGGGTAATCCCTTTAAAACATGCAAGCTCAAGAATGTTCAAAATACCAATTAGCATGCTAGGAAATAAAAAACAGGAGTTATACAATAAAAATCTGTAAAAGCATGGCCAGTATGAAGAAGAGCAGAAAAATAGTCAGGATTATTCTTTACTGAATAGTCCTATTGATATCATCTTGCTAAAATGTCATACTAATGACCATTATTCACTTCTCCTCTTTACCATCCCCCTACCCCCCCCAAATATAAGAAATGATTATGCCCAACCAAAATATCTGGCAGAACTTTTAGAAGAAACAAAACAGGAATATTTCAGCACAACCATGGGACTCCTTGCTAGAGCATGTTTTAGGTAACAACTTCCATCAGTTTATAGATTCAGGAATTCTTTCAGTCACCTCATAAAGAAAAATTCAACAAAGTCTTTTTAAAATTATGAATACTTCTGGAACAATAGAGAAAATGTGCCTGGTTACACTGTCAGGACTCTGAAACCCACTGGGACAAAACAGCTTGCCTTTAAGCTAGTAAATTCCTTTTTGCCTCCAAAATTGTCTAGGAGCATACAGGTCAGCAGGGAGCCAGGCAATAATGCCAGGCTGCACCCTGCCGCTGGGATTAGAAGTGCAGGCAAGCTTGTCTCAGTGCCTGGGAATGTGCCCATGCTGTTTAATAGGTAAGAGCCTGGGAAGCCTCCATCTGCCAGAAGCTGAAAAGGGAAAGTCTTCCTCTGCTCACCCTGTCTTTCTCTTAACAGAGATAGGCTCCCGTGCTGGCCTTCTCCTGGAGCTGAGTATCTACAGCGAGTTCTCAGCACAGGAGGGACAAACCCAAATACTACCCGGAATCTTTTAAAAATATTTTTAAAATACTGAACTATTGGGATTTCCCCTCTTTTAAATGAAAACTACCACATATTCTTTAAGGCAGGTGGGTAATTAACCTGAGAATCTCCAAGGCAGTTGTGTTCATATTGGTTGATCACATGGCATTTTTTAAGCTAAACTACTAATATATGGATAACATGTTAATCAGCATATACTTCAATACAGTATGTTGCAAATATAAAAGAAATACACACACACTTTTATTAAAGCTTTGCAATGCAGACACAGAAATTATGTAATAATATCCTACTTACTGTAAAGCACTACCAATGAACAATCAAGCCTTCTGGGAAAAATAAAAAAAAACAACGACTTTTTCTTATTTTTTGCTAATGCTCTGTTAATAAAATTTGTTTCCTCATATCCTTAAACCATCAAGGCTAAAACATTAATACTGCCAGAAATAATTACAGTCAGCTTGCTCAATTAATTGTTGGACAACAGAATCAGAAAATCTTTAAAAATATTTGACTGTCTGTTGGCAAGCCACAATATTTTGCCTGTGTACTTCATTCCATTCTAAGTAGAGAAAAAATACTGATTTCAATTAATTATGTAAATTTTGTTAAAGCTGATAAACTTTTGACTAGTCATAAATCTATGATTTTAAGTTTACTCAAACATGTTTTTGATCCATCAGACTTTTCAAATAGTCATTCAATATTTTTAAATTTTGTAAGGTGGTTGTATGTGAGCATGTCAAATTACTCCAAATACATCAGACAGTAATGGTGTCATATGATGTTAATCTATTTACATCTCTGGTGTATTTTATATTGTTTTTGTTATTTACATCATACTCCTGTGTGGTGTAAAACAATATGTTAATTTCTTCCAAGTGCCTGTCTTATGCTGTTTAAAAATTAGATGCAAAACCTCTTAGAATGGTAATGACTCTGTTTTAAACTTTAATGATGACTATGAGATGATACAGCTAAACTAATACAAAATTAAACATTAAATCCATGTGACAACAGAGTGAAATTTTCAACAGAAAGGGAAAAAAATAAGGCACTTCCCTTATATTTAGTTTCATATTCTGATATCTAGACTACACATTTAGCTGGAACACAGTGATGAAACTCAAATAATCCTTTAGTTTACAACTTGCAAGTATTTGGCCTTCAATATTTATTATGCAGTCTATGGCAGAAACAGTTTCACATTAAACGCTTATTGTTACATAGATTTTAACAATTAAAATAAGAAATACATTTTGGCTGCAGAAAGAAAAAGACAAAAAACCTCCCTGTTCCATAGAGTTGTATTTTAGAATACACTTAAATTCATCAAAGTACATTTTCCCCTGGTTAACTACTGATGATTTATTTACAAACCAAGTAACAAACAATGTCTAGAAAATACCATCGCACCACAAATTATCTACATGGATATTTCTATTTCTCATACTAGAAAACAGCTAAGGAGGCATTTACTGCAGTACAATGTTCTCTCCTGAAATCTTAATGTGTTTTAGCAGCTAATACAAAATGCAGATGCAGACTGTATTACACTAGTTAGAAAAGCAAAGATATTACGGGTTTGGTTAAGAAAAAATAGATACCTAGCAAAATGTAACCTTTTTGTTTGTTTGTCTGGGGGTTTTTTTGTTTTTGTTTTTTAAAAAAAGGACTAATGCATTAACTGCTCCAAGCACTTCACATAGGGGCTGTTGATGGCTAACAAATTGAAAATGTTGCTGACAGAGCAACTGAAATTTGAGAAACTACTTGAAAGAGAAGACATCATCAGCCTATGCAAACTTTGACAGGCTTATAGCTACATTTCTATTCACAAAGGAATTTATGGTAATGTAGTGTTTTGGGGATAATTTGACAATGGAATACTTTCATTTACTTATCTCTTTTAGAAAAAATGATAGCTTGTTGTTTTGATTTTACTCTTTTCTTACATGAGAAACAGAAGCAGAAGGTGAAGCTTGGAGTTTTGGGGTTTTTTTTTTAAGTGATCACTGAAAGAAATATTTTTCCTTTGAAATTGCAATCCTGTAAGAGAAGACCTCTTGAACTGCAAATGTGTTGTTCTAGATGACCTTGTTAGACTTCAGCACGCAAATAACCTGCACAGGAAACACTTCTACAAATTTTAAGAATAAATAGAGTGTACCCAACAGTATTAAAACTTCATATCACATTATTTCCCGTCATTAAAAGCTCACTTTCATTTTTCAAAGTAAGTTGTCCAGCCTTTGAATTTTTGTTTCCAACCTGTTTTAACACCACTGTAAACTTATCAAGAGCATGTCAGATTGCCACAGGTACAATAGCTGTGTTTTAGACTCATGTATGTATTCCTGGTAAACATGACTGTTTTGAACACTGGAGCCTGGCAAGCCCCCGTATCTCTTGGCTCTACTTGCTGTTATATTTCATGCTTCTATTCTGTGCAAAGTAGATGTGCTGCAGAAGCAATTTGTGACAGACTGGAAAAGCAGATGCTTTCCTCTGTGGTGTTTTTTTGAGGGAAAGTATATCCTACACGTTCCCATAGCATACTGCCCAGACACACTGTGGCACTGGTGTGCAACTGCTTTGAGAGCCATGCAGCAGGAGACCCTGTCACGGCAGTGGAGTAGTTTCAGCTTCTTGAAGTTCCAACTGAAAGGAAAGAAATTGCAAATACAATGAACAGTTGCTTAGTATCTTCCCACCCACAAGTCTGTGTGTGTGTCTACATGCGTGCAGGTTTCTTTTAAGAGGAATTTATTTCTCATTTGCATCTACTGCCCTGCTGTATAAAGCTGAACACATAGGGAGTAAGGCATAAAGACCATGCCTTTGCCATGAAGTAACAAAACACAGAAAAGTTTCATGTCTGGCCTTCAAAGACAAAAAAACATTAGTAGGTCTGAAAATTGACTTAGAATTAGAATACTTTGTATCAAGCCAGTTGTTCTCTTTCTAGAGTGGAACTTTCTAAGAATTTCACGAGTATGGAAAGATATCGCTCCCTCCCTGTATGCTTTCTGTAGCAGTTAAAGAAGAGCTGGTATTTTAGCTGATACATTCTATGTTTCAGGATATTGTCTGACTTTTGGATTTTCAGTTAAAGTCCAGTTTAAATGCTGTGTGACACAGACTTACATCAGCAAACAAACCCAACAACCTCTCAGCCCTGGGTGTCCACAGTATCCATGTTAGGTTCAATTTGCATGCAGGCACAACAGCACTACAGATGTTTTCATCAAGAAAACCTGCTTACTGCACAGCATGTCCTGAAAGTCCAGAATCCCTTTTTGCTGCCCAGCAAATGCTGTACTAGAACTTGTTGAAAACAGGGTAGGAGACACTGCAAATCAAGGGTTTATGGCATGGACAGAAGAATCACAGATGAAACCTGAAGATTCACAAAGAGCCCATGACAGTACGAATCAGCTACAAAAGAAAGTTTGATTTTAAGGGTCTATTGAACTTCAACAAGTGTTTCATTGATGTCACTATCTTACCAGAAATGGGCTTCTTAACAAATCAATACCTTTAAATTATTATTGAAACAAAGTATAATTTACAAAGGAGATACATCAATTTTCTAAAAATACACAGAAAGGCCATTTTCTATTAATACAGGTAGATGTGAATCTGCCAAGGTTTGGAGTTACAGAAACTGCCCAGTTTTTTTGTGTTTCCGCAGTAGGACTCACCAGAGTTTCCCATATTTGTTTACAATCTCTCATATAGCACTGAGAAAACTGAAAAGTAAGAAATCACTTTCTTCATTTATTTAATCAAAGTGAAACTAGCTTTCAATTTTTCCTTGTTTCAACTTAAAAACAGCATTTCTTGAATCCAATATCCTTTTTATTTCTACATGTGGCTGCCAATCCAAGCAACAAGGGCAAAGTTTTCAGGGCTGAGCCTTTGTTTACTGAACACATCTGAGGCCTCATTTTCAGCATATGAGGAGGATTTGCAGCTTCCATTAGGGCATTTAGACACTTCAGTAGTTAAGGAGAAAGCATCAGAAGCTAAAATTGCAAAATATAGTTACATAGAATGACTAAATAGTCCTGAAGATGTGCCTATACATCATTTGCTTAGTTGCTTCGATACATTCAGGTGAAACAGCTATAAAAACAGCTATAAAAAGAGGTCACAAAGAAACTAATTCATGGAAACAAATTTCTTGGATTTCAATAATTATTAATAATTGAGTTTCCTAATTATTTATATTTTTTGGTATTAACACATAGCAAAAATTTAATATATTTGGAAAACATAGTTTTCAGGAAAAGTAATTATCAATTAATTTTAAATTAAAAAAAAATAAAACTTCTTTTAATCCTAGAGATAAAGTAATGCAAATAGTCTCTCAGCATCTGAAGTAAGAGCTATTTCAAAATACTTGCCAAGGTCTTTTATAAGAATCAGGTTAATGCCAATGACATCAAAAACTCTCAACCATTTGCAAAAGCTAGTCTTTGGTCCTTATTACCTTACCCTACCAATACTGGGTCATACAGAAAAAAGTTCAAAGTAAGCAGTTTTGCGCTTTGAGCGTTTTTTTCAGGATTCCATCACTCCTTCTCCATGCAAATACACTTATAAGACTGCATATGCCTCCCTGAACTAAAGTGAGCTGAGCCTTTATGCTCACTTCAGAACAGATGTACCCTATGCATTTTACTGCAGGAATTAGTTGAGTGTAACACAGCATACATTCCCCCACAGATGTGAAACACCTATCTTACAACACTTCCAGTTTTTTGCATGCTTGATTAGCCACTGTCTTTTATCCCTCAGAGCTGTGTTTGTCTACTGGGCATATACAATTTCTATAAATGCTCACACCATCAGTGTTACGGATCAGATGTTGCTCTGTGCATTTGCAAGATGCTGCTTTTCTGTAGGAGTTTTGAACTGATAGAAAATACAGCTGTTCTTTCCACCAGTCAATGCTTATTTTTAAGTGCTTTAAGTGTTAGGACTTATGTGATTGAGCCTTGCATTTCTCATTAACTTTAGCAGGAGAAAAGAATTCTCACTTGGCAAAAAAGGAACTTGTAGAACATCTGTTTCTTAGAAAATTATGTGAAATGGGCCTAGTACTATACAGCCCTGCCACTAGAATTCATACCAAACGCTCTCCAAGGCCTCGTCTTTACAAGAAAGAGCTTGTCAGTACACTTCGATCAATACAGATCTACGAGCTAGACTTTCTTGTACAGAAGGCACTTACCTGTGAAAAGAATACCCTGTCAATAGAATTGACAAAATCTGACTGTCTAAGTAAACATTGTTTTGTCTGGGGATTTATTTTCTTTCTTTTTTCTTTTTTGAGAGCAAAAGCTGCATTCACTCTAGGGCTTTCTCTGTTTAAAATAATAATAATATAAAAATATTACATGTTACACTTTTAAGTACTACTCCAGAGAACCATTTTAGTGTAGATTAGTTCTACAATCTTATCTGTCATTCTGATAAAAGCAACAACAAAACTACCTCTTACAGAAATGTTTGTTGGAGAAAAAAGATAAATTAAGTTTAATATTAAACTTTGAAAATGGCTTGCTGTGAATGTATTCTATAGACATTGTGGAGAGTGGGAAAGACTGTACCAAACAACTGCTGAACTGTAGTCCTGGGAGAAGGCCTAGGTCATCACTCAGTGAGCACATCTGGTAGAAGTAAACCAATGGCAACAGCAGCAGCTGCTCAAGCAGGGACTGCAGGGACGGTGGTGAGGGAAGCAAAACTGTCCACTCCAAATTCTTTCAAATACCTGACCACGAAAAGAGACCTATCTGCCCATCTATGAGGACCTGAGATTCCAAGTGTGGTCTTCTTCTCCTTGGCTCTGGGGAAAACTGATAACTTAGTTGCTAGGAAGAGCTACCAAAGTAGTCAAGCAACTTCTTATAGCTCTCTATACACCTTTGTTCCATGCAGGTTGTCTCTTTGCTTCAGTTTCCATCCTTACTGCCTCACTTGGATCTCATTACTGACATTCCCCTTTCTTCCCAGCACTCTTCCTCTCACTTTCCTTTCCCTTCAGTGTCTTCCCTTTCCCTTCTCTTTACATATACTTTATTTCTTCTTAACTAACTATTCCCTGAATGGAAAAAAAAATCCCTAATCAACAAAGAATGCAACTATGAGACTAGCTTCCTTCTTATTGTCACTCTCAAGCTCACCTCACTGCTTGGTTCATCCCTCCCTCTGCAGACTGTCTCCCTTGTTGGTGTAGGTTGAAAGATCTTTGTGCAAAACATATTCTATTCTGTGTTTGCCCAGTGCTCAAGGAAATAGACTTTATTTCACCAGACTCTGGCCAGTGCCACATTAATCTCTGCTGTTGGTAGAAGTGTACAACTCTCCTAAAAGTAATATAAAGATCCATAAGTAAATTTAGAAAATGGGTACATACACACCACACTTTAGAAAGTTGGAATTGTACTACATAAGAGACGCAATCCTGTTGTCGGACACATGCACAAAATTGACTCCACCGAGGGTTACAAATAGATTATTAACAGATGAGTCTCTCTAATAATTTGCTACACCTAGTGAATACTACATGTATATACATAGATACATATATGTATGTGCCTGTGCCAAGTTTGGCAGTTCTGCTCCACCATCAAAGTGTGTGTAAGACTGAGCAGGTGCTGATTTCACAGGCCATGGTTTGGCATGTATGAATCAGACAGTGGTGAACAAAAATACCAACTGCTGATGCTTAATAAAGCTCACTTTAGCCCTTCTCCCTTTCGACTGGTCCCTCCTCTTTTCTGGTGCAATTACTGTTTAGTCTGTTTGGAGATGGTAATGTTCAGATTTATGCTTTCTGGCAGCAGCTGAGCGGCAGGTCTGCAGCTGCTTTCACAAGAAGCCACTGAATTCTGCACCTCAAGGAAACAGCCAGCTTGTGGCTAAAGTGGCAGCAGTGAGAAACTGGTGTGTGAGCAACCTTAAATATATTGCTGAAAGGTGATATGGCAAGGAATGAACCAGGCTTATGCCTTTAGTTCTTCTTTTTAAGGAATTACAGAGACAACTCAAACTTCTAGTGCTTGTGATGTGCTTGAATGACTTTCATGAATGTTAAGATTTGCTTTCATGTTTTGTTTGATGTTCACTTAAGGATGGGGATTGGAAATTCTCTGGACTAATTATAGACCATGGACACTGAACATTTACAAAAGAGCTTCTTTGAAAAAGTAAGCAACCAAAGACTGAATTAAAAAAAAATCTATTTCTCTTGGTATCTGATGTGTCATAAAATGTCTGCTTCTTAAAGGCTTTTTCTACATGGAAAAGGTATCTTAGTATAGCTAAAATGGCAAAATGGCACAATAGTCCTTAACATGTATGTATATATTTATATCTATCTATTTATCTATCTATATCAAAACCCACCTTAGTCAACACATATCTGATATAAGAACTGCATGTAGACAAGCTTTTGTCTACTTCTTGCATGTCTTTCAGGAAAAACAAGGCCAGGTAGGCCTTCTCTATACATCAGTCAAAAGTGAACACACAGAGTTTTTTATCTTTTTATTCACTGCTGCAATGGGAGAAGAAGAGAGATCTGTATTTTGTCGCACTCCTGTCTCTATCAGAAGACCAGGAGTATGAACAGAGAAATCTGTGATTAACCTTCAGTCACCTGTTGTAAACATCCTGCAAATGAAATGCTGTTTTGTGTGCTTTGTACATGCATGCATGTGGGACCCAGTCAGGCAAGGTAACCTTGAAAACCCTTGACTTCTGAACATCAAGCAGGGTAGAGAATAACTAGCGCCATGCAGGACTGGGGTCTCTGTGTATGCATACAGAAGTTTCAAATATAACCTCAAAGGTGTTCAGACCTTCAGATAGCTACAAATCAGTATAGACAGTAACTTCAGAATACATGTCATCTCCAGGCAGGTGGCCTGGATCCAGAGATGACATCTCCACTGCTAGTCATACCTGATGGTTAGTCCTATCCACAGTGTTGGCAGTGGAAGCATGGTCACGAGTGTTTTGTCGGATTCGGGTGGAGTTTTGCTGCTCAATGGTTGAGGAGGTGGGGACGCAGAACTCTCTGAAACACCTTTTGAAATTCTCATCTAGAAATGCATAAAGGACTGGATTAAGGCAGCTATTTGTATACCCTAGAGCAATACAGAAGTGCCAGGAGACAGTCTGGAAAGTAGTTTCTGGGATGTTGACCAGGGCTTTAATGATGACATAAATGTGGATGGGAGTCCAGCAGACAATAAACACTGCCACCACTACAAGAACCATCCTTGTGATTCTCCGCAGGTTCCTATCCTTCTCTTTGGAGCCGGATAACATGCGCACACTCTTCAGGCGTAAAATCATCAGCCCATAACACACAGTAATTATCAGGACTGGCATGATGAAGGCAAAGATGAACACACAGATTTTCAGGAGGTTCTCCCAGTACCATGCAGGGTGGGAGAATGCAAGTGTGCAGTCAATTGAGCCTGGGGAAAAAGGAAAATATCAGAGAAGAACAAGAGGGTCAGTTTTTCATTTGCTTTTTTAAAAACTTTTTTAAATTAAATATCATAGGCAAATATGTGAAGATTTACTAAGTAAACATGTAAAATGAAGCAATCTGTGAGCTGTCATTTACACAAACATTGATAGGTCAGAGCGCTGCAAAACATGTATGGAGTTAGAAAAACAAAACCAAATTAACGTGTCCTCTTTTTCATTCTATTGCTTGGAATTAAATGTATATTGGAAAAGAAAGAGAGCTGAATTGTCACAAATGCTCAAACCTTGCCTCGTTTTCACTTTCAAAACCTAGTGAAAAGAAAGATGGCTTAGCTACCATATGTGCTAAGAGTTTGGGCATTTCAGGGCAACGGGGAAGAAAATGACATGTCACCTGGCAACTATGCACCATGGTGGGTTTGGATTTATGTTGACGTGCTGTCACTGTCCCTTTATGGAAGGTCTTTGAGCACCAGTGATCCAGAATTGTGCTTTCTGCTCTGTATCACATCCTGCCAGACTACATGCAACATATCTATGACTGCCAGCCCCAGTGGGAATATCCCGGATAAAGTGCAGGCTTCTGTGCTGTAAGACAACGTATAACTGCCCCACAGCAGAAGGCAGGCAGGCCCAGATGCTTTTCCAAACACTACAGTAACCATGTGGGGCAGCAAGACTTGCACAGACCACAGAAGGAGCTGGAGCTGCCTGTTGTAAAACACAGATGACATGTAGTGCTTGTCCAGTCAACTACAGCCAGCTGCAAAATTGTTGAAGGGGCCCATTTGCACTGATATGTGCTTTATACAGATTGGAGGACAGAAGCTAATTCAGTGTCTCTACATTAAAACAATGCAGAAAGGAGTTTAAATGTTGGAATGAAAGCCAGACTTACCATGCCTGTATTTAGTAGTTGCCATGAACATAACTGGCAGGCCAATGGCAGAAGAGAGAATCCAGTTGCAGACATTGACAATTTTGGCATTTCTGGGGGTACGGAAATCAAGGGCCTTAACTGGGTGGCAAACAGCTACGTAGCGATCTACACTCATGGTGCAGAGTGTAAAGATACTGGTGAACATATTGTAGTAGTCTATGGATATAACAATCTTACAGAGGATGGTACCAAATGGCCACGTTCCCATCAAGTAATTCACACTCTGGAATGGCAGAGTACTTGTTGCTAGGGCATCTGCCAAGGCAAGATTGAAAATATAGATATTGGTGGCAGTCTTCATTTTCGTGTACCTAGAAAAAAAAATCAGCAACGCATGAATGACCATAGCTGACACTGTTAAATAAAATTGAGTCCAGTGCATCATCTATAAGAAACTTCTGTAAAATAATGTGCTAGATACTGTCAAAGATCGTATTTTCTGCTTTTAACCAAATGACCTTGCTATGATTTACCTATATAATGTTGATAGTTCAGTGAGACATTAGCTAAAGGATGTAAGGAAGAAAAGATTAATTTAACTCGTGCTAAGGGAAAGGATATACACAGAAGAAACACAGAAGAAACACAGAAGAAACAATATGACAGATGCTAAAGAACTGAGAAGCTGAAAAAAACCTGTACTTCTACATATCAGACACTGTACTACATGGATAGATTTTCTGTACCTGCTGATGTCATGCCAAATATCATAACCATGGTCTGTAGAAATAGAGAATTCATTTGTAGGTTGTGGAGTAGTAATGATGTAATTCCTCAAGGAATAAGTACATAAGAGATTAGCATAATTATCAAGTCCATGGTGTCTAAAAATTCAGGCTTTTAGACTTTCTCATTAGGTTATAATCACAGAATTCTAAAATAATTGCTCTACTAATGTCAATGTCCAATATAAGTTCGACAGATGTTCCTTCAATCAAACAAGAAAACATCATATGCACTGAATGTAACAATAGAACCAGCATGCCAGGTGGATGCTGCAGCCCTGCTGTTTGAGGTAGGAATGCTCTCTCTGCTCTGCTCTGCAGTGACTATTTTGGCAGGAGGGTCTTCAACCTTCATTGCACTCTCTTCTCTCTGAGTCTGTGCTGTTATAACAACCCAAACCCTACTTCCTGAATTTTGAATATGTCACTCAAATCACATCTGAGAAGGGAGAGCATTTTATATTTTAATTTGTATTTGCTAGAGTCCAGATTCCTCCTTAGTTTAATCAAATTTTTGAAGAACATTTGCAAGTCCATTGTGTCAGCTGAGCAGCACTTGAGATCCACTTTTTATGTGGATGCTATAGATTTGCAGTGGTACAATGAATGTTTCACTTTAAGTAATGTTCCTGGCCACGCTGCTCTCCTTGTTGCTGAGATTGCTGGGCACTGCGGCTGCCTGGCTTTTGGTGCATCAAATAGCTTGCTCTTTTGATAAAACTTCCTTCTGTTTCTGCAAAACTAACAAGCAGGGTGTTTGATCAAACATTCAACAATTTATAGAATGATTTGCGAGAAGAATAGCCCATTTGAAAAGATCTGTCAGGGAACCTGCTGGAGAAGACAAAGTGTAAAATACAGTCTTTCATGGTTTTTATTGCTCTTAGATCTCTTCAGAACATGAGTCAGTTGCAAAAAAATCCCAATGACGGGGCTGTGTAGGGAACACACACTTGGGACCTTTATTTTGGTAGGATCTGCAGAAATGCAGACTTCATGCTGAATGGACCTACATAGCTCTTTATGATGAACATTTGAAAGCATTGATACTGAATTTGTTCTCTCATTTTCTAGTACTATGCACAAGGAGCCACTAGCAACCCTAATTTCAAATTAGGCTGGTTTTTAAAAACATATTTTCAAGTAGATCCAAGCTCTTTCTTGACTGCTATCTTGAGAAAGTATGATCTGAGTATGATAGTTCCTAGTTTTAAATAAAACTCATATTCTGAAAGTCCCCTAAACACTTTTCTTACTGCATTTATCTAACAAGATTGTAATACTAACATAAGAGGACGTAGTTGCTGCAAGCATTCATGACTATCTCTCCTGGAAACTGGAAAAATTTACAGGAAAAATGTGCAGGATTGCAGTGTGGGAGAGATACACAGCAAGCTGAAGCTCTAAAAACTGTCTGGAGGAAGGAGAAAATATTTCCTGGGAATTTTGCAGAGGAGAAGGAAAGCAGCAACATTTTTATGTTGCTGCTAAGCCCTGTGGTTTATCAAAACGAGTGTCTTTTCCATAGGTCTGAGGACATATTCAGGTGTATCCAGAGAGCTAACCTGGAGGTTTGATTGTGTTCTGAGCAGACACATCCAGCTTGCTCCCGTCTGATCTGCTCAGGCAGGAACAGCAACAGAGAGGCAGTGGCTCTCAGCTCTGCACAAACAGGGAAAGGTGGTGAGGAGTCTGTGCCCTCACCCAGGCTGCTGATCCCTGCTCAGATGCCCGTCCTAGATGATTGTCTTATTTTTATGGTTGAACAAGAAAGCACACCTGGGAACACTGCTCAGTGCTGCTGCCATCACATATGATTCTGGCACAGTTCTGTCTGGAGAGCACATCATCAGATGATAATGATATCAGTAATTAAAGCCATTCTTTAATGGTTTTAATCAACACGTGACTCTCAGGTTAGCATGTTAGAGGATACACAGAAAAAAGGTCTGAATAAATGGAATAAAGTTTCTTTACTAGGAATGGGCCTTATCCCACTTAAATGCTACATATTTTTCCCTTTTCCTATCTTCTTTTCATTGACAGTTTAAAGGTTCTTGGACTTACTTTGTTTAATGACCACTGCAGACTTAATGAAGGGTTTTGCTTGATGTACTCTGTAATCTTTGTACTTCTAATCATGCTGTTCTTACAATGAACAAAAGCATAGCTTTTGTGGTGATAGAAAGTATTTACCTCCACAATTGCCTAATCAACAAAAGCCTTCTGAAATTTACAATATTCTTTTCAGTGAATTCTATGGGATTTGGGCGTTTCTCTGTACTGAATATTTCAAGATTTTATAAAGGGCTTATTTCTGAAAGGTACATTTTGTAAAATACCCATTTTTCCAAATAAGTAGATTAGCAGTGTCCCCAGAATTCCTTTTGGCATGAACAAATAAATACTGAAGCAATTGATTAATGTAATTCTAACAGCATGAAAAATAACAGTCCATCAAAATGGAGCTTTTCAAAGTCTTGACCTTAGCTATTATTATACATTTTGCTGAGGTATCAGTCAACCTATTTAAACAAGCAGCACAAATATCTCCATCATCCAGACACAGATGTATACGTGATGAGATTTCTATACTTCAGAGGGACTTCATAATACCCAAACTATTGTGTTTATAAATACAATGTTTTAAAAGATACTGCTTTCACATTTTCATTCAAAGCCACTAGAGAATCTAAAAATTAACAGATATGTAAAAAAAGAATCTTAAATGCAAACCCATGAAAATCTGGATACTGGTATTTAGACTACATTAAAATTTCAGCATCTAAAACACCAGGTATATTAAATTTTGCATTACAATGAGCAAGGTTGTAAATGAAGAGGGATGTTCACTTTGGGTGACATTACTTCTATTTTACAACTCTGTAATGAAAAGAGTAATAGAACATGCTGATTCAATTTTTTTGGTGAATATTTAGCAAAATACTGCTCTTGATACATACTCAAATTAATTGTGCTCATTATACACTAGTGGGCACACTCACTAGTATGCCCTTCCTAACTCCTCGGCGCAGGTTTTGTATCATAAAACATTTATGTTTATGAAGTGTTGTTTTTTTGGTAATAGTAGATGATAGATCAGATTTACTAAAGTAAGAATACATTTTATGTCTGTCTAATATTTTAGGGAAAACACAGCCTTCCCCTTAATCTTCAGTCCAACAAAGCTTTAAAATACACTTCAAGTTTGAAAATCTAAGCTGCAGAGGTCCACTCAACTGGGATTTGCTCGGAATAAGAAAAAGCAATAGAGAAAAGAATGAGAATCCTGCTCAGATAGTCATCAAGTTCCTAGCATTCAAGGATTAATAGAAAGTCTTGAAAAGGACTCTTCAACTGCCTGCCCATGGGCTGCTTGTAATTTGCAAACTGAATAGAAGGTTCACCAGATTAACCTTAGAAAGACCTCCCTGTTCCATTGCACAAAGTGTAACAGCACCTTGAACAGCAGCCACAAGCACCTTCCCTTCCACCTCTCAGACATGGAACAGGAGATGTGAGTACACTTGTGATTCTCTCTCTTTCTGCAAGAGACATGCCACAGCTCTGTTTCTGGCCTGTCCACTCCAATAGTTTATTCCACCTTATCACCTTTAAAAACTTTTGAAGGGTCACTTCTTTTAGGTTTCCATGACTCAAGAGTAGAGACCAACTAACATGAAGAGCATCTATTTCCTTGAAATTTAATGAAATTTTTAGTTTGCATAACACTTTATCTAAGCCTAACAGACACAGTTTGTACGCTATCAGAGTCATGTCCATACTGCTCCTTGGTCAAGTGGTTTACACCCATGTGGATTGTTGAGCTATCCCCTCCTCCAGACCCTTTGGCCCTTCTGGACCAGATCAGTTTTACAGCATCCTTGTACCAGTGAGCTGGTGCAAAGAAGCTAGAGAGGTGGTCCACGTTTAGCTTAATGAATAGGGTAATACATACCATTACAAATTAATTTGAAAAAATTTCAAATTAATGTCTGAGTAACATCAATTAAGAAGAAAGCAGAAATGGTCTTTTGCACTTAGGAAATGCGCTGGCCAATGACAGACTGGTAATAACTACTTTCAGCAACACAAAGGCATTCAAGGTTTTGCCTACAGAATGCTAATTTGGAGACAAAGACTACTTCAAGATCTGTGTTTAAGTTCAGCGCAAAATATATGAAAAACTGGCTTATCACAGAGATTCATTGCAGAAAGCAGTCATTCTTGAAAATGGTTTGGCTGTTGAAAGAAAAAGCAGCCAGTAGTTAGGTCTTGCATACAACCTGATGTAACCCTTATTGATGCTGGAGGAGATTAGATTAGTGTTTCAAATTTATGTTCTTCTTGTATAAATGTCTTGTTACACAAATGAAGAATCATTATGTGCATACATTAGATTAGTTGAGGTCACCTTGAGTGGGAAGATTAAAACAAGTGAAGTACAGCTAGTTGAATCAATTTAAATGAACTTTTTTTCCATGGCTGTTCTGGTGCACCTTGTACATGCAACTCAAAATCTGTAGGAAAGGGGATTTTTTTTTTTGGTGTATTTTCCTAAGATAACAGGTACTTTCAATTTTTGTTGAGCACTCAAAGCTTTGACAAAGGTCATGTCATACTCAGGATGGTCTGGAAAAACCCTCAAAAATTTATTCTGTCTGCCAATCCAACTAGTATATTTGACACTGAAATGAAGTCTCTTAGATAGGCCATATTCTGGAAAGTACCTCTGAGCTAAAGGGTCTCATACAATGGACTTGACGGATGGCCATCCTATCTTACTGTCCTTTTTCTTTCTTCTCATGGTAATGGGTCTCTACAGAGTTAAGGACATGTATTGTATCTCAGCCACAGTTGTGATGTGTGCTGTGGTAGACTGTAACCTCTTAAAGTTTTGAAGCCATATATATTCTGGAGAAGTCTAGCCTTCCTGTCTGGGAGTACGTGATTTAATCAGCTTGAAAAATTAGTCTTTGATTTTTCTATTCATGGGTACTTTAGAATCCTTATGCCTTAAGTCATTAAATTCCAGCTCTGGGTACAAGCACCATAAATTTGGGTACAATCCTTATAGGTTATTGGGCAGTAAAGCCACCCAGATTGGAGGTGCCATCCTGTGGTTAAAAATTTACTCATCCTTTTATTTATGTTCTTCTGAAGAGATCATATACAAGGCTGTAATTTTAAAATAATAAGCCCAGAGTGAAATCAAGCCAACAACAAATTGAAAAAAACCCCCACTCTCGAGCAGCTACAACATAAGAGCAGAAAGCATTCACACTTGGTTGCAATGAAACTGTGCAATTTCCATCACAGTCACTTACTTACTCCACCAACCCTGAGTTTGAGGGCAAAGGCTGAAATGGGAGAGTGAGGATGCTTTCACTGTCTTTAAGAAAGACAGATGCAGTGGTTGTTCCCTTCTGTTAAAGTCTTGGATCCTGACTCCCAACGCATCGCTACCTGGTCACTGCTGTGACCTGTGATGGTGGTTTAGAGAGAAGAAAAACATATGAATATCAGGTATCCCTTCAGGTCTCAAGGTATGACATAGTACAGAAGTGCAGTAGATCTAAAAGCAAAGAGCTTAGTTATTTGACATATTCAGTAATACTTCACATACATTATGCTGGAGGAGCCTTCCCCTCCCCTCTTCACTCACTGGGAAGGGGATGCCCATTTCTCGAAGGAGTTCGAATGTATTTGGTGAATGTGGATCTGAACACAGGGCAGCTAACTGCTGGATTGTAGTTGCTACCTCTTTTCTCCCTAATAATTTGTTTTCCCACTGCCAAGTTCCTTTTTCACTTTATTCTCCTCCATAGCACAAATGAAATTCAGTCAGAATATCAGCAATGTCACTTCGTGTTATCTTGCTAGCACCTTTGACTTCCCAGCTTATCCTTTCCTTATGCTGGGACAGGGCCAAGGTATGTGCAGATCCTGCAGTATTTGGTTACAGGATATAGAAGTAAGCAGGGCACGTTGCTTCTTGGGGAGCAGCACCAGCTCAAGGCTGTTTCTCCTGTACTCAACCCATCAGCAACTTCTCTCAGACCTCAGCTTTGGGAGAGGGTGAGCTAAAACTAAAGCCTTTAGGCAGTGTCAACTTTAAACTCCAGTGTCAGTCTTTCTGGGAGTAATGCGTCTAAGAGAGTTGTGAGGACATCTGACTCATCCTGTTTTCCTGTGTTGGGCTTTGGACTAAAAATTACTTGCTGCTGTCTTTATGTTTTGCCTTTTTTTTTTTTCTTTTGCTACTGCAAGGCAGTATATAGAGGTCCTCTTTCTGCTATTTAGTTTGAACCAGTGAGTTTAGTCCCTACCTGGAGGAAAAAAAACAAGATTCTTTCTCTTGGGAAAAACAGCTATTTTCAAGAGGAAGGCGGCTCTTTTGCTTTGATGTCTGACTGAGAGAATTAACAAGCAAGGAGATTACTTCAGACAGTACACACAAACTCCACAGTAGTCATAACAGGCAACTATTTTATTATTTCTCTCTTATTATTTTTGCGCCTTTTTACTTTACACGTATGTACAAAATACATGCAATGTATTTTCCTGGCAGAAACCCATACAAAATAAACCTGATGTGATGCATTCTTTGTTTTTCCCAAAAACGGGAGAAGAACGAGTCAAGAACAGGTTTTTATAGATATATCCCTTGCCACACAAATATTTAAGATGTTGCAGTGTCTTGTAATTCCTATTACCCTAATTTCCTTCTCTTTTCCCAGATATCATAAAAAGCTCCTTAATGATAAAAACCAAATGACAGTAATATGGAAGCTCCAGTGCCCAAACAGTCATCTGCTGGTACACTTATTTCCCTTCCAGTCTAGGTAAATGGGGAGAAAACTACTTGCCAGTTATTTCAGAACTTAATCTGTCCTGTTTGTTAAACCACTTTTATCCGAGTCTTTGTTTGCCTGGTGCTGAGGTATATATGGGTCTCTAATAAAGGTTGCTGCTTTCATGGTTATTTGTAACACATCTCCCTGAAATAAATCAATGGTGCTAAAAAGGCTAACTTCAATATTATCCAGCAGCAGGTGCTTATTGTTGAAGTTTTTGCTTTGCTAGGTAGACACATAAAGGAAAACTGTTAGTACCTTCAATTTAACTTTCTTCCCTCTGCCTTCAGGGAAGTGTGATTGAGAGTAAAACCACTGACTACATCTTTGATAACTGTGGTGACATTTTTCTAGAGGGGACAAGTTAACACCTATTTTGTCTGGTTTCCAGGTGCTGGTACCCTCCTCCTGATTTGTAGATTGATCACCTGAGAAAAGGACTGTACTTTAAACATCTCCTGCTCAGGTCACACATAGACTGTACAGATCCAAGTAATGCTAAGTATACAAGGTATGGTCTCCTGTGTACAAGAGATTGGGATCTTCTAGTGAGGCTGTTGAGTGTGATCTGGAAAGGAGTGACAGAAGTGGGAGAGATAGGGACTAGGGAGAGCTAAATGCAGAGGAAGGCTTGCCTGTGAAGGGAGAAAAGGGGAAAGCAGGAGATGGTGGAGGCTGGCATGACAGAAAGAAGGAGCACAGTTATATGTTATGTGAGAAAACCAAATCAAAAGTACTGGGATCTCTACATGACAAGGATGAGATTGTGTCTGAAACTGGGGCTCTGATGGAGGTACTGAGACTATCACCTTATGAGAAGGATTTGGGTAACTGGCTCATTAGATGATTTTTCTATATAGGCAGTACATCCTAGGGCTGAAAATTCGCACTGTACTGACTGCTGTTCCCTGTTCCCCCTTAAGAAAGAGACTTCAGTCAGTTGGAACTGCTCCACACAACACAATGAGGAGGAGATGCTCCATTTTACACAGACATATTTGTTCTGAAGTTTTACTCCTGATCTGAGATACAAGATCTTATAGCTGATAATTGAACACTTCTCAGTAAGAAGGTGGAAAAAAATCTATTTCACATCTTTCACAGTTATTTGACTAGCTGTGGTCTGTCATCCCTACCTTTTTTCATCATGTAAACTCAAAGGGAAATATAAATAAAATTTAGAAGTGTTTGACTTTAAACAGATGAATGAGAATGCATCTTATCACAGCTGGGCTAAGCTGTGGAACTCCTTGCTAGTTAATACCATTAAAAGCCCAAAAGGGAGCAGGGGGCTTTGAAAGATACTTATCATATTCCCCTTTTCAATACCATAAACCCAAACTTCAAAGTATAAACCAAAAAAGGCACAGATGGCTATAAAAAGAATTTCATTAGAGATTGGCCTAACCATAGCAATTCAGAAAATAGTTGCTTTTGGATTTTTTAAAAATATAGTTATAATAAGTGGATTCGTATTTTGAAGAGAATCATCAGGTACAGAAAACTTGTTTTTACTTGGAATCATCATGAAAACAAACCATATTTTGAAAATATCTGCTAATGAAAATCTCTACAACATCCATCTTAGAACTCCTAATAACTAATGGTAATAAGAATAACCAACTTAAAATCTTCAAAAATGCTTCAAATACTTGTTTCAAAGCAGCTTGGTTTAGAAGTGGTAAATTTTGTGACTTATTATTTCCAATCTTAGTTTTGATTCTGATTTCTTTTGGGACTGCTCCATGTTAGAAATGTCCACAAAAAGCTACCGAACAAATGCTGATGTAAACTGCAGCTCCGAAAGTCTCTCTGCAGTCTAACAGACTGTTAGGAGGACAGTCACACAGTGTAGTCTCTTTTTCTTCCACTCTTTGGCTAAACACCAGCTGCTGGCTATGGCTGGAAAACAGGCTAGTAAGCTTAACTATGATTTTGAGACATTTGGCCTTGGATCATATTAGGTTTGAGATTTTTGAAAATATGTCACCTTTTGATCTAGAAAAGTTATAAAAACTTATCAAGTGTGTTCAGCAAAAGCTATTCTTGATGATTTGGAAATATACTGTAAGTTAAAACAAAATAAAGCAGTATTTTGGGATTATGTTAGCTAAATAGCTCGTTAGCCATTAGCTTGCTAATAATTACATAATATAAACAGTCTGCTTACAATATTTTCTACTTTTACTGAAGTCATGAAAAGGTGGTAACATTTGACTTATTTTTATAAAGAAATTTAAAAAAAATCATGAAATATTTAACACTATTAACATAATTATACTCTAGGAAAAGTACAGTGGGATCAAACAGTTTTTTCAAGAGAAATTGAGTCAGTAAGGGTTGTTTTCTGCTCAGAAGTGCCTGGTGGTAGCCACTAGGAGAGCCAGCGGGTCTGTTCACCTGGGCCCGACATGCTCTTCTGCTGCAAGAGCTCATTGGGACCAGGTCTGGAGATGAGTGTGGGGCTGCAGAGCTCTCACTCACCCTCAGGGGCCTCTGCTCCCTCACTGAGATGGGGTTTATCCCCAGGTTTCAGCCCAATGTATTTTGACCATGTCTGTAACAATATAATTAAAAAAAAAAAAGAGAATACAGAGGTACACATTCCATTTTATCTGTCTGCTTCCCTTGATCTTGGTGGAGGGAGGGGAGCTGCTTGCTAGTCAAACATTTACCCACTAGCAAAGGTTGGTAAACTCTGTCACAAACAGTGTGCAAACAGGGACACCTGCCTTTCTGTAAGGAAAGATGCTGAGGGTCACCCCCTTGCTATGCTGCTGACTGGATTCAGCTCCTGTGCTGTTTCTACCCAATCTGACTGCCTTAGTTCTGTCCCCACTGGTGCTGTGAGCTGTATCAATTCATAACTGACATTACTGGACAAGGCTGCTGTGGCTTTAGAGAACAGCTCTTAGCACTGGGATGGAACCTTTTCTTTGCAGTCAGTGGAACAGGCAGGACACACACTTGCAAAAGCAATGCCACCGAAATGCAGAGTTCATGCATCTGTGGACAGGAAAGAAAAGAAGGAATTTCATGCATTTCTTGGTTTCTAAGTTCCCTGAGCTATGCTGCTATAAAAGATGCCACAGATCTTCTTACATACTGCATAACACTATGTCATCTTGCAAAGAAGAACCCCCGTTTTTTAGAAAAACTTGCTTTGCTTCAGCCACTTTCAAGCTTGTGATGATTTTCAGGATTTTTCTCTAAACAGACTCTCCACTTCTGTGAACATGTAAGAATATTTATTCCTCTGGTCGTATCAATTCTTTCTACAATTGAAATTTCAACCCAAATTCTGTTCTACTCAGTAAAACAGTTTTCCTGCAGTGTCAGTGAGCTGAAGTAATCAGACCTTTCAGTGCTCCATAGTCTTTCCAGATTAGATGATGCTTCAGTCCCAGCTCTTTTTTAAAAAGCACTGTTAAGATCTGTTTTGAGAAAAGTAGAAAGATTTCTCTTAATTTCAGAGAGGGCTTCTTTCCTCTCTGTGTTTGTTTGTTTGTTTGGTTCTTGTTGTGGTTTTGGGGTTTTTTTGGCTTTTTTTAAAAGCAGTATAATCATTTACTCTAATGAAACAAGATATTTCCTTCCCTTGCAAAGGATCACAGAGAACCTGAGACGCCTTTGTTTATGATATGTGACAAAATTAATAGCAAATCAGGAATGACTCTGAACTGGAGTAACTTCAGTGGCTGTTGGTGGAATTACAGTTCTCTCAGGGCATTTGGCATCATGGAGGACTAGGGCCTCTGTGAGCTATTCCTCTCTTCCAGACCTGTGATGCTCAAGATTTTCACCAAGGATCTATTACAGCTTTCTAGCATATTGCCTTAATCACAGGGCATATTCTTCTTTCCACTCTAATTGTGTGACTAGTATCCCACCGACTTGATGAGAAAGCTGGAAAAGCCTATAGATTACTGTGTAAATTAATGCAATGCCATATGGTTCTAATTGTACACTGTCTTGTTGTACTCTGCAGCAGCTAGAAGTAGCATTTGCTACTGATATAGCCATAACAACACTGTGTTCATATTAGTAATATACACTTACACAAAGAACATAAGGAAAATAGATAATAAAAATTATCAACAGATTTTTCAGATTACAGGAAATTCATGGCTGTCAGTAAAACATTAAACTATTACTGCTGTCACTCAGAGACATTTTTTGGTACTTGACAAAAGACACAGCTCAGTGTTAGTAACATGAGGCTCAGCCTCACATACTACATATAAAATGTGTAAATATTAATTCAAGGATGAAAGCATTCAGCTGAACAAGAACCATCTGGGAGAATGAGACGGGTGGATGAGAATGCATTAATTATAGAGTAACGTGTATATATTGGAAATCCATGGACCTGCTTTGCATGAAGAGCCTTTTCATATCGATAATCACAATACATTTCTAACTCCTTCTTGGACAAGTCTGCTTTCTGACCTCTGTTTGCCCCAGCAGGGATAACAGAGTGGCACTGTGGAGTGATCATCATAGTTCCTCATCAGGCCAGCACCTGCACAGCTCTGGCTCCAAATCCTTGGATCTGCTTCATGCAGAAAAGTTTGAAGAATAATAATGTTTATAAGAATAATATAATTATTTTAAAAAATATTTCTAAAGAAATCAAGCATGAGATATTAGAATGCAGCACAGTGAATATGAAGTTACTGTTGCTTTCACTAGGGCTGGACTCTGAAAGGTAAGCAGGACAGACTTTCAAATATCTAAGCACCTACCTCCCAGCTCCCAGTATTTTCAAGAAAACTAGGTACCAATATCACTTAGACATCTTAATTTTTAGTAGTCTCAATTCTTCTCAAAATTAATATGAAGTTCAATGTTTTGTTCTTCCTTAGCAGGTAAGGTGGGAAGGTAGATAAAGAAGGGGAGTTTTATATGATGCCGAATTCAATCCAGTGAAATGCTGGCCTCCTATGTGTAGTTGAATGCAAGGGTGCAAGAATGTGAGCACATATAGTCACCATTTTGCATATACATATTGTATGATTTGAAACACTGTCATTTTGGTATAGCTTGCAACAGAAAATAAATCACTAAGTTCCCTATTGCTGTCCAGATATACTCTACCTACAGAGAGGCACAGAAAGGAAATGTATTTTTATGTTGCTTAAACCACAGATCCTATTCAATCATTAACATGTAAACTCTTTTTTTCATCCCAAATTGCTAAACAGTTGTGTGATAGTAATTGGGAAGGAATTCTGTCATACCAAAAGCTGTTCATGCACAGGAGATCTCGGTTCAGTCCTGCCTTTGCTACTGAATTCCTGGATGGTTTTGGACAAGCCATTTAATTTGTGTTTTCCTCTGTAAAATGAAAATATATTTTTGCTGTCTTCTATTGCTTCTGGTTTTTGTTTTTAAGCTGTCATCTCAGGGAAAGATGCTCTCTTTAGATAGAAATCTAAATACAAGTGCCTCATTCGATTTGGCTTTGTGGTGCAAGTGTAATTCAATTAATTACTGTAAGAAATATGAACCTATTATGGATTATGCCCAGTATAATAAATACATAATCCCAGGGACAACCTGTGGCATATTTCTCTGCTGACAGCTTTCCTGGCTCTGTTACACTGTGCATCTGCTTTTTCTCCCAGAGGAATGCATTCAACACTGCTCCAATGATTGCAGTCATGCCCCCGTTCAGAAGCCTTTCTGCAGCTCTATCTTCACATGGACAGCTTGAGTCTCAGACTGACCAAAATCACAGGACAGAAGAGAATCTCCCCAGCTCTGTGCATGCAGCCTCTGTAGTTAAAACCACAAGGTTTCTGAACTGCTCTAGTCTGAACCACTGATAGATATTACTTGTGTTCCCACTAGGTCTATGAGATGCACAGGCTTTGCAGTGACATCTCCAATATGTGCCGAAGGAAGCATCCTCCGCCCTGCCGCAGCACTCAACCTTGGCCGCCACCTTTACCCCCGGCTTTCTACAGCTGGCGCCGTCAGCGCTGCACCCACGCACCACAAAGCCACCTGGTGCCGCTGGTCTGCAAGCGATGCCGAGACACAGCCTCTGTTCCTGCGGCCACGGCACTTATGCCCGACGGCTGCGGCCCCGACTCCTCGGGGAAGGCACCGTTCAAACGGAGAAAGGACGCTCTATACCTGGGGAAAGTGGAAGTGCTGGAGCTGCCCCCACAGGGAGCGTGCCCCTGGGCCGCTCCCATTCCCCTGCTTAGCTTTTCAGGGCTCAGCGGATGCTTGGTTTGGAAACGACGAGCAGCAAGAAGGCAGAGCAGTTCAGTCAGCTCCGTCCTGTCGCTCCCTGCCACCTCGCTCCCGCCCTGTCGTTCCCGGGAGGTGGCAGTGTTCCCCCATAGAAGCCACTCGGCCCGCTCCGCTCCCAAACCGGCAAAGGAAGCCCTTTAAACTCCCTCTCATCCGTTTTCCACCGATTTACGGAAAACGGATTTATCGCGCGTGATCTGATCGGTAGAAGGCCAGGTGGGCTTGCGGGAGAGAAAGTTGCGAAGTGCCGCAGCACCGCCGGAACTACGCGATCATGGCATACGTACTTATTATACACGTGTATACCCATGTATGTATATGTACATGTATATCAATATACATGAGGCAAAGGATCTCTAAAGACGGGCATAGAGATGCACGGGCATCTCTAAACACGGGCACAGAGATGCGTTTAGCCGCGGTGCCATTTACATTTCGCTCGTGCATTTGGGAGAGGTGGGTGGAAAACCGCGACGATGCGTGTCGGCTGTCCGTGTGCCACACTGTACCCGTATACGCTCACAGGCGCCCTTTTAAATCCTCCCTCCTCAGGGGACAGGTGCGGGATTCTGGCCTCGTTGGCCAGGGCAGCTCGCAGAGGTGCTGCAGCACGGACGGTCCGTAGGACATCCCCGGACCCGCAGCGGTTTCTGACGGACCGGCCGCCCCTCACGGCCCCACAAGTTTCTGTGCCCTGATCACCCGGTCTGGCTCTTTATCAAAAGCCTCCTTCTTTTCCCTTCCCCGCAGGGGGAAGGTGAGCCTTCGCACCCCCAGTGCGGCCCCTTATGCGCTGCCTGCCGGAGGGGGACCGCAGCATTCCCCCGCGGCGGGTCCGGCCCCGTGGGCTGCGGGGCGGGGCAGGGCGGGCACTCACCTGACGATGAAAATACATGGACAAGAGTTGCCGAAGAGCCGCCACGACGCAGACCACGGAGTAGAGGGCCATGATGGCGATGGCCGTGAACAGCGGAGGGGCCGCCGCCCGCGGGCACGCGGCAGGGTCCCGCCGGCCGCCCGCGCCTGCCATTGCCGCCACCGGCATGGGCTCGAGCGGTTCCAGCCCAACGCCGCCGCCGAGGTGTTGCCCCAGGCGCCCGGCGGCGCGGCTGTTGCAGGGCGGCCGGCGGGAAGGGCGGCAGGCGGAGGCGTTGGCGGCGAACGGGACCTCGCAGGGCGCCGGAGAAGGAGCAGGCGCGGACGCCGTTGCCTCAGCATGGGGTAAGCGGCAGCCAATGCGCGGGCCACTCTGCTCCCATCGCGCCGAAGGGACGCGGTGCCGGCGCGAAAGCTGCTTGGCGCGGTGCGGGGAGGTGGCAGCACTCGCCATCCCCGGACGGAGCGCCCGCCGCTGGTGCGGGCACATGTGTGCGGCGGGCGGGTCGGGGCGGGTCGGAGGAGGGGCCTGCGGAGGCAGGAGGCGGTGGCCGCCTGCCCCGCCGCCCGTCGCCGCTCTCCCAGGCCGGCGGGAACGGTGGCGGCCGCTCCCCGGCCCGCCCCGAGCGGAGCCCTTCCCGGGGCGCGCCTGGTGCGGAGCAGGCGTAGGGCGGCGGGCGGCGCGCCAGCAGGCTTCCCCTTCCTTGCGGGTGGCACTTGAAGGCAAAGCGCTTAAAATGATCCCTACAAGAGCGCCGCGGGCATCGGAGGCAAACACCGGAGAGAAAGTCCCGGGGAAGATTGGCTTGGCGGGATAAAGGCTGGTGCAGGGAGGAGATCAGTACGCTACTGATCAACGTAGTGATCCAGGGATCTTGACAAAACGATGTCCTCAGTGATTATAGAGATAACTGAGCCGTATAATAAAATGTGATGAACTTTACGGCAACACGAGGGGTGATTGTGAATAGAATTGTCTTTTGGAAGTGACTCGGATCTCACAGATCCTTAGGATTTTCGGAGAACTTTCTGTGCCAGAGCTGCAAGGATGCTCTCCCATAGATGTTACTGTGATTGTAATAGGGTGCGATAACACAGATAAGGAAAACATCAGCATCGTTCACTTCAACTGCACATGCATTGTACTGGGTGCTTGACTCGCACACTGCTTGTTTGCACCAGCACCTTTCTGTGATCAGTTTGTTCCAGGTGAGTACAGAGGTGCAACTCCAGGTTTTCCTGCTGATCATTAGTTACTAGAACTTAGCTCCTAGTTATTTTCACTAATGAAATCAGAAGAGAACCTTAGTAACACAGGAAAAATACCTCCTAGTGAACAGGAAGGAGATAAGAGTGGCAGTGATTGCACCTGCTGCCTCATCATGGACGCACACTTACTGTATCTGCTCAGCCTTTGCAGAGCACCCCCTGCTACTTCAAGAGTGGTAATGAAAGAAGTGGAGAAGAAACAAGTTGCAACGTAACAGAAAGATGCAGAATCCCAGGCATTTTAGTCTAAAGACTTCTTGTCCTCCTGTGCCATAAGCAATGGGAACCAGTGCTGATCAGGGCAGGTAGCAGTAGCAGAGCTGACCACACACTCTTTCAATGTATATCTGATCATTTGTGGGGAGGAAGAAGAGGGAATGGGAAAGGGGTGCCACTGGACTTCGAGGGGGACACAGATCTGGGGAATTTGTATTCCTGTTTTCATTCCATAGTGGAATGGAAGGAGAAGATTGACTAAGCTGTTAATGGGCACATTTAGTAGATAGCATGCATTGCTTTATGGCCAGAGAGCGCATTTTCAGCATCCTTTATTGGTAGGAGAGAGCCATTTAGCATCACATTCAGAAGAGCTTTAGAAAAGGAGTTATTTTGTCTCTGGAAAAAACTGTGGACAAGGGGAAATGAAAGCAAGAACTCACAAGAGATTTCGCATGGTCAAAGTCACTGTCTCTTTATCCCCACCTGAAGTATAGCATTTTTAATCCTACACAGAGTGGGAGGAACAAGGCTTTAAAACTAGACCATTCTCAAAGACTTTCATCTCTGGGTATGTGCACAGTGTGCAGGAGCCTCTCTCTGTGCTTGCCCTTTGTTGCACCAAAGCCATAAGAAGAGTTGAATGTAAGCCTGGACACAATTAGTATTTAGCCCTTTGAATACAACTGGGCCTGGCTGTTAAAAGGAGGGGGAAGATGTGGTACAAAAATCAAGGCTGCCAGTATATCCACTCCGTACGCTGGCCTCTGCATTTCTTCTCATTAGCTACCACCGTTTACCCTAATCTCTTATTTGCCTGGCTAGCTCTTGGGCTCCTTCTGCCAAAATCCACACAAGTATTTTCTAGGATTTGAGAGGCTTGGGTAGGACTGTGGTGTGCCTTAGTAAAGGGGAGATGGACAGGTGCTAATGGAGTCAAAGGAAAACCAACTCAGTTTAGGTGTCTAGTACAAGTCAGTGTCAGAGAGGTTACATTTGAGGCAGGTCACTGGTCTAGCATAGCAGGGCTTTTCCTTCACTCTTAGAAGTGTTTAGCTGTGTGGGAATCAGGTGCTGACTTGGGGAAATGAGAGTTATCCTGACTTCTGGCATGAAATCTGTGTGCACATCATTTAAAGTGGTACGTTTAGAGTTAACTTCTTTCTTCTCTATAGTAGACATGTAAGAACTGAGTTTGGAAGTGAGGGACACCAACAGCCTGAATGGCCTGGAAGGCTGCTATGAATTCTGGGATGCTAGGAATATGTGACATGCTTGCTACAGTATGGGTCCCTAAAATTAATTGAATGCTTTAACAAATTTGATATTAACTTTTTTGCCTCATTTTCTAGCATATGGATAATAATAATTACAACAACAACAACAACAATAATAACAATAATAATAATGTATTGATAAATCATGTGTGAGGTTGGTCTTCAGTCAACTATCTTTGTGGAAAGTATAAGTTTCTGTATTCAGCTTTTTCCTTCTTCACAGAAAAGAAGTCTCAGTAATTTGCATTACTTCTGTATTAGTGACCCAGGTCACCTGTGTCTCCTTGCTAAATTTTGGCAGTGACTCTGCAGGTGAGGGTAGTCTGCAGAGTGGCAAATATTAAATTCTTTAGTTGAAAATAAGCACTTCAGGCTTCAGCATCTCTGAGTTCTTCTGTGCTTGTGAAAAATAAAATGTATCTTCAAAGTTTAATAAATGTAGCTATGAATGATGGCTTTTGTGTTTGCATAACAAGTTTGAAGGGCATCAGTGGGACTAGGCTGATGGGTGGACTAGATGAAGGTGTCTTCCATCCTTGATGATTCCGTGGTATAGACTGACTTCCTAATATGGCAAGACCACAATGCAGGTTCATTAGGTTTTGTTAAGGACTTTATTAACAGAACTATCCTTGAGAAAGCAATAATTTTGCATTTGCTGAGTGGGAGCTACATATTGAATGAGAAGAATGAAAGGTGTTCTAAAAAACTACCAGTGTACTGAATGACCTAAGAGTCTAGAGGAAGTTAGCATGTGATATAATTAAACATTATGGTAAGGGGAACACTTCAGTTCATACAATCTTATGTTTTCTAACTCTTGGATATTTTGACTCTGCAAGTTTAATTCTTGGTCATTGGTTAGGCTTTCCAAATCCAGTAGTTCAACAGAGGGGAGACTGCTGCGGCTCTGTGTCCTCTGGTCCAACTAGGAGCAAGAAGCAAGACTGAGCTTGTATTCCCAATAGTCATGCCTGCAAACACCTGTATAGAACCCACATATAAACTTATACACACAGCTGGCCACATAGATCAGCACAGGCAGATACTCAGCACTAACAGAAACACAAACAGCACCAACAGCCTTATCCTGTTCCCTTCTAGATGTTCAGGATGAGAGTCTGCTAGTTGGAACATATATATACATATACACCGTATGGTTCTCTTCAGTGAGCATCTGGGATCAGACAGTCTGCCCAGTAGTTGCTCCCTGCATCCCAGCTGTTTGCACCTGAACACAGAAGCCCTGAAGCCACAGCACCACACCAACACACACACAGGGGCACACACCAAGGCTCCCTTGGAATCATCCATAGACTCAGTGTACCCAGTAGCTGGCCTGGATCCCTCCCTTTTCCTGCCTGCGATTCCTCGCTTTAGCATCTCATGGTACATTTTTGTGCAATCCCAAGATATTCCTCCCCAGCATTCCATATTGTTTAATGAAATTAAATAATGCAATGTGGCAAAATAAAGAGATTGATTCTTGGAGTGAAAGAACACTAGTGAAACCTCTGCAGAGTGACATGGTGATGTCTGGCTTTTTGATTTATTCATGCTTTTATTTTGAGAAATAAATTAATTTCAAAATCAAAAGGAGAGGGAAAATGAGGGAAAATGTTGATTAGGTTTTTGAGAATTTTACAATGTGTGTTTTGGTTAATTTTAGAAATAGTTAAAAGTTACAGAATTTAAAATCTGTAACTGAAAATGAGCTCTACTTATTTTCAAATGAGGAAATAACCTCCATTTGCTCCTGTGTGAAGTGTGAGCTTATGATTCTTTCCATAAACCTAATTGGGGGATATTGTTGTCTGACATGTTTATCAAATGTAACATTCCATTGCCTCTATCTGCTTACATTTCCAAAACTTTTTCCTAGGCATCTTTTATGGATGTTTTTTAGGACTGCATTATTTACTCCATCCTTCAAACTCATGTCCTGTTCTTTCAAATACTTCCTTGTTTCTTATTTCCTCTGCAGCCCTTATAAGTGATAAGATATACATTTTCATCTACAGTAGGGAAATCTGTCCTTTGTAACTGTAATGATATAATTACCATTGTTCATGTTCCCATATGACTACCCTTAAGTTGGAATAATTGGAAGTTTTAAATAAATGGATATTTTAATTCTAATTATTCTTACATATAAAAATTTTAAAATGTCAAAGACAGCGCATATCTTGGTCAACAGCGGCTGTCCAAGCACAGTTTGATCTTCACATTGTATGTTTATAGGGTGGTTCTCATACAGCCACCTGTTGCACCAGTGGTTCAGACCTGAATGTATCATCAGTCATAGTGTGCATGTTCACCTGGTTCTCTGTGTCTTCATTAATTCTGTTCTTCAGCTGCCTTACAAGGGAGAAGATAGGGGTCAACTGCAAAGAAAAAACTAACCTGTCTCTCAGTACTTGTGCAAATGCTTAGGATGGTACCAGTGTCCTGGATTGTAGACATCACAGAATGGCTGAAGTGAGGAGGCCACTCTGGAGATCATCTAGTCCAATAGCCCACTCAGACCAGGGACACCTACAGCAGAGTGCTCAGGGCTGTCCTATTAGGTTTTGAATAGATGGAGACTCCAAAACCTCTCTAGACAGCCTCTTCCAATGTTCAACTACACACAGAGTAATGAAGCTTTTTTATCTTTAAATAGAATTTCAGTTTGTGCCCATTACTGGCTTCATCCTCTTTACACTGCCCTTCAGGAACACATTGATAAGATCCTCCTGAGCAGCCTTTTCTCCAGGCTGAACAGTCCCAGCAATCTCAGTTGTTCTTTGTGTGTCACATGTTCCAGTCCCTTAATCATCTTTGTGACCCTTTGCTTGACTGTCTCCAGTCTCTATTGTCCATGTCTCTTTTGTGCTGCAGAACAAAGAACTGGACCCAGGTGTATGTCACTGTAGTATGTTGACCCTGGCCAGATGCCAAGTACCCACTAAAGCCACTCTCTCACTCTCCCTCTGCAACTGGACAGAGGAAAGAAAAAAAACAGCTAAGGATTCATGAGTTGAGATAACAGCTGGGAGAGGTCAGTGACTGATTACCTTCATGGGCAAAACAGACTCAGAGTGGGGATATTACTTACATTTATTACTAACAGGATAAGAGCCAAAGAGTGAGAAATAAAACAATCTTAAAAACACCTTCCCCCCACCCCTCCTTCCTTCCGTGTTCTTCCACCTCCCCCCCCCCAGCGGTGCAGGGGGATGGGGAATGGGGATTGCAGTCAGTTGTTGTTTCTGCTGCTGCTTAGAGAGAGGAGTCCTTCCCCTGCTCCCGTGGGGTCCCTCCCATGGGAGACAGTCCTTGATGGACCTCTCTGGCATGAGTCCATCCCACAGGCAACAGTCCTTCCCAAACTGCTGCCCCGTGGGTCACTCCTACATGGAGTGCCGTCCTTCACCAATGAGCTGTACCAGCATGGGTCTCCCACAGAGGCCATGAGTCCTACCTGGGAAAAACCTGCTCCAGTACGGGCTACTCTCTCCACAGGCTGCAGGTCTTTGGAAGGACCCTGCTCCATCCTGGGCCTCCCATGGGGTCACAGTCTCCTTTTGATATCCGCCTGCTCCAGCATGGGCTTCCCGATGGGCTGCAGGTGGGTCTCTGCACCCCAATGGTCCTCCATGGGCTGCAGGGGCACAGCTGCTCCACCAAGTTCTGCACCACAGGCTGCAGGGGCCACAGCTCCAGCACCTGGAGAACCTCCTGCCCCTCGTTCTGCACTGACCTCGGTGTCTACTTTGTTGTTCCCATGTTCTCACTCTGCTCTTCCTGGCTGGAACTCTTTCTGTGCATTACGTTTCTGTTCTTAGATATGTTATGACAGAGGCATTACTATTACTCCTGATTGGCTCGGTCTTGGCCAGCAGCAGGAAGTCTGTCCTGGAGCTGGCTGGCATTGGCTCCACCGGACAGGGGAAGCTTCTGGCAGCTTCTAACAGAAGCCACCCCTGACCTACCCCCCACCCCCCCCTTCCCCCCCCAGCTACAAAACACCAGCCACAGAAACCCACTACAGTCACCCATGCTCAACAGAGTGGCAGGATCACCTCCCTCAGTGTGCTGGCAATGCTCTTCCTAATGCAGTCAAGGAGTCTGTTGATCTTCTTGGCTGTGAGGATACACCACAGGCTCATGGTCAGCTTGCTGTTCACCAGGACCCCAAGGGCCTGCTCTGCTCAAGGTGCTTTCCAGACACTCAGCCCTCAGCTCATACTGGTGCAAGAGATAATTACTCCTCTGGGGCAGGACTTAACATTTCCTTTTGCTGAAATTCTTGAGATTCCACTTGGCCCATTTCTCCAGCCCATTCAGCTCTCTCCAAATGTCAGCACAAACTTCTGGTGCATCAGCCACTCCTCCCAGTTTTGTATCACCTGTAAACTTCTTGTGTGCACACTCTGGCCCATTGTCCAGGCTATTAATGAAGATGTGAATCAGCACTGGTCCCAGTATTGACATTTGGGGTACACTGCACTACAGAGTGTTCTCTATCTAGACTTTGTGTTGCTGGTCACAACCCTTTGAGACCAGCCATTCAGTCAGTTTTCAATCCACCTCACTGTCTACTTATCTGGCCCATACTTCATTAGTTTGTGAGGATGTTATGGGAGAGAGTGTTGAAAACCTTACCAGAGAGAAAATAAACAAAATTCACTATTATCCTTTTATTCTCCAAACTAGTCAGTTCAGTGTAGAAGGCTGTTAGGTTGGTCAGGCATGATTTTCTCTTTGTAACAATCTGTGCTGACTACTCCTGATCACGTTCTTGTCCTTGAGGTGTCTGGCTATGGTTTTCAGAAAAATTTACTCCATCAGTCCCAGGGATTGAGCTGAGGCTAAACAGCCTGTCATTACCCAAATCATCCTTCTTGCCTTTCCTGAAGAGATGAGTGACATATGCTTTCTTCTGGTCCTCCAAAATCTCCCTTAATCATCATGATCTTTTAAAGATGATCAGGAACGACCTCACGATGACATCAGCCAGCTCACTCAGCACTCATGGATATATCCCATCAGTGCCTGTGGACTAGTGTATGTCCAGTTTGTTTAAATGTTTCCTAGTTTGATCACCATCCATGAGGGTAAGTCTTCCTTGTTTCAAACTTTCTCAAGGGGCTTGGGCCTCAGATTGCTGAATGGCAGTTTTATCTGTAAAAACTGAGATGAAGAAGGAATCGAATATCTTGGCCTTTTCCATGTCCTTTGTCAACAGATCTTCTGCCCATTTAAGACATTAGTCTGCCCAATAAAACTGACTCATAAGCTCTCAGCTGCATGCTCATCTATCCCTAAGCAGAGCTCTCTGCATTCCTGTTGCTCTGTTCTCTCCTTGCTGCCCCAACCTGTCCTTCCTAAAGGGCCTGTAGCCATCCATTGCAACTCTCCAGTCATGTGAGCTGTATGAGATTATAAACCTGCAACAGCACACAGACTTCTAATTCCTTCTGTGTCCTCCCCATGCCATGCTTGTTAGTGTACAAGCACTTGAGAAAGGCATCCAGCTATGTGGGTTTTTTTAGAACAGGCACTAGATCTTCCCCCACCATTCTCTCCTATAGGCACTTGCTTGTTCGTGTGCATGTCATTAGAGTGGGCCCTTTTCTTCCTTGTTTTATTATCTCCTATTCACATCATCCTGCTCACTTTGCTTGTTGCCCCAGTCCATCACTTCTTCACTCGTTTGTTGGACATCCACTCCCCACCTCCCCATCATTCCTAGTTCAAAGGTCCCCTCACAGACTGGCCAACCTGTGAGCCTCTGCCCAACTGCAGGTAGATCCCATCTCTTCTTAGCAATTTTTGGTCCTCAAAGTGGGTCCCATGTTGGTATTATCCCTAGAGCCATAAAGACTCTCATATCTGATATGTTCCAGGTCTCCCCTGATTGCTGTGTTGCTCGGAACAAAACTGTAGAGAGCTAATAAAAATATAGTATGAGCTATATCTTCCTGACTTTCTAAAATTGTATAGCTTAGACAGAGAAAAAGAGAATGCCAAGTCTGAATAATTCTCTTCCCTAGTGATAATCTTGGTATTGCAATATGAATATCAATTTTTTGAAGTTTAGGTAGAGCACATATGGCAGCTTGCTCTCAAGGCAAAGTCATGCTCTTCAGCCCTCAGGAAAGCCAGTTGTAAACTCCTAAGGCTGGAAAACTGAAAATGTTTCCTGGTCAATAGAAAGATGGACAGGGAGGAGGAGATAGGATTTGATTTAAACAGCTAATTATCTTACCCCTTGTAAAGGTTCCCTATACCATTATGCATATTTATCTTTGTTGACACCTCTCTTAGTGAGATTAGTCAGATTCTCAGCCTTGTCTTTTAACAGGCAACAGTGAAGTTGGTTTTTTTATCAAAAGGAACATGGAGGATAGTCCAAAAAGGAGTAAGCAGCAGTATGTTTAGTCACAGTCATTCACACCATTTCATAGAGAATTTTTAATGTCTCACTTCTCAGAATGGGTCTGACTTGGGAAAGTACTCTTTCCTGTGCTGTTCAAGATTAGAGTAGCTGTTATTCCATTCCTAAATTTATGCAATTGAAGAAAAAAATATATGCTGAGTTACTTTAAAAAGCCCCCTAAGGAAAACAGCTTAACCTCATGAGCCAAAAGTATCATGTTAAAATTATATCTTCAACTTCCATATCAAAGATATTTTTATCTGGATATCAAAGGTATTTTTGTTTTTTGATGGGAAGAACTGTTTCCCCCTGAAGAGCAATATTTTGCTACGTTTCAAGAAGAGAACTTAAAATCTAATGACTGGCAAGGCTTTGGTATATTTTCTTTCCCTTTTTGATAGTGATATCCTGATGTTATATGTATTGTGAAATTCATGGTGCACAAAAAAGGATTGCTGCATCTTTGTGTTATTATGTTTCTACTTTATTGCCTTTTTGCTGCTGTTTGCTTACAAGAGATGAATCCACTGAGACAAGATGAAAGGGCTGAAAAAACCCATGCAGCTGAAGCTGACAGATGACAGCACAGCGTAATGACTTGCCTGGATCAGAGAGATCTACACTTTTGCTTGTTTGGAGTTAATTTGCAGCTGCGATATACTGTAAGGGTTAGTTAAATTTAAATATTAGGCATTCAGCATCCTTATGGATCATCCTGGCAAAGTCTGCCACAAAGGGATATGTTGATTTTTATGAGAATTCAGTGAGACTGTAATTCCCTATATTCTAGAAAGACATACAAATGCCTTTGGTGAGCTTTCTTCTTCAGCCTCTCGTTCCCTAGTCTGTAAAAACAACTGAGGTTGCCCCATCCCAGGTGCAGAATCTGGCACTTGTGCAACTTCGTACAGTTGGTGATTGCCCACCTCTGTAATTTTTTGAGGTCTCTCTGCGGGGTCTCCCTGCCTTCGAGGGAGTTGACAGTTCCTCCCAGTTTAGTGTTGTTGGCAAACTTACCTAGTATTCCTTTGAGTCCTGCGTCCAAGTCATTTATGAAGATGTTGAAGAGAAAAGGGCCTAAGATGGAGCCTGTGGAACCCCACTCAGAACTGGACACCAGCCTGATGTCACCCCATTCACTATTACTCTTTGTGCCCAGCATGTGAGCCAGTTGCTCACCCATCATGTAACATGGTTATTCAACTGTGTGCTGGACATTTTGTCCAGAAGGATTCTGAGAGAGATGGTATCAAAAACTGTGCTGAAGTCCAAATAGATTACATCTACTGGCTTTGGTTGATCAAGTAGGTGAGTTACCCTGTCATAGAACAAAATCAGGTTCGACAAGCAGGACTTCTCCCTCATGAAGCTGTGCTGGCTGTGGCTGATGATTGTGATGAATTGCTAACTAATTGTTGTCTAAAATCAGTCTCTTTCAGCTTTATTTTTGAAGACAAAGTTGTCCTTTCCTAGGCTGGCTGGGAGAAGGATGAAGTAGAGGATGTTATCCTGTTTATATCATCATCTCTGAGTCACTGAGAAGGGCAGGATGTCACACATTTATTCTTACCATTTTGTATTGTCTAACATAGTGGGTCACATCCTTGGCAGGCAGATTTTGTGTGTCTCATTTAGAAGTGCCTAAATATCCTTGTTTGGTGCACAAGAAAAGAAGAACCCCTGAACTCTGGGTTTTCTATTCGAAAGCTGGACCAGGTGGTTAGCTAAGGACGCAGTGGTCAATGCTGTAATAGTTAAGTCAGTGTTTTAAAATTTACTGTGTGGGGGAGTCTTGACTCTAAAAGAGTCTTTTTGAAATTAAATAAGTCCTGAAGACAGTATTTTAAATTTATATCTTAATCAAAGGTTTATGATCACTTTTTCTTAGCATCACTGGAAAAATTTAACATGTTTTCCTGAGTTTTGTGAGGAGTTGTTACTTGTATTTTTCAGGTAATTATTGACTTTTAAAGTCTTCAATGATAATTTGCACTTCTAATAGCTTTATAGCTTACATTAGATAGCTTCTAATGTAAGAGGTCAGTGGTGATACCAAATGATTTTACATATATTTGTTCACATACACCAACGTTCTGTTTTGATATCAACAGGAGTAAAAGTTTGACGTTAATGTAAAATGTTAAAATAAACTTCCTTGAAGAAGCTTCTGCCTTTCAGAAAATCTAAAGGAATAACCGCGTTTCATAGTGTTCCACTGGGGAACTGTGCATACTGTATGAAGTTGGCAGAAGATTTCAAAGGGCTAATAAAAATTATATTAGGTAGACTGTGAATTAGTATGAAGAGAAGCAGAGAAGAGAATTTCTAAGAATTTCTTAGTTCGGCTTATCGAGATTAATTACTAGAAAAACATTTTCTAAGAAATATGATGTTTTTTGACAAAGAATAAATGATATATTTTAGGATTTTTTTCTATTATTTTCTTTTTTTTTTCCCCAGGCTAAGTTGAATAAAATATATTAGATCGGAATAAAGAGAGAAAACTGTTGATGTGCCCTTCAAATATCCTGTTTGTCCCTCATGAAAGAATAAGCATAGTTGATGCACAACTGGAATGAACCAAAATAAAAATTCAGCACACCTCCTCACAGCCTTTGTTTCTCTATTCTTCCTCATGCAGAGGAAGCACACTTTAACGCCATATCTACAGTAATTTGTAGGGAGAAAATTTTAGAGGCTCATATAAATCATGAAAGCAATGTCCTCACAACATTGTTTGCAAAAGACACTGGTAACATATCCGACTGGGAGCAATTACCTACAGGCGTGCCATGGGCTTTTTTCTTCAAACCTTTCCTCAGTAAGTGATACTGTAAAGTCAATTAATCTCTCTTTTTCATCCCAGTATGTATCAATTAGCGTAAAATAAGATCCCCTGTTTTCCAGCTTGTGATAAAAATTGTTGCTTCCTGCTTGATTTGTCTGCTGTGCCAATTAATACTCAAAATACTCCTTGAAGCATTTGTGTGCATTCTTGCTGTGTGCAGCATGCCTTGCTTCTTTCAAAACAGGTCTGTAAGGCTGCCTGGTTTTGTAACCAAGCACTACACTTTAGAGCTTGCACATAACAGGTGAAATAGAAGAAGGCAGAAATAAGGCTAAAGGCTAAGACAAACAACAGGAAAGGAAAAGGCACACTGGAAAAACTTGAATTCCATAAAGAGTCTGATGTCATACTCTGGTTTCTCAGAACACCAGGTGCAGTCCTAGAAATTCCTGCAAATAGTGAAGGAGGCTGAACCTTGTTTTGCCTCATTGAGTAGTAGGATGCAACACAGTTCAACTTGAGTTTGTCAAGGTCAAGTCATCAGTTTAGCCATAAAGTGTCAATTGGACCAAAAGGTTTAGATATTCACTCACTAAATCACAGCCTCTTTCCAAAATTTAAAGTTCTATATTTCTATTTGGCTTCTGCTTATTACTAGATGCTAAATATTTTGTATTTATGGTGTTCACTGGAATAGGGACTTGTATTAAGGTTCACCTCAGGAAGTAAATCTCCTCAATTGCTGAACTGGGAATTATCATTGTCCATTTGCTCTAGCTAAGTGTGCTGATTTTGGCTGGGGTAGAGTTCTTCACAGTGGCTGGTATGGGGCTATGTTTTGGATTTGTGCTGAACACAAGGTTGATAATATAGAGATGTTTTTGTTATTGCTGAGCAGGCCTTACCCAGAGCCAAGGCCTTTTCTGCTTTTACTGCCACACTGGCAAGGAGGCAGGGGGTGCATGGGAAGCTGGGAGGATACACAAACAGGACAGGTGACCTGAACTGACCAAAGAGATGTTCCAAACCATATGACATCCTCATATAAAGTGGAGGGAAGCAGGAGGAAGGGGGGGGGGAACATTTGGAGTGATGTCTTTTGTCTTCCCAAGTAACCATTCTACATGATTGGCCTGCCTGCCCATGGGAAGCAATGAATGAATTCTTTGTTTTTCTTTGCCTGTGTGTGCAGCTTTTGCTTTCCCTATTAAACTGTCTGTATCTCAACCCATGAGCTTTCTAGCTTTTACCCTTACAATTCTCTTCCCCATCCTGCTGGGAGCATAGCCAGCACAGCTGACCCAAACAGGCTAAAGGGATATTCCATACCACAGAACATTGTGTTCTGTATATGAACTAGGGGGATTTGGCTGGGAGGGGATGATCACTGCTTGGGGGTGGGTTGAGCATTGATCAGTGGGTGGTGAGCAATTGCATTGTGCATCACTTCATTTTCTTGCATTATATTCCTCTCTCTCTCTCTCTCCATTTCATTACAGTGATGATGATGATGATTGTTAAGTTTGTTTCAATTATTAAACTGTTCTTACCTCAACCCATGAGTTTTTACTTTTTTCCAATTCTTCTCCCCATTCCACCAGGGTAGGGAGTGAGCAATCAGCTGCGTGGTACTTTGTTGCCAGCTGGAGTTAAACCCTGATGCTCAGAAAGCAGAACTATCTTGGGATGATCCTTCTTTCACCTGTGGCTTGACAGTTCATGGGCTGAGAAGAGAGGTGAACTGTGGTAGCCTTGTTCCCACACTAATCCGTTTTGAGTAATGAACCTGGTGAAAGGAGGGCAAAGAGTTTTCGTGGCAAATTTTTCTTGCTCCACTTATTTCTTTGCAGCAAGTACAAGAGGCAACATACAAACAGGTAGTAATCCTTTTTGGTGCCATGTGGTATAGGATTTCACTGGAACATGGCGGTGTATTACTGTATTCAGAGTGCAGTAGTTGTGTTGTGAATATATGCGAGCATACGTAGACTCTGCTCAGTGAGTTACTAAGCCTCTTTATCAAATGCATAATAGGATCAGCAGGCTACACAAGTGAGATGTCTGAGTCATAGTTTTTACATTTGTCTAGGAATATAACGGGATGAAAGTTTATAAGTGTGTCCTGTATTTACTGATGTATTTTTAAGCAACATAAAAGCTAAAATTTGAAAGAAAATGTTTTCCCTGATTTTTCCGATTTATGTTCTCCCTTCCTTTTCTATTTTCTGTTTAGTTATAAGTATTCTGCAGTTACTAAAAAGAGAGCATAGGAGATGATTCATTTCCAAATAACTACAATAGTAAAAAGAAATCAACTTCAAGTGAAGCTTTCACACTTATCTGTATAATAAGCACTTGAAATTTCTCATCAATTAGTGATTGCAAAAGCTAATTTGTAGCAGGATATGACATATAGGAAGATGACCTTTAATTTGTCGCTAAGATTCTGAATGCTAGAAGCCACTGGCAATAAAAGGTATTCTGTTGGGGTACACTGACATTTGAAGTGACAGAAAAAATAGTCCTTTCTCTTCCCACCCTTTAGATTGTAGAAACGATTGTTTATTGAAATTTCTATAATTTCAACTAGTTTAGAATATCTTTTCTCTCTTTATATCTGTAGTCTATTAGGTTAAGATCTCTTGTAACCTCTGAAGTGTGACTTTGATGTTGTCTTTGCCTGCAAGAATTAACAGAGTGAAGAGGCATGTGTGTTTCTTGCCTGAGGTAAATGAGAGCACATATAGGGAATGAAATGGAATGTTGCCTGTGGGTGACTAAATACATGGATATTGTAATTGCACCGTTATTTTTTTAATGTTTTCATGTATTTTAAATACTTGAAATTATAGAATAGTAGTATATGTGTGAGCTTTATTCTTTCCTGGTTTGTGTATGCCACCCTTAGCATGACATTCAAAACTTTTCCTTTTGTGGATACCGTTATCATTTTGTACCATAAATAATTTAATCATAAAGAAAACTATAAGACTAATTTGGCTTTGATGTTGCTGGAGTAAGTAAGGCACAATCATGCTGAAATTAGTGGAGCTTCATAGGGCAATAGGAACTTGAGAAAAGACTTATTGATTACTGTTAGCCAGGGGAAGAGAATCTTTCTGGTATGTTGATTTACTTAGACTGCAAGTTCTGGGAGGGGGTAATAAGTAAATGTGCTAAAAATAAATGTGTATAGCACCAGGACAAAGAGTCATGGCAAAGGAGGTCACATGGAAAATAAGGAGGTGATTTGTGACAGCCAACATGGCTTCACTAAAGGCAAATCACGCCTGACAAATTTGGCAGCCTTCTATGATAGGGTTACAGCAGTGGTAGATGAGCGAAGGGCAACTGACATCACCTGCCTGGACACGTGCAAAGCATTTGACACTGTCCCATGGCATCCTTGTCTCTAACTGCAGAGACATGGATTTGATGGATGGACCACTTGGTGGATAAAATATTGGCTGGATGGTCACAGCCAAAGAGTTGCAGTCAGTATCTCAACATCCAAGTGGAAAGCAGTGACAAGTGGTGTCCCTCGGGGGTTGGTATTGGGATCAGCACTTTTTAACATCTTTGTCGACAACATGGACAGTAGGATTGAGCACACCCTCAGAAAGTTTGCCAATGACACACAACTGTGAGGTGCAGTTGACAGGCTGGAGGGAAGGGATGGCATCTGGAGGGACTTTGACAGGCTTGACAGGTGGGCCTATGCAAACCTTATGAAGCTCAACAAGGTGAAGGGCAAGGTCTTGCACATAGGTCAGGACATAGGTCAGGACAATCCCAAGTGCAAAGACAATCCCAAGTGCAAGACACTGGGCGCAGAATGGATCAAGACTAGCCCTAGGGAGAAGGACTTGGGGGTGTTTGTGAATGAAAAGCTCAACATTATTCAGAAATGTGCACATGCAACCCAGAAAGCCAACTATGTCCTGCGCTACATCAAAAGCAGCATGGCCAGCAGGTCAAGGGAGGTGATTCTTCCCTCACTCTGTGCTTGTGAGAGCCCACCTGGAGTACTGCATCCAGCTCTGTGGCTCCCAACACAAGAAAAACATTGACCTGTTGGGATGAGTCCATAGAAGATCCAAGAAGATGGTCAGAAGGCTGGAACGCCTCTCCTATGAAGACATGCTGAGAGTGTTGGGTTTGTTGAGCCTGGAGAAGAGAAGACCCCAGGGAGAGAGACCTTATAGCAGCCTTTCAGTACCTAAAGGGGACTGCAAGAGAGCTGGAGAGGGACTTTTTACAACAACATGTTGCAACAGGACAAAGGGGAATGGCCTTAAGCTGAAGGAGGGTTGGTTTGAGTTAGATAGTAGGAAGAAATTCTTTACTGTGAGGGTGGTGAGGCACTGGAACACATTGCTCAGAGAAGCTGGGGATGCCCCATCCCTGGAGGTGTTCAAGATTAGGCTGGATGGGACTTTGAGTAACCTGGCCTACTGAAAGGTGTCCCTGCCCATGTTGGAGATGTTGGAACTAGATGACCTTTAAGGTGCCTTCCAACACTAACCATTCTAGATTCTATGATTCTAGAACCTTGGTCTTACAGAGTTGGCTTGCCAAAGAGAAAGGAAAGAGCAACAGGAAGCCCTTCACCTACCTGGTGGTTCCTGGGGCCACACCGCTTCATGCTGCAGCCATGTCAGATCCACAAGTTTGGGAGATTGTACAAAAGCCAGAGTTGATATAGTTGCCATATGGGGATAGCAAATGATGCCAGAGGTGGAGGAGAGAAGCAATGGATGTCGCTTTTTGGAAGAACTGTTACTGCAGCAGAACTTCAGAAGGAGCTTGGGGCGCTTGTATTACTAAATACGTACAATAAACAATAAATGTGCTAATAGGAGAGAAAATAATTTCCTGATTTGTATTTTCATTAATGTTCCAATGAATCTGAAGCAAAAGGAAGTTTTAGGCTTGTGGAATAAACTGCTACTGAATTCCCTTTGCTTTATTTCAAAGTAATATGATGATATTTCTCACTTCCTGCTGAAATGTTTATATACTATCAGATAATTTCTTGGTTCTCTCTTGGAAGTTAGTACAGTTTACTGAGGAGCTGAAGCATTCATTACCTCTTTTATGTGTCTCAGAAGGGTATTGCAAAGTTCAATTAACATTCGAGAAGTGTTCTGAAATCCTCAGATGACATGTACAGTAGAAGAACACAAAATGGTTGTTATCCACTGAATGCATAATTTTTCCTGTGTATCTATCTTTCATCAAGTTACCTAAGTGTTCTTTTCTTGGTTGGAAGGCCAGGCCACTTGAACTTGTGCAGTGGTGCTGACCAAATATAGCATTAGGAGGTGTGAGATTTGACTGCTCGTTGAAATCACTCACAACTGTGGGGAGAGTGACAAATCATTGTTCAAGACCTCATTTATATAAAATTCTCAGTCCCACATCTTGTAAGAACCTATGAAATCAATGTGAAAATAAGAACAAAGGAAAGGAAGTCTAGGAGGCAGGAACCATGGTCCTGCCATTGTGTGTATTTCACCTGCCATACATGATTATCTTTGCAGTCCCTGCACCACTTCTAAGGTCGAGTTAGCATAGTAATCAGAACATTAGTTTAGAGTTCAGATTGTCATTGTAAGTTTGCCCTTTGATATGGCAGATTGTGGGAGGATGGGTTGCCAAAACCTTGACGTTTCATTAGTCCTGGAATGAATCATTTGCACAGAAGAAAGGCTGAAGTCAGTCTGCCCTCTTTGAATGAATAAAGCCTTTTTATATACAAGTGTAGTGAAGCTGGTTTCAGAGCACCCCATGATTCATGCTTTCCAATAGCCCACTTGATCAGTCAGGTAGCCTTTCTGATGGAGCTGTCTAAATGCAAGTGTCCAGGAGAGCATCGTACCATTAAATGCTATGTGGGGTTAGGGCATAAGCGCAAACTAAAATGTAAACAAATGCATATAGTCCTTCAGCTGTAATACAGAACAGGTAATTGCAGCTGAGAATATGTCTCTAATAAATAACTCAGCAAGCCAGTGGGTTTTTTCTTCCCTTCCAAGTCCTGTCAGGAAAATTTTCCTTTGTTTTTGAGTATTACAAGAGTGTAGCAACTTCCTGTATCACTTTTCTTTTGGCACCTGCCATTATTCCAGCCCATCCATAATGAAATTTCCTTCCTACCAGGAATTGATGAAAAGACTCCCAGCTGTGTAGGATGTAGAGGAGGGACAGAGAACAAAGCTACAGTGGGGAGAAGTAATAGTGGCAGAAGTAATAGTTAGTGGCAGAGTGGGAAGCGAATTGAATCATGTGCAAGAGGGATTTCTCTTTCCTGAGGAAGCTTCCATCTCTCTGTTTCCTGTGTCCATGTTGGACCTCAAAATCCCTAACACAGATGCCTCTGTTAAGTTCCCAAATATAATGAAAATGAATCTAGACTTTAATTCCCATGAGATAACTTGTCCATGGGAACATGTCATGACCTATATTACCCTGGGATAAGTAGAAATTATTTTTCTTGACTAAAGCCATGGAGTTTTTCAGACTAAGGCAAAAGAAGTTTGACTTAAGTTTATCTGTATCTGTTTCTTTTCTTCCATGGCATTGTAACAGGAAGGAACGGCTTTTTTTGCTCTATTGGGTGTAAATTGAGGTAGGCGTGCAGGACTTGTGGACTTGTACCTTTTCCAAGACAGCTGATACTGTATTCTCCTGAATTAATTCTGGTTAGTTTTCTTTGTAAGGTTGTGGTATAATAAAGTATCAAGTTGTTCCTTTGAGATAGACTCTGGTGGTTGAGGTCCCAGTCCTGGAGAGAGAGGGGAAGGGGATGCAGGTGAGCTGCAACAACTGAGCAGGAGTGGTTTGGGTCTTATAATCTCTGTGGATCTGAGAAAGGAGTAGGGGAAGAAAAGATCAGTTGAACTGTTGGAACTCGTTTATCAAAGGAATTGTTTGCTATCCTGACTTCTGATTCCAGACTACAGCATGCACATAGGTATTGAATTCTGAACTGGGGCTGGGCACATTCCCTGTCTGGTTCCTTTCCAGGCAGCTCCTTGCTTGTGGATCTGTCAACATACATTCAAATCCCAACCGCGCCTTCACTGCATTGGGTTTCCACTAAAGCACCTGCCTCTTTTTGACAGGTACACTTAAGAAGTGCCAGGGCTGATTCCTCACTTGGTACATATTGGTCTACATTTTCCTCATTATTTTGTTGTGGTTTTCTGTAAGCAACACTAGCAAATAAACCAAAGTATATTAATCACTATATCTCTTGCCAGGTATTAGTGGATGATGTGTCTTCTCACTATAAATATCTTTTTATTTTTAACTATTGATTTGAGCTTTAAGAGTAGAAGAAAGGTGAAAGAAGCGAGAGGAAAAGAGAAGGTGGCCTACCTGTGGAGAGACATATTATGTATACAGCATGTGTCTTCCTTTGTATGGTCCTGCAGATAAAAGAAAAGATCAACACCTTTACCTCCCTCTGGAGTCAGAAGTCTATATTCCAGATTGAAATTGGAGGCATCAAAAAAGAAGTGACCCATTCTGATATAACTAATCTTTGTCTCAAACGACCCCACAAATGGAGAGCACAAGCTGCCTTTTCAGTCTGACCAACCATAATGCTACTTGAATTTAGAATATCTTCTCCTTATGTCCAAGCAAGGTCTATATGTAATTTAAAAGTCCGGCAGCTAAAGGGCAATTCAGTTTTAAATTGCTTGATAGTGAAAAATTCAATAATTTGCTTTCACTTGTATCTTTTTCTGTTGCCTTCAGAAATTATTTCTTCCTGCCTAAATTTCTCAAGCTCACACAAAATCTCTCTCTGAGACACACAGAGTAGAAATTCATTCTCACAGAGAAGTTTACAGTTTTAAAAAATTACTTTAATTTCAGCTATATGTGAAACCTGACATTTTAAAATTTGCCAAGAAAGAATTTGCAGAAAAACCATTTCACACAAAGTTTTACTTTCAATGCATTATTTTTTCATCTGTGATTTATTTTTATTAGTCTCATCGGCTCTAATTGTAATTTTAAAATGAAATATTGAATCAAAATTAGTTTTCAGCATAGGAACAGCATTCTGTGAAAGGTTTTAGCAGTCCCAGAATCTCCAGCTCAGATACCAAGACCTTTTGTCTGTATCACTCCCTTCCATTCTGTGCATCAAATGATCTTCTAGCTCTCCAGTGCAGGTCCCAGAGCATACCTTATCCTCTGGCTTTTAGACATTAGTACCTTCTCTGTGTCCTAAGGCAGCAAAATATTTAAGTGTTCATTAACGGTTAACGAAAAAAAAAAAAGGCTTTGTGAAAAGTGAGCTGCTGAGCTTGAATTAGAGGGATCAATCCTGGGGGCTTTCTCAGTGGCTAATCCAAATAGGGTGAAGTTCAGTTCCTTGAACATAGACATCTATTGCCATTAAAGATATCCTATAAGGTGTTCATCCAGTCTCCTGTTGTGTCTTCAGAAAGTCTTGTGTCATTACAGCCATGTGGTGTCCTTAGATAGTACAAGAATCCTGTCCTTAGGGTTTGTTTAAAGTGAATCATATCAGCAGTTTTATTGAACTCAGTATTAACAGATGCTGAAGTTAAGATACCACCTGGTGACGTGTTTCTGCAGAACTCAGACCACTGAAGGACCAAGGCTGTGTTTGTTTATTTGGAAAAGCCAGAATACCATTTATGATTCACAACCCCACATACAGAGTGAGAATATAAAGATGTCAGCCTGAATCCTGACCTTGTTACTGATCAATAGCAGGTACTGTTGGTAACAGAATAGTAGGAGGACAAGCATGAGCAGTGCTTCCTCAGATTTTCTTCTGGTTTCCATAGGTTTTCTCTTGGGGACTTCTCAAAACAGGGAGGATATCTTTGCATTTGCTATGACATGATTTACTTTTTTTCTTGGAATTCATCCAATAACTTTTGAACCTATGCAACTTCTTACAATCCATGGCATTCATTAGTGCATGATTTAACAATTCATTATGTTAGAAATATGTCCTTCTGTTCATTTTGAACCAGGTACTTGCTACATTTCTACTGAGATGTTCCAAAAAGAAATTGTGACGAATCACTCTTCAGTCACTGTTGCAATGTCAGTTATGAGTGCTTAGATTTCTAATTCCTCAATCATTTTCCCCTTCCCTGCCCTTCCCTTCCCTGCCCTTCCCTTCCCTGCCCTGCCCTTCCCTTCCCTGCCCTGCCCTGCCCTTCCCTGCCCTGCCCTGCCCTCCTTTTCCTTTTCTATTTCCCTACATGGAAGAACTTTTCTATAAATACTGTAATAATGAGCTATATCCATAAGGAACTGTCAGTGAGCTTTCCCTTGCTCCTATTTGTAACTTTGCCTTTTTTCATAGACAAGTAAGTATGGTATGTGCTAATGCTATTTTCTGCTGTCTGAGAACCACCTACACCTATCTTTATCCTTACACATCATCAAAAATCTACTGTCAGCTGTAAACAACAACAAAATTGAACTGTAGAAATTTTGTATTTAGCCCTGTCTTGTCTGAAAGACATTAACATCCATGTGTACTTAGTGTAATATTTTCAAATGTCAGTGTCTCTTTCTCTACCCATGCATCATGACTGCCAGTAGGCAATACAGTTAAGGATGGAGTTCAGTGATTTCCAAAGATATAGTACTATAATATTAGGTATGCAGATATTTTCTACAACAGGTCATATTTCTTCTTGTATGATAGTCTGCTTTTTTTGGCAACTGTTTGCCATCCACTAAGTATGCATTCTTAACAGTGACTTGTTGATCTCTAATTTGTTTTCTGATTAATTTGATGTCATGACACTCAATTCTGAACTTACATAGTTATTGTTGGAACAATGCTAGCATTTGCCAGCATTTGACATTTGTCCCTTGTTTGCACGAGACTAACATCATCCTTTGCTGTCTCTAGCAACTGAGAAAAGCTTTTTTTCGGTACTACAGGGCACTACAGGGCATTCTTCTTGTAATGAATGAAACAGGGAAGAATCTTTCCCTATTCACTGATTTGGTGCCAATTATGAATTTGTGAACCTCTGTGTATACCGGAGCAGTACTGCAGATGCAAAGATTATGTATTTGCTTGCACTGTTTGGACCTTAAAAGTGCTTAGATTGACCTACAGAGGCTGGAAGAAGTATTTTTTTTTTTTTAGGAAGAAAAATAATCACTGTATTTCTTTCCTTTTCCTTTTTCTTTGTTCCTACCTCACAGCTTAACGAAAACTGGCTTAGGACTGCTAGTCTTACCTAATTTGGTTTCTCCTCAGGAAGAGAGTGCTGTTTACTGTGTGAGCAAAAACCCAGTGATGGATTAATTTTTGGTGTTCTTTGAATTGCTCCCTGCTTTGGAGAAAAAAAAATCAAAGCTGTGAGCATGGTTATGAATTTTAAGCAAGCTGTGACCTTAGTTTACGAATTCCTGATTTGCAATTCAGCCACAGAGGTATTCACGCATTCACTTCCTATTTAAATTATATGTTTTAGGTTAATTACATCAGGGCTAGATCTCAAAAAACCCAAAATATGCAATTCTTCTGTAGCTGTATTCTCCATGAATTTAAACCAATTTTTCTAGATGGCCTAACTGTGGCAGTTACTGTCAGATTATATAGGAAATAACACATGATAACCACTGGGGACAGAATAATATGTAAGTAGCACTCCAGCATTCATGAGTAACTGTTTCAAGTGGTTTGTGTCAGCATAGCTTTAGTTTTGTTGAAAATCAGATGATTGGAAAACTGACATGAGAAAAAGAGGTGAGATAAGGATTTCCATTGTCAAGATAGACAATAGAAATAGCTTGACCACAAAGGATGCATATACATATATTGTACCTTATTTTGCTAAAATGATATCCAATTACTTTATATACATTCAGATCATTTTATATTAGTGATTAAGATAATAAAAGAATAGTCCCTTGCCAAGGTAGTGCTCCTCCAGCACTGAATTCATATAAATGCTGTTTCCCCCATGCTCCAGAAACCTTGAAACTTTCTTCTGATCCTAAGCAAACTTTTCATAGAATGATAGAATATCCTGAGTTGGAAAGGATCCACATGGATTTTTGAGGGCCAGATCCTGGCCCTGCACAGGACAACCCCAAGAATCACACATGTGACTGAGAATGTTGTCCAAACACTTCTTGAACTCTATCAGGCTTGGTGCTGTGACCACCTCCCTGGGGAGCCTGTTCCTGTGCCTGACCACTCTCTGAGCGAAGAACCTCTTTCCTAATATCCGATCTAAACCTTCCCTGATACAGCTTCAGGCCATTCCCTGAGGTGCTATCACCGGACATCAGAGAGAAGAGATCAGCACCTGCCCCTCTGCTTCCTTTCACAAGGAAGTTGTAGACTGAGATGAGGTCTCTGCTCAGCTTCTTCTCCAGGCTGAACAGACCAAGTGACCTCAGCTGCTCCCTGTAAGGCTTCCCCTCTACACCTTTCACCATCTTCTTGGCCCTCTGTTGGACTCTTTCTAATAGCTTTATAGCCCTCCTATTTATATTGTGGCACCCAAAACTGCACACAGGACTTGAGGTGAGGCCACATCAGCCCAGAGTAGAGTGGGACAGTCACCTCCTTTGATCAGCTGACAATTCTATGCCAAATGCACCCCAGGACATGATTGGCCCTCCTGTCTGCCATGGCACTGCTGGCTCATATTCAACTTGCCATCGACCAGAAACCCCATAACTCTTTCTGTGACACTGCTCTCCAGCTTCTTGTTCCTCAGCCTGTATATGCATCTGGGGTTGCCCCAACCCAGGTGCAGAATGCAGCACTTGCACTTACTAAACTTCATATCCGCAGCAGAGCAAGAACATCAACTCAACCTGTTGGAGTGAGTTCAGAGGAGGCCACCAAGTGGGTTAGAGGGATGGAGCACCTCTCCTCTGAGGAAAGGCTGAGGGAACTGGGGTTGTTCAGCCTGGAAAGGAGAAGGCTTTGGGGACACCTAATTGTGGCCTTCCAGTACCTGAAGGGAGCCTATAAGAAAGATGGAGAGGAACTTTTTACAAGAGCATGTAGTGGCAGGACAATGGGGAATGGTTTCAAACTGAAAGAGTGTAGTTTTAGATTAGATATTAGGAAAAAATTCTCTACTGCAAGGGTGATGAGACTTTGAAACAGGTTGTCTAGAGAAGTTGTGAATGCTCCATCCCTGGAAGGTTGGATGGAGCTCTGAGCAACTCGGTCTAGTGAAAAGTGTCCTTGCCCATGGCAGAGGGGATTGGAACTAGATGATCTTTGAGGTCACTTCCAACCCAGGCCATTCTATGATATGATTCTGTGATATAGATTGTACCTTAATGGGTTAGTTTTAAATCTGACTCCAACTTCTGACTTTTAATACTTATTTTTTCCACCACATAACCACCAATGATGTGCATTTTAAATGCTATCCAATGCATCATCAAGTAGCTAGAAACAACTGTAGCAAAGAGATTCTTTTGAAGACTGTAATTACATTAACTCTTCTTTCTCCTAAATTTGATAACTACTGGTTGTGTCTATGTATTACTCAGTGCCTGAATTTTATTCAGGTAGACTTCCAACTTTTAGAGGAAAAGAATGGTTTTGGAATTCATCTCCACCACTCAATCATTTTAGGAGCTGAATAATTAGAGTAACTGATTTAAATTTTTTTTGCATTTACCATGGTGAAATTCTTGAACCTTTCTTGATCTGTGGGCTTGAGTCAAACACAGGGAGGAAAGATTAAGGGAGGAAGTTTTGTTTAATTCCAACGGTGCTATTTGTGTTTGATGCACATGTTTTTATTGTAATAGCTGAGCTCTTTTCAAAGTACAAAATCTATAAGTAGCTTAGTAATCAAAGTGTAAATCTGCTGTTTGAGGCATACCCAGGATCTGAGGCAATATAATGGCCCATTGCTCTGCCTGATGCTTTGGGGACTGCTGTGTCACAGGCAAGACAGGGCTGCCTGGAACAATTCTCTGGCCCTGCACTGAAGTGTCTTCCTTGGGGACACCTAACACTTAACCTAGAGACATCATGGGATCTTCAGCACTGCACACTTTTGAAAACGTGGAAAGTGGCCCACCCATCATTCATCAACAACTTATCCTGATTAGGAAGGCATAGAACAGATAACCTTCCAATTTTGCAGTCATTTTTAGTTTAATCTTTTTTTCCTCTATTCAGTCATTCTGAGTAGTATCCTCCATAATTTCTAGTTTAATTTTCTTCAAAACCAGAGGTGAAAGTGGGATCTCTTGACAGCTTTTGGCTCAAATTCTTAATTATCACATTGGATGCCTAAAGGTTTTGTTATATAAAGTCAGAAATACACATTTAAAAGAAGAATGAGAAGGAAAAGAAAAAGAAGACTCAATAGCCAGACTTGTGCTGGTGATAGTTTAGTCCTTCCAAAGATTTCAGGCCAAGGTTTGTTTCAGAACAGGATGGACCTGGTTCTGAAGGAAGGGGAAGGAATTGCCACATGGGAAAAAATTTGAGAAGATTTCAGTTAAACTGAACATGGTGACACTGTAATCTGCTCACTCATACATGAAAGACAAGCACTGGTAGCATGCCCCACCCTTTATGAAATGAACTAACAATATATGTCATATGTCTGGCATTGTTTAAACAAACATAAAAAAATGTATCAATGTATTTCTTCTGTGCAAATACTTCCCTTTGAGATCAAATTGCTCTCTGCAGAGTAGCTGAACTGTATGTAGGTATTGGCCACTAGTAGATTCTTGGAGGGCTAGTTAGGAATATAATCAGCTTTCCGTGGACATAATTTTTGCCATTTTTTGGCTTATTGTAAGACAAGAATGAGGTGCTGAATTCTAGGTAGGTGCAAATAAAGATGATGTTTGTGACAATCTGAGTGTCATAAATTCAACATTTACAATTTGTTTAATGTACCATAAATTAAAGAACAAGAGAATGTTTTCTTATGCTTGATTTCTGTTAAACATCTGTACAATTTTCTTCCATGGTTGCAACATATTGAAAATGGGAAAAGGGAGACTTCCCTACTGCTATAGGTAGTCACCATGCATGACTGAGAGATAATATTGTATGGAGGTATATGTATTATAGAAGTGCTAGGTCATGGCAAGATCTGTGAAAGGAATGTAGGCATCTGAATTCAGATTTAATGTTGGATTTTGGCACTGACTTAAAGTTCATTTCAGCTATCTTCACTGACAGCTACCTGAGACAATTAGCATCCAGTTGCCATCTGTGAGCTGTTAGCAGCTTTTCTGTCAGCTGATGCACCATATCAGACAGTGTGGCATTTCCATTTTACTGTAATATAAAGGAATCCATGTGAGATCTCATTGAAGGTGCTACTCCACCTGTCTAGATTGAGGAGTTTGATCTTGTGAGCAATTACAGAGCACACTGCCCAGGTGCAGGTGACGCTGCAGGGTCCATTGCTTTCTTTCCAAGAAGGTGTCCCCTTGCTAAGCAAGAGCTCCCTGATCACAACGTGTATGCAGAGTTCTGCATCTCCAGCCATCACTTTCCATTTTCCCCTGGAAAAAAGGAATCCATATTTTCCTTCTGCAAAGACTGTGCCTTTTTTTTTTCCTTTTACAGTTGTGGCTTTGGTCATAGGAATTGAAGATAGCTGTGAAATAAAGTATAAAGAAAAAGGTCTGATCTTTAGGTACATGTTTAGACTGATCACCTGGGATATAAATGGCTTGGGACTCCTGTTTCAACAATCACTTATATCAAGCAACTTTTGACTGGAATACACAAATGGTCTGTAAACCAGGGTGGGAATCTGAGACTCCTCACTTTAATCTGAATGCTCAAACTACTAAAATATGAAGCCATATTTGCTAATATTCTATTTTGGCTGCAAATTAATCGTTAATATTCTTTTCCTAGAGGTTAAATTCACTAAGCAATCTGTAAACAACAGCAAATCAGATAAAAAGGCAAGAGCTACCTTCAAGAATAATAACAGAACAAACAATAAAATATACCCAGACTTGCCAATACTATCTAGATAAGATCACTTTCAAAGTGAGAAATTACACCATACAATGAGTTATTTTGTTGAGGTGTTATGAGAGGAAAATAATTACTATCCAAGTAACTGTAGACAAGCTGATACCTGTGATACATCAAAAGGAATCAAAAGTTCAGCCTCTCTGAAATGATATATTATTATATACAGTATTGTACTGTAGTCTGTGAAAAAAATATTTGCTAATCTTACTCTAGATTAACTGTATGTTAACTTCAGAAAATACATTAATACTGTTGGAAGTGCTTTCTCTTAACTTTTGATCTAAAAACATCATAAAGGTCTACATTTAAGACGGTATACCAACATAAAGTGAGCAATAGTTGCTGATTGTTGAAAGCCATAGACTGATAGAATAGACTGATAAGGATCTGTGAAAAGTGAAAGTTGAATACATAGGGAAGTAAATTTACCTCACGGAATCCTAAGGCTGGAAAAAACCTTAGGAACATATTAAGTTCTTCTCAAGTCCTAAGACAGAACTAAATATGCAAAATACGCTTCTGGCAAATGTTTGTCTATTCCCTCAATACTGGAAGGAGGTTTCTGCTCCAAACAACAGAGTTCTTGAAACATTTTCTGAGAGCAGTAAAGGGATTAAAATGTTAACTAGTGTCAGGATTGGAGCATGATCAGTTTGTGAAAGGGATCTGTGGTATAACTGCTGGTGCTAATAGGAGACTGGAACTGATCTCTAGAAAAAGTCTATGTCTGCTCTATATTCTTAGGAGGAGCTGAGTATTCTGTCAGAAGTAATATTTCATTTGATTCTGCACCATGCAGACCAAAACTCTAGGTAACTGTAAATTTGTTTGCAGAGTAGGTTTAAGCAAGATGTTACAGTGCAAATCAGCAGGGAACACACCTGAGCTCAGTCTTAGCTGCAGAGAAACACAGACAAGAAGAGAGACAGGAAGGGATGGAGGCACTGTCTGGGGCAGACAAACTTCTTGCGTAGGGGATTGAATAAAAGCATGAGTGTGAATCCACCTTCCTTAACCCCCAATAACTCTGTCCCTCTCCCTCATCAAAAGCCAGCCCGACTTTCCAGGACTCTGGCGCAGGTAAAGGTATCCAGGCTATGACCATACATTGATGCCCTGTTGCTTTAGGGAATTCCTTACATCACATCTGATGAGCTATCCCTTCCTGCTTGTAAGCAATATGCCCACCTGGCTGGCCCAGGGAAAACTTGTGATGCTTGGTGCCACAAGCAAGCCTCTCATGACTTTTTCCTTTTCCCGTGGGCCATACCAAGACCTGATGGCATGTGACCACCTCTCAAGTGCCGCCAAAATAATATTAGATTGAATCTCCTAGAAATTATCCCCCCTGCTTTGCACCCCATCATCCCTGATAATGTGACTTTCAAATGTGAGGAAGACCTCTGACAGGGCTGAAATCTGTTCCTTTTAGCAGATGTTGAATCGTAGTACATTCCGGTTCTTGTTCAACTTAAACTGCAATCCAGATTTCCTGATATGCCACATCTCCAAATTAGATATTGTCTTACGTTTCTCAGAGGTGAAATAAAGATATTTTCAGAATAAAACTGTCAAAGAATGTGAATTTTATTAGCAGTAACAAAATTGAAAAGCAAGCTTTCTTGAGTGTACGGAAGACATAAAACTCAGCGAATGCAGATAAAAGGACAGTTTTTATGCAATGACAGCTCTAGATCAAGAAAATTAAACAGATAAGTGATAAGCATAGAGAAAACAAATAACTGCTCATCAGGTTGCTTGGTATTAAGAACATTGATTTTATTGTGTGTAAACTAGCATGACTGAAGGAAGTAAAATAATAAAGAAAGACTGGTAAATACTGAGAATCATGTAGTATAATAAGTATTTTGTGTAGATTTACTTTGTATTATTCAACTTTATTTTTTTTTTACAAATGCCTATCTCAGTTTGCATCAAATTCTGTCACCAAGTAAGAGTACTTTGAATAGGTTCAAGCTCTTTTGATGCATACACAGGCAAAAACTTAATTTAAGTAGAGTTCAAGTTGGAAACATATCTCAACAGTTTAAGTTGATTTACAGTCTGTTGTAATTAATCTGTCCAAAAAAATAAGAGAATACATTATTAGATAGGTGAATCTAGACATTATAATGTGTAAAAATATGTGTTTGGGTGAGCTAGGAACTGTCACATTCCCTTTCAGAACCTTTCCAAATTCTCACCTGGTTTAAAGGCCACCATTCTGTTCACTCAATAGTTTAGACATGGCCTTCACTTTTTCTTCATTCGTCACTGAAATGACCTCCTTTGGAAGAAACCTTTACTTTCCTCATAGAGACATTGTGCAAAATCTACAAGACTGAATTTGAGTAACTTTAATGTTTTTTGATCTACATTAATTTACACTACAATATTTTTTAAATCTCATACTGTTTTATCTCATCACTGCTTGATGATCTTTCTATAAGATAATATTAAGGCAAGAAATGTTGGTAAGGATCTGGGGTAGATGGTGGTGGGTAAAGATGGTGGGTAAGTTGTACCCACAAGTTAGTTTGTGAACTCATTCTCCTGGTTTGCAAAGAGAGGTTTTAGCTCTGCGTTCAAGGCAGAAAGGATGAGAACTGTCAGCTGCAATAGAAAGCCAAAATGTGTTTATGCCCTGAGGTGGGGTGACAATGGAGAGGACTCCATCATGTTTGCTTTAAACAAGCTAGCTTGGGTACAAGGAGCACTTCAGCCATGGGGGCAGTTCAGGGCAACTACTGTGCTATTCCCTTGTTACTTCTGGCCTGGGAAGACAGCTTTGCGTTCTCCCAACAATCTTCCCAGCAGCATTCCTACACCAGGATCTGAAGTTGGCTCAGAATTCAGAGAGGATTTCTCATTGTTGTCTTGCAGTGCAAAAATACCTAATACCCCTTGAAAATCATTTATGTGGCAGAAAGGATTGCTGGCAGACATGCTAGTGTTTTTCCTTTTGAGTTTCTCATGGAAATGGTGCTTAGGAACTTAGTGTACGCCTTTGTTTTATGCCTTTCGAAAAGTGTTATCTTTTGTCAGTGCTTCTTTCTACCTTCAGTACTTCTCATTCCGTTGTAAAGGGAATCCCAAAGCCCACTGAAGTCCATTGCAGGATTCCCACTGGTTCATATGGGTTTGGGACCATATTCTACCCCATAAGTTACCTTAAACTGCACTAGAAATGGTCAAATATGAGCATAAGTTATGCCATGTCTCAAGCTGACCCACTTTTCCGTCAAAATAAATTTTTTGAGAGTGGAAAAATAACAACATTTTTTTAAATTAGTATAAAGAATCTGAATGCATTTAACATTCCCAATTAATTTAGCACAGCTGATCACAATTTTGAAAGTGTGCTTTTATCATGTGTCCCCATGGGTTGTTTGGGCCAGTAATAGTACCGCCATCCAGCTTTTTAGCAACATGACTAAGCCAAACGTGCATGATATTACTTACTTCTCCCAACAACTGCTTCATTGTGAGCTACAAAGTTTGTAGTATTAGACCCCAAGCTGTCACAACTCAGCATCTTCAGGCAATTTATGTTACAAATGACATCTTTTTGGTAACTATTAAGGTAGTAGCTATGATAAGTCAATTAATTTTGTCAAGTGAACCAGTAAGATCAGTATTGCTAGTTAGAGGTTACAGGACCTACATTGCAAATCGAAGAACAATATTTTTAGGGTTATAAATGCTGCAAATAGGTATATGGGTCAGAGGCTGATCTGCTTTTGATTAATTGGCCTCTCAAAAGAAAATACTGAAAAACACTTTAACTTTCAATGTGTCACTGGAAAAAATGTTCAGTGAAAAGGTAGATTTATCAAAGTGAGGGAAGGCAGTGGTTGCCAGGAGATAAATTCATTGGTACTGAAGATCCTGACTACCCCTCAGACTATGTGAATCTGGTAAGACTCTGACTGGATGGGGTTGCCTGAGCTGAGCAGAGGAGCTGACTGCAGAAAATGGGGGAGCAGCCAGATGATGAAAAGCAGTAACAGAGCATTAATGTTTAATAATGAACTTCCATAAATATGCTTTTTTGCTGTAGGAAACCGCCTATGCTTAAGGTGGCTGTCTAGAAAATGGAGCAGTTTAAAGAAAAATGTTGTCCCACGGTCAAGGAGAGCTGTCAAAACCACTTGGCAAACAAAGAGACAAGGTAATTAAGGCCAGAGATATTTATGTATTATTCCTAAGGAGAAAAAAAAAAAGTAATACTGAGTGTATTTGAGAGTCTAGCACAAATTTGGTGAGACAGAAGGGATAGGATTAAAGAGCTCATAAATTGGGCTCTGAAATTTTATTTCCCTGTCAATTAAGAACAAAATAAATGGGCCTCTCATTTTTCGTTAATCTGGTCCACCCTAAAGCAAAGATCTTTGTATTTTATAAGTTTCTGGGTCTCATTTCTACCATGGTTAATTATCTCCATTGCCCTCGAACTCCACCACTTCAAGGACTATACTTGTTTGGATTTACTGTCACACATTGTTTCCTAGAAAGTCATCTGATGAATGAAGGCAAAGAAGCAACTACAGATCAGGATTTCTTTTATTGCCTTATCTACAACTTCCTGCATGCTGAAACAGAATTTCTTTCAGATTTCTACCTTTTTTGTATGATTTTTCTGTCGCTTACTACCTTCTTTTTCCTTCTGGCTTTGTCCTCTAGCTTAAAAAATATCCAAACTGAACCCAAGGTGACCAGTCTGACAGGCTCACAGTAATGGGATGAACAAATCTCCTGAAAGGAGTAGCAGGGCAAGCCAGCCAAGAGTTTCTTAGCAGTAGGAGTGTGATGTCAGGGTTTAGACCCAGCTCCTGGGTATGCCAGCTGCTCCCAGAGTGTTTTGGACATGGAGCAGCAAGCTGAGAAGGGGCACTTCAGTTTCCTCCTTTGCCATTTATTTCCCTGGCTCCTTTTGTTTTGCTAGAAGAAGAAAGCACAAAAGGAGCAACAGTGATGAGAGGTATGGCCTTATCCCTGTTGTCTCCTTTGCCTAAGGAGGGAGACTTTCAGCCAACAAATTTCATTCCAAGGTGAATGAATTTTTCCTCCTGTAAAAATCAGAGAGGAGCAGGCTGAAAGTAAGGGCACTGCTTGGTTTTCTCACCTGATTTGTAAATACCGGTTTAATGTTGCTTACTTGAACAATTTGTCAAGCAAAAATAGGCACCTGAGAACCAAGCTGAAGCATAAGTGCCTCTGAGCGCTGAGGAGGTGGAGGTCCCGATGGTTCCTCCCCAGGGAAGGAGGCAGGGCGCGGCCGGGCTGCGGCGGCGAGCTCGGGAGGCTCGGACAGAGCTGGCCCCGGGAAGGGGGCTCCCGGCCCTGCAGTTGCCATTCCAGCCCCAACAGGTGGCAATCGCTGCCCGGCTCCGCTCCCCCGCCTCCACCGAGCACCTGCACAGGGGACCGAAATTCTCCACACCCAGCAAAGCTGGTCCTTAAAATGCAGCTTCCTCTGCACAAGCTGCTGCCTTTTTGGTGTCAGATAATTTCCTGAGCCTGCTACCGTGCTCTGCTACATGTCAGAAATCTGAAGTAAAAGAAACCACCCATAAACTATGGCAAAAGCCACGACCTTGTCTCAGTGACATTACCTGGAGTCACACAGAAGTCTTCTGGTCTTTGCAGGTTTTAGTCTGATGCAGGATTTGGCTGTCTTGTTCTGTTTTCATTTCCATATTTGTTCCTGAAATATGAAAAGATAAATAGTCTCAGAAAACGAAAGGGTGTGTGTGTGGAGAACAGTGCTGTTAGTAAAACTAAGAGTTCACACATTGCCATGGAAACGTTCACATCCTAGCAACAGCATATTGATAGCAAGATGACATGGAAAGACAAGAGCTGATGCCTTTGACTTCATGAAAAAACATGCTATTCTGTATTTCTATTTCTTTACCTTCTATTTCTTTACCTTTTCCAAGAGTGTAGAGTGGTTTAACATAAAAATCCCTGATGAACAATTTTTTGTATCTACTTGTACTTTTATGTTGAAACATTACTTGCTAAGAAAAATTGATACAGTTGAATTATTATAGTTGGCTATCTGACAAAAAAAAAAAAAAAAAAGCAGTGAAGAAACACAAAGGTATTAAACTGTTTTTTTTTTCTTTTAGAAATGTAGCAAGATGTTTTTGATTAACTAAAAACATGTAGAAGGTCAAATCACTCTTTTCTGTCCATCTCTGTACTTTCCAGAACATTTGCTACAGCTGAAATCACTAAGATGTCTCTTGGTGTGATGCAGGGTGGAATTGGTTATGGTACAGTCTGCATTCCTTGTGATGCCCAGGGAGTGCATGTGCTGGGAAGTACTGAAAATCTTTTCTTAGGGTGGGCAGAGCAGTACTCGGGTGCATTTGCTGAGGAAGTGCATTTCCTTCATCTTCCTGATGTACAGTCATACAAGAAGCTTCACCCTGGTGAAGACAGGGTACCACAGCAGTCACTGTGAGTGAAAGGACATATCTTTGAGAGCAAGGATGAGACTGTTGTTTGTACTATTATTATGACTATTATGTACAATAACATTGTGGAGTTCCAGTTGTAAAGCAGGATTTAATAGTTTGTTTGTCAATGTGATTATTCACTGTTAAGAAGAAAATCCAACATTCCTTTATTAATTTTTTTCTGTTTTTGCATGTGTGTGGTGGGTGTACAGTTGTTGGAAAGTTTTCTAGCAAAGAAAGTATTCCAATAACCATTTTGGAAAATCAAGAAATATATGATGTTGCTTTATGAATAGCATCACTGGAGTGTAAACATTTGTTTAAGAGCTTTGCTGAACTGCATCCATTAAAGGACTCCCTGAACATTACATTTATGGTGAGAAAATCACTGAATCATAGTAGTTCCACAGCTAATAAAAACTAGTTTTCACAAATGTGACCCTTTACCTGTACATGAATTAAAAATGGAATTAATGAAATATCCCAAGAGAAATTAGTGATGTTTACAGAGTTTATAAACCCTGCTTAATGACCTATCTTTTTTGATAACAAAAAAAAATTTACATTTTATGCACTGTTTTTCCTTCAGCAGTATTTTTTCCCTTGGACAAAAGGACTGCTTGAGTGATCAACAAGCCAGGTTGATGTTTTGATACTACCATTGCACTGGGTTTGCAACAGATGGGGAAACTAGTGCTGTGGAGCCATTGGAAGAGCAGTTAGAAATGTGTAAAGGAGAGGAAGAATACAATAATGCCAGCAATATAACTGGAGATTTTCACGTCTGCTGCTTAGGTGCAGGATTTCTAGAGAGAGAGAGAAAAATCATCTAGAAAAGGATTATGATAATTAAAGCAGGACTTAGGATCATCTACTTTGGTCACTATTTTCACCCTAATGCAAACAGCACTTTGGCTAACTTAATACCTTCTCTTCTGGCCTGAAGGTCCCTTCAGTGCCAACTCTGTGGTGTTGCTGCATTTCCAGAGCAGGATTTATGTGAATTGCAAGGTGGAGAACTCTGATCAGCTTACTACTTGCTTCCCAGTAGTAAACCATTATTCAGAACTAATCCTGGGAGCAGCCACTAGACTTGCCAGGCTCTTCTTAATTGGCACTGACTTTTGCATGGTCTCTCTGGAGCCCCTAGCTGTCATGTCAGCTCCAGGTTTGAGAAAGGTGGAAGGTGTAGATGTGGGGATTGCCCTAAAGAACTGTAGTGGAGCCTTTGCCATTTCCTCAGTGCTTGCAAAGCAACGTGCACTGTGAATGGTGGACCAGGGTCTGTCATGATTTTTACTTACTCATTCATGTATTTGAAATTCTTTTTCCCATTACCTGTTCTTGGATGAATTCCTCTTAGAGTTACAGGCCATGGTAAAGGCCTGTCAAGAATAAGGGCAGGTGTACATGTGTGTATGTGAATCTGGATGACAGCATGTCATCAGGCAGCTTAGATGAAAATACATTTTCCCTCCACCGAGCCATTTGGAGTCTTTACAGTTTTGAAAAGATATGTGTTTTTGGAAAGGAGCAGGCAGACAGGAAACAGATGCAAATTTTGCTTCTCTCTCTCCAAAGAAGAACCAGGAAACAGTTCTGCATGTCGAATTTCATTATTTTTCTCTCTTTACTGAAAAATGATATGCAGAAGTTCAAATCAGGCTTTTCAAGAAATGTGATGACAGTATTACATTTCTTGCAGGAGCTGGGGGAATATTAACTTTTTGGATAGAAATAATTTTTTTAATTCTAATAATTCACAGTAATTCAGGGCCTGTGGTACATATCTAATGCTTCTGCCCTCCTGATTTCTCTTGAATGACTTCTTGACTGATGCACTGACTGATTTGGGAAAATGTCCTTTTCCTTTCTTTCAGTTGAAGGTGTGTTGCCTGTTAATGGAAGATTGATTAGTCACCATTAGCATCTGGGAATGTCTTTATTTTTATCACTTCAAGCAAATATGTCTCCAGCTGGAGACATAATTACATGCATTACTGAAACATTTTTTGCTGTTCTTTTATTATATTTTGACAGAAAAGATATGTCAAGGGGGTAGCATTTGCTTTTTAGCTCTGAAACACTTATATCTGTTGTTCATATGTGTCTCTGCTTTGTCACGCCATCCTTTCAAATCTTCCTTCTGCTGCCTTATAGTTAGTGTCTTGCCATTGTTTCATGATTTAAGGTTAAGATTTTATACAAATATTTCATGAAGAACAGCTGCAGATTGTCTCCTCTCTGAAGCTGTAAACCATCTTTGTTCAGTTAGAAAGGTATGAAATCCACTGGAGCTTTAATGATTTATACAACTGCAGAGCTGGTCAGTCTCACTAAGATTTCACTCTTGGCACACAGTCCTCTCTGTCAGACACCAGTGGAGTCTCTATCCTCTGTGACAGAGTAAAGAGGCTTTAGTAGGGATCACACATGACTTTGGGATTAGTGTAAGTATTTTGATTCTGTTTTTCTGGAACTTACTCTGATGTGTATCAAACAACTGGGAAGAAGAGATAAAACCTGGGAATGCCAAAAAGTAATTCTGAATTTTTGCAATATAAGAGGTAACATTGCTGTTTATTTTGGTTATTTTTTGTGTAACAGCCATGAACCAATTTTACCTGCAGGCATTTGTACCTGTCTGAAATACAAAGTAAAATTTAGTCTGGGCTTGTACAAATTTGTTAATGAAAGTAGAGTTTGTCCCATCGACAACAATCACTTCCATGTTCAAAGATGTCTTTCTAAGAGGAAAGCTCACTGTTGCAAAACATCTAAAGCTAATTAAAAGAACCCAGCTGTAAGGGGATATAGAACAAACTGTCATGATACTTATGACAATAAATAACAGCTAAGTAGCTTACACTGAATCCCAACTGTAAGAATTTACTAACTGATCTCTTAATATATGGCACTGTTTTATTTAAGCTGTACTGAGAAGCTGATGAGAAGGACACCACGTACCATGCCATTTTCTTGAGGTGCTACATTACTTGTAATTGAGAAATACTCTAGGGGAATGATATACCATCCGTAAGTGATGCTGATGATTTGGGTGTCATATTTACCATAAAGTTATTACTGAACCAGATCTCCATTATGTTGTTAGGAGACATCGTATTGCTTTGAAGAATTGTCATATACAAAGCACAGATAAGGCACAAACTTCAGGATCCTGCTTGTTCATCATCCTTGAAGGTGCTGCTGAACTTTTTAGAAGCAAGCAGACATTCTTCTGAGATTTCTCCATTCATAACCATGCCTTTTTTCCCTAATATAGGCTTGCAATTCAGGTTGACCACTGAATTGCTGCTTTCTTTTCTAATTCTTTTCTAACTTCTTTCTAGCATAGAATTTGAAACCACACTTCAGAAAGGTACTGTAGCTACACCAGCCCTGTGGGGGCTTAAGATCATATCTGCAATAAAGATGCACAGAATCCCAACTGAATGAAGACATGCAACACACTCTATCAACAGTTTCTCCCTCAAGTTAAGCTCTTTCATGTTTGTTTTCTTTTTATTCAAGCTGGGAAAATGACAGGTTATTTTAACAAGGATCTTTTTCTCTTTGGAGTACCCTTTCAAAAATGGCAATTTTCTTAGCTGTGCTAACTGGAGAATATTTAGTTTTGGGCTAGGGCCCACCACTGAAATCAGGACTTGCTTGATTGAGTCAACCAAGATTGTAGCGTACTTCATGGTGCATTGGACCATTTCTCTGGAACATAAAGTTTTGAAAATTGCACCTCAGGAAAGAAAATTACAGACTAGGTTCTTTTGAAGACTGAGTTTTAAATCCACTTACCTCAAGTATTCAAAGATGTGTGTCTAAATTTCTTTTCTACAACCACATTATGCTGTTGAAAGTCACTTGCTTTTTACCTTAACAGGAAGGGAACATGCAAGGAATTAGAAAACGCAGGAGGTCAATCAGCATAAAAATCCAAGCAAATGCTCAGTGAGTAGACATTTTTATGCCTGGTGAATAGACATTCTGCTTGTGATTCTTGAGTAAAGCCTTTTTCATTCTTGTCAGGGACTAATTAAAAAATAGAGAGAAAATTCACATTTATTTTTTAATGTCTTTGAGACACCTGAGAAAGTGCAATAGATTGATTCACTGGTATTTCTTGCCTAGCTACTTAGCATACCAATGATATATATTTAAATTTAAATAGATGGAAAATAGATTTTCTGATGCAGCATTTTCTATGATAGGCTATCCTAATATTTTTATTTTAAGTTACCATTTAGGCTTTTGTAGAATTGAAGCCTGAAATTTCTCATATGTGTCAATCCTCTTTTTGATAAACAGTTTAAACTAATGAGGTGGTTGTCAGCATGTAATGGGAAGAAGAACATTCAAATGTTGTAGAATGTGAGACCACAGAATGAAAATGGAAAGGGGGACTTGCATTGTTTACTTCAATGTGAATTTCTGAGTCATTTTGGGTCAGGGATCAGAATTTAACATGCAGCTGTAATATACTCTTGCACTTTACATAGACTGTTAAAGCAGGAGGTCACTGTCCTTGTCCTATGTGCATGCAAATGCAGTTGAAGAACTTGTTTTCCTCTTGGGCTTTGCTAAGTATGCATTTGAGACCATGGGAACAAAAGCAAATGTGAACAAAACCACTTGCAGAGATTAAGGCTTGATCTAACCCACATGGACTGAAAACTGTAGTTTTTCCATCCCTGAATGTATATATGTTTGGGTAGGGGAGGGTGTAGGCCAGTTACAGCTTATGTAACTTGGGGAAATACTTTTTCAACTATGGTAATTTCATATTTTCCATATATTGTTCAACTTCCAACTCTGAAAAAGGATCAATGCAACTAAATACATTAAACTTGTTTTTTTCCCCAAGATTTGAAAGCAAAAGTGATGTGCAAATTAGATTCCACATATTATCTTTATCCTTCAAGTATATGTATGCTTTAGTTTATGAAGGAAAGATGCAGGCTTCAACATAGGGTAAGAAGGTTGGGAAGGGCATTTTTCTTGGTTCACATATGTATGCTCAAATTTGATATTTTTTTTTTTGTAATAATGAGTCTTTTGATCTCTCTTTTGGTTTTTTGTTGTAAGGGACCAAGTAGGAAATATGGATTCCCATCTCAACAGAGATTTCTTCCTCACAGCTTCTCCATATCTCGTCCATCATTCTGCAGCTATTAATTAGTGAGATTAATTTAAGGCAGAAGACGTTGCCATTCTGCCAAAGGAAGCATGGGGTCTAAATGCTTCTTAGATAAAGAAGAACAAAACCAAAAACTGGAAAGCATAGTGCATAACAGAGAAATTTATAAAAATTTTATAGAGTATTTTAGAAAGAAGTAAATCCAATTTCATACTTTTTTTTCACTTCCAGGGGCACCTTTTGTTCCAGATGAGCAAAGGTCCTTTTGTCTAAAAAATCTTCATGACAACTTAATCTCTCCTGAGTCCTGTGAATTTGGTACTGGGGATTTCTGTTTATTTGAATTTTAGCTTGTACTTAACACAGTTGGCCAGAGATGGTGCTGAGTGCTCAGGTATAGCAGAGTGAAATGCAGTAGGAACTTGAACAGAAGTGATTTGGGACATTAATCATAGCTACACTCAGCTGCCATGAGTTAAGACTTTGACTGAATTTAAAATTAGAGAAAAGCACCCCACTTGTAATACTTAGCCACACAGCAGCAAATGAAATGATTGTAGAAAATGAGAAAATGATTTGAAAGATGTAACACAGGGAAGAAAATTGTGTGTGTGCATGTATTTGCTGATATTTTATTGCTCGGTGAAATAAAGGTAATCTTCTGGAGGTGAATTCATCTAGCCTTGTCAGACAGGTGGTGGAAATGCAAATTAACTCGATTTACTAATAGAACCTGTGGGTTGTGTCTAATTTCTTACTGTCTTTTCTTAATTCTTCTCTCTTTTCATCTGTCTTTTGTTCTAGTATGTGCAATAGTGAGGCACTTAGAGCACATGAAGAGTTGCACCAGAAGTGAAGTTCAAGCACTGCAACCATTTCCTTTGTTATGAATTCTTATCCAAAACCAACCCTGTTGTATTCAGTGGCAGGGTTCACTGGATAAGGGCCTCTAAGACTTTCTGAGACGAGACTGGAGCCTGCTTTGCCATGTATACTGGTCTTTTCTTGTCTCTGGCTCTTTTTTCTCTAATAGTTATTTTTCTGATTTATGTAAGTATCACCACAATGTCAATACAAAGAACAAACAAAACCGGTTGAAAATTCCTGTTCGCAACCTGTTTTTTTCAAAGTTTTTATTCTGTTTTTGCTGCTGCTAGCAGTTGGATCAGGCCTTTCTTGTGCTGGACCTATGATGTTCATCTCATTCATTAGTAATGTGGGCATGCTGGGGGCAGCTGGAGGGTATTCCAATCAATCAAGAAGGTCTTGTTCCCACTGATGAATTCACTGGTGCCTCTGGATGGCTCCAGGGTGTCCTTCCTGCAGGGACTGGCATAAAAACCTGGAGCAACCTTATGTCCTAGTCCACTGTCTGTCCAGACAAGGAATTAGTCTGAGTGGACCAAGATGCCTCCTGGCCTGTACAAAAGTCAACTTGCCATGGAAACCAGTGCACAGGGAGAAGGTTGTGTGTTTGAGTTTAGTCCTGACAGCCTTGGCTTGCTGCTCGGTCCCATGGCATAGATATTTCCTAAGCATAACTTACAAGGCTTTTGCAGCCCAATTTCTTTCCACAAACTCACACTTTTTTCATGTCTGTCATGCCCTTACTAAAGTATCAATTCCTTTTGACCTTTTTTACCAGACTACAGACTAATAATTTTTTTATTAAAAAATGTTAATTATGCTTCTAGATTTATGTCTAAAAGTTTGGAGTCATGCTTTCTTCCTGAGTTTACCTTCCTTTTCTTACAGAGAGAAGGATCTCTGTCAGGGCAGAGCTTTCCAGATTTGTGTTGTTTTGTTCTCTTCCAGTATAACATCAAAGTTCATCCCTTCCCATCTCCAGCCATCCTGTGGCTTGGGATGCTGGCCTTGTTCAAGAATACTCTGCGTCAAGTGTTCAGGTACATCTGATACTTTGGCTCTTGGACCATGAGGGCGGTTTTCCCTAACCAAAGGATCTGGTCTGCTGTTGAGTTACAGAGTCAACCAGGACTGTCAGGAGGTACTGGGGATTGTTTCAGTCAGAAATCAAGGCAATTTTTTCTCACTCTCACCTGCAGAATATTTTAACTTGGAGAGTGTGGGCAGTTTTCTGCTATTTATGGAAGCCATCGCACAATGGGATGGGCATATGGGAGTAGGATTTCTTAGGAGGTCATGGACTGTAGAGATGGTGGCCCTATCAGTAGCAAATGTGTTGACCTCAGCTGTCAACAGCTGATGTAGTAACAAACAGAGGCTTCTCTCCCATACTAACAATACTTTTTAGGGATTGTTCCAACTGAACAGTATTTGTTTTGATATATGTTGGGGATATATATTGGTATCTGGGGATATTTGAAACCTGATATTTTTGTATGTGTCCTTGGGAATAGGAGACAGAAGCATTGATTCAGGAAATCTTAAGTGGTACAATATGCTATGAACTCAGTGAGCAGATGGTACTGTCATTAGTGCATGGTCCTGAGTTTACTGCAGGAGCAAGCAAAAAGAAAAGATGGAAAATGGAGAAAAAAAATATCCTCAGATTATCTAGATTCTTAACTTCTGGTGAAGAATTGGCCAATATTCATAACCAGGTTAGTAAAAATCAGCAATACAAAAGTGGAAAAAACGTTAATAACTTCTTAGTTTATCAGTGAAAATCTTTGAGAATCATTTTCCTAATTAATAAGGTGGGTTTCATAGGGTGGAACTGAAACTAGTTCCTACACTTTCTACCCATGAATATTTTGAGTGAGGGAAAGTCTATTCCACATTTGTATTGCTTTCAGGAAAGTGACAATTTTAAAGCTTTGCGCACCATTAAAATGGAGCACTTCTTTCACCAACCCCTTTCCCATGCACATTACTTTTTAAAAATATAGAAACTGAAGAAAAATAAGACCTATTATAAGTCAAAGATCCCCCATGAGGAGGACCTTAAATGAGGAAATATTGGATCTGCTCACAGTGTCTAGAAGATACAGAGGTAACAGAGATCAGTATGTTTTTCAGTCCTGAACCATTTACTCCACCTAGTAAAATGAATCGTAATTGGGCAGATGAGTAGAACAACATGACAATGAAGTGCCTGATTTGATCACACTCTTTCTGTTCTGTATTCTGTCCTGCACACCATGAACACACAAATAACAAGTTAGTAGAGGGTAATTATGAGCTGGAGGGTCATGTTTTGTGGGTACAACATGGAAGGCTCTTTGATGCTAATAACTAATCCAAATAATTTCCTACTTTGCTAGATAAATCTAGACATCTTTTAAATCCAAGTCTGCATTCCTTGACAGGCATAGTACTGGGCACCAGATAAATAATGCATGAATCACTCATGCTATTTTGACATGTGTGAGACAGATTAGGATATGGAGGGAAAATTACTATGAATTAATATATTTGGTGCTCCACTGCATTCAAATAATAGCTAGAAAGACCTTCTATCTGTCTTAGAGTATGAATTACAAACCTTCTCTGAGAAATTCTGGAGTAGGTGTCCCCTATAAATTCACTGTTTTCAATGTCTCAAAGATGTTGGAACACACTACAGACCACGTACTGTATCACCTGTCTCTCTGAAGCTTTGTAGAAGTTTCATTTCTGTACTGAAATTTTTGTACTGAGCTGATGGGCAGACCTTCTACTTGTTTGTTGATGGCTTGTCATTTGTCAAGTCTTCTCTGATGTGTGTTTTCTCCATTGCTTATCCTGTTTGTGTCTCTGGCCTTTTGTCAGCGCAGAATATGATCTCTGACACTTGGGACACTTTCTGTATAGCTGTGATCAGCCTTCTTAACTTGCCTGCTTTTTTTTCATCTGAAAACATATCCTTTTACCTTGACTAAATTTGCATATGGGAGGGAAAGCACATGAATTAGATTCCTAGACTGAATCTTGGGCTCAGCTGGCACCACTGACCTCCTTCATGACCAAAGTGTATTTCGATTGTGGATTTTCTTATATGCTCACTTCTAGCCTGTTTTGGTGCAAGGTAAATTAAACCAATTTGTTGGAAGGCATCAACTAGGGTTCTTGATTTGCCATAGCATTTCTTTCTCTCTGTGTGGTCTAAGGAGTGCTGGCAGAACCTTGACATGCCCTTAATTGTACAAGCCCATTATATATCTACAGGAGTCCTATTCACACAGATTTTTCCAAAAGGCAGCAAAAGGCATGTGGGAGGATAAAATCATATTGTCATGCTGACTACAGATGAAATGCAGATGCACAAGGCTGTCCAATTTTGTATTACTGGGAAAAGTGTCCAGGATTTAAGTGCACAGGACAAAATGTTTCAGAGGCGTTTTTGTGTCTTTTCCTTTATTTGACAGTGGAAGCCAGTACAGTTTCAACTCATGTTACCAGGGGGTGATTAAGACCTACATGCCATAAAGGAACTGCAAGTTTTTGGGAAGACGTTTAAAGTAGCAACCCAGGGTGTCAATGCACAGTGTTATCAACTGCGATGAGTAACTGCCCATGTTCACACTCACAGCTTTTGCTAACCAGCTGCAGCTAAGAGGAGGGCTAACTCACAGTAAGTTCTTATTTTTTAATGAAAACTAGTTTAGACATAATTTAAATTGATGCTTTTGCTTTAAATTTTGTTTGCTTAAACCTGTTTAGGTAGCTGTATATAATAAAAATATTATTGAACTCCTTTGTTATGCAATCTTGGGACCTGAATTTAAAGCAATATTGACCTCCACAGGTATGGATGGATATTCTGCCTCCAAAACAAAACAGTAATAATTCCTTGCATGCCTTGAAGGATATTTGTCTCAATGAGATTTGTTTTCACAGCTTTTTCATAAGCTGTCCCTTTGAACAAAAATGTTTGGAAAACAATGTTTCATTCTGGAGGGGAAATAATAACATTTTGTGCAAAACACAGGAGCTGAAAGAAAAAATACATTTTGCATTTATATATTTTTAAAAAATTTGTTCATGAATGGAATTAAAATGCAGTTATAAAATAAGGAATACATTAGAAAAAAACATATTATTATCTTCTACCCAGAAGCCAATTCCCTGAAAACACACTGAACTCTCTTATGTTATATTCTGAAGTGAAAAGATTAAAACAGGAAATGCAAGGAAAGGCTGAGTCATTACAGATGAACTAGATAATAACTGTCTGTTTCTCTATTTTCCATTAGAGCTGGTGACTTTATCACCTCTCCCTTCTCAGCACCCTCTTCTACTCTTAAAATATAAGTCACATTTGGTGCAAGATTTTACATAATTTAAAATTATCATGGTAAATATGGAAAATCTGTTCTTAACTTGTATTTATATTTTGAGTTCTCTGCTTCTAATGCATTTCTGAAATAGAACTTCTGTTTTTGACAGTTTCTTTTTTTTTGACAATAACGGCTGGTAGAAGAAAAGATGTTATCTCTTTTCACAAACTTTGTTGCACTTTATTTATTTTTTTTAAATTAAATTTATCTTTCTTGGTTGCTCTGTATAATAGACCCAACTCTTTCCTGGTCTAATATTCAAAATTAATCTGAACTCTTTCCTTTTCCCACTTGGAGAAATACACTGATTATTAGCATGCCCAGCTTTTTGAGGATGGAATCTTCACAAAGAAAGCCTGGATTTGTGATGGGTCCAATCTGATTTTTAGAATAAGGAGGGCAAGATGAGCAAGGATACACATTGTCTACGCTCTACAGTAAACTTTAAGCCTCATACGTTAGCACTGTAATTAAACCCAGTTAAATTCTATTTCTCAAGAGCCATTTCTTATCTGGGTTATGGTATTCTCTTTTCAGCTGATTGGAGTGCCTCTAACATCACCTGAGCTTGAAACCACTTGGACCCCATGCAAGTGGTGGTGCCACTCCTGGAGAATTCGATGTCTTGCATATAAAACCTGTCTCATATGAAACCTCCCAGGAGAAGGGAACTTCCCTTAGAGCTGTCCTACCAGCAAGTGCACCTGAATTTGCAGGGCACAAATACACCCCATGGACTCCATTGCTTGGAGGTTATTCACACTTCACACTTACCTGTGTGAATCAAGCTGCATGGATTCCTGCCTCTTTAGGTGAAGATGTAGCTGGGAAAGGTACAGGATCTCTAGTTGCAGTTTCTATGGAAACACACCAATATTTCACTTTCTTGTCTAACTTTCATTCCCATTTTCAAAATGCAGCTAGTTACAGTTTAAGAGAGTAAATGAAATTAAAAGTTGGACTAATAGGGATTAGTCCTATGCGGTATAGCAGGAAGGGAAGTAGCAGCATGCCAAACACCTCACAGGTTCAAATCCAGAGTTTCTATCAGAGCTGTGAATAGACCGTGATGAAATTAAAGAAACTTTTTTGGTTTTAGAAGAAATAACATATGAAGAATCCAACAAAACACACTTCTCCAGCTTCACAGAAATCTGTTACCTGTCGAGGAGTTTTCAGCACTGATTTTTGTTGCTTTTCCCCAAACTAATCTATTTGTACTGTGCACTAAGAATCTCTGCTATATTCTCAGTAAAGCTATTTTAGTAATGTAACTTACCTAAAGACTATTTTTTGACATATGATGTATTGTTCTACCTTTCTTTTAACAAGTGAAACAAATGACAAAACAGATGGTAATTTTTAGCTCTGATCGTGCGCTGTGTAGTGAAATAATTAGTAATTTAGGTGAACAAAGAAGACAAAATTGAAATGTAGCCTTATCAATTATATTTGAATTTTGTAATTTTACATTTTGATAACTGCTTTAAGAAGTACTCTCAAAAACAGATCCATCTACTGTGAGGGCCAAAGCAGAAGGACCTGAAAAAGACAAAGCATGCATCACACAGATATTGAGGTGCCCAAACACCCCATGCAGGCAGTGAATTAGTCAAAACCCATTGTGAGGCATTTTGGTGCCGTGGGAAAGGTGCTGCCAGAAAAGGCAGTGGGATCAGATAGCCAGTCTGGAGGCTACTCCTTTACAGCATTGCTCAACATAGTCACCAAACCCCAATTTTGAATGGAAGAACAAGTGTTATTTATATAAACTGTATCAGGTAATTTGAGGTGCTTTTCACTGCTGTGAGAGACAGATGAACTTTCTATATCCATTATGGCTACTTGGAAACATTTTGCCTGTGTCAGTCTTACATGAATTCAGATGGTGTCCTCCTGTGCCTAAGGAAGGCTGAGAAAAACTGTAGAGGGAGGAATGAGGGCTTGTCAAGCTGGTATAAGACAGAGTTCCTGGTAATATTGCAAACAAGTGAAAAAAAATCAGAGAGGGAAAAAATTAAGAAAATGAGAGGGGGCAGGGAATACCATTAGTAGGTGCCTATAGTTGATTCACTTATGGATGCCACATTGTCACAGTGCAGGATAACATTTCAGGGATCAGCTGTATCTATATCTAGTTAATTGCTTCTCCAAGTGGTGTTCCTTAAAGTGTCCCTTATGGTGTAGCTCGTTTAGGAAGGAGACAGCTGTGGCAAACATTAAAAAAGTAGTGCTGAAGGCTGGACAGGGCAAGCAGTGATTTACTGGAACACTCATCGCTGTAGGGCTGTGGTCTGGAAGATGGCAAAGGGGATAACTCAGAGCTCTATTAAGGCTCTTGGATTAGTGGTATGATATCTCTTATGTCCTGAAAGTGGGGAAGAATGGGAGATTCTTAAACCACCATGTTTTGTTAGACTTTTGACTTGCCCATGTGGGTCGTATGCATTTCTTTGGCACAATGAAAGGAGAAATCCTAATGATTTAATGGACTAACCTGTCCTACAGTGAGTCTGTGCTTAGGGATGGTGGAGGAGAAGTGGGATTACCAGGCGTCAGATGTAAAGAGCATCTTGATGCAGTTTGCGTGTATAAGCCCAGTTTCTAGGAGTCTTTCTGTACCATGCAGTACAGAGGTTGCTGCAGGCAGAAGGAAATTGCATATGGAAGTAAATCAGAGTTTTACATTACTAGGAAAATGAATGAGCTCTCATATTATGTGAAATATTTTCAAGTCTTCAGTTTCAGAAGAATCACTATGGTTTGTTATATGAATTTAATTAACATGAAAATCTGAATATATCACTCAGGTTAGGAAATAATTATTGGGAGTAATTCTACATCATCACTTATGCATGAGAGCCCCAAAAGGAGGAGCAGAGGGGCTCTGAATCACAAGTGGCTATTAAGATTGCTCTATCTACTTTCATATGAACTTTCAACAGGCTCTCAGTTTCTGGAAGTATAAGTTGTCTTGTCTTAAACCCTTAAAAATGAACATACCCAGGAGAAGGTCAGCTCATAATAGTAAAATTTCACAAAAATTCCTAGTGTTGATAGAATATTCTGTTGCAGAAGAACACATTAGGATTCAGAGTAATATTATCTTTGAGATTTTCTGCAATTCTGTCCCTAAAGTGATTACAGGTAGGCCCATTTTCTCTCAGCAAATCAATGGTTTTCTTTAAAGAAAATAAACAGGTCTCAAACATATGTCTAGAGACCCTATTATATGAGTGCTTCCAAAGCATGGCAACTCTGGTTTTATTAAGCTTTCAGGTGTTGTGATTTCATACTTTTCTTCTTTGGCTTTATGTAACTCTGAGGTAGACAGTCTGCTGCAAATTATAAGCTGAAATTTGTAGAATATAATAAATATATGTTGCATACCTGCTGATGAAAGCTTTCTGCAAACACCATTAGAACACTGAAGCATCTGCTGCTCAGCAGAAGGGAGTGGCAAGCTTCTATCTCTGCTGCCCAGTTACTAGGAGAGAATGGCAAGGCTGTACAAAAGCATGCAACAGCACCATATGAATTGCTATTCATGTCAAATGGACTTGCTTGTTGGGGAGGAGATTTACGCTCTAAGTATGGCTATTAAAAGGAAGGCCATAACCACTTGCAGTTACAGAAGCCCTGGGATTTTTTTACAAGAAAGAACAGAATGCTGTTTCCAGTGTCTACTCGAAATTTCAGAGTTCTTGATTGCATGGCTAAAGTCTTATGCTTTCCCTTGCATGCTACATCCATTGTATAATATCAGTAAGTTGTATGGGTAGAAAGGTTGTGCTTGTGGTCTTTCTCTGATTAAGGAAGAGAGCTTGGGATTGTTTGGAGTCTGATTCACTGGCTATTTTGTTTATGGACTTGACTGGAAGCTGTGCTCACAGGACAGGCATAGAACTTAGCATGCCAATCATTTATGGATCTGTTGGGCCAAGAGGCAGTATGTAAATAAAGGACCATCGTAGCTATTCTCCATATGTAAAGCTTGATCTAACCTCTAATGCACTAATGAAAATAGAACCACGCAACTAAAATAATGCCTCTCGAGCTAAGCTGCTTAACTAAGTTAACACTTACTTTGATGGATCTGAAGGGCCAAAACATTTTTAGAAGTCTGATTAGGTGAATTATTCCCCAAATTCAATACCTTCTCTGCAGATTATTAAAAAAGAATTATTTTCTAAATTTTTGTCATTCCCAAATAATCTATTTTGATCCTTGACATTCATCATCTAAGCTGTGCTGCTTAAGTTATTATGTTATTAGAGTCATAAAATTTATTTTCATTACTTGCCTTGTTCAAAGACAAGCCTAACGTTAACATCTCAGAGCTTGCTTTCATTTAATACTCTGTAATATTTCCTTCATAGTCACTAATTGGCAAGTCAGTGATTTTCTTAACAAATGTTTATCTGTAAAATTAACAAAAAAAAACAACTTAAGCCACATAGGCACAGGCAAACTCAACATTTGTCCAGTTTATAGACAAAGGCAAACAGTAGCCCACATATTCCATTGTTTACTATGTCTTTATCTGCAATATCACTCTGTAGTGTAGCATACTGCAATCTTTTAAAATTTTCCTTTTAGCAATTCTGGAACATGAAATTAGAAGAAAGACTTTCAGAATTAAAAAAAAAGAATGAAAGCAATGTGACTAATTAGAAGGATTGAATGACCTCTTATTAAATGGACAAAAAGGATGCAGGAAAAAATAAGGAGAATGGAGAAAAACTGTTGCTATAAACTTTTCTAGATTAAGTTACGTTTTGAGAGGTATGATGTTGCATCCCAATGTAATCATAATTTGAGGCCTGATCTAACCCCTCAGAATTTCTCTATCTTAGTCCCTCACCTTCATCTTGAAGGGATCCCTTAATAAAAACAGGTCATAATCTAATTTAAAGGACTCAGATACAGAAAATCCTACCTCTGAAAATTACTTAGACCTTGAAAATATTAGCAACTTAATATAAGCAGTCAGTGCAGTCTGTAATTAAAATGTTGACATTATCCTAGGGTGTCTAGATAGGTGAGCAGTGAGGTGATTTTTATGTTAGCATAGACCAATATTGAGACTGGAATACTGAGTATAACTCTACTGTCATCACTAAAAAAGGACTTGGAAAATTTGGAGGGAAGGCAGAATAATACCCAAAAAAAAGGCTATGTATTTCTGAGATCCAGGGGAAATGCCTCTGATGGCCCTGGTAGTAGAGAGTTCTCAGTGTGCTAAAGGCAGTGAACTGTGACTCTTCTTTGGGGTGTGTAAATATTTTCACTAAAAGAAGATATGAGGACCTAAAGGCTACTTACTATGACATATAAAGGCACACTGTAAACTCATGTCTGCAGTCTACAACCTGAGAAACCCAGGGCAGAACTTGAGCAGAATGAAAAATCCGTTTTTGATTATGCAACTTTCAGCAGGTAAAGAAAATGATCAAGGGGAACCCTAAAGACATGTTAGTATACAACACATTTTCTAAGGAAAGCTTATAGACTTCTGGACAACAACTTTAAGCACAATAATTAAGATAAGTAGAAGGAAAATGACTGTAGAGAAATTTAGGACATGTGCTTCCTAGATCGTATCAAATTTGAAATATAGAGTTCTTAGACTTCAAGCTGCTTATGGAAATATCGTCCTTTGCTGCAAACTGATTTATTGGTCATTATAATTTAGTCACTCTAGAGTCTTAATCAACCAGATATCATTATGAGCAATGTGGGGCAAAATGTTTTTGCCTTGTGGGGCATCAATCTGAACTTTACAGAACTGAAGAGAAAAAAAATGTTATCATTTAAGTAGTAACTTTTTCTATGCTTCCTTTGTATGGGAGTCAGTTTGTTAATAACAGAAGCTCATTTAACAATGATGAAAGAAGGTTAAGTAGCTGGAAAACTGCTGCAGGTCAGAGTTTTAGCTAGATCTATATGGCAGTTAACAATAAATCAGTTATTACTTTCCCCTCTGGTAGTTTTATACAAAGCAATAACTTGGACCAAATTAAAAGTTGTTCAGGTGCTCATGAGTGGAAAAGATGTAGCTACTCTTACTCATTATTTTTGTCCTGCAAGCACCTCAAATGTTTCCAGTACAGGCTTCATAAAGTGAAGAAACTACCCTTTAAGTTCCTGGGGCTAAAGTGATTTTACAGGGGAAGTGCTCTCGTGTTCTGTGGACAAAGGTAGGAGAGAGCACCTCGGCACACTACTGACCATCCTCCCCATTGACACTGACTTCACTAACAGCAGGTTTTGTTCCAAGCACGCTCTGAAATCTTAGTGCTGAAGATCAAGTGTGGATAACTGTGGGCTGAGTTTTCTAAGAAATGTAATTAACTTTCTGGCAGGCAGCATGTAAAATACACCACAGAGTGCACAGTACTAAGAATATACTGTTAGATGTCACTCCAAGCTGTTGCAATCCATTGCTGCCCTGTTGCTGCCCTGTTGGCCAGACCTGTGACAATTATTCTATAAGCTGGAGCAACTGATAGAGTATTTTATAAAGTTTCATGCACTCACTAGATTCTGAACAAGAGAAATTGTTCTTTGTTTTTGTTTTTTCTCTCAAATAGGGAAAAAAATTCCCCAGAAATACTGATTAGTATACAGATAGACATCAGTATATAACATTATTAACAAATTATGGATTTATAAAAAAAATAACCTGTTTGTTAAATGGCTTGCAAATCTTACACAGTAGAATAGCAACTGGTCTTTTTTCAGCAAGATGACAAGGAATAAGACTTAGCCAGTGCTTTTCTTAGTTTGCAGCAAAGAGCTTGGGTCCTTGATGTCAACGACTTATGGAATGGAAGAAAGCCACTTAATCACTGCCGATGTGTCTATTTATTATGCAGCATGTAGAAAACATCTGTGAATATTCTCATTATTGCTTTTGAAATTAACTCTTATAAAGTAAGCTGCACAATTACTCCTTAAGATGATAAAGTGCTCGAGAACTCATATTATTCCTTAAGAGTCGTCAGTCTTTGAGAAGGTTTTCTCCTATCTCACAAAATACTTCATTAGAAGACCACTTAGCATTTATCAACTGTGCCTCATCGTGATACTTTCAAGATTCATCTATTTGAAGTCTAATGGCTACCATTATATCACCTTAATGGAAGCCGTGGGTCACTGCAGTAGTAGACACCAAATGCAGTACAATGCAAGTATCATTATACAGTATTATTATGTAAATAAGTACTGTATAGCGCCTTTCAAATGCACTTCAAAAGAAGTTGAAGGAAAAGCTGAAAGACTTGAAAAGGAAGTACAGTAATATCAAACAGGAGTTTGAAATGTGATACTCTTAAACATATGCATATGCCAGTGTCTCAGAAATGCACTATCAGGTTGTCTAGGTGATGTTCTAAAGAAAAAGACCAGGCAGGTAAGAGTGCCATATCTCAAGTAAATGTGATTATTTTTAAGAGACTACTGTCTCGTTCTAAGAGCCTGTTCAGAGAAAACTTAATGAAGAATTTCACTGTGAAAGCTCTCCACAAAATAATTCTGTACAAACTGCAAGGGACAGGATGCCTCTAAGCATGATTTTATAGGGCATTTTGTTCCTAAAGTGGAATTTAGCTGAACACAGGGTCACATTGTCTTGGTTTAATGACAATATATTCAGGAGGTGAGACCTCTAATGAGATTAATCCTCCCTTCAATATAGGCAAGGTAAAAATTACGAGGAGTCTTAATGAAGAAGGAAAAATAATAATTTTGCTAAAAATGGAAAGAAACAAAAAAACCCGACAATAGCAGAAAATATTACCTAGCTGCCCCCTTCTCCCCTAGGTTAAAACATAACCTGGAAAGATATTTTGTCCAAAGAAAAGTCCTATGCCGCCAAGGCAGTGCCATGGGTTCCAATGTAGCAAACTACAACACACATTTGAAATTATATCCATAGGAATCTAATTAAGTGAAGATAGTATTTTGACAGCATATGTTTTAGCTTGAATATCCAGAAATTATTTTTATCCAGACCCGGTGAAGAGCTGAAGTGAAAAACTGCAATTGTATTTTGGTAACATACAAGCACTCTCACCCAGCTACTTTCTTTAGTCAGCACCTGAGGGCTGAAATAATCATGTGCTGTCTATATGCTGTTGACATTTTGCAGTGTTTGAGGGGAAAATGTTGAAACTTTAATGCTCAGAAGGGTCAGAGTGAACCTCAGCATGTGTTTATGTAGTTATAAATTCCAAGAAGTCACTTCTAGGGGGAAAACAGAATTGGATATATGTTTTACTGCTTTTCCATAAGATGGTAGATAACCCATGATACCATTACAGCTTCAGCAACCACTTGTTAAGGAATCATAGAATGGTTTGTGTTGGAAGGGACCTTAAAGATCATCTAGTTCCAAGCCCCTAAGCATGGTCAAGGAGGCCTTCTACTAGACCAGGTTGCTCAAAGCTCCATCCAACCTGTCCTGACACAATTCCAGGGATGGAGCATCACCAGATGCTCTGGGCAACATCCAGTGCCTCACCACCCTCATTATAAAAAATTCCTTCCTTATATCTGATCTAAATCTACCATCTTTGAGTTTAAAAGCGTTATCCCTTGTCTTATGCTCTGGCAAAAAGTCTCTCTTGGTCTTTCTTTTAACCTCCATTTATATATTGTGAGATGCAATAAGGTGCCCCCAGAGCCTTAAATGCTCATGTTTAAAGTAAACACTGAAACAAACAAAAAAAAAAAAGAAAACACTGAATGCATCTGTTTTGTTCTTTCTGCTCTTTGATTAATTTTGTTCCTTAATCATAGTCTCTGTAGTGGAAATTGTATGATTTCTGCAGCTATTTTGTGTGGCATTAGGTATCATGAAAATCCAATTCTTTCTTTGAGATAATCATAAATACCTCTGTAGCTGCACTTTAAAATGCCAACTGATTAAATTAGAGGAAAAGATGAAACATTTTGCTATATTTGTTATATTTGGAAGTTTAGTGAGTATGTTCATGAGTTCAAAGTCACTTGAAAAGATAATGTGCATTGTTTCCAAAGCAGTGTTGTGGAAATCCTACTCTGAATACCTATTATTTTAGGCTACATGTCCCTTGAAAAGGTGCTGAAAGATGCTGTGAATCACAAGTGTTCTTCTTTAATGTACATTACTCTTGATCCTAGTTTTTCTGACCTCTCTTTATGCTCAGAAAAGAACATAATAAAAAACTGGGTTGTGAAATATTTGCTTTAGTCTCAGTTTCTCCAAGTATTTCTTTATGCAGTGTAGCTCCTTACCTCATCAGGAATGCTGCAGAAATAGTACAATTCCTAGTAACTCAGTTGGATTTTCAAGAATAGCAGTTTGGTATAGCACCTGTATCCCACACTGGATCAATGGCCATCCACAGTAGCCCTGTGTAGATTTAAAGCAGTATATTAAATGACTGTTCTCAGTGTGAAGGCAAATGGTGCTAAATGGCCCTTGTCCATGTCCTCTAAACTGTTATCTCCCAAACTGGGTGATCACATCAAAATGTCACAGAGTCACAAAATCACAGAATATGATGAGTTGGAAGAGACCCACAAGGATCATCTAGTCCAACCCTTAGCCTTGTACAAGACCATCCCCAAGAGTCACACCATGTGCCTGAGAGTGTCATCTAAATGCTTCTTGAACTCTCTCAAGCTTGGTGCCCACTGCCCTGGGAAGCCTGTTCCAGTGCCCAATCACCTGCTGGATGAACCTTTTTCTAATATCCAACCTAAACCTCCTCTGTCACAACTTCAGGCCATTCCCTCAGGTCCTGTCACTGGTCACCACAGAGGAGACATCAATGTTATTTGGGAAGTTGACCTTGACCAGTGTTTATGCCCCAAACAGGTCTAGGAATCATGTGGGTAAGTATTATTTAGCTAAAGCTGAAATTAAGCTATAGCTAAAAACATGTAAGAGAGTACCAATTTAACACCCACTCTACTCTGCACTGGTATGGCCTCACCTTGAATATTGTGTGCAGTTTTGGGCACTGCAATATAAGATATTAAGCTCTTAGAGAGTGTCCAAAGGAGGGTAATGAAGATGGCGAAGGGCCTTGAGGGGAAGCCGTAGGAGAAGCAGCTGAGGTCACTTGGTGTGTTCAGGCTGGAGAAGAGGAGTCTGAGGGGAGACCTCATTGCAGTCTACAAGTTTCTTCTGAGGGGAAGAGGAGGGGCAGGCACTGGTCTCTCTGTGGCGACCAGTGACAAAACTCGAGGGAATGGCTTGAAATTGTGTCAGGGGAGGATTAGATTGGATATTAAAAAAAGGTTCTTCACTCTGTGGGTGGTTGGGCACTGGAACAGGCTCCCAAGGGCAGTGGTCACAGTACCAAGCCTGAGAGAGTTCAAGAAGCATTTTGATGATAGTCTCAGGCACATGGTGTGACTCTTGGGGATGGTCTTGTACAAGGCTAAGGGTTGGACTCGATGATCCTTGTGAGTCCCTTCCAACTTAGCATATTCTGTGATTCTGTGAACAGCAGGGAGGATGCAGTTCCATCACCCTGGAGTATTGTCTGTCACAAACTCAGGTGCTGGTTTTGGTGTGGGACACATGGATCTGTCCCAAAGCACATATGACCAAGTGCCTTCCTCTCTCTTAGGTGTGTTTGTCATTATATTGACACAACTGGTGGTAGATAGTAGTACCTTTGCTTTTAGATGGAAACTCATATGCAAGTGCTTTTCAAATCTTCTTGTGAATTGCACTTGTATGACTCCAGACAGCAGGGATGACAGAGATGTTGCTTTATTTTATGTGCACTAAAAGTGTATGTCCTGTTTTGCACAGCTGAAAATGAAGTACCGGCTCAAGGATACATGCAGTCAAATGATCATTTTAAATGCAGCCCACCTGGCCCTCCAGCACGTCAGAAATACCCATGTTAATGTCCTCTTACCTCTGATCTCAAACACCAACTGCACTGGCCCATGTATGATAGGACACGCATTTCTCCACAACTCCATTTGAAACTTTCATAAAGAGTGATGATTTATCTGTGGGGAGAACAGCGACGTGATTAGTATGTACTTTAATGAACGTGCAACCAGAGGCCTTCCGGATGCAGTGTGACTTGGGAGTGTATGTCATTCCTCATTGATGAGGTAGCCTGAGATGTTGTGCTTCCTCTTTATGCCTCTGGTTTAGACTGTTCACCTTTTCCTATACTTCTTTTACTGTCTTAGCTGATCTTATGGGACAATTCTGTCATGATACCTATTTATTTAAGGCTGATTATTCTTATTTTATGAGTGTTTCTTTCATTGGCCCCAGATGAATAACTCTGCTGGTGTTTATTCTTTCTGTTATTCTGTTATTCATGGCATGGTTATTCTTTGCAGAAGGCTCCTCAGTAAAATGATTAAAGACTAATCATATGAAACTCAAAAACCCAGTGAAGACTGGAGGAACAATGACAGGCAAAGGAACCCCAATAATCTAAGCAATGGAAATGGACAACTCGGCTGCTCTCTAAGACCATCCAAGGGGCAGGAGAAAGATTGACCCTGGAGTGAAACTGGTCAAGATGAGTTGGTGGGAAAGGAAAAAGCTGGGGAAAGGACAAAAGCTGGAGAAAGAGAGAGGGCAAGGTGGGCTGAGGAGGAACAAAAATGGAAAAAAAGAAGGAAAAGGGTAAGAAAGGGTTAACTAAGTGTAAAGATCAGCAGGTGGTCTGACAGAGCCTTGTGTTTGATGAGCACAGTCTGTCCTCTATTCTACTTAAATTTGACTGCCTGCCTTGTGGCTGTGCTCTCTGGTCTACATGAGTATGTGTGAACACCAACAAACCTTAGCCCACACTAGCTGATGAACATGAGAGATCGGTGCATAGCAGCTAGAGTGAGCCATGAACCTCATGGGCTCATGCCAACAACTGGAGCATGGCAGGGGCACCGGGGGCTGCTCCTGGAGAGACTGAGAAGGCTAACAGCAGCAGTGGTCCATATATCATGTGTGCTATATTGCACTAGCTTGTCAAGACTCCAGTCTTGACAAGCACGAGAGAAGGAACAGGACTGGGCCATCTGTGCTCTTCATGTTCACCTGATGTGTAAGGCAGTGCTTTCTCTGTGTTGATCTGTGTGGTAGGCTGGGTGGGTAGTGTGAGTGCACATATGCAGCTGTCAGGAGTGGATGCTCAGCCTCCCTTCTGCCTGTACCCAGGGAGAAGGAACTGCAGCAGCCTCACATACATGGGGCCGAGATGGGAGGAGATGCCCTGGCTCCCACTGCCCACCAGGTTCAGCTATCTCTAACACAGAGGAAGTTTTCCTCTTGCCAAGACTCATTAGCACCATTAGCATTTATGGATTCCTTGCCACCTTATTAAGTTGACTTCTGTCCGTCTTCACTCCTGACTCACTTTTACCTTCCACTCTGTGCAGGGGAGTCAGTGATCTGTGACTTTCTTGCTGCCCTACTGAGGTCTCTAATCCTACCTTTCAAACAGTTATCTGCTTAATTTTCTCTCTGTTGTGTCTTCCTTACCTCTCCTCATTTATTTTGGAGAAAACTGCTAACATTAAACATACAAATAAATTAATTCATTTATTAAGAAAAAGAAAGAAGAAACAAGCCTCTGCTGAGGCACCTGGGCTATATTCTGTATCTACAATATTTTCCTGGAACAATCTCATTATAATTATCTATAACTTTTTTTTTATTTGTTTCAGTTTCTCATACAAATTCCTTAGTATCCTTGAGGTACTGTTGTACTTTTGAACTGAACACCGCAATGTGAACAAAGTCTTAAGTCTTGTAGAATATTTAACTTTTGAACAGCTGGGCTCCTTCTCAGGTATTCAAAAGCCAAATTCTGGCTCCCCAGGAGCAGTAATGTGTACATTTCATGGCAAATAAATTTAAATAGATTGCCTTTGATAGAACAGCAATGTCTGAAATGGAAAGTTAACAACTAACAAGAATATCTATTGCCTTTAAGAAAAAGGTGAACCCTGTATACACTCAGCCTTGATGAATGGACTTATTCACAGAAATAGCATGGCATAAAAATGAAAAATACATGAGTCATGACTAAGTGAAAAAAAAGTGATCTGGATGTGTTCAGGAGGAACTTGCCTGCGATGAGAACTTTTTTCATGCTTGACCATTAAACCCAGATTCCATATATTCACAGAGAAATGTAGGAGTGTTCCACGAATACACTGAAAGATATAGGGGTCAAATGAACTAAGTAAAGTATGTCAGACTTCTGTGTAAATCTCTCAGTCAGATATAAAAAAAAATAAATTATTTTCTGCCTGGAAGCTAAATTGCAGCATTTTGCTCCAGTGATTAGTTTCAGTGACTAGATAAAAGTTAGTTTCACCAATTTGGACTATAGTGTCCTGTAGGGAACAGACAGAAGGGCTTGAAAGCCTGCTGCATCTGTGAGAGAATAAATAATTGCAAGACTCTAGGGCAGCACACCAGGAATGTAATTGAATGCATCAGCTTATCTCAGAAAGGATGACAGGAGTCCTTAAGAAAATAATGCCTTTCAGACACACCTGTCAGAATTTCCAGAACAGTAAGATTGCCCCTGGCTGTGACTTGCTCTTTGTGGATAAAGGTATATGTGTGCATTCTGCTGACTCTTTAGAGTGATTTCAACATTTATGCCTTTTTATTTTAAAAAATTCACCAAGAGCAAAGCTGTCAAAGTCAGAATCAGAAGCAATTAGCTAAGATGCTGCAATTCAGCATGTTCATAAATCAGCTCTGTGTGCTTTGATGTTAATAATGTGAGCCATTTTTTTATCTTCTTCCTAGACTAATGGATACATTTTGTGTATTATTTGAGAGTTGTTAGTAACTTATATTTGTGTTCCCTGAAAGACTTATTCCATATGTGATCATATTAAATAATTTGATTGGAAAAATGAACAGGACAAAAAAGTGACAGAAGGCAAAGGCTGAAAATGTGAAGGAAAGGCAAAGAAGGGATTGAAGGGAGCACAAACTAAGAAGGGGAGAAGGGAAACTAAAGATGAAAAAAAGAAAGTGGTGAAGAAAAACAAGATCAGATTCCTTAATAAGAGAGAAAGAAAAAGTGGTCCAAGTAGAGTCAATGAAATAAAATCAGAAAGTCCAGGAAAAGTAGAACAAAGAGCCCTGTCAAATTTCTGTCCTTATGAGGTACTTAGGCTTAGATGAAGTAATTTCTGTGATAAGACAAATGATTCAGGTTTTCTGGGTCTTCTTATAATGCATGTTTTAAGACCTATTTCATTACTTCCTTCTTATCTTTGCTTTCTTCCTGCCTGTTTGTTAATACCCTTCTTCAAATGGACGTAGTTGTCTGGTAGCAGGCACAGATAACAGTCCCTTGGGTTTTTTAGTAAACATCTCCCAGCTTACACACCTAAAGACAGCACTGATCTTTGAATAAAAGATTTAGGCGTAGCCCAAATGCTGCTGAAGACAGCACTGGGTCTCTAGGATTTGGATTATAAGCTTGTGGGAAATGTGGCTCTTGAACAAGCAAGTTGAGGGAGAGGCAGTTCATGTTCAGTTCCATGTGTACCTGTATACAAAGCTACCTTCCCAGTCCTTTACCTAGATATTAACTTTGAAGTAGCAATGGTTGTCCTACCTGTAGGGCATCCAGATTTTATCCCTGAATTAGATGGCTTTTTACTCAAGTGTTCTTTGGCATTGACACAATTCTCTTTGTCAATAAACTTCACATTTTAGAATTGATTAGTCAAATTAGTTTGACCACAATTTTCTTCTTTTTCCCATGGGCGCTTGCAAATCTTAAACCAGAACTTTCCTTTGATGTATTCAGCTGGTCCGGTTTCCATTCCATTTATTTTGGTCAGAATTGTCTAATACCAATTTGAATGACATAAAATTATTCCCCCCAGCCTAGCTAGCCTCTAAAATGGAGACCTCAATTGTCACATATCTCTGGTGTTGTGGGTTCTCCAGAAGGTTCAAAATCTACTGAAAGTCCCTGTTTCTGGCTGAGAAAGCTCACTGGCTGCCACTTCAAAGCTCCTTATATGGGCTCTTCTGCCCATTCTTAGTCATCACGGCTTTTGCGTCCTACTGAGTTACTATTAAATTACTGTCTTTGTCTTCTAGTATTTGTGTCAAATACTTGTGTCTTTCCTTCAACTGCCAGTTTTATAATTTCTATTTCTGTAGCCATTAACATCGACTGAATGTCTTTCTCTCAAATATAAATATTTCTTTGTTATCTTTAGCTTTGTTTGACTTAGAGTTTGTCATTTCAGCTTTTTTGTCTGTGTGTGAATTCACTACAGCTATGAGACTTCAATAGTTCTAATTTTAATTCCCAGTTAAGTAGATTAAGCTGTTATCTTGTAAAGTCTGCATATGTTCACATCCTGATCACCACCCCATCTTCTTTCTTCATGCTGAAATAAATCCTTCACTTAATTATGTTTTTGCTGCAAAGAAGTGTATTCTTTTTGGTGGCAAGATTATTTTTATAATTCCCTTGTCGTGTATTCCCTTTATAGAACTAGACGTCATCTTTCAGCTGCATTTCATAGGAAAGTAAGGATGCGAAATTGCTCATGTTGTGAGCTGAACAGCAGAAAACCCAATGCCCACGAAAACAAAACTATGAATTAAGCATCCTTTTGCACAGCAAAAACATGGGGCAATTTTCAAAACAGATTAAGAAGAAGGAATAAGGAACTTTGGCATGGAAACCTCACTAACAGAAGTATCATGTCATAAGAAGTGAACAAATGTTCTTGGGCTTGCATGACAATTGTCTTGGGCATGTGTGGTCCCCAGGTGAATATAGGAGCTATTTTCATTTACCCTCCCTTTAAAACAGTGTGGTGCCAGACTCGATGAGAAGGGTGTTTTGAGGTTAGCAAGGGAAGGGTAGGGGCAAGGGTGATAAGCTGCACTCTGCTTGTTACTACCAGATTGCTCCCCACCTACAGGAGGGAAAATTTACTGTGTGAGTTACTTTTGGCTACAAGAAGAGTTGAAGGCAAGTCACTTGCAGCGCAGCGCTCATTTGCACTCGGCGGGATAGAGACATGCTCCTACTGGCATAAGCAAGTAACTAACCACCCAGATGGCGAGGGTAATCCAGGTTCTTATTAATAGATCCCTTGGGGTAGATTAGCGTGAGACAACATGGAATGATTTGTGTTTGTAAATATATATATGTAGGGTTTATTGTAGCACAACTTGGTTGCAATGGAAAGCAGGTATGTAGCCATTTTGGTTATTATTATCAATAGTAATATAGCAATATGAAAGCATAAAAATATTACCTAAGGAGATGTATAAAGAAAAAGAAAGAAAGAGAGTGAAAGGATAAGAGTAAAAACATATCGCCACCTGTAGATCTCAGGACAAGACTTGATTGTTGTCAGTTGGTCAAAGTGATGGTCTTGATCCACTGGCTGTGGGGGAAGAAGCCCATGAAACACAAAGTCTGATGGGTTAAGATGTGCTTAGGTTCAGATGAGAATGCCCTGGTACTTCCCTGTGGGGGTGGAGCTTTCATTCCTCTGGTGGAAGGCCTCAGAGATCAGGTTGGGGGTGCTTCGGGGTTATTTGATGGTTTATGAGACCTTCTAAGACATGACGGCTGCCTCTCATGTCAGCACAGTTGAGCCAGTCTTTAGAGCTTCACCATAGGGCAGGGGGAGTTTTACAACTAAGCAGAGGACAATTACCATGATAAAGAGCACCATCCCCTCTTGCAGGGTCTGCTTATTGTCAGCCTCAAAGCCCAGCTTCAACAAAGCATCCTGTCACCTTCACAATTAGACAAATGTTTTGAGTCATTAACCATTAACAGTCCAGTCTCCCACACCAAGGCAAACCCGGAGTGATTCTTAATTTCTGCTGTGAGATGCGTGAGAAGCCTTGAGGTTTTCTTCTTTTTCTTTCCAACGTGAGCATCAGAGTCTGTTAATATTCTAAACTATCATTTTACAGAGAAAATTTATTCGTGCTTCTATTAATTTTCTATTTATTTTATTTGTGGTTTTGAAAAAAAAAAAAACACCTACAAAACCAAAAAGGAGTAGATTATAAATTTAAGGTTCCTGAGACTTGATATTGCTTATCTACAGAGTAATGTTCTCACTAGTGAATCTGACAGGCAATTACAGAATGTAATTGTATGTGCAGATGAATGTCCACTCAACAGGAGACATGAGATAGGCTTCATCTCCTCCATCAAATTCCAGAACAACTGTTCAGTGGCAGGCTGAGATAGACCAAGCAGGCCTTCATGTCTGTGTAAGCAATTTTCACCTACACAAAGTGAGGTCTCAGTTGTCCCAGAACCAGAAACACTGGTGCCAGTTTACTACTGTTTCTTGACAGGTTTGTCTGCAAGGTGAGATCGGTAGAATATAGTAAGCAAGTTTCATCCCTGAATGGATATGCAGCAAGTAACTTATAAATGTACACCACACCAAGTACTCATGGACATTAAAATGCTGACAGAATACATAGGATGACACTGTAGGTCATCCAGCTTTGATAAATAAGCAGAACATCCTTAAACAATGATAGCTGTTGGCCGGGCCAAAGCAGTCAGTCAAGGTCTTGCTGCCACAAGCTCAGCAATCTATCACTTGATGAGAAGGCCTTGATCACCAGATGAAGCTGATTAGGCAATAATCTGACAAGGTTATAGAAGAGCCTCCTCCTTTAGTAAACCCATTATCTGGAACAGTGAGAGAAAAAAGCAGTAGAGCTCCTGTAGAGGCTGCAGTTAACTTTTACCTTGTGAAGTGTCTTTAGAGTGGGTGGAAAAGAGAAAGGCAGAATAGTCAGAGGTGTGTTTTAACTTCTGTTTCACTATTTACTCTTTACTGTCCCTCTTAAAGAAAGAATAGCTTTTCAGAAATTCTATGCAAAACATATTGGTGTGATGTGCTTTACCTCCCACGTGTCTCTGAGGAGGTAACTTGTGGACCTGTAGTCCCTTGCAATTCAAGCAATGGATTCCCAAGTATCAATTCTGGACCTTAATCACAGAGATTTGGAGCTCAGGCAGGAAGAATACCTCACCTGTGCAAACTTAGACACTTCCATGAGGTCTGACTTCTTTAATTAATAAAATAAAAATTTCAGCTACTCCTTTCCTATGGTTTAACTCCCAACAATGTCTCTTGTCTCATTAGCGAAGGAGGATCAAAAAGGATCTCTTCATTGGGATTTAGACTCATTTGACTTCATTGTGAAAATGCATTTGCTTTTTAATTGGAAAGAGTGCTTGGTTTTGGCTCCCTTTCTCACAGTCAGCTGACTATAAATATAAGCTCTTTCAGCTGGAAAACAGGAGGTGTTTCCCTGAAATGAGGGTGGTTGCAGCAGTTTAAATCCCTTTGTGGAAACTGAATTGTTTTAGCTCAGATTCCTCTTCATATTAACATCACTTAGAGCAATATTAAAGTTTAGCTTCGATCACTAAGAGAGTAGCATTTGTGACTATCCCCAAATAAACACTGTGCTGAAAGCATATCAGAAACACAGCAGCCTTGAAAGAGCAAAGCCAAAAATACAGCAGCAGCTGTCCTGTTAATCAGCATGTACTTATTCAAAACTGTGCAGATCTGACATTTAGTACAGAAACAACCATTTCCCAGTTCACACAATTACATGGAGGAGTTGAGTAAACTTCGAAATGTATGCTTAAAAATAAGCCCTCTTGCCCCCAGAGTGCAACATTCCTGATAAGTAGTTAATTGAAGATTAAGTAGTGCATCTTGAAAATATTACAATTTTGCAGGAGCTGACCATTATCCATATCCTGTATTACTTCCATGTTTGTGTAATTTGCTTAAGCAGCCACTGTTTTGAATCTGGATCACGTGTTCTGGGGTCAGTACCTTTTCTAGCTTTATTATATGATTACCTTCTTGACTGCCACACAAGGAAAAATAAGTTGCATTTTTGAGCAGAGGCACGGGGCAAAAAGTGAGGGATCTCAGGACTGAAATATAGTCTTGTTATTACAAATATACTTTTCATTAACTTTCCTTTGCTTTCCTTTGCATGGGGTTTTTTGTCAGTCACTAACCATCTTGTTCTTTCTGCTTACTGATCAAAACTTTGCTTTTTGCATGTGACTTCTCTTTTTGCAAATCCATTTCAAAACCATTCTTTATCTCCCCAAAATAACTGTTTTCTTACCTATTGGGCTGTAGTGTTTATGGCTTTGTCCATTGTTCTGCTCTGTCTTTATTTCTTTTGAAGAACCATGTTGGCCCATGGTCGAAAGGGGAGAGGAGGGCAGGACTGCCAAGCACAGTCCATTTATTTGGTCAGAATTTCCTCTTAAACATTTCTCTCTGCCCTGGAAGTATTGGTTTGTACTAGAAAAGCACAGGCTATGTGCTGATGAAGACATGAACATGTGCCCAGTGACCTCCAAGAGATAACTGGGAAGGTACTTTACCAAAGCTGCTAAAGGAACAGGCCTATTAGTAATGCCTATGGGCTCAGAATTGTGCACTTCTCTAATTTTTTTTTCTAAAGTCCCCGATAAAAACACAGAAGACAATGTGAGATTTTTATAGTTCTGCTCCTTTTTTTTTTTCAGACAGCTATCCCTTAACCTAAAATATGTTTGTGCATGAGGCTGTAACTCTATGTCTGACACCAGAAGTCATAGCTGGTTAGTACAAATGAGGGGCAGATCTCATTGAAGTCAGTAGGGCTGTGGTATTCAGCATCTCAATTTTTATGCACAAATGACTATAACACCCTAATGTTACATCCAAGTACTCAGACTTTACTTAATCTTTTTTGTTTCAAAAGATTAAGTCTGTTCCCAGCTCAGCTAAACTTCAAAGCCTTAAGATACTTCTTTTACCTCAAGGACCTGAAGGATAACTAACTTTTAGTTCTGGTAACTCAAGGGTAATGATCAGCTGTTTCAAAGACTCTGTGTTTGACAGTGGAGAAAATGTCTCTATTCTGTAAATTCCAACACCATCTGCTTGTCTGGGAAATAAAAGCCAGCCTTCAAATATAATAAGAAATTATGAAAATATTTTGGGTAAAAAAATGATGTATCCATAAATGATGGGTTCAGAGGACAGTCAGATCAGAGTGTTTACTCTGGAGGGCTGTCCTAGTGTGAGAAGTCTTAATCAAAGCCGATGTTACAATTTATGTTCAATGTCTGTGCAATATATGCAATACAGAAATATATGGAAAAAAAAAGTGTAATATTATGTGACAGATGTTCCACTTTACTCTTAGAAAGCAGGTAAGCTATAAGCATTAAATACCTGTTCATAATGGGTTCTGGGATCTATACACATTTCTTAGCTTTTAACCTGGAAGACTTTGTTTCCTTACAAGGGATGTTGAAGCATGTATCACAACAGAAGATTGCCATAAAGAACAAGAAAATATGATTAAATGACAACAAAGATTACTGTGTAATCAGAAGACCTGATCTCCTTATTTATATGAAATATTTGTTTTATGGAATGCCATTTTGTGGACCTATCTTTTTCAGTCTTTAGGGGCTAAATGGTGTTAGCAGGTTTTTATCTTTGCTCATCGCAGGCATTATTCAAAATAATTTTATTTTCCCTCTGCAAAGCTCTTTCTGTCTTACTATGAATTACCTCATCATCCTGTCATTGACTAGAAGATATTTCTTGCTTTGCATTGTTCATTTATCTCCAAAGTCCATTTCCTTTTTCTTTATGACTGATTTTTTTTGTGTGTGTGCTGTTTCTTCAGCATTTCTGCCTTACATCTCTTATTTCCCCTTTTTTAGCTGATGATTTCAGTGGTCAGTTCTATAACCAAACAATCAGAACCTCTTTTACTATCTACCTAGATATTTATTTTTCTATTTGTTTGAAATTTCTTGAATAACTTTAAAGGAATGCACTAATGACTCCCAGCTTCCTGGTTTACCTCAGTGAGGTAAACTTTGACTCATTGACAAATTTCTTTACCTCAGTATTTCTTTGACTTCAGTCTTACTTCAGCTAAGGCTTTTTACAACTATGTTACACAGAGCCTGTATGGTGCACTATGTTATGTGAAGCATGGCAGTGGAATCAGGAAACATTAAGCTTAGGGTTTGTTTGATGCTGTTTGTTTCAACTGCACGGGAAAGATTCAGGTATAGAGAAAGGTAGCACTGGTATTTATAACACAGGGCAGTGTTCTGAGTCCATTTTCTGCCTCTGCATCGCAAGTGTGTGCACTGGCATATTCTTCAGGCTTGTTGTTGTAAAGATACAGAACAGCTGTGTGTTCACAGACAATGTGCCTGCTTGCTTTGAGTGTGCATGGAAGTGTTCTCTTACATGTACATTTGATGACTGTGGCGTCTTCATAGGTCTCCACCTGCATGGGATCCACAGTCTGTACAAGCCTCCATAGGCAGCTTTCCTTTCAAAAGAGAAATGGTGCCCATTTCCTTCAGAGTGTCATCTCCTAGGAAGCAGAAGGTGAAGGTAAAATACCTTTCTCTGGAAAAGTCAAACCCCATTTCTTTTTTATTCAGGAAAGCAGCATGCCTGTTGGCATGGATGAGGACAGAATCTGCTTTCCTTTGAAAATCTTCTGGGAATATGTTGTTGTTCAGTACAGAAAGAACAGGGTATAGGAAGACTGCCTGCATTACATACTCCTTTTGGAGAGAAGATTTCTACGTATTAGTCCCCACTCTTACTAAAATTTCTGTCTTTTTATTCATTGACTGAGATGAGAAATTCCCTTTCCCTAGCTTTTGATGATTAAAAGCATTGACTTTTGTTTATGCTTTTCCTTTTACTGTTATGCCTAGCTACATAGGAGTATTCAATCATCCTCCAGTGTATTGTCCACAGGACCCAATTACTTGAATCCAGTCAGGGAGTGCTTTTGACACAGTGGTTGCCATAACCTAGCAAGCAGACTGGGCAGGAGAGATACAGGATTCAGCTCGTGCACGACAAAGGCAGAAGACAGTTTTGAGCTACAATAGTTAGCCTGAGGCTTGCATGTGCTTTATAGGATACCCTTGGCTGCAGTCCTCTATATGCAGATTGTAGATCTGTGGGACCACAGCAAGTTTTCTCCTGGCCCACTTTCTGTGGCAATGAGGGTACAGGAGGGAGAATGTGGTGGGATTTTGCCCAAGCATGGGATAAGAGGGAGTTTGGGGCATGCATCCAGGCCCTTGAAGCTGGGTGCACTCAATGGTCACAGATATAAATGAAAGAGGGGAACAGAGGGCTACAGCTGTGACATGCTGCATTCAGTTGAAGAGATCTTGGTTTTTAGTAGAATGTAAATCCCAACACATTTTAGCACTCAGCTTCTCATCATTAATGACAGTTGTTCGGAGAGAATACAGCTTGTTCTGGACTGCCCTGACCCAGTGGTCCTGTCTCTACTTTCAAGTAGGAGTTCAAATCTGTGTATGCCTGTGATGTTAAGTTCCCTGTGAATTTCCTTTTTATAAGCTGTGCTGTAAATAAGGAGACAAGTTGAGCAGGCAGTGGAAACCCTCTCTGTTAGGACTTTCAATATGCTTGTCTCGCAGGCAGAAGTGTTGTCACTCTCCCATTTTTCTCTCCCATTACAACAGCACAGTGGCAAGTTCAAAAGTTGAGCCTGAGGTTCTGTTGAATAAAAGGCCTGAAGAGTCCTGCAGCTGATCATATTTTTGTATGACTGGTGTATATTGGTCTGGTGAATTTTGCCACTTTCTGTCATCTTCAAGTGACAAATATTTCCAGGTTCATGATAACAGTAGTAAACCTTCTGGAAGCCTGTTTACCCTGTTAAAAGGAGCTGTGCATGTTTCCAGGTTACTGGAAAGCCATGTTTTCTTTGTGGATGTGCAAAATAGATTCAGTTTTAACTTCTCTTTTCACAAAATACTAGTACATATGTAGGCTTGTCTGCTCACTGTAAAGCTTGTGCTTGGTGACTTGCTGTCATCCCTCTCTCTTCCTGTGAGAAATGGAAACAACTGCAGCTTAGTCCTTGTTCTCTGTTACCCCCAGTGGCCCAGAATATTTACTGTCATTCACACCACCTCACTTTGCACTTTATTTGTAAGGATACACATACAAACTGCACACTGGACACAGGTTTGGGAGAAGGATGACTGGTAAACAAAAGAAATCAAACTGAGCTGTAAAGTCTGCTTTCATTATGTCATGAGCAAAAGTTTATCGGAAAAAGGTGAAAGGAAGCATAGAATGGGTTTGTTTCCAAGATCCACTCATGCTGTCAAGCTTTTTGAGTCTTAGCAGTCTAGCCTGTCTTGAGTTACAACTGTAATCACAATTATAAATAACTGTTTAAAAATCAATTCCATGAAAATCTCACATATTTGGAAAGAAAGAAAAACACTCTTTTGCACTTCTATATTGCATGGGAATAAAACTGAAATATGAACAAGCAAGCAATATATAACACTTCATCATATTGATCTGAAAATGTCTGAGTACATGGGGATGCTGCATCACCCAAAAGAAAAGTCTGCTTCCACAAACAAGATAAATCAAAGAAATGCAAACTCAAAGATAAATAAACAGAGCATTCTCACAAAGGTCTCCAAGTGTCCAAGGGAGATGGATGCTTGTAATGTGTAATTCTGCACCAAGAAGAATTAAAATATCAAGGGGCATTAAGCAAGCAAGCAGGCGTACTGCAGTACCAAAGAGAAGGAATGAAGGGTGTTTATAATTTGGCTTCTGAGCCAAGTGAGAAAAGAGCTCAAGGAAATGGTGCATATCAATACTGATGACAGAACTTAGAGGACATTTAAAAGATCACGGGTCTTTTCAGAGAGGAAGAAAGGGTGGCATTTTGAGACATCTAATCTAGATTCACTGCGAAACCCATCCTTTTAATGTTTCCTCCTCTTAAGTAGTACTTATTAATAATAGCATTGGGACTGTGAATTTCTGGTGCCTCTTAACTACTTATAAAGGAGAGAAAAAAAGAAAATGTGTGCATGATATTGATTTCTGTAAATAAGACACTTCAACAAGTGTAAGGACTGACATAAATTTACACGTACTTATATCTGGAGTCTTGTCTTTTAAGTGAAATGATGAAGTAGGGTACTCATGCAGTTGTAAAGAAGACAAGGTTCCTATCTGACAAGCAATACAATGTGTATGGATTAATTTCCTATAAATACTTTTCATAGCTGCTTCATCTGGATTCTTTAAAAATTAATCAGACTTAAAATAAAGACTGTAGGCTTCAGGTACTATATGTTCTCTTCTAAAGAGATTTCAGTTAGGAGGTCTGGATCTCAAAAAAAAAGAAAATTGAAAACCAGATGAAGATTTTGATCATAGTTGCAATCCAAGAGGAACTGCTTTTCTCCTGTATTTAATGATCAACTTCACCTTCTATTCAAGTTGGCAGCAATCACAGGGCCTATGGGGAATGCCTTCTCTTTTTCAGTAATAGATATCTATCTTCTGGGTTGCCAGCAATGAAGACAAAGCCAGACTCTTGGAGGTTTGTATTCGAAGGGCAAGAGGCAGTAGATACAACCTGGGACATAGGATTTTTCATCTCCCCCCCCCAAGAGTGACATGCTCCATCCTCAAGTCTTTCCAAAATGCAACTGTAGAATATCTTGTGCAACCTGCTTTTATTAGACCCACTATAAGCAGGAGATTGCGTTGAATAAGTAAAGGAGGTTCCCTGACAATATGCATAGTTCTGTAATTGCTAATAAATAATTAAGTATGAGAAAGTTACAATAATTTACCTGAATCAAGTGATGGAACTGCTTGTTTAAATATTCCATAACAACTGAAAAATGCCCTGTTTATTATTGTATTAAAGCTTTACTTTGTAAATAGCAAGTCATTAATTTTATTATAGTGTAACTTTTCATTGTAAGAAAAGACTCAGTGACAGTTCCCTGTGACAGTGAAGAGTAATTAAAACATTTGTTTTTCTGGTTAAAGAATCTGAGAGTCTTTGTAATGACAGACAAAATGTCTGTGTAGCTCTGCACTGCCATACTGAAAGTAGTAAATAACAAGAATATGAGGACAAGTGCCTGCAGGAGGCTGCAAGAGTATTATCACTTGATGTAGAAATGTTGCCTTAAAAGATTTTTTCTTACTTGTGTTCAGTCACTTTCTGAATTCATGTAAAACTTTAGCATTCACAGTTTCCTAGGGTGAGAAATTTATGGGTTATTGCACATTATGTGAATAATCACCTCTCTTTGGCTGTTTCGGACACAGTTTCTGAAATTTCAGTAAATGGCATCCAGTTTTGGTACTACTTTCCTTTGGGTAACTATTTACCTTTCCCACAGTATGTGTGGTTTTGCAGATCCCTGTTCTATCTTGCTTATCAGCCATCTTTGTTCCAGGCTAAGTTGTTCTATTCTTCATATAAATATCCATATTTATATAAATACAAATATCCTTATATGTGTGTGATGTCTTGAGAAAGATGGTGACCGGAGCTGTGGGGTGTTATTGATGTCTACTCAACACAAAAAAAAAGACTGATTTGAGTAGACTGAATTCCTAGAAGTCAGGAACTTCCAGTACATTTATATTTATTTTTTGAAGCCTGGCAGGAGGTATTCCCCAGCCCATGAGCCTCCTAAACTTATTTCATTGTGAGAGTTCCTCTGTGTTAGTACAACCTACCATCTCTGAGGAACTGTTGAATACTTTATGTGCTGGTTTCACAGTGGTGATCTTTGCTCTACAGCACCAAACAGACTTCCCTGTAAACTAAACAAATGATTGTTTATCATGAATTAGGAATCAGAGTAAGAATTTAATTCATAGATTTGAAAAAAAATGAAATCAAAAGTGAACAAAGCTTTACTTTATGCTTCCAAGTAAGATACCTTTTTAACATTTCTAGTATCTCCATCAAAATGTTTGTCTCCTTTCCATCTCCTTTGATCTGCCTTTTCTCCCTTTTTTTCTCCTCCTTTTGGTACAGCTTTCCGTCTCTCTCCTTTCTTCCTCCTGTGTTATGGCTGTGTTGTGCCTTAACTTGTATATCCCACTACTCATGCAATGGGTGAGGTTTATATCTCAGCTAAATCTTAAATCTCTTAACCTCACTCCAGTACCATCTCTTTTATTTGTTACAGCAAAGACAATTTTTCTAAACATGGTTCTTTTGTAGCAGCCCTACTTAAGGACTGAGACTACAGTTTAGATTTTTCTCTTTCTATCCCTGTGTGATGAATGCAACTAGCTATACAAAACTCATACTAATGAGTTTTGTAAGCAAAGGGCATGCCAAATCTGTGATCCATTGTAGCTTTTGATAAGTATTACTGCTTATACTTCAATAAGCTAAAATGTGAAGCACTATGACTCCTGAAATGAACAGGATGTTTCTGAATGTTTTTTTTTCTTTAATCAAAATATAATTAATTCTGTAACAGTAGAGCACATATAAATTGTGTACATTTCTCTGTAGATCATGATTTTTATTTTTCAGGATTGGACACATGATTAAAAGCATGCCCTTTGGCAGATAATGGTGAAATCTGGATTGTTTGTTTGGGGTTTTTTTTGTCATTGAGCAAAAAAACTGTGATGGTCTTTAGAGCAAAGGAAATATAATTTCTCTAGCTATTCAGTTAAATGTGAAATGACTTGGCATTGCCTCTAATACATTGTAATTTCTTTATCTTCCTTAATTTTTGAAGCTGGAATTACAGACATTGCAAAAATAAAAGCAACTGCCGATATAAGTTTTCTTCAGTTGAATGGATGCCAGTGTTTTATCACAGAAGTAATTCTCTCAGCAAGTACTATCTGCAAGATTGAGCCTGCAGCCAGGTCCTAACATCGCTGCAGAGATGGGAATTTTTGAATTGCTTGGTTAAATAACTCCTAACCACAGAGCGAGACACCAGCTGACAGGAAATATTTTTATGGAAAGCGGATAGATAAGATTCTTAGCAGCTGTAACTGCATTCTCAAAGTAGGTGCCATCTGGACTACCATTTCATATGAAAACTCCTAGGGACACAGACCCTGTAAATTCAAAACTCCGCACCCTCTTTTCCTCACACAAAGCCAAGCTGTTCTTGGAGTCCTCTTTCCAACCAGTGTTTTCAAGACTTCAAGGTATCCAGCTGTTCTGTCTACTAAGAGTCTGGGCAGGGTTTTCATGAAATCCTATTTGCATTCATCAAAGGGTTACCAAGCTGGTGATGTCTGGAATGAAATTTTCTTTCACTGGAAAATTTCTGAACAGCTGTTCTCCCAGCAACCTCTGTTTCTAAAGCTGCCTGTATGAAGCTCTAATCTCCGAAATTGAAGAACCCAGATGAAAGATGAATACAAAATTTTGGAACTAATATGGTGCATGCTAATCTTGGCTCGAACACTAGTCTTTGATGTATCACATCCTCTAGCCATCATCGGATAACTGCCTATTTTTGCTGGCTATTTCAATTGTGAGTTCTTTCAGGGATAGATGTCTCCCTCATTTTTCACACTTAGCACTTTTTAAAACTCTTTAATAATTGCCCTTGTTACTTTCATGAAAGTCTTGTGACTGAAAGGAGTGAAGGTTTTCCTCCAGCTTTGGGGTCCAATTCTGGCAGCACTCTGTGCCTTTCCTCCAGGCACATCCCTTTTACTCAGCCCTTAGGTGGTTTAGATTATAGGAGAGGTAAGAGAATATCTTTAGCAAGTAATTAATATACAACGTGGAATTTACTTGCTCCTGATCTGATATGGGAGAACATTTTTTAAGGCCTTATTCAGGTACAATTTAGATTTTGTGAGGTCCCCAGGGTCACTGTTTATTTTCCAGGACAGAGTCAATTTGCTGATGTCTGTGTGATGGAGTTTTTTCAGAGTACCAAAATTAAAAAAAAAATACACAGGACATTATCAGTTTAGAAACGTTCTGCTTGAGTGGCGAAGACAAAATGGTAACGGTCTCCTCTAAAGTATATCTAAAGATCCAGAAGTGATATCTTTTACAGCAGCCCAACCATGTTGATTTATGAGGTTTGCACACAATTTACCAAGTGTTTATCCTTTCACAGGGAAGGCTATGCAAGCAGACTCAGGCACTAACTTTGTGCTCCTTTCCCAATTCACAGGAAATGTGTAGTACTGAATCACAATTGATTCCTCAGAGGGAATTTAGGATGACTTAAATGTTTGTAGTACAGTGTTAACAGGGACAAATGGCTATTAAAGGTGATTTTGTGCATGCACTGAGAAAAATAACTTTTGTTCTCCATTTTATTTTAATTTCTCCACAATCAAAAAAGCTCTGAACTGTTTTATCAAGTACAAACACAGCAGAAATCCTAATTATGAAAGAAGTCTGTAATAAATCAGAAATCTCCACATTAAAGAAGTGATTTATAATTTGAAGAATGTGTAGAAAAGCTGTGTAGAGTTCTGTGAGTCAGGGTCCCAAATGCTAGAGAAATGTGCCTATCATGGGGACCATCACTGGGCACATAGGCTTGTGCAATACAGTTTGTCTTTCCCATGATAAAGTTTCAGATCCCTGAATGCAAGCATAGTTGAACTTTTAAGAAAGTGATGGCCAACGCTAGATTCCCATGATAGGACAGAGGATATTACAATGTTACTGCAATATAGCATGCAGAGCAATTTGCAGTAGCCTGCAAGTTCCTTTTATTAGCAGAGAAGAGCTGGTACTGGCAGGTACTGACAGGCTATCTGATCAACTTTTTAAAAATGAAAGGAGAAAGGAGGTTGATGCCCTAGTAGTGGTGAAATATCTTCAGGCATTTTTCAAGGTCTTGGTGTCTATTTCAGAACAAAAGCTAGCTCAGAAATATGTGTGTTGGCCAGTGACCTGCTATGGCACAGCTTGGTCTCAACCATGGTCTGGCCTGTCCTGAGCTGGAGGACCATGACTGCGAGAATGATCAATTCCCAGTAGACCCTGAAACTGTGCAGCATCTGCTGCTCTAGCTAGAACCTTACAAATCTATGAGACCTGATGGGATTCATCCCAGAATCCTCAAAGATCTAGCTGCTGTCATCACAAAACCTCTCTCGATGATTTTTGAGCAGTATTGGGAGTCCGGAGAAGTCCCAGCTGACTGGAAGCTAGCGAATGTTGTCCCTTTTTTCAAGAAGGGAAAGAAGGAGGACCCCAGAAATGACACACCTGTCAGTCTCACTTCAGTGCCAGGTAAAGTTATGGAGAAGATTATTTTGGAAGGTATTGAAAAGCACCTGAAAGACAACGCTGTCATCAGTCACAGCCAGCACAGCTTCATGAAAGGAAAGTCCTGCTTATCAAACCCAATTTCCTTTTATGACAAGATAACCCACCTAGTTGATCAAGGGAAGCCACTTGATGTCATCTTTTTGCATTTCAGTACAGCTCTCAATACTGTTTCTCACAGGAGCCTTCTGAACAAAATGTCCAGCACACAGCTGGATAAACACATCATGTGGTGGGTGAGCAATTGGCTCACGGTTGAGCACAGAGGGTAATACTGAATGGGATAACATCAGGTTGGATACCTGTCATGGGGCTCCATCTTAGGCCCTTTTATCTTCAACATCTTCATAAATGACTTGGACACAGGACTGGAATCACAGAATCACAGAATCGACCAGGTTGGAAAAGACCTCTGAGATCATAAAGTCCAACCCTTCATCCAACACCGCCATGGTTACTAGACCATGACACTAAGTGCCACATCTGGTCTCATCTTAAAAACCTCCAGGGATGGTGAATCCACCACCTCCCCAGGCAGCCCATTCCAATATCTGATTACTCTCTCTGTAAAAAATTTTTTCCTAATATCCAACCTAAGCCTCCCCTGGCACAGCTTAAGACCATGTCCTCTTGTCCTACTGCTGGTTGCCCTGGAGAAGAGACTGACACCCATCTGGCTACAGCCTCCTTTCAGGTAGTTGTGGAGAGTGATGAGGTCTCCCCTGAGCCTCCTCTTCTCCAGGCTGAACGACCCCAGCTTCCTCAGCCTCTCCTCATAGGACTTGTACTCGAGTCCCTTCACCAGCCTCGTTGCACTGGTGTGGCCTCACCTTGAATATTGTGTGCAGTTTTGGGCACCACAATATAAGAAAGATATTAAGCTATTAGAGAGTGCCCAAAGGAGGGCAACAAAGATGGTGAAGGGCCTTGAGGGGAAGCTGTATGAGGAGTGGCCGAGATCACTTGGTCTGCTCAGCCTGGAAAAGAGGAGACAGGGGAGACCTCACTGCAGTCTACAACTTCCTCGTGAGGGGAAGAGGAGGGACAGACATGATCTCTTCTCTATGGTGACCAGTGACAGAATCTGAGGGAATGGCCTGAAGTTATGTCAGGGGAGGTTTAGGGTGGATACTAGAAAAATAGTCTTCACCCAGAGGGTAGTTGGGTACTGGAACAAACTCTCCAGGGAAGTAGTCACAGCACCAAGCCTGACAGATTCCAAGAAGTGTTTAGATGATACTCTCAGACACATGGTGTGACTCTTGGGAATGGTCCTGTGCAGTGCTAAGGGTTGGACTAGATGATCTTTGTGGGTCCCTTCAAACTTGGCGTATTCTGTGATATAAAGATGTTGAATATGCTAAAATACAAAAATTCAGATGTCGCTTATAGTCTGGAGTTGACTTCCATCATTTTGTTAAAAGGTAAAGCATTAAGAATCACATTGCTGGGAAAAAAAGTGAAAAGTCAGAAGAGGGCAAATTGAGTGTTCACCTTTGGTTTGATTTTTTTCTTGAAACTATAAACTGCAAATTTTTCTATATTTTTATGTGTGTCTTAAGCCAATATGAGAATATTGTCCTATGGAGTGCCTGACTAATTCAAACATAGGACAGAAGTTTAATAACTTGTTCTCTTCCACCCTCTGTAGGTAATACAGTATAATGATTTGAATTTGGTGTAAATCCCAGCCTGCATGTATGTTCAAACACTTGTTGGAATCACTGAACTGAGACCTTATTGATAAACATTCTGATTAATATTCTTCCTGAAGTGGACTCCACAGTGTATCTGTGATGAGAATGCTTCTGAGTTATTTCAGTGAAATACAAGTCAAGTCAGAAAAACGGATGCATTAAACAAAAATATCATATCTTCATTCTCATTTTCTCATTAGCAACTGACTATGATTTACTATAATATCTTATTTTATTATCTTCCAGAAAAAGATGTGCATATTTTCTAAAGAATAAAGGGAATTCATATGTCTTGCAGAGGTATCGTGTTGGAGTCAAAGACATATGCTTGAAATTATTAGGCCTCACCTCTTTTAACTTAATGAATAAAGCATAAAAATAACATGAGAAAGAATAACTCAATCTGATGAAAATTGGATACTTGGAAATAAAAGAAAAAGATGCCATAGTGCGATAGGCACTGCTCTGCTTAAATATGAGTTCTTGAAAATTTATTAACTGCCTACAGCTACTGTGTGTCTTTTCTATTGAGGCTGTTTTGTTATCCTGAGGCACTCACCTTCACAAGAAAGACTGTAGGAAAGCTTCAAACAGCCAACTCATCATCATTTTCAGGAGAAGCTATTTGCCATTTCACGGCCAAATCCTGGAGGAAGTAGCAGGGAGCTGATGAATATGGGAGCCTGCTGGTGGGACACACAGGTGCTCAGGATGGTGAGTGAATGCCAACAAGAAGAAAAGGAGCGAGAGTGGGGCAAAAAATCTTGTTATTGGAAATAAATGGAAAAAGGAAGTTACCGTGAAGGAAGGAGGGAAAATTTGATTTTATCTTTTCAATACATTCAAACTTCATATTTTTTCCTTATGAAAAGAAAGAACAAAACCTCATTCTAGTAAAGATTCATGAGGCATTAAAAATATCTGATTATACATCTCCAAGACAGTGAGCAGTGGTGCTCTTGGAATTACTTAAAAAGCTGAAAGGTATATCTAAATGTCCCTCTGTAGCGGAATAATGGTGCTATTTGTAGTAAACACAATATTCCATTGATACATGCTATTTAATTTTAGGTGAAAAGTTTTGTACAGTCCCAGTGAAAAGCCTAGGCATTTGTCTAGAGAAAGAAGACCCTGTAGCACATGAAAAGACAATTGTAATGATGTGCATAGAACAGCTCTAAGAATAATTATTATGTTGTTGACATAGTAGAAATCTTAAAGTACTTCCAGTTTCAGTCAGAAAAAATTATCTTCTTACTAGAATAACAATCTCCAAAGATTTTTTTCTGATTGAATATCTCATCCTCTATTTTTAGTGGAAAATATTTGGTCTATCCTCCTAGAAACATTGGAAGATATCCCAGTGGAGGTGAGACACCTTGGAGAAGATAGTGAGGCCAAGAGATCACATTGAAAGGTACATGGGGTGGTTGGTGGTGATTTATGAAGGTGAGGAAGGAGACAAGGGCTAAGGGTATGGAAATATGGAGTCACTAAGCTGTTTTCACAGAAACTTCAACAAGTTGTGTGCTAGTTTTCTTATAATTGCTGCTTTTCCTTGACATTACCCTCCTGTGGTACCTTTCTGTCCTTACCCCCCACGAGAAACCCACTGTTACCTTTTTGCAGCATCTGCTGCCCAGGGAGGAGAGTGGGGAAAGACAAGGCTGCAGCTGGGTGAGGCTTTCTCTTGCCAGGGAGATGGCAGTGGGGCAAGAGGTGCTCCAGGGCCTAGCTGCCTTTGCTGGGGAAAAACAGCATATGTGCAGATCTCCAGCTCTTCCTGGGGCACTGGACCCTGCAAGCATCCCTCATGAAGGGCATACAGCTCTGTCTGCTGCTCCCACCAGGTGTACCAGCCTGTTGCTCACCCTGTGGCCACTCCAGTACCCAGCCAGCAGAAACTGGCTGGCTCTGTCTGTTGAATTTTCACTTTTTTTTTCTTTTTTAATTTGAGTAATCACTGTCCAAACACTACATTAACCAAAATGCCCATATGCAATTTGACTGCTGAACTCGATATTTTGCATTGGTTATACTGTCCCTCATTCTCAGTATAATGACAGAGCAGTTTGACTTCTAGATATAACATGCTGCCTACTGTTTCAAATAGGAAATCATCCTGTACCTATTTCAACATGTTAAATACATCATCTGCATTCATTTAGAGAACATCAACAATTACTTATTTTGTCTTGTAAAGCTAGAAAGTATTTTGAACTTTCCAGTTTGCTATTTTATCCCTCTCAACAAGAAGCAGAAAAGAAACTCCTATATTGACTTGTATGGAATTATTTTTCAGGTTCTTCCAATATTTACAAAAATTAAATTTCTGATTACTTTTCTTTTAAAGTATGGAGTATCCATCCTTAAAGGTGGGAGTATCCATCTTCTGTAACCATAAAAAATGAAAACCTGTGAGATTAAGTATCCCTGGAGAAGTGTACGGCAGGTGAAAAGAGGGCTTAAGTTTCCTGTTTCTTACTGTAGTGTTTTCTGTACCAGCACTTCAGCTTGCTTAAATCAGTTTTTTCTAATTTTCTCATATATTAATGTTCTACATTGTCTATGCCATTGAAAATGCAAGCACTGTCTAAAACGCCCAAAGGAAAAGGAAGGACTTTTGAGCTGAGATTTAAGTCCCAGTGATGATTAGATTTAAAAGTCTTACTGTCTCCTATTCAGAATGTAATCAATACAACAGGTATGTTGAAAAGGCTTTCTGAAAAAGCTGTGGAGCTGGGGAGGCAGGATGCAAATGAACTTGGCGAGCACTGATTAAGGTCTGTGATAATAAACACAATAAACTATGAGAATAGTAGCTTGGTAAAGTTATTTGTTTATATGTTGTCACAAACTCAGTGTTGAGACAAAAAGTGCCTGCCTCAAAGGGTACCTGGCATAAGGACAGAGGGACACTAATTAAACACATCTCATCCTTGAAGGTGGATTTTAGAGAGGGACTTGGATGAATATTTAGGAAAAGAGCTTACCAAACACAGTTTGGCAGATACTAGTGAATAAAGTAGCTGTGCAAAAAGTATGAATTCTGCCATAAAGGCTGAGATGTTCACTGAATCGTATAGAATTAAAAAATTCTTCTGTATTGCTTCTATATTGCCTACAAGTGAGATGCAAAACTGAATCTAAATTAAAAACTTTTCATTGCATAAGTCAATAATATACAAGGTGCATCAGCAAATTCTGGATAATCCTTGATTTTCATGTATACCGCAAAATGTATGGAAAGCATGGTTCTGATACGGCTTAAAAAGGCTTTGCACAAATTTAATTTTACTAGCATTAGTAACTTATCGTTCTTACTTACCCAGCTGATTACAAGCATGAAAGCAATACGAAGGAAAGTTCTCTAAGTCCATATAATTGCTTTGTGAGGATTTTATAAGATTACATAAAAAAATCAAATTAATTGGTGATTGAATTAAGTAGAATGCTCTGTTTGTATTCCTTGTTCTCTTCCACTGTGAATTTTAATAGGCTCATAAATTTTTTTGTTTGATTAAACGCATTTGTTAGACAGGGAGAGAGTATAATTTTGTGAGTGTCATTTCCATCACTCATGAAGAATTACTATAGAAATACTTAAGGCCAGAATAATTATGTTTTTAAGAAATTATTTATTGCCTTAATTATATTTTCTTATGCCTAATAAAGCATTTTGTAAGTTGAATTTTAAAACCTTTTAATTTCAGTTGCTGAATTTATTGACTAAACAATTTATAGTGGCTACTAATTAACAGATACCTTGAAGATTTCTCAGAAAAACAAAACTGGCATGTAGTTCCCAGTATTTGTTTGGGTTTTTTTTAGTTTTGCTGTTTATTTTGAAATCAGGAAGCCAGTTAAGTTTGGGTGAAATGGTTGGATCTAGGTGCAATGAGACTGGAGTTAATACTAACTGAACAGAAAAGCACAGGTGAGGACAATTTAGCTTAGAGGTCCTGAGTCACCTGAATCATGTGTGGGCTTAATTCTTATGCAAAATAATGGGAATTTCTAATCCAAACCTCAGAACTGTCATTTTTTTGAAGTATCTCAATATGTGCTTCTGCAGAACTTTTATAGCCAATGAAGGACTGCCTTTACTACCTGCTGGTAGCTGATGGTGGACCAGTGGTTGGTTATGCCTACCCTGCAGGTCAATCATATTTTAAAAGTAAAGTACAGGTGATATACCAATCTGCATTCAACACAGAAGGGTACATTTTTAGCAAGTTAGCTGCTACCAGTCAGGCATACAACAAAAACAATGAGTCACTTTTGCCTTGTGGTGCCATTCGGCAGGAGTTAAAATATAGCTTTTGAGAATGTCAAGAGCTGTTTAGAGAGTATTTGTTATTTGGCAGAACTATGATTTTGTGAAGTTATATAAACCCCAATTCTCAAAAATATGCACCCTCAACTGGGTAACAGTTTCTAAAGTGTCCACGACCCCCTGGCTTTTAGCAGGGCTTTTGCTCTGCGGTCATCCATTGTGTTTTTGAAAATATGACCATATGGTGCCTAAACATGATTGCAGGAGTTTAAATTTAGCTCCCTGTTTTTTAAATGTTTGCCTTCACTCCTTTAAGCCTTGGCTGAGGCTCGTTTCTCTTTTAGCTTGGAAGTGTAGACCCCTAGGACTAGCAGGTTCATCCTGCAGATACTCTCCTAGATTCATGGCAATAATTGTGTGTTTGTTTGTTCTCAGCAGTTTCTGTCAAATAGGTTGGGATCAAGGCATGATTTTTCAGTGTCTATTTAAATGCTTTACTGTGAATTAGTCGGTATCTACTCGCCCAGCTCTAACATGTACATTCTCAATAGCTCTTCCAATCGCTTAAAAAGCCAGGGGCCACATAGCTGGTAGCCTGCTGTGCAGAAGCAGCATAGAAATGGAGGATGGGAAGGAACTCTGCGTCAGTAGCTCAAGTCACCTGCCAGCACCTCCTAAAATACCTCTAGAAAATTTTCAGGCTGTATCCTAGAGCCTGGATAGGTTTTCTTGTTTTTATTCATTCTGTTAGGAAGCTGTTACAAAATGTTGTGTTTGAAAAGTTATCCTTTTAATTGCAAGGTGAAAATTATTTATGGTCAGTTTTTCAGATGCCAATGTCCTAAATACGCATTTGCAGTGGTGTTGATTGCTATTTTGAACCACTTTTTTTCCTGTCTGGTTTGTACCTGGACATGTTTACAGAGTAATTAAATGTTTCTTTTTTATGAGACTGAGCAATATTCTCCTCCAGCTATTCTGTAGCTTATTGATTATTCTGGGCTTATTGATTGATTATAGGCCTCTTCTTGTGATGCATAAGCTATGGTTTTAAATATGTATGGTTGTAGAAGGCTTAGGACCCAAGCTGTCTGGCCATCTGTAGTGCTTCCCAACTATTGTGCTATCATGGGAAGAAGGGAATCAGTAACTGCTTTTCGAAAGAGAGAAAGGACCAGTTGTTTGAACAAAAAACATATCAGTGTATAAAAGAATGGTTTTGAATACTGATTTCTCATAGATGTTTGCATACAGACAGCTAAATGCACAAGGGATTGCGGGGGTGAATTTCAGGCACTTCCCTTCATCATTTTCTATTGACTAATAGAGGCATCTCACAGTTTAGCTGGCTGGAAATCAAAATCGCTTCCAGCTCGCTATCTTTAAATGGGCAGAGAGTTTAACCATTTATTGCAGCCTTGTGAATTTGATTTATGGAATTGGATATCCAATTTTATCACTGTATTGAATATTGAAATGCATGAATTCCTGTTTGGTTACCACCTTTTTGTGTTGGGCCTGTGCTATGTTATTTAATCTATCTTTGTTGAAGGCTAGTTTGACATGCTTCTTATTGTCTTTGTATTTGCATTGAAAGAATCTTTTGATATTACTTTGTTTTCTTTCCTTATTGCTTTTGTGTTTCTCATTTATGTGGCATAATTGGTGAAGAACAGCATTTATAATTTTGAAAGACTTCTACTACTCTTTTATTTTGCAGAATATTCCCTCAGGGGACAATCCATTTAGTTCAGTCTGTAGCCTTGTTTACAGACTGAAAGTGGAAAATGATAAATTAATTTGAACAGAGGCAAGGAGGTTAGCTTTTGAATTTTATTATTGGATTGTATGTCTCTTCACAAATTGCTCTGTTTCATGAGAAAAGTCTCTCTCTAAACTAGTGGTAGCAATATGTGGAAAATAAGGGGAGTTGTGAGACTAATTACTATCCAAAAATTGGCTTAGAATTTGCAAATGCAAAGGACTATACAACATTACAAAAATTTACTTCTGTGGGATAATTATGGCTAAAATTTGTTGTGGTTGTAACAGAATTTGTTCATATACTTGCTGTCATTCTCTTCTTAGTGTTCTGGACCTAGCTCATGGTGAAATATATGTTGTTAATCCTGTTTAGAAAAACCCACACTAATTTCTACCATGGTTGAAAGCACTGAAGCATCTTCTGGACTGCCTTCCCTCCTAAGTATGTAGTGCTGAGAGCTCCATGGTTAAGCAAATGTCAGTTATACCATAAAGCAGTCTATTCTAGAACTTTTGAAATTTCTCCTTTTTTCTGTAATGTCAGTTTTAGTATTGTGAATTGAAACAACATTACAAAGAAAAGGCTTATGTGGAAAACACATGCTAGTGTGCATGAAAAGGCTTGGAAGGGTCTATTATGACTGAGCTACAGGTTTTATGCATTCATATGTCCAAATGTAATCACTCTGGGTTTACATCATGGTGGTTCAGTATAGCATTCATCTCATGACTGCTCTGAGACCAAGTGCAGATTTATGTACCACTCACAAGGTATTGCAGTAAAGGAGAGGTAAATTAAATGGTAATGAGAAAATAGTATGGAAAGATGAGAAAACTTTTAATTTACTTCCACTAGGACTGCAAATTTCCTGATTGGTGTGTGGAGGTTCAGCAGCTGCTGCTCAATAGGTCTTTGTAAAGGCAAAGCAGCTCCTTTCCTACAACAGTCTGAAAGATCAACATAGATTACCCATGTTTGAGCTGAGGCCTCACTCGAACCCAGAGAAGATGCACAGAATCTAAACTGAACGAGAGCATCTTAGTTCAGCCCTACCTCTTCAGAGTAAATAATTCACAGGCATGTCTAATCTCTGCAGGGAAATCAGGAGGCTGTTAATGGTTTCTATGTCTCTCCTCACTGAGATAACCAGGAGCATCCTTGGGTGAGACTTTTTATAGCGCATGAAGATAATGTGCTTCCAGATGGGTGCCGGTGTTGCAACAGGGCATTGCATTGTGCTGTGGTAGGTCTTTTAGCTCAGTACATTTCTTGCTCTGTGTTCTACATTCGTGCCCATCTTTGTGACACATTTATGTTCATTCATTTTATTTTTCTGCCATCTGCAAACAGCAGTAAAAGGAAAACAACAAAAACGGCATTATTTTTAGACCATATAAAAACTACAAATTAAATATTTCCTAGAAAAGTGGGAATTTGAGATAAGCTAGGTTCAGTGTAGTAACTGTACTGGAGACTGAAATCACTCATTCATGCTTAAGATTATTTCAATATAATGAATTTAGGCACTGAAGTACTACAATATCTAATATAATTCTTTGTCTCAGATACATTGTATTTAGATTTATTTTCCATTGATAGGAGAAACTTCTTTCTCCCTATATAATTTTCACTGTACCAGGGATAATGTAGCTATTTATTGAGACAGTACAATGGAGAAAAAAAATCAGGATCTGTTTCATCATTGCCTATTTCTCTTCAGAGCTGCTACCAATGACTGAAATAGAGTGAGTATATCTTTACTTACTTGTAAAGACAGACATGGTAATGTAAAGCATTTTTTTCTGGCTGCTCTCCTGTTTTGGTGAAATCCTCTTGACTCTGTGCAGAATTGAGCACTGACACCTTCATTTGCTTTGTTCAGAAAGTGTTTGCCTGGTGTGTCGCAAAATCAAATCTATGGACCAATTAAAACATTGAGTGAATATAGATGAAGTATGTTTTGTGGAGTTCATTTATTCTAGAAATTATTCCAGTGGAAATAAATTATGAACAAAACCCCATATAAATATAATTGACTATTATCTTAACAGTATAAAATAGTGATGTATTTTTGTAAAAGAAATATAAAATTAAATTATACAATGGTAGATTTAACAAATTCATTGTTGAATCGTGTTGTGTGGTTGGACAAAGCCAAATATGTTTTTGGAGAGAGGGGATTAAAAAGAGGCTGAAACAGATAATGGCTACATTAAATGAGCAGTGCACCTAGAATGACAGTCCATATTGCTCCTATACCATGGAAATACATGGTCACTGGCCATTTGGAGAGGCAGATACCAAAAAAAGCAGCCAAAAGTCTTGAGTTAAACAATTCTGGATTTCAATTATATGTGTGATGAAAAAAAAGGGGTTTTTTAATTACTTAAAGTTACTGCCTGTAATTTTATTGAATGTCTTTTATGCTTCATGGCATGAAAAATAGTGAATAACTATAGCTTATTTATGTTTCACCATTTCATTCCCATGTAATTCAAGTTTTTATAGCCTTCTGTCATGCTGCACCAATTTTTCTCCCTTCCATAGGTTGTAGAGGTTGTCTTGAATATCTGGTCATCTGAACAGTTTCTCTGGGTTGTGTGGGTTTTTTTTAATTATTATTATTTTTTTTATTTTTTTGTTTGGTTGTTGTTTTTTCTGAGATGCATGAAATGATACATGTTATAATCTATACACTAGCAAAATTCGGTTTTCCTCTTTTCCTTTCCTACTAAATTCTAGCTTCTTTTTTTATTTACCTAGTGTTATGTGGCACAACACCAACACTTTCAGAGAACAGCCCCCATTATGCAGCATTTCTTTCTGCATGTAACAGCTAATTTGGAGCTCACCACTTCTTAGATTTACAGAATGTTGGTTTTCCACGGTTGTGTTTCTTTCAGTTATTGATGATGAATTTATTGTCATTACAATGACAATCAGAAGATCCTTTGATGAATCTTGGCAGTCAGGTTTCATTTTCAGTACTCTGAATAGTTTTGATATTATTGATAAGCTTTGCCAGCTCACTATTCTCTTCTGAATCACTTTTGGATGTGTTGGATAGTACCAGTGCTGACACAGCTCTTGTGGGACGTGGCCCCTGGTTTTCCTCCAGAGTAGAAACTGCTTATGTGCCCGCTTTTGGACCCCTTTCAACAGAAGTGTGACACTGCAGCACTACTGGCATGAAGTCAGTCTGCTGTTGGAGCTGATGCCAGGAGCCAGCACAGCAGATGTGACTTGAGGATGCAGGCAAAATGCAAGTGGTTAATAATTTAAAAAATACACTATTATATGAGACAATTGGTCATGGCTACTTTGCAGGAAAGACATTAAGGAAATGGTAGTTTGGGTATGGGAAAGGAGCATGGGGAAATGTAGCAATGACGCGGGGAACGTGTTAGAATCTGTGGAATATTTCAGCAGAGGTTGTTCTGTCCGAGCCCGTGACCTTCCTTCCGGCCTGAATTGTCCTAAGACCCTGGAAACTAGGAAGTGACCTCTCTTGTCCAACTTTGCCAGTTAATCCAAATTCTTCTTTCTCGTGTGAGATGCTGACACAACTCAATGTCAATTGTAGCAGAAAGCCCCATAGTATAGGGGAGTGGAAGACAGTATGTTCAGAATTAAAATCTTGGAGATCATCTTTAACTTGGCTAAGAAATTTTAAATGTCATCATGTGGTGTTGCTGCAAGCTCTCTGGCTGCTTCTCAAGTCAAAGATCAAATTTCAATCTGTTACTCTTAGCAGTAAGGGTCACTTTATTATATGTATTAAGGAGTTACATGAGCTGACCTTATCAAACTGGTTGGTCTTTTTATCAGAATTGTATTCTCCTCCCCATTTTCAGCAATTCCACTTTATTAATATTTTCTGCTGCCTCTGGAGCCTTGTATGCTCTTTGTTATGCATTTGAGAGCACAAAATATTTGACATGAATACTGTAATGCTCTGGTGGAAATCAGTCATTTTAAACACCACCCCTTAGCATAACTTAATTTTATGCTCCTTTAGCACCCTACTGTCAAATCTGCTTAATACCTGTACATGAATTTTGCTCACATTTTTCTCCTAAATATATTTCTACCAAATGTACTCTTGCCATTAAATTGATGACACATGGTGTAATCATTGCTTCTGAGAAGCAGTAAGAAAGATTTGCTTCCTGAAAGGGGTTATTATTTCTACATTGGATACATTAACATATATAGCCCATTAATGTAAGTTTCAAGGAAGCAGAGATTATAAATTTTACTGAAATTCACACGGGCTTTTCTTTCCTTTTTTTTCCCTTCTTTTTTCTTCTTTTATTTAAATTTTTTCTTTTATTTTATTTCATTTAAAGTTTTATTATTGTTTCATCCTGGTCACTGGGTACTTTGACCTGACATTCATGGGAATATTGGAATAGTTAGATTTCTCCAGATCAAGGCTTTTCTAGCTCCATATGCTGTGTTAGTGGCCCACAGCATGTTTTCAGGAAGGAGTAAAAGAGCAGGACAAACATTTCACTAAGTTTTCCAGACATGAACTCCTAGCTTGAAGAGATCTGCAGTTTAAAGGTGTGTTTTTGGGATGCTGGGCAACCTGATCTAGTAGGTGGTGTCGCTGCCCATGGCAGGGGTGTTAGAAATAGATGGTCTTGAAACCATTCTATAACTATTGGTTTACTTTGTTTCAGTGGGTTTTAGCTAGAGCTGGTATCTGTACCTTTATTTGACTATACATTTTTCTGTGATACCCTCATCACTTTTAAACTGTGCACTTTTGGCATCTATGCAGCTTATGGCAATGTGTTATAGAAGTTATCATCCCATGGTGTGAAAAACTCTCTTTTCTTTTGATTCTTTTCATCTCTTTCTTGATCATTGAATTAGCCCTAATTTCTTTCCTTTGATAGTGAACAGTCATTTTCTATTTACTTCAAGCTGTGATTTCATGAGCTCCTGTCACATATTTCTTTCCCTTCTGTTTTCAATGACTCAGACCTTCTTTGAGTTCATAGTCTTTAATGGAAAAAACTTAATCATTTACATTGGAAGGATGCAGAGCAGTGACAGACTTCAGATGTAATGTGTACCTTACAGTATCATAACAGTCAAATCAATTCAAACAATGAGCTACATTCTGTTATTTACAGTCTTGCTGACCTCTGGATCTGTGGTGGGCTGTGAGAAATAGCACAGTGGACATTGCCTTTGTAATCTTTATGTCAATGAGCACTATTATCAAGTTACTTTTGTCATTAGATAAACATTTCCAAGAAACAACGTTCAGTAATTTCTGAGATGTCTTCTGGAATTTCTTTTGAAGCTTTACAAAAATTTTTAAATATTGTCCTAGTTAGAACAGCTGGGACCAGTTCATCACTGTGTGGGTGTAACCCAAACTGTGTATTCTACACCCTCCAAGCCATTTCCCAGAACTGTTAACAATAGACCATTTGCAGCAGCTGCCCAGAGCATACCTGACCCCTCAGGCTATAGTTATGCGTGATGTTAACTCCCCTCCAGGGAGTCATTAGCACCTCCACACCCAACCTGAAGGGTCATGTCTGCTAACTGGCCACCAAGGACTCCAAAAATGTCTCAGGATTCACCCATTGTGGAACTCCCCACCCTGGGGGAGGTACTGGGCATTCCCACCTGAACCTGAGTACATAATTTTGGGGTCTTGGGACTTCTGGTACCATTTGTTAGATCCAGAGGAGGACCAGAATCTCGACTGGACTGCAACCACTACTCTTGACTGGACTGTGACCACCACTTTCAACCAGACTGTGATAACCACCCTAGACCAGACTGCGACCAGCACTCTCACCAACAGGTTTTCCCTCTCCTTTTACTCTGAACTCAGGGGACCATGTGTGGCTCAGCATGGGAGCCAATGAACACCACTCTGTTTGTGCCCCAGGGTTATACGTCTGGGTTTTGTGGGTTAAACCAATTGTTTGTCCATATAATTGTATTTATGGCCTTATTTTTATTAAATTGTAACTCTGATTTATAATCTCTTTGGAGTTGAGTTCGTTTCTCCTGCCAGTTTACCTTTAAACCAGCACAAATATCTTGAATGTTTGCATAAAAAAATATTACTTAAATAGCACTATGACTGTGTGCATGCACTTTTGAAAATAATGGATTGAATGCGTGCTTTGGTAGGTACAGGGTCATTCTCCAGAAAATGTGCTTTTGAACTTTTAGTTTATTTGATATGGCTAAAATTGGCCTGATTAGAAGTGATAAGAATTTACTTCACTAAAATGGGCTTCATTCACTGCTTTGAATTGCAGAAAGTTTTTTTTGTGAGTGTGGCAATTTTGATTTCAGCTTTCACTCGTGATAACAGCACCAAAGTTGGGATAACAAAAAACCCAGCCAACTTGCATCCATCCAGATTAGTACATCACAGATTATCTGTGGTTACACCACCTCCTACTGAAAAATGGAATGCAAATGTGCTCATTTATTCCTGGCTTCATACAGCAGTCTGCTGACTGAGTAAAACAATAGCAGTTGAAGGGTACACCAAGGTAAAAAATAATCTTCATAGCCTCATCTTTTCAACAACTCTGCCTCAGTTAAGGTATACTCTTCTCCAGGAAAGAAAGTGCTGGTAAGGTTCTGTAGTGCCACTTTGTTTCTCATTTGTTAACTTTCCCTCAAAAATCAAAGTCTTACAGCTTCTTTGAACCTCTTCTTTTGCCAAGTTTTTTTTCAGTCTTTCAATATTCTGCAACTTATGCAATCAATCCTAATTAACCAGCACAGCTTGAATTCAAATATCAAATTATGGCTATCTCTCCTAAAATATTTATGAGATACTTTTCTGCGGAAGGGTAAACCCATTTGCGAAATGCAAATGGCTGCAGAGATGCTGGATTCAGCTTTTCAGCCAGGTATTAAAATCACAGAAGAGCCCTGTACTACTTCAAGAAACAAAAATTTCTTGGAAGAAAATGTTATGTATCCAAGTAGTGTGTCAGAACAGAGGTTAGGTGATGTTAAATTAATATATAGCTTGCTGTGAGTTAATAACTCATTTTTACTATAAAAAATCCCAGAGTATAAAATTCACGCTGGGAAGCCAAAGGGACAGTAAAAGCACAAATTTAGTCACCAACTAAGTATTTGTTCAATTCCTGTCAAACCAACTGGTTCATCCTGTTTTAATTAGGCACTGAGGTAGTATAGTTAAATCATAAACTGGTTTTGGCTCATCACAAAGTTGTTTAAAAATTGGTTTTTGAAGTCTGCAGATAGAAGGAAAGCATTCCACACATTTTCACTATACGTTATTACCGGTATTCTGAAATTCAAGATAATATTTCATATTTATTGCAACAAATGTCACAGTGAAGCAGTTATTGAAACTATAATTGACAATACAGTTCAGAATTGTTTAAAATTGTTTACATTAACAAATGTTCATGCATATGCTGTTTATTTTCATAAAGAGAGAAAACAGTATAACAGTTCTAGTGCTTTTATGTTATTAATTTCCAAGGTAGTGAATCTGAAGTGGTTATATGTACATGAGTATACAGACAAGTGTACAAATGGTAAATGAGCCATCAGTTCATGCTTCATTCATAAATACAACCTCTGGGATTCCCTTCTGAGTCTGCCTGCTTCTCTCTGAATCTCCCTTCTCTTTAAACAGAGCTTAGGGTGAGTGACTGGGATCATCTGTTCAGTCTATGCCATTAGTGTCTCTTCCCCTGGAAGACTTTTATCTTTGAAAGTTAAAGATGTGTGACTTCTGTGATTATTTTCCCAATAAATTGAGCTCTTTGTTCTGCACCCCAGGATACCTCCAGGGGTATTCCTTCAGGATATTTCTCATTCTTCTTGTCCAAACTAACAATTTCTCCACTCTTCTTCACATTTAATTTTTATGCATTTGTTTGTGGTTTTTGTTATTGTTTGGAGATCTACATATTATATATAATCAGCAAACTATCTGATCTCATAACTGTATCACCAGTTACATGATTCATATTAGCAAATAATGCACCTAGCTCTTTCTGGATACAAATGCAGAGGGATTTTAAATTTAACAGTTCCTTGTTGAGGCATGGGTTTATGATGAAAGATAGGAACAAATATCCAAATTTTTTATATGTGTCAAATCCAGAGTGTTTTGATTTTTATTTTTTTTTTCCTTTGGATTAAGAGTCCTACTTTGCTGTCTTTCATGGCTGCTTCAAACACTTTATTACTCTTGTAGAATAAATTTATTTTATTAATTTGATTAATTTGCTTTGCATATCTTTGTCCAGGCTATTTATGTCCTTATAAACTGTTGAATATATCTTGTGAATCCTTGACAGAAGCTGCAATAGTGCTTGTACTTTAGTGCTGCCTGAACATTTCTGGTTTTCTTATAGTAAGCTAACATATGTGTTTAACATGGGCCGTCTGAAGCTTTGTTGGGTGAACTCCTTAGAACATCAGTCTCTTTCCAATATTTACAGCTTCCTGCTGTAGAGCACTGTGCCTTTTGTCTTTGTCTTCCTCTTTTTGCTCCTGATTAGATCTAGCATAACATTGCAGTTGGCCCTTTTAGTAGCTCATTCAGTGAAAAACTATTGATTTCTCTGGAACTTTAAAGGCATGGGCAAGCATGTAGGAAACTTGATCACAGTGGTGTTTATCGTTCTTTAAAAGGGATTAATCGTACTCATAGTGCTTGGTCATGCTGTCCTCTCAGTCTTTTACTATCTCAGGTTTTTAATATCTAGAAGGCAACATGTCTTTCTCTGTGTGACTTCTAAAGATAAAGATCTCTAAGGATTGTAATATGGGGGAAGATCTCAATTATATCAACTACTAGAAGAACTGGCATTTTAAAGATGCTTCTGATTAACATGTAGTGCAATTTTACCAGAAACTGTAAGTATTGCTATCCCTTGATTATTTGGTTTTCTTTTTTTATTTTTCCAGTCAGCTAGCTCCATAATGACCTGCATTATGGGTTCTGAGATTACCTGAGCTGAACCATGCTTGGTTCCCTCCACACAAGCCAGAGAAAAGGCTGACAGATTCAGGACATCTCTACTGAACCAGTGCAGTGACCAACCTTCCCAAAGGATCAGCCATCAGTTTCTCGTGAGCTAACATCAGAAGATCCTAGCAGAATGGTTTGGTTGCTATGTTTATCATAATTTCTAACATCTTCCTGAACATTCATCACACTTTCCGGGGACAGGACTACTAAGGAGACAGTAGCTCACTGAGGATTTTACCAATTTGAGTGGGTACAAGTATTAGTTTACACCAGGTCTTTATTCTAGCACTGCTGGAAATGGGCTTGAAAACACTCAATGGGAAAGATTTGGTTTTCCATAGTAGTAGTAGTAGTATCTGTAGGTATGGTACCACCTGGGTATTACTGTGTGATGTTTATAGAATGTGTGCTACTACTGATTAATAAAAATTCAGTTTTCTGCTTTCAAGTCAATGAAAAATTACCTAATGCTTTATTTTAATGATCTTTCCTTACTTGGGAGCTGAACAAGGCCCAGGGAGAAATATTTCAAATTCAAAAATTAAGTACATAAATCTAATACCTAATAGGTGTTTTAGATATTGAAAGACATCAGCATGTAAATACAGTTACTCACATCCATTTCCAACTGATTAAATGTTATTGGCATCTCTGTGTGGCAGTCCTGTGTTCATAATATTACTTTTCTATGAGAAAAAAACCTACCTCATATTTCTGTATTTCTGAGGCAGTAGAAGTGGCTGGGGCAGTGAAAAGGCTGTGTCTATTTTCCATAACTACCTCCTTTGTAGAACAAGCAGACATAAGGAGTAGTAGCATTAGGTCTCTAGCTTGACAGAATGCTGTCCCCAACATTCTGGTCCAGGTGACCCCATGGGCTGGATCTTCTCCTGCTGGAAGGCAGAACAGCTCTTCAGAGGGACCTGAACAAACTGGAGAGATGGTCTGATTCCAATGGGATGAGGTTCAACAAGGCCAAGTGCTGCGTCTTGCACTTTGGCCACAACAACCCCATACAGTGCTACAGGCTGGGGACAAGAGTGGCTGGAGAGCAGCCAGGCAGAAAGGGACCTGGGAGTTTGGATTGACAGGAAGCTGAACATGAGCCAGCAGTGTGCCTGGGTGGCCAAGAAGGCCAATGGCATCCTGGCCTGGATCAGGAACAGTGTGGCCAGCAGGACCAGGGAAGTGATTCTTCCCTGTACTCAGGGCTGGTGAGGCCACCCTGGAGTACTGTGTCCAGTTCTGGGCCCCTCAGTTCAGGAAGGATATTGAGGTGCTGGAGCAGGTCCAGAGAAGGACAACGAGGCTGGTGAAGGGACTTGAGCATGAGTCCTGTGAGGAGAGGCTGAGGGAGTTTGGGTTGTTCAGCCTGGAGAAGAGGAGGCTCAGGGGAGACCTCATCACTCTCTATAACTACCTGAAAGGAGGTTGTAATCAGGTGGGCATCGGTCTCTTCTCCAAGGCAACCAACAGTAAGACAAGAGGGCATGGTCTTGAGCTGTGCCAAGGGAGGTTTAGGTTGGATATTAAGAAGAAATTTTTTACCGAGAGAGTAATCAGATATTGGAATGGGCTGCCCAGGTGGCAGATTCACCATCCCTGGAGGTTTTAAGATAAGACCAGATGTGACACTTAGTGCCATGGTCTAATAACCACGGCGGTGTTGGATGAAGGGTTGGACTTTATGATCTTGTTAAGTTCTTTCCAACCTGGTTGATTCTGTGATTCCCCACAGCACACCACCCTGCAAATGGCAGTTTTGCTCAAAGCTCGCCTTCACTAGCACTGCGGTATATTCATTGTCAAAGTACATGCTCTTGTGAGTGGGTGTTAGCTGTTATGCTTGTATTGTGCAAGAGGCTTTTTTCTTCGTCGAACACAGACATGTCAGAATATCTTCCCTTTCCATCTCTCTCATTGGCAGTCCCGGAGTCTTAAACACTGGTCTTTTGACAAGTGAAGTCTGTAAATGTTCATGGGAGGTGAACACAAAGAAACCGAAACCCAACCCAAACCAAACCAACAAAAAACAAAAACAAAAAACCAACCAACCAACCAAAAAACCAACAACCAAACAAAAAACCCAAACCCCAATACTCTCAAACATTTTTTATTTCAATTTTAAAGCTTTTTATATAGCTGTTCTGCTTATTTATTGATACTTCTGTTATACTAGGTAGGACCTAGCTGAAAAAATCTGCAGTCTTTCTTGTGGTCCTGCGCTAGTTGAATTAGAAGAAGCTAAGCACTTATTTTTACAAAATTCTGTTTCTATTACTTTTGTCATTTTGAATTGTCTGCCTAATAATCCCCCCCTTTTTTGAAACAACGTTGCAGGTCCACATGCTATGCATATGGACTCTTGCGTAATACTAAGGTTTAAATTATAATGGCTTTTTGAGAATAGGGTAGGAAAATTAAATGAAAATTAAGACAAAGTAATATGGTATGTTAGAAGCTGTTTGCTGGTTCAGTTCCTCCAAAATCCTTCTGAATATTTTGCAGAGAAAAAGCACAATTGCAGTATATAGCAATTATTCCTTTTTCCATTGTAATATACTACCTTTGTCTTAAGTTTATTTTGAAAATGTAAAACAAAAAATCTGAAGTGTCTTGAAATATATGGTACATTTGTAACAGATGCAAAACACAGTCAGCTCTCATGTTTTCTGTGCCTGAAAAAAGGCAGTGAAGTTCACAGCTTCCTCTGGAGCCTCACAGGCTCTGCGTGCCACAGAATGTAGATGTTTCTGTCATTATGGTTGTAATATTATTGTTGATGGGAACTTAATGTGAGCCAGGACCAAAGCAGAGTGTTAGCTCAGAGGGATATTTTGGCAAGAATTTTAATAATGAAAGTAAAGCAATTAAATCTCCAGATATATTCTGTGTTTTACCCCTACAACCTGTGGTTTCTCTCCCCCTACTCCCTCACAGTAAATCTCCAGAATTCTTCTTTCTTCTTGCCAGAATTTAAGGTCACTTTCAATGAATTTTTGTTCATAATTAGGAGAGAAAGGACTGTCAGAGGTGAATTGTGGGCAAGATCTATCAAGCAAACCCCAAAGCAACTTGAAGATAGCTTTTTATAAACAAAGATTATTTGGTTTCTCTTCCCTAGTATCAATTTGTGCCAAGGGAAGGCTTTATATAAAAATAGACTTATGCCTTTTCTGGGTTATTTGGGAGTCTTTCTTCATGAGATGAAAAGTCAGGGTGACTTTACAAAGTCTCTCTGTCTCTTTAGTCTTTGTAGAAGAGATTTCCCAGTCTTTAATCTTACTTCATGTTGGTGGGCCAAACACAACAGTTTGAAGGGTTTCATCAACAGTGATGAACCAAAGTGAGGAGAAAATGTACTGCAGAATGGACACAGCTTAAATTATGGGTGTTTTTGTGCACAAGACTGTAGTTTGGGGGAGTAATTTCTCTACTGTTAATAAATACTTTTGTTCCTACTCCACTAACATTTATGAACACACAGATAAGTAATAAGCAAAGAAAATCCTGAAGTGTTTTTTGCAGGACTGGCTACTGAGAAGTTCAGTTCTTGTTTCCAGCTACTTTCAGCTCAATCATATAACTTACTACTACTTAGGATCCTTCAAACATGAAACAATCATTTAAAAGTGCTGAGGAAATGTATAATGAGTTAAATATATAGGGTTGTTTTTTCACATTGCTCAAAATTCTGCATGTGATCTGACTTGTAGCATCTGTCATAGACTGCAGTGTTTGAATAGTGCAATGAATGAAACTTCAAAATAAATAGTTGAAATAATCAGTCCCAGAAATAACAGAGACCTTAATCTACAACATCCATAGGACTTATTTGCTGACCACAGTACTTGTACTGACATCATTTTAGGAACACAAAAAGTAGCTCCTATGACTTTTTAAATGTGATGGTTAAATAATAAATCCAAAATACATCCTGCCAGATTTGTAGACTTTAAAATGGTTCAATAATAGTATTGTAACATGAATACTAGAGCAGAAGTAAGCTGAATGTGCCTGTCAGCTTACCAATACAGTAAGGCAGTGCCTGTTTCTGTTAATGAATATTTAGATTTTTGTGAAAAACGAAATTGTCATATAAAACATCTGAGGTTTCAATAGCTTGTGTGAATGGTCAGGAATCCTGTTCCTTATTGTTTCAGAGGCTCTGGGACAAAGTCTTTTCAGTTTTTTGCCATACCAAATACATCTATGTCCACAGCAGTGGCAATCCAAATCAGATTCCTACTTTTCTGTCAGCCTCCAGCTGACACTCATAGTTTCCGCTTCCTTCTCAGTTTGTCAGTTCTCCTTTCTGCCTTTGCTATATTCTGGGATGTCAGGACTAGGTCAGCACTGAAATTAAAGAGCTAGTTTTGAAAGTTATATGGTCACTGTGGTTTCTCCTTGTTCTGAAAGCAATTAACTCTCAGTTCTCCCTGGAGGAAGCAACGTCCTGTTGGCTTCTGCAGAGCAATGGGCCCACGTGGCAAAGAAGGCCAATGCAATGCTGGGCTGCACTAGGAGAATTGCTACCAGGATGAGGGAGGTGACACATCCCCTCTGCTCAGCACTGGTGAGGCCACACCTTGAGTACTTAGTCCGGTTCTGGCCTTCACAGTGTGACACCTTCATGAGAAGCACATGACAAATAGAAAAAGAAAATATAATTCAAGTAAAAATCAAGGCAAATAATAGTGTGTAAGTTTAATACAGAGGGAGTAGCTACCTACGGGACTGCCCGTACACTTTGAGGAAGAAAAACATTGGGTCAAACAAGAGACCCTCAGAACAAGAAAACTAAAAGATCAGTGACAAAGCCAAATTACTTTTTGTTGCAAGTAATTAGAGCTGTCTTTAAGCTGAAAAATACCTCTCTGCTCTTTGATTATTCGAGTGATACATAAAGTATGCAACTTTTGATTTTATATTGTCATATAGATTTTTGAGCATCAGAAATTAAGGATGATTGATATCTTGCCTTTTTAGAATGGGTATATCTTAAAAAAGAAAAAGCAAGAGTTTGTAGTTAAAATGGCTTTGATATTTGAAAATGCATCTAACTGAGGATCCTGATCATGCTGTGTTGCTGTCAAGACTTAGCAACTCCTAAACCCATGAATATATTCGACATTCTTGACATTGAATATTCATTTGTGGCTATTGAATCAAGAATATGAGAAATAGTATATAAAATCTTTTTATATGGTTATCAAAGTCAAAACAGCATGATAATTCCACTTCAGTAGCTGTGTGCTAGAAGTTGGCAAAGTGAATGTTTCCTCTTCCAGCAACAAAGCATTTGGGCACAGCATGAATGCAGTGCTCTCCAGACCTAACATTAATATTCTGCATTCTTACACATCCAGGGGATAATGACAACTTCAGTTATTTTCCTGGATCAAAATTAGATGAATGAAAGCAACTGCAAAGCTTTTAAATTAAGGTATTCTATTAAGGAATGTATTTTACTTGCTGTTGCTATGAGAATGCCTGCAAAATTCCATGGTATACTGCAAATAAAGTCTTTAATCTCTTTCCCAACCCTGCTATATTAAAGCCTGACACATCATTTACAAAGGAAAAAAAAGTTTATGGAGGGTAAATTGTAGGTAAAGATATAATATAAACATTTGTAAAATGAGAAATAATTGTTTCTTACAAAGTTTATGCACACAGTCTTCTCTTGTGATTGTATTTTCTCAGCAGCTCACCTTCCTGCTTCTAATGAGGCTGGGCTTTTGCTGTATGAAAATTGGTTTGATACGAATTTGATCTTTGCTAAAGTATTTCAAAAAGGAACTACGCTGCTGTCTCAAATACATTCCCTTTCTTTCTACCTTCTAGAAATGCACTTCCAACTTTGTAATATGAAAAGCTTCCTTGACCCATGTTGGAAAAGCTAATTTTTGAGGGTAGCTATAATGGCACTTCTCTCTCAGACAAATCCTCCCTCTTTTCAATCATATAGCTGTAAAACTCGATGGAAAATTCAGAAACTAAAAGCTTCAAAAATTAAGAGAATCTTCCGAGAGGTATCAGACAAGTTATGCATTTGATAAATAAACACAAAAATTGTTTACTTACTTTTGTAAGTGAATAGAGATTTTGATTGTATGAAGCATAGTATGGATAGTATTATTACATTTCATTTATGCAGCTGTTTGTATGAAAATATCTCTGCAGGTATTAAGAGGCTGTTGTCAACTGCTCTAAAAAAAGGCTTGAGCTTCATTCTCTTGGGAGAAAAAAAGTTGTGTTACCTTGCTAGAGGTGGTAGGCAATCATTTAAAGGCAGTAACCCTGACTAAAAAAACCTCATAGTTCATTTTTTCTAACTTGTTTCCTGGGGGGACTTCCAGGTTTCTCCAGGGACAGAACAGCAAACTGCTGATGCTCAGATGAAGAAGTAGATGTTAAAAAGAGACTTGGAGCAGCAGGTGATTTCACGGACTAGATCACTGCCTTTTTAAGAAGCTGTATCATGCTGATCTACAGATGGTTTTACGGAGAATAATAGCCAATATTGTAACACTGACTGAGCTAAATTAAAATCAAGGTGGCAGATTATCCCATTGTCTTTAAGTTTATAACAGTTTAAATTCAAAGACAGAAGCTTAATTTTTATGTATATATTATTTAGAGATCATGACCTTTCAAGCAGAGAATGCTTTTATGTGGAAGCAATGATCTAGGAAATAGGGGTTTCCCATTGTTATAATAGTGACTTAGGAAATGTTAGAAAAGATCACTGATTTCTTTTTTCTAAGCATGAAAATTTCAGCCACAGCTGGAAGAAAAATAAAATTTAGAATGTTGATACTTAACAGTGCCTGCATGTATAGTAGAGAGAAAAGATCAAGGACTTAAAGATGGAATAAATTTAGACAAAAACCTTACAAACCATTCTGGGATGACTCAACCTCCTGTTTTTGTCAAAAACTGTTAGTGATTTTTTTCCTAGACCATCCAGCATTGATTGCATTGTTTCTTATAACTACATTCGTGCACTAGGAATTTAGACCATCAGATATGATGATGCGGAAGACCCAACCTTTGAGCAGTTAGAGAAGGCCAGACCTGTCCCCACAAAATGTGGTGCTCATGGAGGTCCAGCCAGTGCTTTCAAAAGAGCTTTTCAGCAGCCAGCTTTGACTTGGCTTTCATATTGTCAAATGGCACTCATCTTTTTGATTATAATTCTTAGCAAAAGCAAATGAAGGAATACCAAAGTGAAAAGCCCCTGACTGTGAAGTAAGGATTGATTAGGCATTAGTGGGATGTATCCCCACTATTGGCTCAAGGAAAATAACCACCACAACCATTTACCATTTGGTTAATTTGCTGAAGTGCTCCCTGTCCACTCGTTACTGCTGAGCAGAGGAAAGAACTATAATTTAAGTAGTACAATTTCTATAATAATTCTGTGACTGGCTGTTTCATATGGAAGTCCTTTGGACTTGTTATTACTTTGAACACTTCTGACTGATGTCCTTGGGAGTTTACCCCTCAAAAAACTGTCTTCTTGTTATAACCCACAAGGGTAAAATATACTACTGGAAGGGGGAAGGTGATGTCTCAGATTTTTGTCAGAGCCTCTTGCTCAAACCCTGTCTTTTACACATTCCTGAGTATCTTTAGGAACTGATCATTAGTGTAATTCCTGGACGCAAGTGTAATCTTGCTTTTCGATTCTGAGTTTGGGTTTAAAATATAAAGCAAAATAGATTCGGTTATCTCTGTGTCCTTGTGGAAGAGCCCTACTTCGGTACTGAAATGCATATGTGAGCTTTGTAAGGAGGCAAGAAGCAGGGAATTAGGGTGGATAAGACAACTCCTCTGAAATAACTCAATATATCATTAACACCTGGACTAGAAAATGCAGATGTCAAAGTTACCACAGCAGCTAGCATCACCGTATGCTAACTCTCTCTTCTTACACTGTTCTCTCTCTCTTCTACCTTTCATTTCCTCTTTTCTTAAGGAGTATTTTTTCTTGTATTTCATGTAAGATTGCATTGTTGAAAGTGGAAGGGGTCCACTCTGGGACCATTCCTTAATTTTATCACTGCTTCAGTTCTCACATACTTCTTGTGTCTCAAGTGAAGGCAAGGTTTTGCCATCTCCTACCTCTTAAAAGCAGGATACAGAAAGTGGGCAAAGTGAGATAATCACAGTGACTGCAGAAATTTCTGAAAATAAAATTTTCCTAATCCCCAGGAAAAGGAGTATCCTATTAATGAAGTTACTTATGAGCATTCCTTGAGTCCCCCTCCAAAATTATGCCAGCAGGATTCAGTATGGTTAGTTAAGAGTGCTTCTGGGTCACCCTGTGCCTGTACTGTGCATTGACATGTCCCTCTGCACACTTTGTGGTATATAATGGTGCAATATTTTCAACTTCATTTTTCATTTCAGAATCTGTGAAATTTGTTTCTCAGTGGAGGACTTCCTAAACTAAAAGACAGAAAGCAAACTCAAAAGACCAGCTGGCCCACCTACATCTCTTGCAGTCCTGTGCTTGGTATGAAAGAGTAGACCGAGCAGGGTGAAAAAGGAAAGCTTGAGTGTGGAGAAAGGCAACGATTTTTTTAAGTTATAATTGTTTCACTGTATGAACTTTCTCTGCCTGAAGTATCCTTAGGCCCTTAGGATTTCTCCCATTTCCAAAAGCAAAAATGCCATAGTGTAGGAACTTCACAATAAATGCAGAAGTTCTCTTAAAAGAAGTAAAGTGGCAATGACTCACCTGTAGGCAGAGTTTTCATGCATCCCTACTCAGGAAGGAATGCTTTGGTTAGTCATAATTAATCCCAGATCATTCATTTTTAGCTAGATTTTATCCTACAAGCTCTGAATTTCAGCATATTTGCAACCAACAAAAACTTCTTCCTACTATATTATGATGGTTGTTTGTGATCTCATCTAATGTAGGGATTCAGCAGAGGTTCTCTCCCTTGTAAACCAGCCTGACCCATTCCAGAGGCAGCCCAGCTTCTAGCCATGTCCCAAAGCACAAGTATTTCACATTAGGTTTCAGAGCAGTGTATGGGCTGAAGCAACCTCCAGGGTGATATATTTTCCTCCTTCAGGAAAATCAGAGCTGCATATATAAAGGAGATATTTGGCCCAGGAGGCCAGATTAAATTTAGTCTAAAGAGATTTCCAGAGAGGAAAGACTGAAATTTGGAATGTGTTGTAGTTGTTAACGGAACTAAAATATGGAAGTTGCAAAGTGAAATTCACAAAATCTCAGAATATGCCGAGTTGGAAGGGGCTCACAAGGATCATTTTGTCCCACTCTTAACCCTGCACAGGACCATCCCCAAGAGCCACACCATGTGCCTTAGTATCATCCAAATGGTTCTTGAACTCTATCAGGCTTGGTGCTGTGACCACTTCCCTGGGGAGCCTGTTCCAGCACCCAACTACCCTCTGGGTGAAGAACCTTTTTCTAATATTGTAAAATTCCATCACTTGGAGCTGCTGGCTTATGGGGATTGGCTATGAATTTTACTTTAATATATAGATATAGAGTTCTTTGATACCGCAAGATAGTATCAAGAAAATAAGCCACAGGCTTGTTCCCAAGGAATTTTTTTATTAATTTAGGGGAGTGAATAAAGGGACTCAGCCAAAATTCAAAAGGGCACCATTCAAGCTAGACAAAATGTTCCACAATACAGACTCAGCATATACTATTAATCCACAATACTTAAGGCAAAATCCAGTAAACCAACAACACTTAAGGCAAAATCCAATCAATTCCACAACACTTAAATCAAGATCCAGTCCCTCCAGCTCAAAACCACCCTAAGCATCAAGAAAGGAGCAGAGAAAGCAAAGCAGAGGGATCAAAAAGAGAGAGGGAGAAAAAGGGAGAGACAGATCACATAGCTATCACTGAAGCCTTGTAGAAGACCAGCTCTCACAAGTCCAAGAGGCAGGGCCGCTACATTCCCTTTGTTTTATCTGCTCTGGTCCCTCTGGCCAGTCCCTCCAGATGGGGTCTCTGATTTCTTCAACCAGCTGTGAACCAGTATGATGAGGTGAAGCTAAAGGTTACATGTTAATTTCTATCTGTATCTGGTATTTGATTATTACTGGTTACTTATTCATTCAGCATCTGAGTATTATAAGAACCATGGGAAATGTCAAAAATATGGACAAAAGATGAAATTGCTTTTTTCTTTTGCATATACTAAATATACTAAATTTCTATAACGCTGCTGACACTTTTGAGAACGCACGCAGGATCACTCTTGAGGAGAAAAGACAACGCAGAAAGAATCGTGCCTTGCAGAGTGTACCCCCTGGAGAGTCTTTCTGCTGTGCCTTTTGCAACCGAGCATGTCTATCTCGTATTGGCCTTCTTAGCCACCAACGCGCTTGCAACAAACGTGGGTAGAACCCTTCCCAAATCTTCGTTCGCAAAGCCCAGCCATGATACTAAATAGAAAGAGAGTAGGTGAAACAAGTGGAGTAGGTAAAGCAATCAAAGATGGAGAGAATGTGGGATATAAAAAAAGTCAAAGGAAATGATAAAAAAAGGAGAAGGAAGTTACCTGAGGTTTGTTTGACACGGTGTAAGCAGTAAGGCTGCCAGCACACATTTGAGACACATGAAAGGCATTAAGAAATCGCTGATAGGGTTTGTCATGGTGTAGCTGCTTTGAATACGTGTGTCCTCAGGCACCAATGGATCACTGAAAGGACATCAGAGGGACAAATCTGTTAATAAGGATGTCTGGATGGTCCATGAGGACATTTATTGCACTATCTGGCAGAGTTGCATAAGTATCTGTGGACCTCTAAATATCACAATTGCTTTCTCCAGGATTTGAACTGTGTCATTACCTACAACAGCTAAGCTGGAAAGTGCTGCTGCTGGGTAGCATGTTTTCCAATAACTTTAAACTGAAGATGTAGAGGTAGCTAATCAAGTGACATATGTTTCAATCTTAAGGGTAATTTCTCTAATCTAGACTTAGAGGCATGCAGTGATGGAGCCTTCACAGCCATTCACATGAACTATTCTTATGCTTCACAAAACTTTATGATTTAATCACAGTAATCTACCTGACTGCAATTCATGCTCATTATCTTAAGGAGAGCAGATTATTCCCTCCTCCTTTCTATCAACATTTTATGTTTTACAATATTGGTACTGTGTCATGTTTTCCCCCTAGAGTTTTCTTCTTTAGACTAAATTACCTACACTATCCAAACACTCTTCATGCGCACCTATGTTCCCACTACTGTCCACTTCACTTTTATAGTTTTGCTATATTTTCCTAAAGAATCCAGTAACTCAACTGTGAAATTGCAGCTGAGACTTCCCAGTGCTGAGGATTAGGAGAATTATTTCATTTGTTTTGTTTCAACAACTCTCTTAATTTCCTTGAATCAGTTTTGCCTTTTTTACAATGGTATACTTTTCAATTCTGTACAGTTTACAATTCACCTAAATTATCAGATTTTTATATGTTTTATTACGTACTCTCAATTAACCCACTCCCTATTTTCATAGTTTATTCCTTCCTGCTCAATTTGCAAATGAAATCTTCTACGATAACTTTCTCCTTGTACTTATTGAATTGAAAATTCTTCCATGTATTTTTTTCCTGTTTGAATTTTAATTAAGTTTCCCAGGAAGCTTATTGTACTCTTCATCTCCATGTAGTCAACAAATAATATGTCTATGCATATATATACATATATATATATACTCTATTCCTATGTCCTGATTTAAATAAAAGTGCTAAACAAAACTGTATCCAGAATGGGCTCTGCAGAGCCTCATTCAGAATCATTCTGCTTGAAAGAGGGCCATTGATTAATATTTGTTTTGGTACAACTATTCAGCTGCTTTGTCACTCACCTTTCATATACGCCATATTTCATTAAACTGGTTGTGAGAGTGTCATCTCCAGCTGTATTAAAAGTCAAATTATGTGACAGATACTGTTTCTTTTCACAAGTTATGCTACTCTGTGATAGAACACAACTATTTTGAAGACAATGTTTTTCAGAGATCCATACTAATTGCCACTGTTTTTTTTTCTTCTATATTCTCTTTTTTCTTCATTTAAAATATGGTCACCATCTTATCCCCTTCTGTCCTCTAGTATCTCTATTTCCTTTATGAGTTCACACATACGTAATGACCCTAAGAATAATTTGGATAATTTTCAAACTACTTAGAAATAAATTTATCAAGATGAAGCAATTTACTAAAATATGTATTTCTTTCAAATTCTCCCTGATATGTTCTTTTCCAGTTGAACAGTGAGGCTTTATGCCTTTGACACTGACAATAGATTGTACTGCTCCACTAAATTGTAACTGATCTATTAAAGAGAAATGGAAAAATCTCCTTAATGCTTTGGTGCACCATCATCTGTACTTAGTTTTCCATCTCTGTTGTACTAACATCCCTAATGAACTTTTTTTTTAACTGTTAACACACTCTACTTCTCGTGTTCTTTATTTTCTCTTGTAGGTCATATTTTAGCATTTGTGGCTTACTGTCTATAAAATCTACTTTTTTGTACAAGTCTTATAATCTAACCTAATTTCCACTTTTGTATCCTTCCCTTTCTATAGCTGAAGTTCAGCCATGGTTTGCCTGCTTTTCTCTGCACTGGGACAGCTTGTACCTACTGTGTCATTTATTTCTTTGAGGAAATGTTACCCTTTCTCTAAGACTTTTTCCTCTAAGACTCTTCTCTTGTGAGGTCTTACATAAGAAATCTTGGAATTCAGTCTTAAAAACAAAATTGGTTATGTTTCTGTGTTCTCCTTCATTCCCTTTCTCTTAGGCACTTTTTCAGTTCATGGTTACCCTTTCTAAAGCTGCATTCTGCCCTGACTTTTCCCACTGCTGATAAGACTCAAACACACAGAAAGGGCCCTCCTAGCTGCTTTCTCCATTTTTCTAACAAAGTTTGTGAGTGCATCCCAAAAATTAGGCAGACATTCTGGGTCTGTCATTTACCTTTTTATATGTTTTTTTTTAATGCCCAGTCCATTGCTTTAGATGATTCCTTGAGGTATTCAGGAAAAAAACTCCAACTCATCCACCAGAAAAAACTCACCTTCAAATGATGCTTCTGGGAAACTGGTCTGTATATAGCTCCATTTGAACAGTGTGCTTTCCTCATTTTTCACCACACAGCAGGTTTAGCTTTCATCTCTCATAAAGTGTTTGCATCTTTAATATGTGAGAAAATGCTACATCCCTTATTCATTCCCTAGCCAGCCCTTCTTGGACCATGTATTCCATAAACTGCTACATAGCCCATCAAGTTTGTGTTATACCAATTAAATCAGAATTTTCTTCTGCTTGTTTATTCCCCATACTCCTTGCAGTGCTACACAGATAGCTAAGATCTTTGGCAAATAAATTAGTGTTCTTGAGTGACATATTGCCCCAGTCCAATCTGCCAGATGCCATAAGATATAATTATACATAGCATAGGGGAATTGCAGGATTGCAGGCATGAAGATAACTTCATAAGGGAGGAAATTCTACTGCTATTATATTCAGGATTTGCTGTTGCTGTTAGGCTTTTTCTGTTTCCACAGATTGACTTCTCTTTGTTGTCTTGGAAAGGTAGCCCAAGGTGATGAGTCCACTTGAAGTGACATGGTGATTTGCTTTAATCTTGGGTTTTTCTCAATGCTTTTCCCTAGATATCATTACAGAAATTTTTGCTTATCACTGAACTGCACACAGATGTCCCATCTCTCTTCCTGAAGTACCTCCCATACTCAAGCTATTTGTTCTGGTTCAGTTTACCACTAGATTCCTCTTCAGTAACATTGGCTTATGTTCATGTTCTGTTTACTTCAGTAGGAGTCAAGCATGTGCTTAGAGTTAATCAGACAGACAGCCATCCGACTGAATAAAGAGGGATTGCAGCCTTGTTTCACTCATGTGCTATTCTGAGGCCTCTCTGTTTTAAATTATTCATTTTATTTTCCAAAGTTTCTCTGTCAGCTCTTTCTATTAGAGAAACAGTGTGTTTCATAGCCTGCACACGGTGACCTGTTTTTACCAAAGCTGCAACAATTTCTGTCTAACCATTTCTATGCCAGGCCACAGCATGTTCACCTATATTGACCAGAAGCTTGTGATGCACACAGCACCTGTGGTGAAGTGCTTGACTCAATAGCATGTACGTGCACTCCTATACTGGTCTTTCTCTCTGGTTACTGCTGGATGGTCACTGCTTTCTATAATCATACCTATATACTGTATCTTTAAACCACCAGCCCAATCAAATGCATATGTACCTTACAATTTTGAGCTGACCTGTTAAGATGGCAACTAAACCACTAAAAATCTTTGCCTATTTGGAAACAAAAATAAAACCAAAATACTTGTTCAGAAATAAAAATTAATTTCCATAACAACATGTGGACAATGTAGATTAAGAATGTATTTTTATACAACTTCCAAATTCATGAAATCTTGTAAGTCAAGAAGTTTAACCAGAGCTGGAAATCAATATAGTTGTTTGATTTTGCAAACTTTTGTCTCCATGGGATGGCAGTTACACAAAATGAAACAACTTTTTTCAAACTTACAGTTTTACAGTGTTACTTATTGAGTCCAATGTAAGGAAAAGATGCTGCAATGGAATAGAATGCTTGTTTATGTAAAAAACCACAAAGCTTTAGCCAAGCTGTTTATTGTACAGCCTGGGGCACAGTTAGGAATTCGGCACTGATTCAGTGAAAGTAAAGAAACCAAAGAAAATGATCCCCAAAACTCAAAGTTCTCTTTTTTCTTTTTTTTTTTTTCTGTGTTTAGTTTTGCTACAAAGAGACTGACATATTGTGCTACATAATACAGAACTAAAATTCAGTAGTATCCATGCACGTGGAGGTTTTCTAACTGTGAAAAATGCAATATGCACTATTCGTCCATGTTTTTGAATTATTTCTATTGAGAATTCTCAGTGCTGTCCTTTCAGATAGCCACTGTATGGGCCAATAGCTGAAACTGTATTGCAAATGCTTTACAACAAACATTGTTTCTCACTTTGTCCCCAGTGTTAATTAGTCAATGTGAACAGAGTGGTGGCTGGAGAATTGATAAGGACTTGGTGCTCATACAGGACTGGATGACTTCTTCAGAACTACTGCACAAAGTGACAGGAGGGAACAAAGAGCTGGTCTATATTTGGAAGCACTTCAGAGGATGATGTCTTTCCACACATGATGGGAAGAATCTGTTATCATCCACTGAATTTTATTGCATCTGAAGTATTGAAGGAACTCAAAGAACGTATTTATCATTTTCTAGCTTGAATTTGAATCCTTGAAATAAGATTGAACATGTTAGTAAACCATCTATATATCAGTTTGCCAGTTTAATAGGTCATAATTTTATCATCCTTGGAACATGATGGCTAAGAAACTAAGATATGGTCTCAGATTATTGATTTCCCTGCAGTAACTTTCATATCATTTCCCTGGGAAGGTCTGGGTCACTGTTTGATGTATCATATCAAATTGCTGAATACACAATGTATTGCCTTCATTTGTAAGGGAACTTCTAACATCAGAAAAGGTAACCAGTGTAAGATAAATTGGTACTGTGTGCTGAACAGAAATACTGACGTTGTCAAGTCTGTCTTCCACACTGTGGCATACATTTAACTGCTGTTGAGACTAACAAGAATGACATCCTATTAGTTTGCAGAACACATTTTACTTAGAAGCCACGTTTTTATATCTACCTTCTTCATGGGACCCAGTGGCAGTCCATATTTTCAGTAGTAGTGTCACAAACAGGAAATTTTGGATTATATACTTTTATGATCCTGAGATGAGCTCAGCTGGTTAAAGTATGGTGCTAATAGTGCCCAGGTGGTGGTTCGATCCCCATATGAGCCATTCACTTAAGAGCTGGACTTGATGATCCATGTGGATCCCTTCAAACTCAGAATAATCTGTGATTCTGTGTGTTCAAAAACCTTTAAAATTAAATTTAAATTGTCAAAACAAACAAAAATATAACCTGTTAGCATATTTTGAGAAATTTTCAGTGAATGGCCACATGAAGTTTCCCAGCATGTGTTTTACCAAAAAGAGTATAAGCTGCAAGCAGGATTTCCTCTTCAGTACAGAATATTTACAAATAACAGTGGCATAAACACATTTGTGTACACAGTACATTTTGTATGTTGTAGAAGAGTTAAGTATTTCTATGAAGAATTTCAACTTTTTCCTCTGTTGATGTCAAATTTGCAAGAAACAAAAAAAAATACCTCTAATTTCTATTATTTTCATTTTATGTTTTCAGTGCTGTTGTGTCTAATGCTGCACTGAACAAGGATGACACAAGAACAGATATTCAAATAGAAGGCTTCTTGGTGCTATGCATATTACAAATGCAAAATAGAGAACCTTTTTTTTCTAATCTTTACTAAGGGGAGGTAATGTAGACAGGGCAAAATTGGGTGAGCAATTTGTCCTGCATTTTGAGGGCCTTTGCATGGCTGGGTGCAGACAATAAAAACAACTGTGTAGCTAACATGGCTACAGGCTCTCAAACTAGAACAAAGAAGGCTCCCTGCCAAGGTCAACGAGGAGTTTTGACAGGTAAACAAGTTTTTTCATCTCTTATGGACACTTGCTATGCTCCAATTAACACCGGACAACAAAGTATGTTTTCCTTGTGTACCCAGTACTGTAGAACAAGAAGTCACGTGTCTGGGGTAGCAGCAGTATATAATGAGCATTCTTTTAATAAACAGACATTTTGCCGACCAAATTGGCCTGTGAACACGCTGTTCTGTACCCCTCCACCCCTAAGGTAACAAAGAGGTAAAGTTAAGGGGACAAATTATATTTCTGGTAAAACAAAAACATCAGCAAATCTTTGAGAATATTGGTTCAAGATTGCTGAAAAATCTGATTGCAAATTTGATAGTTTTTTTAGTGTGGAATAAAAATTTCACTAAATCTCATAGAAAGAAAAAATATTTTCCTCCTTCCCTAGTAAGGAGTACCATCTCAGAAAGAAATATAAATATAAAAGTTAATATAATTTATATTTGTTTTTTCTCTATGTTTCTAACTAGGTGAAGTTGGAATATGTACTTTATTTTTCCGGCAGTTCTGATGTATTTTGGTACATACTGACAGGTGAAGGAAAGAAGAGCTGAGCAGCACTGACAAATCTTTGTAAGAACTCCTCTCAGTCTTTGTCCCTTAGGTTGAGTAATATTTCAGTACAGAGTTTTCCAAATGTGACACTTTCCTCCTCTGAACACACATACAAACTCACACAGAGGAAGACTCATGTTTGACAATATTGTAACATCCTCTTCCCCTTCCAGTGCCTGTTTTTATACCAGCACTGATTTTAATCCAGATTCTTTCTTTTTCTTCCTGTGCTGTATACATCACCCATGTTGTCCGTGACTGTTTCCTATCAAATTTCTGTTTTAACAGACCTCTCTTTAGTTTGTCTTCCCCCAGATCAGCCTGCTCATTTAATCCCTTTCTGTTCTGCTAGCCCAGATTCCCTGGTCATGTTTTAAACTTCTAGTGTATTTGCAATATTTTCAGAAAGCTTTATTCCGTCTCATGGAGTTGTTGAAATCACATAATCTATTTTGTCTTCAAAGTGAGTGTAAGATAGCACAAACCTTGACTTGTGTCTCTAGGAGCTCAGCAAATGTGTTAGTTATTTATGTCTGCAAGAACTACTCCTAGCATAGCTTTTGCAGCCTGAATAAAACTTCCACTCACTCCTCTTAGATCTTTCTAACACCTCATGATACAATAGACACTACAAGTCCATTTTTCATCAGTAATTTAGTTCAGGTATCAAAATGTTCCACTTAATCACAGTTATAGTCTGTCTTTGCTGAATAATGTTACTGCCACATCCTGTGGCACAGTTTACTTCAGTTGGTGAAAAATGGTTTGAATCTTACATGTTTGGGTGAACACAGAAAGAAATTTATAACTGTATGTGTAACATATGGCGACACAAGAAAGTGAAACTTTTTCTGGCTTGAATACACGTTTAAGTCTGAGACAACATCATAGTTGTTAAGGCTTATGTTACACTTGGTAGCAAAATGAAAAAATATAAGCTCTTTTAGTTGTAAACTCACAGCTTTTTGATATATTGAATAGGTCAAGAGAAGTAAAAAAAGGCTAACAAAACTTATTTCAATGTCTGAAATGGCTAATACATCATACAAACCAATATGAAAGAGTTCATTTTCCTCCTTGTAACTGAAGTTTTCCGTATGACATGTATTAATGGCATCATAGAATATTTGTTAGAAAAGAAACTTCAGAGTTTCAACTACTCTTTTTCTCTACTTGCAAGACAGAAGTAACATTACGTTTTATTTCTGGGAGCTGTTTGCCTAACCTGCTTTTAAAGATTTACAGAGCTTATGACTTCACATGACCCATAGCTTATTCAGGCTGCATTCACACTGCTCTGTGAAAATAGATAATTTTCTTCCTGTTTGCAGCAGATTTTTATCTTTACTGGCATTTTGTATTCACTCAAGGAGTCTTCTTCTCTTTTTTAGATTTACCTGCTCCTTGCCGCAGTCAGTCTTTCTCCATAGGTCATTTTTAGAACCTCCTGATCATTCTTGCTCTCTCCTAGAAAGTCTCCAAATGGTGAATGCTTTTAAAGTGCAGAACATGGTTCTCAAACTGAGACTTTACCAATACTGAACCAAGTGAAGGGCTATTGCTTCATGTAATTGTAAATTATACTTCTGTTTGCACTCTGAAATGACATTTGCCTTTTTTGCTAGGTTGTTATTGATGTGTTTAACTTGTGGTCAGAAATTACCAATTGCCTTTGAAATGTTTGCTTCCATATTTATTGTTCATCTTTTATTTGTATAACTGACTATACCTGCAAAAATACTTTACTTACACCTATCAAATAGCATAGTACTTAGGTTATTTTTTCATTTTCTCGTGAGCAAATTATCTTCTAATATACCTCTCATGTTTTCCAGAATCATGTAATCTTCTAAATAATTAAGCATAACATTTATTCTTTAGGATGTTAATGAAAATCTTGAAGATGCTGGAGTGAACAGAGCTGCTGTACACACTCAATTACCTGTCCTTCAAATTTGCTAAAGAATGATGTATGGCACTTTTTTCAACATAATTACAAAAGCTGTTTTGTATCCTTTCAATAGTTACGGGAGCTAGTGCATATCATCCTAGATTGATATTGGAATAATAAAAATTTTGCCAAAGGCAAAATATACAATATTCCTGTTAGTCCTTCCACAAAGGCAGTTTGCACAGAATCACTGAATATGCTGAGTTGGAAGGAACCCACAAGGATCATCAAGTCCAACAGGATCATCCCTGAGAGTCACACCAGGTGCCTGAGAGTATTGTATAAACACTTCTTGAACTCTATCAGGCTTGGTGCTGTGACCACTTTCTTAGGGAGCCTGCAACCAACCACCCTTTTCCTGTTGATGAAAAAAAGATCAGGTTTATCTGAAGCAATATTTTTTTGGCATCTGTCTTGATTTTTAGTCCTCCAGTTTTATTTTAGTGACAGTCATTCTCTTTCATTATTGGAATCTTTCTATCAGTTGAAGTAAATTGATTGATTTGTAGTTCCTAATCTTCTTTTGTCCTAACATCTGATTTTTTAATTTTTTTTTTTTTTTGCAATTGCAAAGCCCCCTTTGTTAGCTGCTTGTTACCTCACCTTTCTTCCTTTATTTTGAGGGTAAATTTGAACAGTTTATTCACTGAGATTTATTCACTCCTCCTTTAATTTTCCTAATATTGCACCCAGCCGGTCTGAAACATTTTGCCTCCATCTGAAATCTCCAACATATGTTTATTTACCCTAAGTCAAGAATTCTTTTTAAGGAACTGTCTAAAAATTATTTTAAAGATTCTATTTTGCAAGACACTTTTTTTATAGATTTCCTTCTATGTTGGGTAACCTTTTCCTGAGTTTATATAACTACATCTTGATATCCTAGATATCACCTGTGAGATGTGCATCAGTTTGTCCCTTGCCCAGTTTGATTTGTCTCTGTATGCACAGAGAATTTATCTATAGTTTTTATGTAGTCTACTCTTCTTTCCACTTTCGGTTGAAATCATGGAACAAGATCTGATTCTGACAACACATTCCAATTTATTCCCGGTGTAGCAGTTCATTCCTGGTTTGTTCCTATGAGGAATAGCCCAGTTTCCTTAATTCCTTTTATCATTAGACTTGCCTAACTCCTTGAGATATTGACATTTATTTTCCAATAAATATTCTATTCTCTTTATCTGTAAGGACTTGGAGTTCCACCATTTTTTGGTCACTTGTCCTAAAATACTGCAATTTGTGGAGAAGCTTCAGCCTGGAAGTCTCCCATCCACTTGCTTTCTTCATCTCTTAGGACCTTGAGTGACACACTATATCTGGTTCTGCCCACCTTACAAGTACAACTTAAAGTTCTCTCTCATGGACATGTCCTCTTTGTAGGGTGATTTTTCTGGTCATTCATACAAACTCCCATTCATATAATCTTGTAGTCAAGGCAGCACTTATGCCTTTCTCATGCATTCTCATTACTGTTACAGTTTCTGCTCTCTGTAGCTGAATGGTACCTTTTCTTGTTATGTATCTCCTCTCTTATTGACCTCTTCATCTGCTATGGAGATTTCATGATCTTTTATGTTATAATGTGTCAGTAATCTCATGAAGTTGCTGCTATGCCAATCAGATATAATTTTCAGAATATATTTTCTGGTCTATCTAGTCCCCCTCATTCACCTGCTATTTATTTTTGTATGTCTACAAATTTATAAGATCTTTGGCAGATTGACACACTACTCATTTGATTCTGCTATGAAACTTTTACAAATAATCTAAAATTTTACTCCTACTTTTAGTAATTTGTGCTAGATTCACATCAACAGTGATAATAACTCCATGAAATGTGGCATGCTGGTTCAGAATTCAGGCTTGTTAGCCTGGTCAGTGTAAGGAAATTGCTGTGATACTCTGATATGAAAGTCATTGCATAACTTTATGAGATACACTTTTCTAAAAATGAACTTGATTTAGGGTGAAGTCTCCAAACTTAGTTTTCTATCTTCTTGTGGGTCAGGCATGGACTTGAACCATTTAAATATATAATCAGCCTGGAATTTCAAGAGGCCAATGGGCAGGATAATAAGCACCAGTCATCTTAACTTCTTAGCAATTTTAAGTAAAATAAAGGCCAGAATTTGTTTCCTGGGAAGTAATCACAGAAGAAGCATCTTTTAAAAAGCCCTTGATCACAAAATACCTTTGCTCATTGTGAATTAAAACTAGTTAGTTTTATAACGGCCAGTTTGATTAAGAACAATGTCATTTGTTTCCAGAAGCTTCTGTAATATTTTTTTTTCTTTCTCTCTAAGCCTTATAATGTTAATGTTGTACTTATTGTTTCTTAGTTTTACTCTCATCTTTGTGCCACTGACTAATCATCCAAGCGCTATCTGCTCCTGTGCGAGAGCCTCTTGGGTAATAACAGTGCCAGTGCTTGACAAGTGGCTGCCAGACAAAACTCGTGTTGGTTCAGGAGAAGCTGTTCCATCTGTAACAGAAAAAGTAATGAATAAAGACAGCAAAAGACTATAAAAATTACTTTAACTTTTGGTTATTGAAACTATGCTTGTTTAAGTAAATCAAATGTTTCAAGAGAAAACACATAGTAATTTTATTTGCAATTAAATGAGACAGTAACTGAAAGAATGCTTCTTTTCTATAGATCAAGCACTCTGTTGGGACCTCTAGTAATTAAGTCTTTTCTATATATGGCTACTTTTCTATTTACAAGAGATGAGTTGGCAATAGAAACTCATTTCTGAGTGAAAGAAAATATATGTAATTTAAAAAGAACACAAAACCTATAAATAAATATGGAGACAGAATTGCAGTGCCTACATGCACTTTTTTTGGAGTGTAGAGGTTAATCAGAAAGAACTGTGGTTCAGGAAGAAGATTAGAGTCCTTTTTTTAAAAAAAAGGTGCTGTGGATGGAGGAGAGATATGAAGGGGGGCAGTGAATTGGGTTCTGTATTGGGCAGAAAATTGCTTCATTCACAGGAGCTTATGAATCCCTTTTTTTGACAGCTTTGCATAGACTTAATGAGGAATAACGATTTTAAGAATACTTTCTAATTAAATGTATTTGCTTTTATTAGAGAAGATGCATAATCTCAAGGCCCATTTATCATTCTGTGCATGAAGGTCACTTAGTTCAGGACATCTGTACAGGACATGTACAAAAGGTCTCCTGTTTTGACAGGCTTGAGAACAGGTAACAAAAAGAAAGAATGAAGAATGATAGCTATGGAAGAAAAAGTTACCTTTGAAATGTTTACATTAGGCTTTTACATTACTCTTCAAACAAATGAGGACAAACTTGTCAGGGTTAATCAGTGTCCTTTTAATAGCTGCTCTGCTGTCCTATCAGTAAAGAAGTGGAAGAGAGAGGGAAGTATCTGCTATACGCAGTGTTACAATTCATTTCACAAAAAGACAAAACTAATTGAAGAATAGCAAAATTTACTATGAGAAGGCTTCTCTGGAGTCCATCTATGTTCTTAACCAGAGGAAACTAGCTATATGGGTTTTGAAAATGTGTTATATTATTTTCTCAATTCAGGTTTTAAATAATTTTTAAATCAGGTGAAGCTTCTGCACTGGTGTGGATCAGATCCAGGTCTATCTTTTTAAGAGTGTGGAAAAGTTCCAGAGACAGCGTCTGCTTAACCTCTCCTGTACTTTTGTGGAAAAGGATGATATTTCACATCACCCAACATGATGGGTATTACATGTGTTATAAATTTATGTCTCCTAATCCTACTTTTCTACCAGTTGGTCACTCTGACATGTATATTACTAGATACCTGGGGCAGTTGTTATGTTGGACAGACCAATAAAACGCAGTGGAGCATGTGGCAATAATCACAAATGTCCACCATTAGGTGTTTTATTACTGTATTGAAGTATTCAAGTTGTTTGCCTTCAAGGATAAAATCTCCTCTAGGCTTAGCAGAGTTTTGATTTAAGTGCCTCTGGGATCAAGTGTGTGTCATGATAAAGTTCAGCAGCTCTATGAAGTAGTCTAGTTTCCATCAATCAGTTTGACAGTACTCAGCTTCATCCTCTACCACTTTTCCCTTATAGACTCCGCACATTTATTTTTAAATTTTCTCTTTTCCTCTCCCCTGTTAATGACTTTTCTTATCTCTTCAAAATGGTAGAGCATTGAAGTTTGTGTCTTCTTTCTCTTGCACTGAGTTCCGTAAGAAAAAAGCCTGACAAAAGCGTAGGACAAAGGGAGGTATCACATCTGTCTGTAATCTTTTTCACTTGCAGATTTTGTTATTAAAATTATGGAAACTTTCATAGGTCATGTACGTGTTAAACCACTGAACCCTACTGTCCTTGTGTTGCACATCCTTTGTACCAGCTGGGCTACCTTAAGGATGGCAAAAGGGGCCCTCAGGGGACACCTTTGCTTAGCGAGGGCCTTCTTTGTGTACATGTTCATGCTCATGACACATCCTGGGTTTTTTTATGATTGTGCAAAAATATCTTTAAAGCCTTTGGAACTAAGGTACAGATTGAAGTGAACATCAGACTGTTTTCTATCCGTTCATTACAGACAGTTTTCACAGTGGTAGGAGGTTACCAGCTGGAGCCCCTAAAACTGGTATTAAATCTATTTCTAAATATATTTTCAAATTGTGGAGAAGCAAAAGAAGGGTGGAATAATCTCATTTGTAGATAATATAAAATTTTTTCATATAGTCCATCTAAAGCACATAATGAAGAGAAGCATGTTTCTTACATCACTGTTTGATAAAATTGCAGATGAAGTCCAGTGATAAAAAATGCAAAGATGATGGAACACATTCTGTACTGATTTATCTATCTGTCTGTGAATATACACACACGTTACATCCACACCATGAGATTCCAATTTTGCTTTCACTATAATCAGTATTCTGTGCTAGTATTGTGGCTATTAGGAAAAATATCAAATTGTTCTGGTTTTTTAAAGCAATAATAGCTTTCCATATAACACAATCCTTTCAGAAACTGATTATATTTAACTATAAAAAAGCAAAAAAACCAAACAACCAAACCCAACATTTTATTTTGCTTGTGGGGCAAGACCAACATTATTTATTTTGGCAAAAATGGTTGGGCTTTGTTTTTCTTGGCCTTACAGGAAAAATAAAACTGATGCTGTCTAATTCACTGCTAAGAAGAAGTGACATATTGTATATGCATATAACATATAAAGCTCTTTACATTGATATTTTCTGTAAACTTTCAGGACTCTGAATGTTACATTTCTTCTCTTGCTCTACACTATTAGAACAGACAGAAATATTTGATTTAGATGAAAATTAACAAAGATCATCTGGTTTTCTCCTCTCTGCTTCATTCTCTTGAAGGCAAAGCTGTTAAAGTCCCCAGGTTTGAATACTATCTCAACTCAGGCCAGCTGAAGCAGAACCTGAATAAACTGAAACTGAAGTTTGGTTTCAACTGGTTGGCTACTGCTCTGCTGTCTAATTTGGGTCACACTCTTTCAAGGAAACTACTGAATATGCTTCTCAAATTAGAAGGTCTATGCTATGTAAGGCATCTTGTCACACTGTGTTTTTAAAGTCAAATAAATGGTTACACCCTTTGCTCTGAATAAGACCTAGTTGTTGCAGCCACACAGGTGCAATCTGCTCTCCACAATGTCTAGAAGTATAAAATGGAAAGCCGAGTATCAGGAACTTGGTGCGGCTCTGACATACATTCCCTGCTGCTCTTGACATACACATTTTTACTGCATTTGTTTTACAATACATGATAAAGTTTATTCTGTTGAAAGTAAATGTATCTGAATTATTTGTATTTTGGATGAAATCTCTCCTTCTGTTTCTGTCAGAGCACATAAGACAGAATCTTCAGTCTAATATACTAGAACTTGACAGTTTGCTATTAGATGTCATAAAATTATATTTTGCTGATTAATCCTCCTATCTGTCAGTATAGAATAAATCCCTGTTTTCCATCTAATTGTGTGTTAATAACGCAAGAAGATTTTTATAATATCTTTTATGCCACTTCAATAATTTGTATCATATTTCCCTAATTTTCCCCTAATATTCTACCAAAGCTTGACATTTTTTGGTCTCAGCCTCTCATTTGTTCTTAGTCTGTTGCACTTTCTTCGTATTGTGGGAACCCTCTTCATTAATCCTCTAAATGCACCATGTGCTGTACTGTGCTATTCCTTTAAAAAATCAGTGACACTCAAAGAGGAATCACAAGATAAAAAGAGAAAAGAATTCTAGAGATACAAGGAGAGGGGTAAGTAGATAGCAGCTTTTCAAAATATTTTCCTTATTCATAAAAATATTTTTTTTGCAAGACTGAAAATAATCTCTTTCTATGATTCTGTGTTTTAATTTTTACTAGGGTCTGCAATAATACTTGCTGGTTAAGCACCTACTAACAGGTAGGTGCTGGAAATGAACTGGGTAAGTCAGAGCACCAGTGTTAGAGATTTACAGAACCAGTAGTGCCCGGTAGAGGGGGTGAAAAACTGTAAGCCCATTTGCTTTTTCAATCTCAGGAATTCAGAAAACTATTAATATAAAAAAAATCAATTACAGGTCTGAATGAAATTTTAATTTAAGATGATCACAGATATAGACTATCAAAGGAATGGTTTCAATCCAATTAGGTGCTAGGAAGCAAAAAATCTCGCTGCAAATCTCTGTGGTGAATCAGTGTTAGACCATGGCCAGCAATACCTCTGATAATCCTGAATGCTATGATTAATGTACAACTCAAGAGGTGACATTTTATGTCAAAAGATAAGAACTATTTTAGTATATCAGTGCCTTTTTGGCTCGAATGATGGTGATTGATTCCATTCTCCAGGAATGCTTCCAGCTATCACAAGTGAATGCCTGGCTCTTTCAGGGGAAATGCTGAAATAAATCTGAATAAAGTGTCCAGCTGAAAAAAAGGGAACATGAGTTAGCTCTGTTTCAGCTGGGACAATCATAGTGTCTTTAAAGAGAAAGAGATCAACTTGACCACTGATTTCTTGTGCCATGAGCTACATAGTCAGAAATTATAATGGGCTTCATTGACATTGCAGTACACTATTTTACAAATCTGAATTATAACAATCTGAGGAAGTAGCAGTATGTAAAAGGACATGACCATGTATATGCAATATAGAAAAGCAGAAATGAGAAATTAAAAAAAAGAAAAGGTCATCATAACTGCAGAGAAAGTAAGTTGTGATTGTGTCCATGCTTTATTTACACAAGAAAATGACCTTGGTAGGGAGATGTCCTGTCCAGAGCAAATGCAGATGACGTTATAATTTAAAAAACACACAAAAAAAGGCACATAACCAGTTCATAATCATGCTAATCAGATTACTGTTATTACTAATGCCCTAGAAGCTACTGCATGACATCTAAGAGATAGAATGAAGGATGTTGGTGAGATCCACAATGAGCATTGCATAAGACTGGCTGTGCAAATGAATTTTGAGATATATTAAACATGTCCTAAACATGATGAATAAACGTAAGTATGCTGTTCTGTTACCAGAACCCATAGCCAGCAGGCATTTCTACAGCATCAGTCAAGGATCTGCACTAAGTGAACTGGGAAAGACATCTAAATTATTTGATTTAAGTTTGATGATGAAATAATGTCATCCTCGGTTTGATCAGAGGTACCACACAGCTAAATTAGGCATAATTCAAACTTCTAAAATAGAAAAGATTATGAGTTTGCTGGAGAAGGAAAATGAGTTTGATAATGAGCTGAGCTTCCTGTATACATTTTCATCGCTTACCAGTTCTGTGTGTGTTTTATAAACTCATGTCTCCTACATTTCAGTATTTGTTTTAGAAGATTGTGCTGTCTAGTCTCTATAGAATGGAGTATGTAAGAAGGACTTGCTTCAATGTACTGTAACACTATGATCTTTTAAACAAATATTTGTGTATCCATGTCTTTCTCATTCAGCATAAGCTCAAAAACATATCCCCTTAAAAATTATGAGAAAAAAGAGTTGTATGAAGAATTGCTCATGTATTTAGTTATCTGTATATTGTAAGAAAGGGTGTTATATGCACAAATAGCATCATATACACGTACAATAGGTACAAACACACACATATATAACAAATATAACTTGTAATATGTCCAGTCCATCTGGTTGTCTGTGTCTTATATGGACATTTGTATCAAGTGTTGAAAATACATGCCTATGTTCATCTTCAAGTAAAAGGTTGATATAGTTTACAGAGAGACTCAACATAAAAGCACTCAGTGCTGTAGAAATGTGTGGAAATCCATAAGGCCTGTGCTTACAGTAAGACACAATTCCCCAGTTACAGGGGTTTCTTTCAAAATGCTGTTATGAAAAGAAAAAAATTACTCTCTAGCCATTTGAACAGATAGATTCTGGGCTCAAAAGAGGTGGAATAAGATTTATAACATTCTTTATTACATGCTTTACAAATGTAGTCACCCAATTCCCACCCTGTTCCTCAGCTCATTGCCTTGTGTTCCTCCAACATCAGATCATAAAAGATTTACCGAATGGTGCAAAAAATCTCTGGTCATTTCCATGCGGGATAGTTTCATTTTGTCTTCCTTCCTTCCTCTACACACTTCAGACTTGCAACATTCCAACAGGTAGCAACCTGTCTCTGCCATAGGGGAAGGAACACACTTCAATCACAGGGAACATCTGGAAGGAGGAGAAGTAGATCCAAAGCACAATCCTGTGAAGACTTTTGGGTGACATTTGTGATGGGTTGACCTTGGCTGGACACCAGGTGCCCACCCAGCTGCTCTATCATTCCCCCTCCCAACCAGACAGGGGAGAGAGTAAGATGGAAAGCAAGATGGCTGGTAGAGTAAGTTTCAAATTCCAACACCTACATGAGTATATGCTGACCTGGTATGGACTGTAGACACCACAAGAAAGCCTTGATACATACGGTATTGAGACAGCTGTAGTGTGATTTCAAGTGCCAAGACATGAGGTCTGACTGAATCAGCTGAATAGTACTTGCTGGTTTTGGAATGGCTGCAAGACTGAGTCAGCACTGGATATGTACTGATACTCTTGATTCCTTCATGTGGTCACATCATGTCCTGCCTCAAAATCCTTAGCCCACAGGCCTTGTGGCTGTACACGTCTCAAGATTACAATGAGAGGAGACAGTGCACTGATCTAGGTCTTACATATTAAAAGCATGTAACTTTTTCATCTTACATAACTATATATGTTTGTGCAGCTGGAAGGCAGATACCACATCTTCTGAAGCCATTACCTTATTGGCTCTCAGACAGGCTTGTAGGTCTGGTGGCCACCACCACCATAGCTGAATGGCTGCTATGGTTTAAAATAACCACTTTCCAGATGGTTATGACATCCTTTCTCAGATAAACTGATATAAAAAAGTCCTAAAGGTCCTGCTTCCAATTATACCCACTGTCTTGACGATAGGGTACCTGTCAACATAGGCAGAAGGAGAAAAAATATTACACCTCCTTCCTCTTCTAAAACATCCTCCAATGGGATGAGGTTCAACAAGGCCAAGTGCCGAGTCCTGCACTTTGGCCACAACAACCCCCTGCAGTGCTACAGGCTGGGGACAGAGTGGCTGGAGAGCAGCCAGGCAGAAAGGGACCTGGGAGTTTGGATTGAAAGGAAGCTGAACATGAGTCAGCAGTGTGCCCAGGTGGCCAAGAAGGCCAATGGCATCCTGGCCTGGATCAGGAACAGTGTGGCCAGCAGGACCCGGGAAGTGATTCTTCTCATTACTCAGCGCTGGTGAGGCCACACCTGAAGTACTGGGTCCAGTTCTGGTCCCCTCAGTTCAGGTGCTGGAGCAGGTCCAGAGAAGGGCAACAAGGCTGGTGAAGGGACTTGAGCACAAGTCCTGTGAGGAGAGGTTGAGGGAGCTTGGGTTGTTCAGCCTGGAGAAGAGGAGGCTCAGGGGAGACCTCATCACTCTCTATAACTTCCTGAAAGGAGGTTGTAGCCAGGTGGGGGTTGGTCTCTTCTCCCGGGCAACCAGCAGTAGGACAAGAGGGCATGGTCTTAAGCTATGCCAAGGGAGGTTTAGGTTGGATATTAGGAAGAAATTTTTTACAGAAAGGGTAATCAGGCATTGGAATGGGCTGCCCAGGAAAGTGGTGGATTGTCCATCCCTGGAGGTTTTTAAGATGAGACTGGATGTGGCACTTAGTGCCATGATTTAGTAACCACGGCAGTAGTGGATCAAGGGTTGGATTTGATGATCTCGGAGGTCCCTTCCAACCCAGCTGATTCTATGATTCTATGTATTTTTAAAGTTAAGGTTAATGTAAATAAAGAGTCCCTTATAAGCCACACTGTGGGCACAGTAAGCAACGTATGAGTTAGGTGTCTGAGCTCATCTTGCCTAAGTCCCCATGAAGAATGTGCTTTGATGAACTTTCCTGCCCTGGTGCTTTGTTTTCAATTTTACTTCGATGTGAGTCAGATATGGGTTCAGGGTCACTAAGATGATGTATGCTTTTTGGCAGGAGAATGTCAGGGAGACGTGGTCGGTGCAGAAGTAGGCAACATGCCTGACTGCTAGCTGCCTTATATTGCTTCCACAGCAAGGCATCCTGACTTGCTGCTTACCATTCCAGTCAATAAATCTTCATACTGTATTTTGCTGACACTTAACAAGAGGTCAGTGTCACAGAACACTTGGCACAAACTGGTATTTCATAAGGAAGTGGGTAATTTAAGAGATATTAGAGGAGAGAGCCTATGATGCAGCAGGAAAGACTGTTCTCCTCTCTGGTTGCTGATCACAGATATGACTAGCTGTCTAAAATATTTCACCAAGATTATTTCAAAATGTTTACTTGCAGCATTACATTTCTGGATGTATTTTTCTTCAGCACGTGAATAATCAGTAACACTCAGATTATGGAAACAGCCCATTCCCCATCAGTCTAGTCTTTTCTACCTTCCCTTCTGCTTCTATATGATGCTTGGTTTATCCTGCAGCTATATGTGAGCCATTTATTGTCTGCAGTATATTCCATTTCAGAACCTGGGTATTGACTATATATTTCCTTCTTTTTCTGCTCCTTTTCTGAATTAAATTGAAGCTTAGCCTCATTCTTCTGACTGGGAGTAACAACCTCACAACGCAGTGGCAGTGCCATTGGAGGCAGCTAGTTGCATTTTATATCCATCATCTCCCATTCTTCACTGGAAAACTGTTATGGCAAATGATGTTACCTTGTGTCACACCTTTTTCTGATAATTTTTATTTCCACATAACATTATTTGCACCTATACACACTGTTACAAATTTTTACTTAGTGACTGCACAATCAAAAGTTACTCACTTTTGCTGAACAACATTTCAGTTGCTGAGTTGCACGTTATGGGTGCTGATGAGTTATTTCATTAATGTCAAACAGGTCATGACTGAAACACATTCTAAAGTAATTCTTTAAAGTAGCCTTTAATCAGATGGGCTTTTTCTAGAAGACAGTAGTGAACTCCAAATAAATATGGTCTGTGAAATCCCAATAGTACACTTCCAGCTGAACTCTGTCCACCATGACACTCATCTGGGAATGTGCTTCATGGCACTTACTAAGCAGAATAACTTCCTGAAAACTAGAGCTTCCTCAACCCCTGTCTGTAGTTTTCTGCCCTCTGATGCCCATGTTACATTTCAAGATGTAATTTTTCAAGTAGGAAATGAAGGTTATCAGTTCATATAGTCTAAACTTCAGAAAATATCCTCCTAAATATCCTACTAATGTTTTACTGTGTTTATTTCCCTCTGTCCTCCAAATATCATTTTGCCGATACACAAGGGGTTTGCAACCCTGATTTTCATAATCATTCTAAGGTCTCCATACTACAAGTCCTTTATTTTTTTCATTCCTGTTACGTTTTTGTAACTTTCTATATAGAATTGAAAATATTATTTGAGTAACTGCATGAGCGAGACAAAAGCAGTTATTAATTTCTTTCTGAGGTCGATAAACCTGACTAAAATCCATCTGCCAATTAGGTAAGTGCATGAAGTGTGTTATATTTTAGAAGAGCCCAGCCAGCACATCTAAGTGGGGGAGTACTCAGAGTAATTTTTAAAAATACTAGGTGAAGGTATGGTTTTATTAAAAATTTGTGAAGGTGAACATGTTTCACATTCCAGCAGTAGAGAAACTTCTGGGTGTTTAAAATCTCAGCTGCTCATGATGAAAATGCAAGGGGAGATAAACACTGCAGTGTAAAATCTTCTTCCTAATTGAGGCTATTTTGTGGCTTGAAAGATCATGATGCTTGGAATGTTTTGCTAAGCTGTCCTTATTTAGCCAGAATCCAGCCCAAAGTGCCAGCTGTGCATACTTATTAACATGTCCTTTAGTTTATGGTGACTCATTACACAGAGGCAGCGTATGAACAATTACCCTTGCTAAAGAAAGTGTCATTCTGTTCAGTTTAATTATGTGAGGTTTGTTGTAGACTGGTTATTGTTGCAAATGAGGACACATAGACAGCAGGACTCTAAAACCATGAAAGAAATGCATGCATATCCATATAACTTCTACAAATCATTTTGCTGAATGGTAAAAACATTTCCATAGTGTTTTGCATATGTACAGCCTACTCTACCTGAGTGACAATGTAATTTATGCTAGTGGAGTATTGGATCCATTTGACTGCAATGTTCAGCATGCACTTTCTTGGTAAACTTGCATTAAAAAATAGCTTACCCTGTGAATTGTCAAGGTAACTGCAGGAGACACAGCAATTTCTTTTTAAGAGATGACTAACAGAGTAGGCAAGCCACGCTTACAGCATCAGTCAGACTAATGGCAAGAATTTACCGCAGATTTTGCCATACCAGAATAGAACAATAAAATCTCCAATCATGCTTGTGGCAACAGATAATGCCTGATACTTCAGTTGGAGACAATAATTTCCCTATTCTCTCTGACTGATTCAGCAGTGGTATAGAAAGACTTTTAAACAAATGTCAGGAGGGCTTGGCCCTTCCTGAAGAAAACTCACCATGACTGTCTACTTCTGAATCGTTTTTAGCTGAGATTTTCACCAGATAACCCAAGGATACCTGTTGTCCAGGTTACTTTGGGCTCCTCTGGTCACGTTGTTAAGGGTAAGGAAGGAATCAGGCTTCATGCCTAGCACACTTTAAAATCATTCACATCTGTGTAAAACCTTTGATGAGGACAGTCCTCAAGATATCAGTGGTTTATCCTTTATTTTTACATGTACTATGCTATATATTGACAGTAGGATGGTGAAGAATGATGTCCTTTGGTTCAATATACAGGTAATTTAATGGTAAGGAGTAGGCAATTTTTGCTGCAGAGTATTTCTTTATACATAAGTAAGCATTCAGATGAAATCTCTATCAGCTTAAAATAATAAATTTACAGAAATAGAGTTGTATTTTTAGGGATTTTTTTGGGGCCTCAAGAGATTTAAGTTCATCCCATTCATCCCAAGAATTAATAAATCCATATAGGATACCTTTGGGCTTCAAACTATTCAAAGTTTCTTCTGAATTACTTTGAGGAATCTCTATTAGTAAGAAACCAGTACATGGGTGACTAATCAGACAACACATCAGGAACAACTGAGTTTTTCAACATGTCTTTTTCTTCACACCATCAAATCGAGTGGCAAAATGGAGAAAATATCAAATGTAATATTCCAGTATATGGAGATAAAAGAAAAAATGTGAGCAATGCTTTGTAATGAAAATCTTTACATGTGCTTTAGATCACATCATTACTTCTGCTCACTGTATTCCTTTTCCTCTATGCATCATCCTGTTGCTACATTTTGTAAAAGCTTGTTCTCAATTAGGGTGTGCAAGGTTATATAAGTCGTTTACCCATACTAAGTCAGTGTGTTCCCTTAATTATATCTACACCACTGCACTTAAATCAGAATTGTTGCCTGTAGGACAGTTCTAGGTCCCCAAACCTAAGGAAATATTTATATTGGATACTATTACTTACTGTTATACTAAATTTACATTGTAGACCAGTAGGCTAATCCAATTAAAGCCTTCTGTCTGTCACTTCCTAAATTCCAGTATAAGCAGAAGTATATATCCATTTGGGCTCAAAATTCAGGAAATGGTTGCTGTAATACTTCAGGCAACCCATTTAGTAAGAAGGCTTATATAAATCTAACAGCCTTTTAGGCATTAGAGCTGTCTGTCCTCTCATTTCTGGTCAGCTAAATCCCATTAAATTGCTAATCAGCCAGTCTAAGCAGCTGTGATAAAATCTCTGTGCTGATGCAATAGAAACTATTGCCATCTGAAACAAAGTCAACAGTAGTTAGTAGGCAAAATGGTTTCCATTGGAATAAAATGATGTATTAAAGCATTCCATTAAACATGGCACCATAATGTACGGAGAGAAAAAGGAAAATTTCACAGACAGTATAATTCTGTCATTTTCTAACTTCTGTGATTCTGTGAGCAATTAATCTCTAAACAAATGTTTGTATGTTTATTCCCCCAGATCTGCAAGCAATCATCTCTTTCCTATGCAGAACAAAGACAACATGCAAGTACTTCCTAAAGTAGACAAGGACATGGCTGCCTTTTATAGGTATAACACAGGCAAAAAACCAAAAATTAAAAGCCCCAGCAGAAAGATTAGGGGAACAATTAATTTTCATTTACATGGAATTTACTTGTAAAACTAAGTTAGAGTGCCAAGGGCCTCCTCTCTCAAGCAAGGAAGAGATTTGCAATAGCCATAAAAACAAGTGTGGGACAACCAGTTAGACGTGGTAGAATTGTTTCCACAAGACTTTGCAAGTGCCAACGACTAACACATTTAATACAATATTCATTGGATATTTATGAGTACTTGTGAAAATTTTCTTTTACTTCAGATACAAATGTGCTACTACACTTCTTATTTTTCTTTATTTTTATTTCAGTTTTCTTCTTTGAATATATAAGAACAAAACCTTGAATCTTTCTCTGGCCCTGCAGATCTTTGGTTTTGCATTTTGTTTAGAGCCTTGCCTCTTTTAAAATTTTCTCTGTCTTGTTTCTTATACCATGCTGAACTTCCTTGTCGGTTGGGTAGTGGTAATGGAGAAGGTTGTAGTGTGATAACAAATGTAATTGCTCTGTGAGCAGTGGAACTGATGAAGCCTGGCTTCCTGTAGTTGGACTTGTTGCTGTTTATGGAGCTGCTAATGCCACATGAAGTTTTCATGCTGCTGGAGTGCTTGTACTACCTCTCTCTTACATGGCTCTTCATTGTCTATGATAAAATTCATACCATGCTCTTTTTCTTGTCAGGGCACTAATAGGGTTGTTCATCCAGCCTGTTTTCATGACACTTGGAGGTTGTTAATGCCTTTGAAGCCAGTGTCCATCTGTCAAATTGGCTGGAATTGTTCAAAAATTATTAAATAGAAAATATGGATAGACAGAAAAGTATGTTTGCATATAAAACCCCATGAAAACTATGATTCTATGAATCTCATCATCTTTGATAGCTGGACTAAAAATATAGTCTCAGTTAAGATATGGAATACATTTTCCAGAGGTAGCAGCTTTAAGGAAAAATTGAAAATGGGTAGGTCAGCCACCTAAACATAAGTATCAGATACTATTTTAGAAACCCAAGCATACCCTACCTGGCCTCTAGCAGCCTCTCCCTAAGTATCTACCCTCACGACTGTCTTTCAGGTCATCTGAAATAACAATAAATGCCTATGTTTAGGCAATTGAATCACTCTCTTAGAATTCTGGTTCTTCAAGACAGTGACTACCTTCATGGAGATAACTGTGCCTCTCTAACTGTTACTGTTATGGAAATGGCAGCAGTTGTAGTCAATATAAATAACTTTGTCCCCCATCATCTCAATAGGGATTGAATTTGCAGCTTCTGGAACCAAGGATTTACAGATTTTATAAAGTCAGGCACTATAAATAGCTGATTCTGTTAATAGCAATTTTCTGCCCCCTTGTGCAGGTCTTAATTTCTTCCCTTCCTTTTGGAGGCTTTCCTCCAAAACTTAGAACACTTGAGTACAGAGAAAATTGCAAATCCTGTCCCTCAGACTGAAAGCGGGTGGTGTCATCCATATAGAGCATTTCCTTATTTATTATCTCTTCCAGTTTCCAGTGATATGACTGGAGAGAAGGGACATTAATCATTGTCATCCTCCACTTTTCCCTCAGATTTGTAAATTGCAACAGCATTGACATAATGTTCGGGGGTTTTTGTAGGCTAAGAACTTTCTTAGGAACTCTCCAAGGACTATGGGTCCTGGAGAGCCTCTGATAACTCAGCATCTATTTAAATTTCACCTAAAAAAAATTTAAAAATTGTATTCAGATGAAATTAGAGACATCTTTTTCAGAAACAAAACAACTCCCTCAAAAAAACAAAGCGATAGAACAATCTGTCCTTTCTGTTGAAATGGTTATGTGGGCAAGAAGATTTCTGAAGATCACTGAGTAAGAGAAAGAAGCAATAACCAAATGAGCATGACTTTCGAGGCTAAGGGGGTCATCTCAGTGATAGTTATCATAGATAACTTGATAAAATATGCAATTAGTAAAATTTGTCAAAGAAGGCTTGGAACCCAGGACTTCTAGCTCTTCCAGCAAAGTGCCTTAGCACTGGTAACTTGAAACACACAATTCTTGATGGTGAGTCTGTCTTGGAGACAGCTGGTATGGGCTCCATCGGACTTCCCATAGGGGAAGCTTCTAGCAGTTCCTCAGAGAAATCACCGCTGGAGACCTGCTAGGAAAACCTTGTCAAGCTAACCAAATATAGCTGTGGAGGGCCAACAGCCTGTCTTCAGTGCATCAGTGAAGAGGCAATTATTGTACAGATTTTTCTGCAGCAAACTCAGACTTGCCCCTTCCAACTTCTTTTGGCCTTGTTTTCTGCATTGGTGATAACCAGTGATGCTCCTATATCCATTTATATTAGACTGTCGTTGCAGAGCTTTTTTCTTCATGAAAAGCACTGCAATTATATATTTGCAAACTGTAATTCTCAGAACCATTTTCTCATATTCAGGTCCTTTCATTATCTTTCAGGTTTGCTGCTAAGATCCGTTCTGCTGATATTTGACCATATTACATTATTATTCTTTGCTGATGCTTAAAGAACAACTCCAGTTGCTCAAGATGTTCACTCTCAATCAACAGGACTTCCAATGTTTTATTGTAACAAGAGGCTGAAAGTTCATGTGCCTTTGTTTATCTATGAAGATAACTTGAACTTATAATTATGTCCAGTCATTCAACATCATCTTAAGCTTACATCTCTTGAATAATTCAACATTTGGCCAACCCCCTACATGACTAAACAATATGCTCACTGCTCAACTAAAGTGCAAGAAGGGTGCAAAAAAGTCATAGAAACAAGAAGAGGAAATGATGGAGAAGTATAACGATACTGTTTAGACACTTGTGACTGATATCAGGAAGGCCAAAGCCTTGTAGCAGAAGAAGTAACTTGTGAGTGACGTAAAGAGTAACAGAAAGTAATACTACAGTCATTCCAGGAACAGCTTAATTACTGGACAACTTGGCCAGCATAAATCACATTAAGTTCAAGAAGTGCAAATCTCTGAAACTTGGGAACAGAGTGACCCCACACATCAGTGCAGGTTGTGAGGTTGCAAAAGGACCTGGTGTTTTCAGTGGGTACTAATGATCCAACACTGAGCTTTCATCATGAAAAAAGCAAACTGCACATTGGACTACAGTAGATGTATGGCCAACAGATTGAGGGAAGCTATTATTTCACTCTGTTCTGTGTTGGAGAGGCCATATCTGGATCCTGGTCCAGTTATAGGCTCTACAGTTCAAGAAAGGTATTGAGGAATTGAAGAAGGTTCTGCATATGGTCAGGTATGAACTTCTGAGGAGTACATAAGGGTGGAGACCTATTTGTTCCTCCAGAGAAGGGGCTAAGAGATCACAGAATCATAGAGAGTAACTCAAGTTGGAAGGGACCTATCTGGATCAAGTCCAATGCCCTATTCCTTGCAGAAGTACCTAAAACTAAGCCATATGACTAAAAGTGTTGTCCAAATGCCCCTTAAAATCTGAGAGACTTAATCACAGAATCACAGACTATAACAAGTTGGAAGGAACCCACAAGGATCATTGAGTCCAACACCTGGCCCTGCACAGACCATCCCCAAGAATCACACCATGTGCCTGAGAGTATTGTCCAAATGCTTCTTGAACTCTGGCAGGCTGTGACCACTTCCCTGAGGGGCCTGTTCCAGTGCCCAACCACCCTCTGGGTGAAGAACCTTTTTCTAATATCCAACCTAAACCTCCCCTGACACAACTTCAGGCCATTCCCTCAAGTCCTGTCACTGGTCACCTCAGAGAAGAGATCAGTGTCAGCCTCTCCTCACAAGGAAGTTGTAGACTGCAATGAGGTCTCCCCTCAGTCTCTTCTTCTCCAGGCTGAACAGACCAAGTGACCTCAGCTGCTCGTCATATGGCTTTCCCGCAAGGTCCTTCACCATCTTCATTGTCCTCCTTATTTCTATGACCACTTCCCTGGGGAGCCTGTTACAATGCCCAACCACTCTCTCAGTGAAGAACCTTTTACAAATGTCCAATTTGAACTTCCTCTCATGCGGGGGTGGGAGATCTAATAACCTACGACTACTAGATTACAAAGATGATGGATCCAAATTCATCCTAATGGATGGCTCAATGTGCCAAATGATGTAACAAGGAACATGGACCATAAATTGCAGCTTGAGAAGTTGTGTATCCTCTATCCTTTAAAAATTTTGAGATTTGTCTAAACAAAACCTAGGCTGACTTGACCTTCATCATTCCCTTTCAGCCAGCATTACCACATGCTCTATTGCTGTATATTGTTTTTCTCTCTGGAATGCTGAACCAATGTCATGAATTTTGATGTGTTTTATCCTGACTGTTGTGGGGGGTTTTGGTTTGGGGATTTTTGTTTGTTTGTTTGTTTGTTTCTGTTGCGGGTTTTTTCCTGTTTTGTTGGTTGAGTTTGGGTTTTTTAGGGGACTTAGGGAGTTTTTGTTTGTATTTTTTTGTCTGTCAGGTTTTGGTTGGTTGGTTGGCTTTTTTAATAACATAACAAAGCAAGTGCAATAAAGCCGCACATTCTTTTCAAAACCTGAGTGTTGAGTCATGTCCACTATTTAACACATGATATTGAATAGATTCTGTCACCTTCAGCGTAATTAACCTGATGTGATTGTCAGGAAGAGCTATCAGGTCATTTCTCAGTAGTGGAATATAATTGCAAGTGTTCTCTTCTCTAGATGAGAAAAATGAGATATTTTTGTATGATTACTTTCTGGGAAATTGACACAACTGTGCGCCTCTCTGAAGTGTCTGTACATTAATGCATGCAACATAGGGGAAAACCAGAAGGAATTAAGAGATCTGTGTGCAGTTACAGGGCTATGATCTCACTGGGATCATAGAGGCATGATGGGATAGCTCACACAGTTGGAACGTAAAGTGATTGGGTATTGATTCTTCTGAAAGGGCTATCTGAGATGGTGAAGAGAGGAGTAACCTGGCTTGTGAGAGAGCAGTGACAACGCATGGAACAGTGCCTTGGGACATACGGATAACAAGTTGAGGGCTTATGGATCAGGGTTAGCAGGCAGATGAACATGGTGAGTGTCTGCTACAGACTGCATGATAAGGAAGAAGAAGCAAATGAACCCTTCCACAAGCAACTGTAAGAATCTTCATCTTTCCCTCCTTGGTCTTCAAGAAATACTTCAACCATTCCAATATCTGTTGGAAAAGCAACATGACACAATATGAGCAGGATGTTTCTGGAGTGCATGTGTGATAACTTCCTGATAAAGATGATCAAGAAGCCAATGAAGGATGGTACTGTGTAGGATCTCACACTTACAAACAAGAAGAATTGTCTAGGGATATGAATGCTGTGGCAGTGTTGGCTGCAGCGACTATAAATTAAGCTCCTGTTCAGGGAGCTTCTCAAAGAATTGCATGGGAGATGACAAATGGTTGATTTTTAAGGATTGCATCCCGCAGGTTGAAAAAATTGTCCATCTGGATATGCAGGAAATTGAGTAAAAGTGGTAGGATGCCTGCATGGATGAGCAAGTCCCTCCTGACAAAACTCAAATGTAAATGGGAAGACTAAAAGATGTGAAAGGGACAGGTGACCTGGGAGGAATAGAGAAAGAAAAGTGTGCAGAGATGGGGTTAGGAAAGCCTGTCAGGGGACGTGGTGAGCAACAGGAAGGGCTTCTACAGGTAAATTGACAGCAGAAAAAAGATTAGGGGAAATATGAGGATTGAGATAAAAGACCTGTTGACAAAAGACATGGAGAAGAGGGAGATACCCAGTGTCTTCTTTACTTTGACCTTTAAGATTTGCTTTCAGCAATCTCAGCACCTTGAGACCCTTGGGAAAAGCCAGGAGAAAGGAAGACAACCTTGGTGGAGAAGGATCAGGTTAGGGAATATTAACACAATCTGGGCAAACACAAGTCCATGGGCCCTGATGGGATACATTCATGAGTGCTGAGGGAGCTTGCTGGTGTCACTGCTGGTGTCACTAGTCTTGATTATTCTTGAAAAATCATGGTGACCAGGGAAGATACCCGAGAACTGGAAAAAAGCAAATATCTTCACAAAGGGAAAGAAGGATTTGGGAAACGACCAGGAAGTCAGTTTCACCTTGATCCCCAGAAAGGTTAGGAAGCAACTAAACCTGGAAAACATTTGTAAATACATGAAAATTAGGAAAGTGAATGGAAACAGTCAGCATAGATTGATGAAGAGGAAAACAACAAACCTGAAAACCTTCTGTGATGACATGACTGTCTTGGATGAGAGGCGAGCAGTGGCTACTCTTTATATTGACTTCAACAAGGCTTTCAACACTGTCTCCCACAGCATCCTCATAGACAAACTAATGAAGCATTGACTAAACAAATGGAGAATGAGGTGGATTGAAAAGTGGGGCTGCACTCAGATGGTTGTGATAAGTGACACAAAGTCCAGCTGGAGACAAGGAACTACTGGTGTGCCCCAAGTCTTGATACAGGGACCAATACTGGTTAACATCTTTGTTGATGTCCTGGGGGAGGGGACAGATAGTGTTCACAGCAAATTTGCAGATGATACAAAATTGTGAGGAGTGGATAAGTCAGTGTATTAATTTGCAGCATATTACTAACTCTGCAGTAACAGGCTGGGTATATTTTCTCTGAAGCAAACACACAATTATTTGAGCATTTCTAATAATGAGTATGCATATAGGCAACAGCCAAAATAAAAAACCAATACGGGTTCTGACTTTTGCTTGTCTTATGGTCTCTTAATCAAGTAGCTGAAGAATTTTGCTGTTGGTATTGTCAGTTTGAGCTTTAGGGCTAGCACTGAAGGGCCCTAAGGACAGAATTACATCCCATAATGGCTATATGTAATTCCTACAGAGGCATTTTGGACTAAATGTCTAGAATGTTTAAGATTCAAAAAGAATATTTTTGTATGTCAGTTACATGGATTTGACTACATCAGAAATAGTTCTGAAAACTGGAAAGAGCAGGTTGTCTAAAATAATGTTCTCAATACCTCTTGAAAGTGTTCTTGGGAAGAGAACAGGGAAATGTATTTCAGGGCCCATCAGAAGTTCAGCAGTAGCTTCACACATGCTGGGCATCAACCCTTTACTCAAATAGTGGCACTTGCACTTTCAATAAATACAGAAAAGGAAAATAGAAATTAGGCTGTTATGAAAAACTCAGATTTCCATTTGCAGTCTACATAGTCCTGGTGTTTTCAAATAGTCATTTTAAGTAGTCATTTTGCACTAGGAGATACTGGCCTGTTATGATCCCCATAAAAAAGTCACTCAGGCTCTGTAAAGTATCCTATAAAATGCTATGTATTAGAACTAACACTATAAAGAAGGAAAGAAGAGTACAGATAATCTTACATCCCTTTAAATGCTGGGAATCCTGAGTTGTGCAGCTTTGAATAGATCTCTGATACATACTCTGTACAGACTGTGCAGACCTTGTCCATGGGAAGAGTGCCAATTTACTATAGGAATTTCTTGAATGAGAATAACTCTGTTCATTACTTCTGTTGTCAAACAAAAAGGATGCTCACAGAGGAACTTTTTGCTGCACTTTTGGATAGAGAAAAGAACAGAAAGGCTCTGCCATTGCTGGTACCCAGTGGGAAGAGCCTGTATGCTTCCCTGTGACAATAAGCCAGTTGATGTGATCCTGCAGCCAAGGGTTTTGTGCAACCCAACACAAGCTTGAAGGCCATGCTGGATGTGCAGCACAGCACATCACAGGACTGAGTCTCCTCAGATCAACTTTCTTGATGATCGCTAACTCTTCGATGTGTGATGGTTTCCAGGTCAGCATCACCACAGTACTAGCTTTTAAATATTCATCCATAAATTGTTTAGAAAGCATTTAGGAAGCTTACTATCTTGATTTTACTCAGGAAATGACTATTTCATTTTGCTACATTGTGTTGTATGGTATGTAAATGTCCTAGGAAATTCCCTTTTTCTTTAGAAAGACTAGTTATTCTTTTCTGATAAAACATGTTTATGAACACAGATTTACATTGAACATTTTAAATTGAATTTTAAATATGTGTTCTTTTCAAAAGAAATAGGTAGAAGAAGTAAAATATGAAATCATCCAAAATGTACTACATTTCAGAATTAGATTGACATAGCATGGGAAGTTGCTCTAATTGAAGGCCACCTCAAACATTTTTAATTTTTCAAGTTGTAACATTTATTTAATTTTTACTTCTAAAATAAGGTGTTATTTTGGTATTCTACATATGCAAAGTCTCATCCTGTTATTGAACAATTATAAAAGAATAGAGGAAAAAATACTAATAGGAAAAAAAATCATGTTTTCTGGGAAACCCTAAAGATTTTCAGTGATTTTTAAGTTTGTTAATGAATTCTGAGGTTAACTTTCATAGATGCTTTGTATCTTCCATATAAAATACCTATGAAAGATAAAAAAAATCCCTCAGCTAAGATATATTAGCTTGTCACTATTAATAACAGATAGACATAGCTGTTCTTTGATGGACTGAGAAAATTGCTTCGGCATGAAGACAGAGGCTTCTAATGGAAATCAGTTCAGGTAAATTCATTTTAGCCTTTTTTTAAAGATTTTTCTTAAAAACTGAAAAGAGTAACAACCAAGGGGATCTAAGCAGGCAACAGAAAGGACAGTGGATAATCAGTGAAGATAACTTTTGTAAAACGTCTCTATTCCAAACACAGGACAAAGCAAGGAAAGCCTGTGCAAGGCAGCAGCTAGAGATACCAAAAGTGAGGCAAATGAGAATCTCAATGGTCACAATTGGATGACTTTCGCCTTTGTGAAAGGATGCTGCAAAACCTGAGCTGTGTTTATTGCTGGTTTAAAACAGAGACCTTTCAGTAGCTTGGGGAGCGTGTCAGTTGCTACAGAAATGGAGGTGCTCAAAGAGCAGGGTGCCTCAAAGAAGAGACAGCCAAAAGATTACTTTTTCAGGCTTCTGCAGTTGTTACACTTCAAACAAACCCTTTCTTGTATGTATAGGAAGCCTGAAGATGTGCAGCATGTCAAAATTAAAAAAACCCAACAGAGCTGACTGCTTTACCTCTTAGAGGAGGTAAAATAAGCCTAGCATTCCTGTATTCTTTTGATCCTCAATGAGATGAGTCATCCATTCCTCACTTTTAAAGATGCAGTCATGGACAACAAACAAAACCCTTGGAATCAATACTTTTGTTATCTGAAGCATATTTTTTTCATTGACACATCACAATAAGAACAAGAGAAAGTGCCATGATTAAGAGATCACACCTTTGTCATATCTAAGGAAGGATCAAAAGCAAGGTACTGATCTTTTTGTCTTTCTTCCAAGCTAGAACTTCCTAACTTTGGTATAGTGTGCAGAAAGCTGTTCCTGTTACAAAATAGACACCTTTGTTATATGAATCAAATTAAATAATCACTGCATCCCAATTTCTCCTAGCAGACTATGAGGAGAAAGCTCATTATTAATCACCCAAAAGAGTTTGAAAGAATGGCTGGTGGGGAAACCAAATAGCAAGTTCAGAGATCTGAGTCAATTTCAATCTGACGTTTTTTGGTCTATGGCTGTGTCTGCATTGGGAGGTATTATAGTGCAAGGGAGAATGTAAAGCAAAACACTTCGTGATGAGAGCTGAGTCACAACTCTGATTTTATGTTGGATTTTTTTTTCTATACTTGGGCTTTCATCCCCTATTTTAATTATAGTCACATTACGTGGACTAACTATCCATTAGCAGCTGGAGAACATTAGTAGTGCTCTTGGAGCACATCTTCCCATCTTACCCAAAAGAAATCCACTTCATGCACTCTATGACTCACTTCATGAAGTGAGTCAAAGAATGGTAACACAAGTGGACCAATCAGCTTCTGCAGAGAGGATTCACTTCTTTCCCCTCTGTAGAGTAGGTCCTACACAGCTCAACCCTTCCCTCAGCTGCAACAACCACAGTAATGAGCAATGATGCTAGAAACTGAGTGTGATATTCAGTCTGGAAGAGCCTGTGTCTTCTCACCAGGCACTGACTGGTGTGCAGGTCATTGTCCACAGCCTGCTGCTTTATGCGTGTGCCCTCTTATCCTATCCTTCAAGTGAAGGCTACTCATATAATTGACTTTTTTGGTAACTCAGAGTAAATAACTGTCATTCTTAACTCAGTACTGCTGTGGCTGAACAGATAAGAAATGTAATAATCCATATAATTTATAGCATTCTATATTACTTTATGAGGGTTTTCCTGTCTTCCCCACAATTATAAAATCAACAGTCTTGCAGTGGTTGCCTTGTCAGATCCAAAGGGCAAAAGCCATCCTTTCATAGCTGAGGCAATTCCCTGTTTTATTAGAAGCTCCAGTCATCATTTTCACTATTAAACAGCTTCTTTTGGTTTTAAATGTCCAAATTTATCAGTATTGCTTCCTCAAACTCCAAATTTTCTAAACTTTCACAGATCAAATATTGAGTGTCTGGGTTTTGTTTAATATTAATTTGAATCAAAATCTTCATTAAAATATTTGGTCAACATTCCAGTTACATTTTAATTTTAAATTTCTGTGTACTTCCAAACATTTGGTTCTCTGCGCATGTAAGATTATCCCAATGAAAGCTTGGTGACAGAATTTTTTTGTGAGCAACTGAAGCATTAAGTTAGTCCATTTAAAAATGCAATTGAATGTAGAGGACAATGTCTAGTCAAATGCAATTCAGAGAAATTTTCATAAATATCCTGCTTAGTAACGTAAATAACGTGTTTGGAGTTGGGTTTGTATTTTGCAGTAGAAAAAAACTAAGGTATATATTGCGTTTTTACGGGGTTTATAACTATATAGTTTCTACAGGAGATCTTAAAAGTTGATCTTGTTTCTGAGCTAGGGAGCACATGCCTCTATCTCTTGAAGTATCTTATGAGCATCTGTTTTATGGTTTCATTGAACAAATAATTTTGAGATACCAGATCTGAAGAGATGGTTTGTAAAGGACTGAAAAAGGAATTTTCTTCAGTCCTTCTGAAGTAGTCACCACGCTCTAAAATAGTCTCTATATGTTACTCTCTCATTGATCTAAGAAACAAAGCAAAGGGAAAAGAGAAAGATTATTACTCTTAGTACTTTTCTAAACATAAATGGAGTTTTAGAATACGATGTTTCACTAAAATCTCCATGTTTATTTTGAACCTCAATGAATCATAGAATATGTTGAGTTGGAAGGGACCCACAAGGATCATTGAAGTCCAACTCTTGGCCCTGCACAGGACCATCTGCAAGAATCATACCATGTACCTAAGAGCATTGTTCAAATGTTCTTCAACTCTGTCAGGCTTGGTGCTGTGACCACTTCCCCAGGGACCCTAATCCAGTACCCAACCACTCTCTGGGTGAAGAACCTTTTTCTAACATCCAACCTAAACCACCCCTGGCACAACTTCAGACCATTCCCTCTGGTGCTATCACTGGTTACCACAGAGTTCCTACTAACTTCATTAATAGAGAAGTTCCTATTATTTTCATTTGATAATCCCTAGTTCATTGAAATATAGCAAGTATAGACATGCCATGCATTATTTATGCACCTTTACATATATGTGTTCACATTTCAACTTCAGATAGAAGGGTGGAGAACTAAAGGCCAGATAGAAATCTTGTTCGTTTAATACAAATTCTTGGTCCAGGCTTACTGTCTCTTCACTGCTTGCTGTTAAAAGCATTTTTGCCCCAAAATATTTATGATTTGGGTGGTTTTTCTCATTTAGCTTTTTAGGCAAGAATGGCAAAAGGCCAAAAGGGGACTATAATAACCATAACTGTACACAAGCCTATCAGCCTTGCTTCTTATTTCACTGGATTGGTTGCTCAAAAAATACCAGACTGAAATAGCAAAATCACTGTGGAAAATCATTAGCTTTGTTTGTATTTGCCAGGCCTATTTTTCATGATTAATCAGCCCAAAACACTTATCACCTAATTGTTTTAAAATGAGTCACTTCACCATTCTCTTGCCAGATACAGAACTGAAAAAACGATGAAGGGTGGTGTTCAACTCTAATGCATTTCACAAATGATATACTGTCTGATTAAATGGCTTATGATTAACTAGCTCCTGCTGCACGTGCTAGTTTGTCCTGAATTCATCTCTTTTTGAGAAGGAACATAATTTTTCTGTGGGGATAAGTGCTGGAAGGTAAGCAGACGAAAGCAAAAGTACAAAATCTGGGTGAAGATTTTCTGTGTCCCAGCAAAGGCTGTGACTGAATGGATGATTTCTCTGCACTTCATCCACAGGACTGAATGCTCATAGCACTGGTGTGCAGAAACATCATTTACTTTGATATGCAAGCAGACCATTGTTTGTATGTGAACGGGAGATGGGGTTGGCATATTGTGGAAAATGACACAATCTTGTACAGAGAAGAGGATGTCTCCCAGTCACTGCAGAAATGGAAAAACAAATATCTGATTTTTAACTAGATTAAATCTAAACTTCATAAATTCATATAGGCAGACTATGAAGCTTCTCATATCTGTTATCCTAATGATCCTCACAACAGTCCAACCATTTACTTCATTAGTGAAATAGTTTGAGTTTTGTGCAGTTAGGCAGGAAAAATATGAAAGATTGGAAATAAAGAAGACAGGGAAGAAGAAAGAGGTACTGGAGGTGAAACAGAGGGAAGAAATCACGGTAAAAAGAGAGAAAAATAGGACTGATGCAAAATCAAGGAAAAAAGAGTTAAGTAATATAAAGAAATAATACCAAAAATAGGTTTTTATTAATGTATAATTCACTTTCTATAAACATATATAAATGTAAAAATATTTCTTCCTTTCTAAAACCACACAATGTGTGTAAAAGACTGAAGGAAATAAGTTGCAATGTAAGAACTAATGTAAGGGAAACTAACTTTGGAAAGATTAGAAAAGAAGACAATTTGTAAACAGTATTACAAAATAAATGTTTTGAAATTTTGAAGTTGAGTATATAGCGTAACCTTTAATTAAGAAACCTACACAGGTTTTATGCTTCAGTGGTTTTCAGATCTCAAAATCATTCTGAATCTTGTGAGGCAAGATTTTTGGGGTACTCACCAGTGTGGAAATAGTAAGAGAGTTGGACAGTAAAACACTTTTAGAGGTGTAAATATTTTCAGACTTCAAAAAAATTTAGTAATTACTTTCAGTCAAAACTTGAAAAGAAGCAACAGTGGAAAAACTAAAGTTATCAATTGTGTTTGTATTGGAATTGATTTGATGGGTAGCACTGAAGGGCTCCTTTACAGACCAAGGAAGAACAGCAAATGCTCAAGGCTCCCTAAGCCTTACCAGAGCATGCAGCCTGCCTGCCCTCAGCCAGCTTCAATAAGAGCAGCCCCATCTTCCCAGCACAGCCTAGCAGAGACCACTAGAGCAGATGGGAGCCAGGGTCTTCATGGACACGTGGTTTTTTGCAGTCACAATAGCACGAGAGAGCCTGGAAATCCAGGGGCTTGGTAATGCAGAAAACAATCATTCAACCACAGAAGTGAAAACCGCCTATCAAAATGAATATCTCAAAATCAGACAGATAACATGGGCTGAATTAATCTCTTGTTCAGGCTTTCCATTGTGCCTGTTGGTTGCTGCGTTGGCAGAGTCCTGTTCAGCATCACTGCGGTTCCAACCTGCAGCTGCATCACCAGCCTGGGGAGCTGCCTCTCTCACACGTGGGACTCATCTTTGCTGATGCTTTAAAGCCACATCCTTTCACAACTGTTTTCTTTCTTCCTCTTGTTTAGTGTTCCATCTCACTGCTTTGTCAGTCATCCCCACATCCCCCTCCTTTCATTTATTCAGGATGTGTTGGTTTGTAACTAGTGTTTGAGGACTCTGCTTTTAAACCTCCTCCCTTTTGTGCATTTGGGCTCACGGGAAAATAACAAGAAATAATAATAATTGTACTCAAAATAATGAGTACAATGTGTCCTTCAGAGATACTCAAATTGACACTTTTATTCCTTCATTTTTGATTCCTGTGAAACTTGGGCAGAAAGTCTGATCATCTAGTTTCTGATCTTTAATTTCTAAGACTGCTAGTATCTTTTATAAATCACACATCATGAGAAGAATACATTGTACATGCCTCATATCATTCCACACTCATTGGATCACTGTCAGGTCTTCTGGGAGATATTACGGGGCAATAACACAAATTATAGTCTTCCAGTGTTTTTTCCAGTCTTCCAGTATTATTTTTCTAAATAATCTCTTATCTCCTCTGCCCTTCTCTGCATTTTCCATCAGTTTTAGAGCTGACTGTTTTAGCAACTAAAAAAAAAAGAAAAGATGTTTTTGTTTATCATATCTAAATCTTGCATGAAAACACTATTTTTTTAAGTGAGGCATAAGCATCAGCTCTAGTTGACAAAACAAATTAAAATTCTCAATCAGAAAATTTCCAATGTTGTTTTCCAGAAGTGTCAAGGGCCATTTGGTGTGTTGAATGTTTTTTGTGCATTTCCCAGGAGAATCAACAACCAGCATCTGTTAGAGACATGATGTTCTTGAAGGTAGCCTGAAACTGATGCTTAGCAATATTCCCTCACTTCAATAATAATATTTTTAATGAACTGCCACATTAAGTGGCTGAACCTTCAGCAGGAATAACATTTGTGTAACATACCGCGACTTTATACCCAGTGAAAAGTTTGGTTTTGGGCTTATTTATATTTCATCATCAAATACAAAATTTCCCTAAACCACTGTTTATGAAAGTCCATTTGAACTTCATGGTAAACAGGTCACTTACAGTGATGCTGTCCCACACAACATCCTTGTCTCTAGAGAGACATGGATTTGATGAATGGACCACTCAGTTGATAAGGAATTGACTGGACAGTCACACTCAAGAATTGTAGGTCCAGAGGAGGGCCACAAAGATGGTCATAGGTCTGGAGCACCTCTCCTATGAAGACAGACTGAGAGAGTTAGGGTTGTTTAGCCTGGACTCCAGGGAGGTCTTATAACACCTTCCAGTACCTAGACAGGCCTACAATAAACCCAGAGAGGTACTTGTAGTGATAGGACAAGGAATGATGGTTTTAAACTGAAAGAAGGTAGATTTAGATTAGGCATTAGGAAGAAAGTCTTTACTTTGAGGGTGGTGAGGAACAGGCTGCCCAGAAAGGCAGGGGATGCCTCATCCCTGGAAGTGTTCCAGGCCAGGCTGGATGGGGCTTTGAGACATCTGGTTCTAGTGGAAGGTGTCCCTGCCCAGTGCAGTGGGGGTTGAAACTGATGATCTTTAAGGTTCCTTCCAACCTAAAGCATATCATGAATCTATAATTTCTGTGAGAAGAAATCATGGGGAAACAGACCATAAAAGAGTGGTTCAATGACTGGGACAGAAAACTGAGCTACATTTGAATGGCACCAGCACTCTAAGGCATTTGATATTTTATAGCTCCCTGTAGTTTAGACATTGCTATTTTACAAAGAAGGAAAATGATCCTTGCTAATGCAAATGAAACTGAATCAAGGTCTGCAAGTCATCAACATAAATACTTTTGTCTAAAATAAATATTTACAGGCAGCTCAAGGTAGCAGGATTCTAAAGACCTGAACTAGCAAGACACCCCACAGTGTGCTGGAAGCCCATTCGTTCATACTGAGCTATAATTTCTGTACCAGAGAGTAGCTGCTTACCAAATAGCTACACTCCACAGCACCAACAGTTGCTTTACCACCAGTAACTCCCAGGGCACTAGTAAGATGTAAGGGCATCTTTCAGAGTGTAATAATAACCTGCGTCTAGACAAGTAAGACCTTCAGCATCTGGATGTGGAGTCAGCAGAGCAAGACCCTTCACACAGTTTCATGGTGATGGTTTTTTGGAGTCAGTGACATTCATCCTATGTTTGTGTGATGTAATAGCTACATGACAAAGTGTGAGTTGGTGACTGAGAGCTGTCACAGGTTGTGTCCACTCCTCCATATCTTTGCATAAGCCCCTGCTGTCTCCTTATCCAGATTGTCAGCTGACCCTTGAAAACATGCCTTTTGGTCAATAAAGATACAGAACCACCACTGTGACATGAAAAAAACCACAAACAAACACAAAGTATGAACTGACTATAATGCTGCTATTGCCAAGCATTAAGCAAACATGCCTTAAATTGTTGTAATCCCATAGACGTAAAGAATGAAGAGGTCCCTTAATGTGTCCTGCTACTCCCATCATCCACAAATTTATTAGAGAATGAAAAGGAATGCTCAGTCATTGTCAGATAACTCCTGGGGCTGCAGTCCCCAAAGCCATGTGGAAGACAGGGGAAACTGTCAGTAGGCTGGGCAAGAGAATTAGACTCAGATGTGTAGGTGGTGGAGGTCTGTCATGCCTCCCATGGCTGGTTGGTCAAGAAAAGGAGCAGGCTGTTTTGCTACAAGAAAGAAAATCTGAGACTTTGTTTCATCAAGCCCCAAATTTCTGTCAACAGAGGCATCTTCTAACCCCTCCCAGAACCTTTGTGGGTTGCTGAGCACACTGAACATGTCAGCCTGCCTGAATTGAGCTGTCAGACAGTTTTTTCCTTATTTACCTTCTGCATTTTCTTCTTGATGCTTTTGTTATCCACATGATAACAGTGTAAACCTGCATTGCTCTTGCCAGAGTTTCTTTTTCCCCTTCTGTTAAATAAGAAATGAAAGTGGGAGTTATATGACTCCAACACAGTTATTAAACCAAGACTAGAGAGAGAAGAAACATCAATCTTCAAAAGAAGTTTCTGGGGAGATGGGGAATGGATGACGGCTACATAAGAATAATACCTGCTGATAACAGATTTGTGGAGTCTGTGCATAGCTAAAAGCTGTTTGCAGTTGATTTTCAGCACATCTGGATCCATTATTTAGCAGGAAGCATACACATGGCAATCATAATAGCCCACATTATCCCCATCAACTGGGCTGTCTAACTTCTGGCATAAGAAGGAGAGATGATTGCTATTCAGAGTTGCAGGGGTTTCTCTTGTGGTAGCTGCTCTGCAGCAAAGCACAAAGGACAACTGCTGCTTTCATAATGGTAATAAATTCTTCCCAAGACTTCTGACAGATTCAAGATAAATCCAAGTCCAAAAGTACATTCAGCATGGAACAGAATACAGATTTTCCCCACAAACATTACAACTCCATTTTTAATATTCAGTTATATTTATAATGTTTTAAACATGCCCTAATTGCTTGTTATTTATAAAAAGATGAAATTAAGGTCTGTGTTCAAAAGCTTTTGCTGCTTGACTTAAATAAAAGAAGTCGATTTGGACACTTCTGACCTTTCATTTTCCTGGTGTCTTATCCCATGAACCTTTTCTGTGCTTCACTGACATTATATCATTTTTATGGCACTTGATTATATCTAACAGCATATCAGTGTATCAGCTTTCTCTTCAAGCTTATGTAGTAAACAGATAAAAGTCAATATTTTTGTATTTAAATTACATTTGTACACATCTTTTTATTTTATAGCTCAGAGTAATAATTACTTAAGTGGATCTTGAAAAATTTTGTGAAGAAATTAACTACTGTTTTTTAAAAAGTCACTGAAATGTTTGAAACTTGTCTCCACAGAGATGATAACAATATCATCTGTCTCCTGGTTTGTGAGAGACAATAAAAAGATAATTTAATTCCAGTTGGACCACAGATTTATAAAGCAGAAGTAATCTCAGAAGAAATTAGACCTAACAGGAACTTTTCAGGGGAAAACATTCATTTCACCAGAAAATATCACTTTATGAAAACCAGTACCTGTAATGAGGAAAAAAATTAGCATACTTTTTACATCAATATTTTTGCAGGGCTTCATCTTTCTAACACATCTGTCTTGTATTTCAAGTCAGGATATTTTATTTAAGTGTAAATGAATTATGCTTTATTCATATTTAATTGTAATGGAAATCTTTAAAAATAAAAATTGAAACAATGGTTTAATATTGCCTGAAAAATTTCATTTTGACATATTTTCCCTTTCATTTAATTTGGTTTTGATTTAGAATAATTGTTATGATAAATAGATAAAAGTTATATTCAATGAATTAGCATAAGCATTTGTAGAATAGTCTCCAAAGAATAATGAATGTAATGCTATATTGAAAATGATGATTATGTAAGGAATCAGAATGAAATGCTAGCTGCTTTTTTCTTTGTAAGTAAGTGTACTCTTATGAGAGTCCTTTCTCATTCTCAAAGGAAGATGCCTATGTGAAGTATGAAATAAAAACATCTGTTTAAATGTAGTTTCTCTTTGGTGAGAATCCAAGGCAACTGCACATGAAATGATTCACTGGGTCATGACAAAATTGAAGAAAATCAGAATATGCCTTATATAATCTTTTTATAATCCTCAGCAAACATCATAAAGTCAGCTCAGTAATCTACTTACTCCTTATCATCTCTGATTTGATTTTCCTCTGAAACAAGGTTCTGAGCAGTGAGGACCAAAGAGCAGCTGAATGATTCTATGGAACTGAGGAATCTCTTCCTTTCCCAAGAAATCTATTTAAAACATAATGAAAAGTAAAACAAGCTTCTGTCTAGTGTCTTTGTGAGGTGGATGTGGAAGGTCTGAATAGGGTATGAGTTGTTACTAAAATTACTCAAAGTGTTTCCAAAAGGGTTTAATATCGTGTTAGATCCTTTCTTATTTACTGTCAGTGTAAGAGGCAGCAGAAGAGAAATATAGGCAGTATTTGCTTTTAAGGAAGGCCTCACTTAAGTATTTAGAAGGATATATGGCTTAGATATCAACTTCTCATTACATTGAAAAAAGTTAGATATTCACCAGCATACTCTTTGATCAACCATATTGTGTTTTGTCCTGTTCTTACAGGACCTTGTTCATCAAAGGAAATCTTCAGACAAATCACTTGAGAAAGGTTAAGAGAGGAAGCCTTTCAGTTTGCAGTTGGACAAAAAACCAAAAAGTGATCTTCTATGATACCATGGATGTGTGTGTTTGTGTGTGTGTCTACTATGCATGTGCATGTGCGTACACAGAGAATATACATCTTCTCCAACTCAAGGTCAATAGAAAAAACCCTACACCACACAACACTTCTAAAAATAATGAGTGTGTACCTCAGCTTTTCAGAAAATAAAATATAAGCAAATAGATTGCAGAATAGGGCTTGGAAGCATTCTCTTAATTTCCAACTATATGGTATGTAACTAATGAAACTAAGTTAAAAGCTTACTGGTCTACGTTCCAGTTTACATTCAAATAATTCTCACTTGTCTCTAATCCTCCATTTGTATCTGTGCTAAATCCACAGTCTAAATCTCACTCCCTCATCTGAATATTCCTTCTGTATTTTGCAAGGAAATTACTTCCCGCAATTAGTTGCATGAGTAGGTTTGCTCTCTGATATGGATATCCATGGGACTGCACTTTGAAAAATTCTAGGGTCCCAGTCTTTACCTGCTCTGGACCACATGCAATCTGCTGTTTGTTGTGCAGATGGGAAATGCAAAGCTTTTAGCATCTTAGCAACATTCTTTAAAAAAATAGAAGACAATAACACTGTTAGTATAATGCATGTCCTGTCATCTCAACTGACCTCCACTGAATTAAAATTCTTTCTCTGGTTGCTTTTATCCCAGTCAATTTTTTTTCCCCCATTTACTGTGTCCTTGAGTGACTTCCCTGTCTATGAAATATTGGGTTAAAGGAAGTGTTCTGTGCAAAAAAATTTAGATTTTTCATGCAGCAACCACAGTTGCCATTTACAGTGCATAATAAAGAATAAAAAAAGCAAAAATTTTATATTGAACAGAAATCTAGTTTTATCACAGTAAATTAATTTTTCATGTTTCACTGATTACTCAAGAATAAAAGAGGGAAAAATGTCTGGATTATACAACTTCATCACTTAGAATAATGAACACAACTGAAGAAACCCTCCCCTTTTCCATTCATATGCAGTAAATAAGAAAATGAGAGGCTCAGCTTTTGACCAAACTCTTGGAAATATCACTGCATCCGTAAGAATTGCTAAGATTGAGTTTCGTGATGACTTTGGATTCACTCTGGATGTATAAATGACCTGCCTTATAAACATAGAGTAACTCCCTTCTTTATCACACATATCACTTCTCTTAATTCAAAAGCTGCCACTGCACAAGGACTCACTGTGATTTTTGCATTTTATCTGCTTTATAACGCAGACTGAAAGCCTTTCCTGAAGTAATTTCCAGCTGAATGCTAGATGAGTAATTATTAAACTAAGAATATTGTCAGTATTGATATGTAGCCAAGGAGATCCTTACCTCATGAAGAAAAACAGCTTAGGATGGATAACGTCACCTTTCTTGTAAAGATGTTTCAGCAGATACATGTTATTTAGAGTTCTAAATATGTTTCTGGCAGCTTCCCTCAGCAAAGACTATTGAACAAATCAAGATGCTATAGGAGAATAATTTTTGTGGATTCATTATTTTTGAAAGGATAGGAAAGGAAGAGCAAAAGGTCAAGTTTATCAATAAAGAGAGGTTTATCAATAAAGAGAGATTCAGAGAGATCTATGCTTTCCAATGTTGTCATGGTTTGAAAATTACCCCCCCTGGGAGTCGGGGGGTCTATAAGTGAGGTGATTGGGTTCCAGGGCAGTCTCCTCTGAAGAGTTAATCACCGCTTGTCTTGTTCGCTCCTGTGAAAAATCATATATACACAACCGCTGGAAGCTGTTGGCAATCGGTCTGTCTGGCTGCTGCTGTGTCTGCTGCTGTGTGGGGGTGTGTGGGTGTAGAAGGCCCAGGGGTGGCAGGGCCCCCTTTTCCCCCTCCTGGGAAGGGGGGCCCTGCGGCCCACAACTCTGGTCTAAGCCGGGATTGGAGGCAGCATTGGAGTGAGTGTGTGTTGTGAGGGAAGAGACTCACAGCACCTGAAGGTAAGCGGGAAGGAGGAGCCAGGCCCTCTTCCAACCCCCCCCTTTCCAGCTAGGCTGCGGAGTGGGGGCTTCTTTTCCCTCTCACTGTGAAGTGGTAGGGAGGCTCAGCATTGGAGCAGAGCCAAAGTGGACAGGCTGAACGCAGCCTGGCACCAGGGAGATAACCCCAGGTGAAACTGGAGACGGACCAGAGAAAGACCTGGAGGATGTCCTTGCAGTTATTTAAATGGAGGACAGTCGAAAACTCGGAGGAGGAATGAAAATTCGAAGACGCGTACGTGTAATAAACTGAACTGAACTACAGCAGTTACGTAACTGAGGGGGAGAGAGAGAGAGAATCACACAGTAGAGACTGACACGGAACCAAGGGAGCACAGACTCAAACTATTTTCTTGGACTTCGTAAGGAAGAAGAGACTTCAGTAAACAGCTGAAGGTTGGTGGGGGAGTGAGTCAGATTCCCTGAACACTCCCACAAGAGAAAGACTGTTTACCTATCAGCCTGAAGGGTTTTTGCTGGACTCAATTGAGGGAGAAGCTTAAAGGGACTGATAGAAATGTGTAATATTATATATATAGTTGCTTTTAGCTTGTACAATATATTTATTTGTGTAAAATAAATGTGTATACTTCCCCTTTTCCCCTATAGAAGCCTCTTGCCTGAAAGTTTCTCTCTGGTGTTGAGATAAAATTGTGGGAAGGGGTAGGGGAAGCCTGGAAATTGGATTTTGGATTTTTGTGGTGGTCTCAAACCACCATAAATGTATATGTAACTGATCTAAAAGGACTTAGATAGTGAGAGGACACAACTTACTGTTAGTATTTAAGAATATTACAACTAAATCTGCCTTTCAAGGAGTGAAGACCATGCTGAGTGATCTGACAATAAAATGATAGACACTGTGTAGTACACTGGAAATACTGGAAATACTGTAAATGGGATAAAGCTAACTAAACATAAACAATAATGACATTAAAACAACTGTTCTACCAAAGAAGGACTGGTCATGGCAGATAGTTCTGTAAGAATGTCAAGAGAACCCTCAGTTAATGCTAAGGAAACAGCAAATATACAGCAAATATACACTATTAGAAAGAGACTAGAAAATAAAGTCAAAACATCACTGTGCAACTGGGAGTGTCTGTGATTCAACTGAATATACTTCATTTTCTCTCTCTAAATGAGACTGTGGCAAAGTAGATAAGCCACACAGTAGGCCAGTAAGCAAATAACTTCTAAACTTACGAGGATACTATCTTTACTAAGAACCTTTCAGACTGGTAAAAGACCCTACATCTCAAGCTAGAAATGACAGGAGTCCTTAAAGGAAGAAGAGGACACTGAGGAGGTGACAAGAATTCTTCTGCACAGTCTCAAAATGCTAGAAGTGAGAGGCTTACAGGGAATGGCAGGAAATACTGTTACACATAGCTTACATAGCTCTTGACACACCTTTTACTTTAGGATGTTTTGGTAGACCAATGTATAAAGACTTCCAAAGAATAATTAGGCCATTTCATGGAGCATAATATGGCTGTATTTCCATGCAGTGATCTGGATACAGTTTCCACAGCAGAAAGTTTTTCTTCCTATTGGTCTTCAATCTTATACTTTCTACAGGCATCCACTTTGCTGTTGTAAATGAGAAAATACAGTCTATGACTGACTTCTTATGGGGAATTTTCTACTTCTGCATACTATCATAAAAGGCAGTAAAAATTCCAATCATGTTTTAAATGTATAATAGCTTGCTATTGCTTTGCTTCTCTGTAGATTAGCAAGGGCACAGACACTTATTAGGTGTGAAAGGACACATCACAGACTGATATAGCTGCCCAGTAGTGCCAGCAAGAACAGGATATGAAATAGTATTTCACACTGCAAAACTGATTTCAATAAAAGCTTTCTTTATCTTCACTGCAGATACTTCATACTGCCACATGAAAATGTGTGGTCTGAATTACTGAATGAATATATTTCTGCTGAACAACTGCCTTTATTTCATTATAACTTAATGTTATGTTCCATTGTCCAACAAAGCTGAGCTGTGTGTCCTAGTCCTCTTCAATATATTTATCGATCTGGATGAGGGGTTTGAGTGTATCCTTAGTAAATTTCCAGACGACATCAAGTTAGTTGGGAGTGTTGATCCTTTAGAGGGTAGGAAGGGTCTATAGAGGGATCTGGACAGGCTAGAGAGGTGGGCCAAGAGCAACAATATGAGGTTCAACAAGATCAAGTGCCAGGTCTTACACTTCAGCCATGACACCCCCACGCAGCATTACAGGCTGGGGCAGAATGACTGGAAAGCGGCCAAGCAGAAAAGGACCTGGGGGTGCTGGTCAACAGTGGCTGAACATGAGCCAGCAGTGTGCCCAGGTGGCCAAGAAGGCCAATGGCACCCTGGCCTGCAGCAAAAACACTGTGACCAGAAGGATCAGGGAACTGATTCTTCCCCTGTACTCTGCATTGGTGAAGCTGCACCTCAATTCCTGCGTCCAATTCTGGGCCCCTCACTACAAGAAGGGCATTGAGGTGCTGGAGTGTGTCCAGAGAAGAGCTGGGGAAGGGTCTAGAGAGTCAGTCTTATGGGAAGTTGCTGAGGGAGCTGGGGTTGTTTAGCCTGGAAAAAAGGAGGCTCAGGAGAGACCTTGTTGATCTCTACAACTATCTGAAAGGAGGTTGTAGCAAGGTGGGGGTCAGACTCATCTGCCAGAGAACTAGTGACAAGACAAGAGGAAATGGCCTCAAGCTGTACCAGGGGAGATTCAGGCTGGACAATAGGAGGAATTTCTTTGAGAAAAGTTTTGTTAAACATTGGAACAGACTGCCCAGGGAGGTGGTAGAGTCACCATCCCTGGAAGTGTTCAAGAAATGACAGGATGTGGTACTTAGTGCTATGGTCTAGTTGACATGGTGGTGTTTAGTCAATTGTTAGACTTGATGATCTCAGAGGTCTTTTCCAAACTAAATGATTCTGTGATTCTGTGTTATTATAGGATGCATCTTAACCAATAAGTTTTTCTGGCTAAAAAGTCTCACAAATAGGAATGTAAAGCTCACTCTCCATCAATTAGCACATAAGTTAATATTTAAGAAATTATTTGAGATTGCAACTCCATTATCTGACCTGTACCATTCTTATCTTAGCATAGAGTTGTCATGTACTCTGGACAAACTCTTGCAAGAACCGTCACGATAGCTACCCAGAGAGTTTATACCTAAAATAGAGTAAACATTTCTATTGCAATGTGACCCAGAGATGTGGGCTCACTAACTAGGAACCTGCTCAGGGCTGGTTGATGAGAACTGAAACTTTTACTGACTTACTGTGTGTTAGAGGAAGTATGATAATAGGCAATGGAACAATCAGCTATGGAAGGTGTTCAGAAGCCAGAAAAAAATAGACTTTAAAATATCCTGTCAACAGTGGTTTAAAAAATAGTGGAATTTCCCATAAGACCAGAAAGCAAGTAGAACTGTACATTAAAGTCAGACCTCTCTGTTTAGGACTCAATCGGTTTGTTAAATGGCATTTTAGATACAACTCTTCATATGTCATTCAGTTGTCAGTAATACTTTGGCCAGCATGAAATATCTTGATTGCAGAAGGGAAACTAAAAACTAATTGCAGCGAAAAAAACGTATTCCTTTCACTGGGGAAATAACAGAGAAAAGAAATATTAGATTTTGTGTTGTCATTCTCTGGGCCTCCAATTTTAATCAAACAGAAATTTGTAAACAATCAGATTTGAAATGTATCTCAAAGATTAGGCTTCTTTTGTCTTCTCAGTAAAGTTAAGGTTAACGGCAATGTTAAATTAACCACTCTCTGAAATCTTAACATAAACCAAAAGTATATTATAGAAAGTGGTAAAGCTGAAATAAAATAAACTACAGAAGTACAAACTGATATTTACCATGTAAAAAAACTAATATTGAGAAGCAGTTCATAGCATCCTATGAAACTCACTGTCCATGCCAAATACCAACAAAGATTCAGTTTTATTTGTGCACAAGGCATCAGCCCACAATTTTCTTCTGGGCACCTGGGAGCATCTGTGCCATTCCAGAAACACACAGGACTTCTGCCAAGTTGTCAAGGTTTGAGCTCAGTGTGCTACACACATGCTTTGAGGTGTGCCATGTTAGCAGGCAAATGCCATTGGTTCCCAAGAGAAGAGGGACTGGCCTTAGGGGCAGAGGCAGCTAAAAGCTGCCACAGAAGTGCTGCCACAGGAGAGAAGGCCTTCCAGGTTTTAGACAACACCGAGAGAAAGTTTGGGATGAAGTGCATTGATGCATAACTTAATAGGATTTGGAGGTTGAGGTAGAATAAAATTGGTCTACTGTGTGAAGTCCTGAACCCCACTGAAATCAGTGCTTTTGTTGCTCATGTGAGCATGTATTGCACTCAAAGTCTTGTTTATGGGCAAAGCAGAAATACACATATGTGATCATAATTTACTGTTACTATAGTAACACTACTATGGTGGAAATCTTTAGAGTCTAGTAATTATTAGTCCAGATCTGAATATTAGAGAAAAAATAACAGTACAAGTAGAATTTTTATGCACACTCATGGTAAGTTGCCAGCACCTGGAGTCCTTTTCTGAGAGGAATGTAGTGTTAATTGTGATAGGTTTTTTCCTCAGTATAGGATATTAACAGATTAATTTTTATGTGCTTACTACCACACTTTTTTCTTTCTCGTTTGATCTATATCTCTACGTTATGCCTGAATGATCTATATATGATGTCTTTTATACACGCTAGATACTATTTCTTTGTTCTCTTTGTGACATTTTTTTTTTAGCAGACTATTTGGTGATATATTTTTAGCTATGGGATCTGCAGTACCAAGCACACGCCCCACGTTTTGTTACCCCATGACTGCCCAAGTGTGTGCCACATCCTGTGGCTTCACTACTCAACAAAGCTGCTGTTGAACCAGACCTGTATTTCTTTACACTACATCATCGTGTCAGAGTCACAAATATCTCAGTCTACTTTCAAGAATTGCTACTTGCTCCTACATATCTAAAACTCTGATTGTGACACAAAAAGATGATAAAAATAAAATAAATTAGACATAAACATCAAGCCAGTTATAGAAATTTTTGTCACACCTAAAACAAGTATGACAAAACTGCAACGGGTCAAGAAAAGTTTGGATTGAGCATGCCTCTCAAACCTCAGTACTGAGACCTTAAAAATTCACTACAAAGCTTGTGGCCTGTTACAAGTAATGGCAATATCTTATAGAGCTGCATGGTTGCATAAGACTGAGATACAACTCACTTCACAAAAAATGGGGTCTAAACAGAGTGAGATTTATTTGTGTGCAACTTTAGTGGGCACTGGCATTTATTATGGTGTTTATTTCATGGTTTAATTAGTTATGGAAACAACTGCACAGAAAAGAGGTTTTACATACAAATTAAATCACAGAATCATAGAACATGTGAGTTGGAAAGGACCCACAGGAACCATCGAGTCCAACCCTTAGCCCTTGACAGGACCATCCCCAAGAGTCACAATCATGTGCATGAGAGTATCATCCAAATGTTTCTTGAAGTCTGTCAGGCTCTTTGGGAACTGTAGTAGCTCTGCAGGATGCAACAGACTGTAGTGGGTTTCTGTGTCTAGATTTTGGCAGCGGGGTGCAGGGGGTGGCTTCTGTTAGAAGCTGCTAGAAGCTTCCCCTGTCTGGTGGAGTCAATGCCAGCTAGCTCCAGGGTGGGTAGAACCAATTAGGAATGATAGTAGCTACTCCATGATAACATATTAAAGAACAGAAGGTTGTTGGGCAGATGAAAATTCCAGCCAGGGAAGAGTGGAGTGAGAACATGGGAACAACAGTGTATACACCAAGGTCAGTGCAGAACGAGAGGGAGGAGGTTCTCCAGGTGCCAGAGCTGAGGCCCCTGCAGCCTGTGGTGCAGACCATGGTGGAGCAGCTGTGCCCCTGCAGCCCACGGGGGATCATCGGGGTGCAGAGACCCATCTGCAGCCCAGGGGAAGCCCATGCTAGAGTAGACGGATATCCAAAGGAAGCTGTGACCCCATGGGAGGCCCAAGATGGAGCAGGGTCCTTCTAGGGACCTGCAGCCTGTGGAGAGAGGAGCCCACATTGGAGCAGGTTTTTCCCGGGTAGGACTTGCAGCCCCTGTGAGGGATTCATGCTGGAGAAACTCATTCATGGAGAAGTGATCCATGGGACAGCAGTTTTGTGAAGAACTGTTACCTGTGAGATGGACTCTTGCCAGAGAGGTCCATCAAGGACTGTCTCCCGTGGGACGGACCCCACAGGAGCAGGGGAAGGACTCCTCTCCCTGAGCAGTAGCAGAAACAACAACTGACCGTAATCCCCATTCTCCATCCCCCTGCACCGCTGGGGGGGAGGAGGTTGAGTTTCAAAGGAAGAAGGGGTGGGGGGAAGGTGTTTTTAAGGTTATTTTACTTCTCACTCTTTTGCTCTGATCCTGTTAGTAATAAATTTAATTAATATCCCCACTTTGAGTAAGTCATCAGTAAGTGACGTCTCCCAGTTCTTAACTCATGAATCCTTCGCTGTTCTTTTTTCTCTCTTCTGTCCAGTTGCAGAGGGGAGGGAGAGATTGGCTTTAGTGGGTATCTGGCATCCAGCCAGGGTCAAACAACTACACAGACTTAGTGCAGTGTTAGTGCAGAGGGGAGAAAGAAATGGACAGGTCTCTTTCAACTACATCACTTGCAGATGATCAATGAGAGAGTCTAAACTTTGAAAATTCATTTCTATTATAGTAAATTTTAAATTGTTCATTTCATACTTTCATCTTGACTAACTACTCTTTTTCCAGTGGATCAGAATTCCTACACAACTGTAAATCGTAATTAAAATATGTTGCAGTAAACAAAAGCAGTCCAACTTGGTGTTCCTGTTCTCTTCTCACTCCTTCAAATGTACAGCAAATTCATCCTTGATTCTCTTTCATTGCTTCATTGGCATTGAGATGATCATTATTATTATATGTGTTGTTTCCCAGCATGTACTCTATTCCTTGGTGGATGAAAGTTTGGTGAGGTGAGTAGAAATACAAACCTCATTCCTGCTATTTGATAAACACTGACATAAATGATAAATGTAGCTTATGGGATTAATATTGCCAAAGTACAAATACATCCAAGCAGAACTACACCCGTACATAAGATTGTACTATCTTTCGAATTACGTGAGTGAAGCCCTGGAGTTTAAAACTTTGTCTGTTGAAGTGGGAGCAATAAAAGTGGAGTTTCTGATCTCCTGGGTGTCCTGGTTCCATCCAGGACAGGGTTAATTTTTGCAGTAGCCAGGAGGGGGCATGGCTAGGACGGGGAAGTTATTCTATATCACCTCACATTATTGCGGGGGGTGGGGGGAAGGGACTCTCTTCAAGGGAAATGAGGCTCCTTCAGATCAGGTAAGTGTGGTGGAGGGAATGGCAGGGTAACTCCAGTTGCCAGTTGTGAGCAATCACCAGTGAATTGTTTGCCTGTCTTGTACACTTTGTTATTGATATTGTAGCTGTTACTGTTAATTTTCTTATTCCTGTTTCCAGTAAATTGTTCTTACCTAAAGCCGTGGTCTTTACCTTTTGTGTCTCCAGTTCTCCTCTCCAGTCTGTCACAGGGGTAGGGCAAGGGGGAAGCGATTGAGCAGCACATAGTATCAATAAGAACACTATACTGGAGATACTATTCCTAAACCGTGACACTGGGGTATGTGGTTGCACTGCATCTCTCAGACATTGCTTAAAATCTTTAAATTACAGCAATACCCTAGGATCATACTAGGCTCCTTGGCTGCTGTGGTTTTGTCAGAAAAGTATTTTGAACCTCATCAAGAAAAGGGTTGAGGTAATTTTAGACAACAACCTGAGCATTTCCTTTTTTTTTTTTTTCTCTTGAAGTTCTCTCTGCACTGACAGATGGGACCAAGTGGCTAGGATGATGGAAATAGGAAACCCTGGGAGACTGAGGACACAGAAGGGCTCAGCACAGCAGACAGGCGGTCTCATGAACTGTTACACAACAACACAGTTCGGGCTTAGAGTACACAGCGCCTACTTCTGGCAGAAAAACAAATTACTTTGGCCAGAAGCGAGATCGTACTTAGTTTTGTGGAAGAATGCTGATATTAATTTTTGAAGAGAGAATGAAAAGTAGCTGTCCTGTCAGCAATGGAATGAAACAAAAACCCTGTTAAGATAAGCTTCCCTCCCAGCATTTCTCATAAACTATGGAAAGCACTGCGTTTCTAGTACTCAAAATCTAAGGAGAATAAATGTAATGTGATCTTTTTGCTCTTTATTGTGGGAATTTGACCATTTGCTTTGAGAGCAGAAGGATTATTGAGACACCTCTGTACGCCAGCCTCCACTGTCTATTTAGTAAAGATGAAATGTGGTACACTTTTGTTCAGATCTGTGAGTTTGACAAGCCTCTTAAGGTCTGGTCTTTAAATTTTACTCTACTTTCAGAAAACTTTTCTCTTCCTAGATGCTTACATTAGGGGGGAAAAGCCTACCTGAAATGCAAGAAAAAGTGTTTTAAGGCATTTTTAGACTTATTTTCCTGTACCTTTCAAATTGGCTATAAAACAGCCTAATTAAAGTCTGTCCTGTCAGGAAAAGGAGTCTTATTGATTCCCTATGTTTCGCAGCTAGGCTTTAGGACTCAAACCAACGATATACAAAACAATTTTTAAATCATAATATGGGTTTCTCTTTTCAGAGTCACTTCAAGCTGTGGCGCACAGCAATTCAGAAGTGCACAACCATTATTTTTCAAACCTTTCCAAAAGAAGCTTCAAAGTACTGCCCCTCAAATGGAAATGATTTGGCCATTTGTAAAGCACTACTTTTAGTGCAAGGAATGGAACATGGGTTTGGGATTGCTCTATATGCCACAAACCATTCTGTTTGATGGTAAATCCTCCCTAAATTTCTCCTAACTTTTTTCCAAACAAGGAAGGGTGTAGAAGTGAAATCCCAGATTACCCGCACCAGTGCAAAAATCTTCCTACAGCACTTTGTTTCTAAAATTAAATTATTTTGCTGGAAAAGAAAAGGAAACTGCATTGTTAGGCAAACACTTTTAAATCTTCCCCTTTGGGATGCAACTAGGTTCTCTCTGGAACTGGGAAGAAACTTATTTCCTTCTGTGTACATGTGGCCTGTGCACTTCTCTTGATTTTTTTCTCCATGTCTTTCTCAAGTGATAGAGATTGTGGGACTAGTTTGGCTTTGATGTGAATCTGTCTCTCCTATAGTGGTTTCTAGAGAAAGTCTAAAGACCTTTAAATATAAAAAGCTAAATTCTTTTAACTGAGCAACAGAACCTTTTTTACATAACAAAAGCTCAAAATAAGGAAGATAAAATGGAAATTAAAGTTATTAAACTTCATGGCTTGGAAGATGTTATTGAACATCTCCATCCCAGACCATAGTGCATGTCCTTGCTTCTAGGTAGTCACACAGCAGCTCCCACACGGCAGCAAACTGCTATCTAGGGAATTTCTTTCACTCTGTCACCCTTTCCGGTCCCTGGGATTGAGCCTACATAGACACATCAAACAGCTCTAGGGAACACTCCTGAACGCTGTGAGTCAGTGATTTACACAGACAAACTTCTAGATCAGTCACTGACTGTGCTAGGTGTTGAGCAAGGCTGTCCCTGAAAAACCCTGGGTGTGCTTCCAGAGCCAACATGGATGAAGATCATTCCCAAAAGGTGCACAGGACTCAGTCACCCTGTTTCAGAGGGTCAGAGAGTCTCATAATGCAGACAGGGGCTATTCCATGCCAGTTGAATGCAGTGTGAGAGATACTAGAGAATGGTATGGCAAACATCAACATAGGCTTAGTCTCTCCAGAGACCGTAATGTCTCTGCAGAGCACCTTAGCCACCATACAGGTGCTGATGGATCTGCCCATCACACCTTTCAGCTCCCTCCTCTCCTGAGCAGCCTCCAGGACAATCTCTGTCTCCAATCTCAGTACTTCCAGTCCAGTCAGTACTTTTTAAATTGACCTGTCAAAGTAGTGCACAAAAACCAAATAAGCAATTGCTGGGATTTTTGTTTATATACAAAATCAAGGCAAATAATGAGTACTGTAGGTCAACTCTGCAACACAGAGAATCTCTGCAATGCAGAGTTCACTTACCCAGACCAACACTGGCTGCCGATTTTGTATAAACAAGCATTTTCTCACAGGCTTGGTAGGTATTTTATGAAGAACCAAAGAAGGAGGAATAATTGTTGCATCCAATATGATTTGCCTGCTAGGATCATCTCACCACAACAGTTTTCCAGCCATGAAGAAGCCTAAGCCACTGGTTGTGCTTAGGTCTGTTGTTACCTCTACCTACAGCAATCTGAGAATGAGATATCTGGCTTAAATAAATCTTTAGATATTACAAAATATTTGTGTGAACCTTATTGACCTGTGGTATAAAGAAGGTCAGACTTCATGACATGATGATGTCATCTGTCTCTTGCTTCAGCAAGGCTAGAAAAAACTGACATTTTCAATAATGTTTGGTCAAGGTATGTTAGAAGCACAAATGAAATTCCTTTGTGATATAACTTTTCAAGGAGGTCTCCTGGCCAACCTGCAGTTATATCCCATATGATTATCATAAACCAAACATCTACTTCCAGTAAATATTCTGTTAGGTGAGAGAAAACAACAAAAGAAAATACCGACATATCCCACTTTTCAAATCAGCTACCCACTGTGAAAGTTAAATAACTCTTTTTCAAGGTTGTGGATTTCTGAATAAGTAAAAAGAGATAAAAGCCTATAATAAGGGTTTCAGTATAGATGACAGAGTCTTAACATGACTTTTGAGCATATATTAATGCATTTTGTATTAATTTCTTTTTCCTTTTTCTTTTTACTGAATCTGCTCTGATGTTCAATAAGCATAAATGAATTTTCATTAAAAAGGAACAATGAAAAAATGAAAGCTTCTTTTAACAAAAATTTAAAAGTGGGAAATTGTGTTGTGATAATTGTGTAGCAAAGCATGGGTATACACTGTATTTTAAAAAGGGAGGAATTATGGAGGTATAAGAAGAAAACAAGATGAAATGCTGACAGAACTGGCTAGAAACAAGTGTCTTTAAGAGGTAATGTATTAATTTTCAGAAAAATGGTTATTAACCCTATTTCGAAGTGGCCTCGTTTCTTTTGCCTGTACACTCCTTTCAGGTTAATGGTTCTCTAATGCTTGAATGAAGAGCAGTGTATTTTCTTGCATTTAGTCTAGGTTTCCAACCAAACAATAAAAAAGGAGCAGAATTTGCACATTGTGGTGTGGAGAATAGGAAAGAGTCCTTCTGTGGTAGAATTTAACCTTTAAAAGGATATAAACCAGAAAGTGGGAGAGAATTGAAATGGGAAAAAGAAGGGAAGTAAAAAGTCAGAAAGGGACCAAAGGAAAGAAAAAATAGAGAAAGCATAGGTAGAGACAAAAATTTTTTAAATGTGAGAGATTTCTATTTCTGCAAAAGAATTGAAACTGCTACAGTAAAGAGAGAAAGACAAACTTAATTAGTGACATGAAAGAATAGATTTTACAGGTCTTCATTGTACTGAAACTTTTGTTAAAAAGGAAAGTTATGTCCTTGTGTGGGAATGTGCCTAGGTCTGTTGATGACAAGTTTTGGGTTGTATGGGAGATAGTATGAAATATTTGGATGGATTTGCAATAATATTATGTTCAGTACAAAGATTTTTAAACAGTGAATATATTTTCCTCACTCTATATCAAATTTTGAAACCTTAAACCAGCTGAAAAACATAAGAAGATGTTTGTAGAGGTCTGCAAATAATGACAGAGAAGTCATGTGAATTCAGACGGAGGGACTGGGTTGCATGTGAGGACATATTTTACAGGAGTTATTTTTTATAATTTTGAAAGAAAAAAAACTGAGAAAAAAAATGTAAAAGTTTTAAAGACTTAATAAAGAGGATCCTGTGATTTGGAGAGAAGTCAGAATAAACTTTCAGAAAGGTAAAAACTGGTGAGAGAAATCCCTACACCAAATGTAGGATCTACACCAACAGGACCAGCTGATCAGCAGCATGCTCTCTGAGGCTGCTGACAGCATGTCTGCAGAGGGACTAGCAATAGAGGGGCTGCTGCTAGGAGAGGGGCACATGGCTCAGGTGCCCCAAATGCTCATAAATACTGAGAGATGGTGTTAAGAAAGGAGGCACTGTGACTTAAGGAAGCTCTTCAGATCTGCTCTGAAAGCTGCAGGCAATTTAGCAGTCAATGCTTTTGTGCTCCATCCTGAAAACAGGCATTGCTGGAGTACTAAGGTGAAAGAAGCCTTTTTGAACAGAAACACTAAGCATTGGGGGGAGAACAAAAGAGTGAGTGAGATGAAGTAGGTGACAGGAAGAGCAGGCTGAATCATACAGTACTCAGAGACTTACATGTGCCCAGTTATCCATACACCCTCTGAGTCTGGCTTGGTAAAACTCTTACCACTCATGTCTACTTCTATAACCATCAGTGGTCACGTCTCACTGACTTACACTTAAAATGTCTTTCATTTATTGGATTCTAGGGAATTTCTTCTGTTGTGAATGTCTCAGTGGGACATCCTTCAACTCTGTGTGGTAATCTTTGATACTTTTAAATGGAGAAAGGAGAAAACAATATTACAACACAGAAGAAGTCTTCTGTACTGTGAATATGACAAATAATTTCAAACTCTCTGGAACAAGATGCAGAGGAAAAGCCAAGAAGTAGGAGGTAGAATAAAAATAGAAAGGAAGGGAAAACAATCTAGAATTAATCTAATTTTTTCAGGGGACATGACCATACCAGTTACTTTATAAATGTAGTTATATATTTAATATATGTTTAATACCCATAAAATGAGAATACATAAATAGGAACAAAAAGGACTAAAGATTAAAGACTTTTCTGTTTGACTCATGGTTTATAACTGAAACAGGATACCTGAAACCAAGGTACATTTTTTTAATGTACAATTTGAAAGTTACAGCAGCTACAAGACTTAATCCAGTCTAAGAATAAAGAAATTAATATATTAGCTAACATAATGTGTAAGGTGTTGCTCATCTTGAAGTTGGTGTAATTGTGCCTGTGTCACAGGGATTGAATGCAGAAGAGTTGGCACTGTATGTCGTCTCCTGAGAATGCTTATCAAATATCAGCACTGCTGCTGGAACTGTGAGTTCTGTCTCCTCCTGGTAATATCCCCTAGAGGCAAACAACAGTGACTTAAAGTAACGTTGATCACAAAAGTAAAATAACTTTATTAAGACGTGAGTAGCACGTACATGTATAATAGACAATGTATAATAGACATACGTGCAAGGCTACTTCTATGCAATTTTGCTCTCTTTACTATTTTTGTTTGTTTACTACTGGATTTTTAAAATGCATATATCTGTGTGTGCATTGTACCATAATGAGAATTTTTCTGCCTATATTTCCATGCCTACTTAAATTTAACATTTACTGTCATTCCTCTGAAATTAGAAAGTTGAACTGATTTTGAGCTCACTGCAGAGACTCCTCACAAATGGCTTTTCAGCACTCCATGCATAAAAAGATCCTGATTTTGAACAGCACAGTAGGGTTATTTAAACTGAAAAACGTTACTGAATCAGAATAATGCAGAAAACCAAAAAAAATATACAAGGCTGTGGAGGATCAAGCATAATGTCTGGCATTTCATTGAGCTTTGTAATCAAGAAAGACACAGTTTTTATTCTACTGTATCTGTAGAACTATCACTCAGAGTTTTTCCTGCAGAGTATTGACTAAAAATATACTTACCAAGTGAAATAAAATTTAGCAACTGCGTATTGTCAGATCGACTCTTACCACTCTGATTCCTAAGACTGAAATAGTAGACTAGAAAGTAGTCAAAGTTGTGAACAACCGTATCTTCTGAATCATTCTGAATTACTGTGACCAGAACCAGGGACTTTTCCCAAGTCCTCGAAAAAATTTTACTTTAAATTACATACAACTCCAACATACTTGGGGTGAACAATATGAGGAAATAATATATTACTCTTTTGACATTAAAAATCATTAATCATGTAAAAGAAAAGCAGTCAATTGTAGTTTATAAATGGTATTTTAGAATATTGAAATATTGATATTAAGTAGTCCTAAAAAGAGAAAGATAATGGGATAAGAAATGTTGTTGGAACCATTTTTCCCTCATCAATAGAAGAAGGAAACATTCACTAAATCTTTTGAAAAGCAAAAAGGATAACAGTGAAACCATAAGAACTATCATACATTTATGAAATTTTCAACTTTAGTTTCAGAGCAAATTTATTTTGAAATTAGTGCTAGTGAAGTTAGTGCTGTGTAGTGTTGCTCTCATTTTCTTGTCAACTTTATGGCTAATGAAGGGAATCAGTGTTATGTAATTAATTTTGATAACTCAAATCTGTCAGTTGAGACAGAGCAGTATTACTTTTAATATTGATTATTCTTTCTCTTAAAAAGATCACTCCATATAGCTTGCTTTCAGTTATGAATGTGTTTACCTTTCCTGGTAATTTCACATGCCAATATAATCTGTACAAAATCAGTGTCTTTGTCAATTATCGAATGTACTGAATTAAAGCCACATTCCAAGCTTGCTACACTCACTGAATGCTGTTATTAAAGGTATCATGTACAGACTTCTGACAATACAACTCATAAGGTTCTGTTTAAATTACTATAATCCAGACCAAGACATATAATTTATAGTGGTCTTCAACAAAGAAAATATATGAAGACTTCAGGTTTTATTGCCTTTCATTATTAAAAAATAATTTAAATAGCCAATAAGACTGTCTGCATTATACTGAAATCATCGCACTTCAGTCTGACTCTGTCTAGCAGTACGCTTCAGTTGCACCAATTCAAAATAAAAGGATAGAGATAGTTCTGATAGTTAGAGCAGAATATTCCCAGTACTAATTTCCTCTGCTGGGCACACTGTGTCATCACCTACATCTTTGTGGAGAGCATTTAAGGCAGAACTAATGCAGACATGCTGGACAGAAATTGTGAGTGTGGAGGCAAATGAAATAACTACAGAGCTGACTACCCTCCATGCTATAAAGAAGGTGTATCTTACCAAGTTTTTAGAGAAGGAAATGGTTATAGAACACCAAACCCCACAAAACCAGAAAGATAAAGATAATGGGGAAAAAATTCTGTGGAAATTCTTTTAAGCAACATTGTATTTAGTTTTGATAAAGCAGCAGATTATGTTCCAGGATCTGAAGTGTTGGGTTTTGAGAGCAGAAGAGTTTGTAGAAGGAAATATACAAAAGGTGAATCTGTGTCTTTTCTCCTTGAGTAGAAGCTCAGAGAAGTAAGAAAAGATGCAGGATTCCAGCAGATACTAATTACCACCTCGAGGGAACGGAATGAGAAACCTTAGCTCCCTGAAGCTCCCTGAAATGCATCTTTGCTTCCAGAAGAGCAGTGTGCCATATTTAGATAAGACCTGTCCACTTCTCATCTGTACAAATATTGAAGCAGTAGAAAATGATATTTTCTCTTCTCTTAGGGAAATGTAGGCACAGAAAGGCTGCAGTGGAATTAATCTACTCTAGTGTTAGCTAACTATTGGATATCAAAGCTAAGCTGTTTTTAAAGGCTTCTTTTATTCTCAACAATGGAATAGAGAAGAAAGGCTTTGCCCCAGTACAGAAGTGTCATTACTCATAGAGAGTGAGTACACAATGAATCTGATTTTCAGTGATTTACCATCTCTTTACTTTTATTGTTTTACTGTCTGTGACATCATGTAATATCATGTCATGTCATTCAATTCAATTCAAAAAGTCTGCTAAATTTAAAATAATATTAGAGATAAATCAACAATCTCAAAGACTTCTGTTGTGCAGGACTCTCATTCAAATCAATGGAAATGTATGTTCATAAACCTGGAAAAAATCTATGAGGTCTAATTATAGGCAGCTTAATTGCTTCTAGTAACAGCACTGAAAAAAAATTCACAGCTTTTTCTAGGACTGCAGTAATTCTGCAAAAATTCCACTACAATTCATTGAAAGAGAAAGGAAAGCTTTTGGTCTCTCTCATATTAGGAGGCATTTATAATTAGTAGTATGTTAAGTTTCATGGAAATAAAGTTTTTATAGGAATTTTCATATGTGTTCCACTCTCTAAAAATAAAATACAGCTTTCTCTAAGTAAATTTTAATACTGGGTATGTTAGCAATGTCTTATTTATCACCAGATTTTTACATACTATGCATTATATACTATTCACTAGAAAGAATTTCACAAGAACCATTCTCTTGCAAAGACTGTATATTTTTCAGTTATATTTTTCAGGATCACATAAAAATTTACCTGTTGCTTATAGGATAAAATTAAGGATAATATACTAATAATAACCTGTGAGAAAGAAAACTGCCTGAAAACTTGTCTGTTTTGACTAGATAAATAATCTGGTTTAATAAATCATGTTGCTTCTCATACAAGCCTTGTTCTTCTTGTATATTGAGGCCATCAAATTGCTAGGGTAATATGCAACTTTCTCAAACATTAATTGTAGCTAAAGCAGACACAGAATTTTTTCTTATTTCTCAGCAAAATATCTAGCAAGTAACAAAAACAGAGTGGCCAGGCCTTTACAAATTTCATGTGATGGTATTAACTTGCTATTAGTCCCAAAATTTTGAGCCTACTCTTAAAGCAAAGAATTTTCTTAAGAGCACGTTAATTTCTCTTCAGAGGTAAACGGAATGGTCTCTTCATGATCACCCTGTTTCAAGTAGTTTCTGTGATTCGAAGACTGAAAAATAAAAACCGATGTGAACTATAGCTGAAAGTCTTGACAGAAAAAATAAGATAATTGAAAAAATTGACAGAAAAATTATGAAGCGATAAAGCGATAAAGCTTCATAATATTGTCAGCATGTGCCAATATTCATTCCATGAGTCCAGCTATCACCTCTATTTGCTTTTAGGATGAAAAATATTTCAGTTTACAAAACATCACATGGTCATAATCAGATGCCTAAGTAAGATTCCCTGCTGTTGGTGAATAGTTTGATGCTAACAGATGCACAGAATGAGCAGTAGCATTGTTTGATTTTTATCCTACACTATAAAATTGAAGTACTTTGGAGAATTTAGAAATAGATATTCAAAATACAAAAAATAGAGGATACCTTTTGGTGAAAATTATTGTAAAAGATCCTTTTTGTTATTATTGTTTTGGTTTGGGTTTTTTTGCTTGTTTGTTTTGTTTTGTGTGACTGGATCTAGACTGCAGGGATAGATAGTGCCATGGTTATTCATGTTTAAATAAGGAATTTTTTTTTCCTGAATTTTTTTTTTTTGGTGAGTTACAAGATTTTTTCCTAAGAGCAATTTAAGGAATTGTCAAAAAGCCAAAGGAAATAATTGAAATACATAATTTAAGAAATATCCTAATAGAAATCAGAAGACAATGTTACATTAGGCTGCTATAATTTTATTTACAGCTATTGAAATTATAAAGTGCTTAAAGGGAAAACAGTTAAGATAACAGCAATTAGTTTGTTCCAAATGGAAATGGATAAAAGGCGTTTTGATTTGTTTGTGCTGAACAACTTGTCTTCTGATAAACCACATCATGTATTTTCCTTCCAGTTCTCCGGGTAGTATAGAGAAGGTAGAGGCCAACACATTAAAGTTCTTATCTCTGCAACTTCTCTTTGGAAATGTAGCCCAATGTGGATGTGGTAAAAGTCCCTTTTTATCTCTGCCTCATTTTGTTGGAGAATCTTGAATGGCTTTAAAGGCCTTTCTTCAGCCTGAAAAGTCCTTTTCATCTATTCTCTTGGCTTTAAAACTACTCATGTTATATTCCTTCATATTCCTATATGACAGTGATTTAAACAATAGTGCTGTTGCTGGAGCGAATAAGAATTTCTAAGGTCTGGTGGCAGCTTTCAATAAGTTCAGATGCATATCACTGGTGCTGATGTGCTTCTTTTGGCAGTTAATCATCTCTAGTAGAAACGTTAAACTTCCTTCTCTGATAAATAGAGGACATGAAGAAGAAAGCCATAGCATCTCACTACGGGACGCATTTCTAGTCTAGTGGCTGCTGTAGATTGTCATTCTTATGCTGTACCTCTTGTTCTGTTCCTAGATTGTCAGCTTATTTCTGGCATTCTCCTAGACCATTGTGGTTCTACCTGACATCCATAATAACTGGATTTTCTGGGTTTTTTTGGTTTTTGTTTCTGATGTCAGTGCTCAGAAATGGGATGAGTCAACTCTAATATATTTAAATGTTGCAAGGAAGACGTAAGACTGATATTTTGATATTTCATGAGCCACACAAGATAAGTTTTCAAATAATGTCATTTTCGGTATACTATGTGTACCCTTGTGTGTGAACTCTCTCTCTTGAAAATTGCAAACTTCACAAATATAAATAAGCCACCTTCAAAGATGGCTTTTTTTCTCCCAGTTTTTTTCTCCACTAAATCAATTATTTGTCCCAAATATTCTCTTTCATATTATCTGCCTGAATTCTTATTTGAATAATGGTGGTGTTAACTCAAAAAAGAAAGGTTTTTTTCTGAACTATTTTAAGCCAGTTTTAATTTTTTGGTGTCTTCAACCATTTGAGATGGTTTCTATCAGCTTTCTCGACATTTTTTTCCCAAGGGTAGTTTAGAGCAGGTTCCCTCTAGGGTTTCACAATGGGTTACGCTGGATTTGGAACTGCCTCCTCCTGGAAAGATTTACCTCAGAAAAGAACAGCTATAAAGTCCAACCAAACATTATCAGGAACTCAAGCAACAAAAGTCAGAAGCAGTAGAATTTCCAATAACCTCTTTCCAACAGATTCTCAGCCTCTGTTATCATTCAGTTTTATGTTACCATATCAGTTTTGCTGCCATCAAGATCATCAGTCCCCAAAACAATCTTTGTGTTTATCTCTATTGTTTTTATAGAACTTCTCAATTTTTCTCTAGATCTCTTATTTACCCAAATGGGTAAATAAGTGGGTCAAAGAATTATTTAGTCTAGTACATTCTGCAGTTTCTTTATATGCTTGGCCACTCTAAGCTTCTCACAAACAGACTGGGAGATCCCCTGCTGAGTGCGCACCTGGATTTTCAAGATATCGCAGAGACAATTGCTTTCTAAAAGACAAGTACATCAGAACGTGTAATTCCCTAAATATCTCAAGATACAAAGGATTTTGTGTACCTGACAGAGTTCCTCTAGACATTAATTATCATCCTAATCAGACTGTCCAGCACTTCCCAACCCACAGACAGCTGCGACAACTGGCATGGCTAGTGCCTAGGCAAATCCCTCCAAACCACTGTAATGCAACAGAAGTAATTACCTCTATTAGCATGACTGTATCTGTCTACACTTAGAAATAATCAACGTAATTGCTATGCTAAGGGAATAAAACCCTTTTAATGAAAAAAATGGATCTCAGAGGCACATGCTGGTTGGTAATTTGGGGAAAAACATACGGTAAAAAACACATTGGGCAGAGCTGAAATATGCTTGTAATAAACACCAAAAGAATGTAAAGCAAATAAAAAAATTTTTAGTTGTTTTAAATTCGAAAAGAAATTAGCAAAAGATATTAAAACTAATTTAAACTACAAGAAAAAGAATGTTTCTTTTCCATTAATGAGTCCACAGCTCTTTACTTAAAGCAATTCAGAACATGTTCAGTACCAAATGAGCAAAGGTTCAAATTCCGTGTATAGACAGTACCCAGTGAACAGTCCCTGCAAATGAAACACAGTATCTGAGAGCTCAGTGTCTGAGATACATAGCATTCCCTCCAAGCCATCTGTAGTTTTAGGTACAGCCATATGTAGTATGAAAGCTGAGCAGGCCCAGAAGATGGGAAAGTGGATTTTTAAGTGAAAAAACATCCTCCTGGGGCTGTCCTGTAGATCAGTAAGGCATTTAGCACCATGTTTTGTCCTACAAGTCGTGTCAAACTTTTGCCCCAGTACCTTCACATAGATCTTGGGAGGAAGATCTTAGACCATCTTACAGGCTAAGCAACTGCTGCTGAATAAAAAGGGACAGACAGCAGACTCAAGCACCTTCAAGCACTGCCTGCTGATTATCCAAACTCTCTACACAGTTTTGGACTGTGTCTTGGTGCATGGGCTTAAGCCAGAGCAAATACTCTATATAGGTATCCACTACCAAGACATAACCCAAAGAGACTCTTTCCACACTCATCCAACATTAAATTTTATGCCCACTAATACCCAGATTCATCTACATGCCAAAAGCCAAGGCATGAAATATATGCTTCCAGGTTTATGTTAGAAACCATGACAAGCTACTCATATCACCTCAGAAACTCTGAACTGACAAAAATGTCCTCAAAAAACTGACAGTAAATGGGACCTAGATGCATGACATGTAGAACTCATAGAAGATATGTCCTTTTATTTCCTTCTTTTGACCAATTCACAGCATCATTCAGACTACAGGCTGAAAAAAAGCCTACTCAGTAACAGAGCAAAAATTTCAGAAATCCCATCTCTAAACCCAAATCAAGCATATAAATCAGACAAGAGTAAGAGAAGGAAGACCTTTTGTCTTTTTGAAAACTTCTTCATTTCAGAGACATCATCAGTAATACATTGAATTATCAGCATATTAAAACTTCACTGACTATGAGGCAAGAAAGTAAAATGAGGCTGTTAGAAAAAACATAAAGCTGAAGGAACAGCCACGGTATGTTATTACCTCCAGTCTTCATCTCTTTAGGCTACTATATGCTTAATTACCCTGATGTCAGGAAGCATTATTTTTCTCCTTTCCCGTTGTATTTTAAATCTTCTATCACTGGTACACTTCATTATTTCCTTTAATCACAGTTACAGTTTTTAAAAACCTTGTTTGAATACCTTCTCGGGTTCTGTCTTTAATAGTTTGAGAGAAAACACACAGTTAATATATACAAATATATATGTCTAATGGAAGAGAAATCACTATGATCACTTAAACGAGATTTAGTAAGACTTAATTTAGATGGAGCAAGTGATATGAGAGTGCACTACATTCATTTTGAAGTAGCAGTCATCCAAACTCACTATGGCATAATAGACAAGTCACATAGAATAAATTAGCAAACATCAAATACAGCTCTCCTGAAACACATTGGCTGAATTAACATCAGGCTACTGCAGGAAGGACAAGAATCATCCAGCTGGCTCTTGAATTATACAAAGACACATTATCACCTCATTATGACTGTGAAGTAATAGCTGAGAAGAGCTAATTTCAAGTGACAATACATAAATATTCAAATTTCAATTGCATATCCTGAAAATAGTGATGAGTAAGAAGTGGAAGAGATTGGACTCTATGAAGAAAATTATTAAAAAGAAAAACATTTACATTTAGCTCTTGAAATTGTCTTGAAGCACAAGTCACATGTTCTGTAAAAAATCAAATGTTTTCACTTTCACAGAGTAGTTTTTAGCTACGAATCAGCTGAGAGAGAATAGGAAGACACTGCTTGTGAACATCTGTTCGAGCAAAATAAGCTTTTTTCTAGTGTTCTTTATGACTAAATTTATTCACACAATATAAATCATGATTTTTGATCAGAAGACTATCTATTGTAAGAGAAAATGTCAGAAATATTTCATCCACCCTCAGTTTGCATTGGTATTTGTGTTTCTAGACTTAATCCTTTCCAAATAAAATGAGTATTCCAACAGAGAGCAGAAATAACACAACATAAATTAAGTACCACGTAGCATAAATAGCAAATTACTATGTACACATTTACAAAGTGATATATGTGAGAGGTACCACAGGAACAAATCCCAGGCTAAGATCTACAGGCACAAACCATACCTTGAATCATAGATGATAAACAAATGTGTCATCAAAGCTTAATCTTTAATCATTTGTGACTGGAAAACATGATTTTGTTTGTCAAGCTAATTGCTGTGAGTCATTTTCTTGCTCTGAGTGGAAGAACATAATCGAGGCATTGTTGCTTAACTTAAGCCAGTATTTGCTGAAGTCAGTGGGATTATGTGACTGAAGGATATGGGGAGTGGGTCCCTGTGACACTTTTCTACAATGTTGCCATAATTTCCACATGTGTGCCCTCAATTTGTGTAAATTGATAGAACCTTTAGGACAAGGCTATATGTTGTTTTTTTCATAGAAATGCAAACTTACAAAGAAAAAAATGAAAACCATATGGAGGCCACAGATAAAGCTATAACTCAAAATGCAAAAATCTATGTGTCTGTACGTTTGAATGCAACAGAAAAACCTGGTGGTTTACTTTCCTGGAACTGTCCTGAGTCAGGAATGAACCTGAGCTCTGAATGATCTGTTATTCAGCCAGAATATTCTGCAGTAGGGTTCATCTCACTGCTGAAGGAAAAGAAGAAATCAAGCCCAGTGAAGGACTGTCATTTGTGAGGTTTGTTTGACAAAATCATATATTCACTGGTAGATCTTTACAGAGTATGCTGGTGTATCACAACTAGGCAGGTATAAGTGTATCATCTCTTTCTTATACAGCAGAATGTGTAGCATGAGGCAGCAGCAATGCAGCAGTGAAAAGTGTTCACCCATGACTTAGAGACACTTCAGAGTGTGATAAGTGCTGTCACAATTAGCTACACAGCCATCAGAAGATGTTGCCTTCCTATTTCTAATAGCGAAACACCAAGAAGGTATGACATGGGAAACTGAAGCCCCTTCAGGGGCTAAGTCAAAATACACCCACAATATCACAGCATGCTCTGAGTTTAGAAGGCAATGATATTTCCTGTCAGCTTAAAAGTTTTTACATATCTCTTGTTGATGACATAGTGCTTAAACTAATTTCTGGGGGAAAATTAAACATTTCGTTTTGACTTCCTCGCCCTCAAGTGCTTCTTTGGACATGAACTGTCGGTTTAGCATAAACCCTACTGATAGGAAAAGATGTAGATCAGAAATAAAGTGACTGCATCTTCCAGTTTCTCTGGTACTCTGGGGACAGCTCAGCCTTCCATTCTCTAACTTATTTTTCAGTCACCTTGCAGAAATAAAGCAGTTTGAGAGAGTGCTGAAATGCTCTTACCCATACCCCTCAAGGGAGCTGAAGAAGAGAGGCATTGAAACACACACAACAGTCTAGCTGTCATGACGTTGAAATACCGCAAGCTGTGTATGTCTGTCTGAAGTGGCATGCCATTCCCCTTGACTCATCAGGTGACACTGTCAGGCTGTGGTAGAACCAAAGTGAGTGAAAGCACAGTATGTCTTAAGACCAAACAGGCCAACTAACATGAAGCCTAGTAGAGTCTGTCATTGTTAAAATGCACATATAATGACAAAAAACGGGAAAAGTTTGACTCGAGGTTCTGAATTGAAAGTTAAAACTTGAGTTAATTTTTCAGGTCAAGTCTTTTTTCTCTACCAACGCACGATAAAAATATCAGTTGAAACATACTAACAGGAAAAAGCTCCACTGTTCATTGATTAGACCCTTCTTCTGAAGGGTAGATGTATTGTTTGTTTATTTTGGGACAGCCACAGACATAAAATATTCCATTGCAAATGATCTTGACATCTGTTTTCAACATTTTTACCCTGCAGTTCCAGCAGTCAACAATGTGTAGAATTGCCTAATGGATATTTTCAGACCTGAGAAAAGTTTTCCATGGAAATGTTTTCGCAGCATAGTTTTTGCACAGTTAAGACTTCTCTTTCATAGCATATGGCTACAGGGCCTTACTTTTAATAATAATATAGAACATTAATAGACTTGTTAATTAAATTTATTGCAACGCCATTTTCTTACATAAATATACTTAGTTTCAAAATGTGTTAATCCAAGCGCTGTTATTAAATGTTTATTAACTCACTTTCTTTTTATTAAAGTAATTGAATTATTGAAAAACCTCTGAGGCCTCCAGTGGAATAGATGAGAATAAAAAAATAAATTAAAACTATTGTTACCTATAGCATTATACTAAACAGATATAATATATAATTATGCTAACAAGTATATATAATATAATTACACAGACAGGCCTTATCAATCCTGTCTGCCATTTATAACTTCAAACTTTCAATTTCCAAAGGTATGCCCTAACTATATAAAAATAATGGAGGGATTTTCTAGAAGACTCTTATTGTATATTTCTCAAGACCTTTCAAAGTCTATTCAAGAATTGGAACAGCTTCATGTTTTGGAGCTGATCTCTATACATATAAAGGTACTCCTGTTCATTCAAAATACTATGAGTGTATGCGAATCTCAGTATGTAAAACTGTAATGGGGTTACAACAGTGGTGGACAGGAAAAGGGCAATAGTTGTCATCTACCTGGATGTGTGCAAAGCATTTAACACAGTCCCAGACAATATCCTTGTCTCTAGAGAGACATCTATTTCATGAATGGGCTACTGAATGTATGAAGAATTGGATAGATGTTTGCACTTGAAGTGTTGTGGTCAACAGCTTGATGTCCAAGTAAAGACCAGTGGCAAGCGGCATTCCTCAGGGATCATTATTGGGACCAGCACCTTTTAACATCTTTGTTGGCAACATGGATGGTTGGATCAAGTGCACTCTCAGTTTGCCAAGGACACCCAGCTGTGCAGTGCAGTCAACACACTGGAGGGAAGTAATATCATCCAGAGGGACTTTGACAGACTTGAGAGGTGGGGCCATGCAAACCTCATGAAGTTCAACAAGGCCAAATGCAAGGTCCTGCACCTGAGTCGGGGCAATCCCAAGCACAAGTACAGGCTGGTCAGAGAATGGATCAAGACTAGCCTTGGGAGAAAGATTTGGGGCTGTTTGTGGACAAAAAGCTTAATATGATTCAGCAATGTGCACTTGCAGACCAGAAGGCCAACTGTATTCTGGTCTGCATTAAAAGCAGCATGGTCAGCAGGTCAAGGGCGGTGATTCTGCCCCTATAATCTGCTCCTGTGAGTCCCCACATGGAGTACTGCGTCCAGCTCTGGGGTCCCAACACAAGAAAGACATGAGCCTGTTGGAGTGAGGGCAGAGTGAGGCCACTAAGTTGATCAGAAGGCTGAAGCACCTCTCCTGTGGTGACAAGCTGAGAGACTTAGGGTTGTTCAGCCTGGAAAAGAGAAGGTTATAGGAAGACCTTATAGCAGCCCTCCAACACCTGAAGAGGGCCTACAAGAAAGCTGGAGATGGACTTTTTACAAGGGCATGTAGTGATAGGACAAGGGGGGATGGTCTTTTGCTGAAAGAATGCAGGTTTAAAATAGATACTAGGAAGAAATCCTTTACTGTGAGGGTGGTGAGGTATGGAGCAGATTGTCCAGAGAAGCAGAGGGTGCCCCATCCCTGGAAGTGCTCCAAACAAGGATGGATGAGGCTCTGATAAACCTGGCCTAGTGGAAGGAGTCCCTGCCCAATGCAGTGAGGTTGGAACTAGATGATCTTTAAGGTCATCCCAATCCTTAAACTCAAACCATTCTATGATTTATGATTCTAAGTAGTTATTGTGGTCATCTCCCAAACAAGCACACAAAGTAAATGCTCCCTTCCACTGCTCCATGATGTCTCCTCTTCAGTCTATTTTGTTTGGCTTTGACTGTGAAAGGATTTGCTAGAAGGAAAGAGCCTCAAGTGTCCAATGCAATATACATATCACTTTGGGTATATCTATCCTCCATTTCATCATCTGAAACATAGATGTAACAATTTTTACAAATAAAGTTTTGCATGAAAGGTGTGCTTCACTACTGTCTTAAAGAGACTGAGTTCCACAGATGGCAAATGATAAATGAATTTAAGTATAAATTTGTGACAGTAACTTTTGGGATAATAGTTCCTCAAATTCTGTGAAAGCTCTCAACTGATGTTTCAAATCAAAAAGAAATGCATAGGTAGATGTATTTTTCTCCAGTGTGAATTTCCTCCCACATGTTCTTTCCTTTTAAAAGCACACTAGGTTTTTTTAAACTCCATTGCTTGAAAGACATGAGATGTGCTTCTTATATCTATCTATAGCAGTGTTAATTTTTTTGAGAGCAATTATATCATAGCACAGTTCTTTTATGTGTACTTCATGGCTTACATTTGTAAAAAAGAGGCAAAATAAACCAAAATAATTTTTGAAATATTCACTTACAGGCTTGGCCAATTGGGAGGTTTTTTTTGCACTTTTACATTTAAGTAGAAAACACACACAAGACAGTATTTTCTGGTTAAACTAATTATCTTTCTTTGCAAAGTTTGTTTTGAAATTATGAAAAAATGTTTATGACTTTCAAACACTGAACGTCCATAAATGAGTTTTAAAGTCTTCAGGAAAATTGCAAAATTTTTCGACATAAGCCAATGTTGAGCAAACCGATAGAGAAAAAGAGCAACAGAGTAGATAGAGCAGATATATTTCCACAGCTGGTAGCAGACAGATACCTAAATATTGCTATGAGAAATAAGCAGCTGGAGGACCGAGGTTATTTTTATTAAAAACAAAACAAAACCAAAACAAAACCCCAAGCAAACCAACCCACCAACCAAATAAACCCCCCAAAAAACCCTCGAAAACCCCCAAAAATCAAACTAAAATCAAAACCAAGCAACAACTAACAAAAATAAAAAACACAATGCAAAACCCAACCAAAATAAAAAAACCCTACAGCATAACTTCTAAATGTCACCACATAAAAAAGAAAGATAAATTTAAGCTTGGTAAACAGATAGCCATACCTCCTGCAGGGCACACCATGAGATCACTGATCCAATAGGTATGTTTTTTTCTCTAATGAATGTGTGGCTCTGTTTTCAAAGGGCATTTATATGACTTTGATGGCTGTTCATGAGGACATCATGATCTTCAGTGTTGCGTTTTTCCACTGCACACCTGGAAGGGATGCCTGGTGTACCAATGTGAGCAGAGTTCTTGCCCTGGAGTACAGCTCGTGTATCCAGTGCCAGAAGCATTCCTGCACTCCTGAGTTCTTCATTTATACATAGCCAGAAGTCCTAATTTGGAAAGCTTTTGCTTTTTCATTCAGTATAGCAACACAAAAAGTTCATTGCTACTAATAAAAACTGCAGTTCATTAGGGGGTTTAGGTTTGCCCAAATATAGGCTAATTTCTATTAAGTCTGCACAAGTCATATAATTGCAGAGTATTTCTCTCTAATTTCAGTTCCTGCTTCAAAGATAGGGCTTTTCAACAGAAAGAAAGAAAGAAAGAAAGAGAGAAAGAAAGAAAGAAAAAAAGAAAGAAAGAAGAAAGAAAGAAAAAAGAAAGAAAGAAAAAGAAAGAAAGAAAGGAAAGAAAGAAAAAAAGGAAGGAAACAAAGAAAGAAAGAAAAGAAAGAAAGAAAAGAAAGAAAGAAAAGAAAGAAAGAAAAGAAAGAAAGAAAAGAAAGAAAGGAAAGAAAGAAAGGAAGGAAAGAAAGAAAGGAAGGAAACAAAGAAATCAGTAGAGGTTTTAAAAAGGAGATACACTCTTTCCATCTTCTGAAGAATATTGGTTGAAATTACTGTCATCAGCACTACTTTATGATAATTGCCAATTCATGCTGAGGCAGTCTTCTGGCATAGAATATTTCAGCACAAATGGTTCAATTTTAGAAAAGACCCATTCCATTGAAAACAGGATCTTTTTCAAGTAATGAGTGAGTAATGAGACTAGGCAGTGCTAGCAGCCCTGCCGATAATATGATCAAGACTATTACCACTTAAAGAAGTCTAGAAAAATGGATTCCCTTTACTGAGGTAAATTACATAAACTTGATATTCTGTTGCTGTATTGCAATGTTATGTTGTAATGTTTCTCAGACCATGTTGAAGTGGCTTCCTCCAACAAAAAGGGGTTAAGAAAGAATTTGGGTTGAAATAGCTTTACTGTAGGTACTCTTTTGAGGAAAATGTTGGAGTTAGGAAGAAAGATCAAGAACAGAAATTGCTCTAGTGCTTTAATTTGAAGTTATTCCATATGTGTTCAGGTTTACTGCCTACTATTGGACTTTTGGCATGACAGATAACACCTTCCTTCCAACCAGATCCTTTGTAGGAGCAGTTGTAATTACACCATGGTCTTTATAAAAAAAATTATGATTTGTTATTTTTACTATAAAAAGTAAGATTTGAAATGTAAAGATTAAGAAATTGAGAAAAAAAAAACTTAATTCCAAAATGAACACTTTGACAGTATTTTTTTTAGTACTTATTTCCACATACTGAGTTGCTATCAGATGGTAAATGGCATGAGGGGTAATAGTGGACAATTGATTTCCCTAGTCTGTTATGCTACCAGGCCTCTTTTGCTAACTCCGAGTCCAATCTAGAGCAGAAAAATGATTTTAAAAAATTAGGAAAACAGTTTTTTATCATCCTAAGAGCAGTGGTAAAGAATTTAAAGAACTTAGAAGACCTGCTAATTATAAAACCCTGAGGTTTTATAAAAGACTTGTCTTGCACTCCTCAGTTCCTATAGCTAAATGTGGTTAGTTTCTCCCCAGCTCAGGACCAGAGGAGTGGAAGTTATTTGCTAATTTGAATTATTCAGTGTTTCACAGGGAAATGCAAATTATTAACTTCCTGCACCCCTCCCTGGGCATACTTATCGGTTTCTTTGCCTCTGTCATTTTATACAACCATGTCCCAGTGGTGCTGTCTTGGTTTTTCTGTGAAGCAGCAATTGACTGAGAGTCCAAGATTCCTCATGTTTTTTTCTTCAATGGCAGTTCTACATAATTGTGGATGAAATTAATGCTTACTTCCACAGGATCAGCATTCATGCTGGTTAAAATATCATAATTTACTTCAGAGCACAAAGGAGCTGAAGACCTAGTGGCAGATGGTGGGGACAAGCCTGTCTAATCTCAGTTTGGTGTAGTTATCAGAAATATTGCATAATGTAAGGATTTCAGCATAATTTAAAGAGGAATTCATATGACATACATTTGGGAAGCTAGCTATTGTTATGACTTTTCATTTGAGTCGATATCTTGCTATCTATGAAACATCTGTGCATGATTTTTGCCCCAAAATGTTATCTATGAGGAAGCACATGTCCTAACACTTTTCAGTAGTGAATGTAAAATTAGGGCTCAGCTGCTTTTTCTGTACAGCAAATTTCTTGACTGTCTGGAGTCAAATTGCCATAAAAACAGTACAGGTATATACCTCACAGGCTGAGGTCAGGCAGGACTTGCTACGTGCTTGTGAGCTGTGAAGAAAGGCCATCTTCCAAGATGTGTTGCCCTGTTTCTATATGCTGTCCAGTTTTAGTAACAAGCCTGCTCCTGGGCAATAGGAAAAATCTATGAAACTGTGGTAGTCCAATAGATGAGAGGGAAAGGGTTCAGCAGACTGTAAAAGGTTTTTTTCTTTTTTGGTCAGGAAGACCCCTTCCTTCTTAAGTCTGGCTAGAGAAGTCTCCCCTGGCCCAAGTTGCCAGTGTGAGGGGTGCTGTGCACCTTAGAGATGTCCAAAGGAGCTTCTTACAAAAAAGAGGATTGTTCAAAGAATTTAGATGAGAGAAAGATATCTTGTGGAGCCCCTTCTGAGCAGGCATAGTGCCTGCTGAGATCCCACTGATGCAGGAGGCTTTTTTTTTGCTGATGTCCAAGCTGGCACAGGCAGTGACTGAGGCTGCTCACTGCTGGAGATGGGAATGCAGGAAAGAGCAAGGGAGTGGGCTTAGGGGCTCTCACAGCTCCTGAAACATTTTTGAGGATTGGGTTCATGTCATCCTGAGCTGGTCCAGTGCCATGGCATCTATGCTGCTTATAAGAAGAGAATTTGAATTCTATGCAGGCCATGTCCCGTGTTTAAATGTCATTGGTGGTCAAGGCAACTGTGGCATTTCAGAAAAGCCAAGATGAGAAGAGCATGTAGGCAGTGTGGGATCCTGGGATTGATCAGGTAATACAGTGTCTCAGGCAATTCTTGGGAAACCATTGCAGCTGGAGTCATACAGATAAGCTTACACTAATTTTAAGGATATTTTTACAGAGTCCATGGGATTATAAAAACAATATTTAAAACTACTAGTTCCTAGGCTGTATCTGAAGTATTGAGGTCAGAATTAGCATAACCAGATGTTCAGCCAATGGGAAAATATATGAAAGTTTCCATTTGGCCATTTCCCAGCTGAAGATGAGTAAGATGTATAGCAAAATTTGCACTTCTCATTGTTGTTTACTCTTGTTTGTGACCATTAGGCGATGCAGTAGCACATCTGCTGAACAAATGGAAATATTCAACTGCTATCGACTTCCTGAGCAATACCATATGGGTTATATTTATTCAAAAGGCTTATATTTGGCTTATCATTACTGCTAAGCATTTTATACAGAAGATGATATAAAGGTCACTCAAACTAGCTGGATTTTAATGGTAATAAGGACATCAACCTTGTAGTAACAAAATATAATAATTATGTGTGTGTTATCAGATACATTTTTTCTGGTTACCTATAATAGTATTTTGTAAGCACCAATAAAGACAGTAGTACCACTTACATTCTTTCCATGCAGAGGAGATGTAGGGATTTCCAGTACCTTCAGGGCAATGTGCTCCTGAGTGCATTATGAGATTGAGACTATTTGTGCCTGCAATTGGTTACTCAGGGATTAGTCCAAAGGAAATGGCATTTCATGGATATGCATGCTAAGCACAATAGCCATTATTCACACTTCTTCAGAAAAATAAACATAAAACCGACTTCAGGAATAAAAATTCTTTGAGATAGCTTGCAAATTCTGTTAGTAGCTTGTGGTATAAACACCACTCATCATTCTGATAATAGGTTTTGACAGGACTTGTGAAACGCAATGACAAGATCTCTTTGGTCCCCTCAGCAACTAGATATTAAACTAGAGGGAGTTGGCAGAAGAGCTCACCAAGCCACTCTCCATCACCTACCAACAGTCCTGGCTCACTGGGGAGGTCCCAGATGATTGGAAGTTGGCGAATGTCACACCCATCCACAAAAAGTGCTGCAAGGAGGACCCAGGAAACTGCAGGCCTGTTGGCCTGACCCCAGTGCCTGGCAAGGTTATGGAGCAGATCATCCTAAATGGAATCACACAGCACCTACAGGATGGACAGGAGATCAGATTCAATCAGCATGGGTTCAGGAAGGGCAGGTCCTGTCTGACCAACCTGATCTCCTTTTATGATCAGGTGACCCGCCTGGTGGATGAGGGGAAGGCTGTGGATGTGGTCTACCTGGATTCAGCAAAGCCTTTGACACCGTCTCCCATAGCATTCTCCTGAAAAAGCTGGCAGCCCACGGCTTGGACAGGGGCACTCTGTGCTGGGTCAGGAACTGGCTGGATGGCCGAGCCCAGAGAGTGGTGGTGAATGGTGCTGCATCCAGTTGGCGGCCGGTCACTTGTTGTGTCCCCCAGGGATCAGTGTTGGGCCCAGTCCTGTTTAATATCTTTATTGATGATCTGGGGGAAGGGATTGAGTGTACCATTAGTAAATTTGCAGATGACACCAAGTTGGGGGTGAGCGTTGATCAGCTGGAAGGCAGGAGGGCTCTGCAGAGGGACCTGGACAGACTGAAGAGTTGGGCTGATTCCAATGGGATGAGGTTCAAAAAGGCCAGGTGCCGGGTCCTGCACTTTGGCCACAACAACCCCCTGCAGTTTGGGGACAGAGTGGCTGGAGAGCAGCCAGGAAGAAAGGGACCTGGGAGTTTGGATTGACAGGAAGCTGAACATGAGCCAGCAGTGTGCCCAGGTGCCAAGAAGGCCAATGGCATCCTGGCCTGGATCAGGAACAGTGTGCCCAGTAGGCAGGGAAGTGATTCTTCCCCTGTACTCAGCGCTGGTGAGGCCACACCTGGAGTACTGGGTCCGGTTCTGGGCCCCTCAGTTCAGGAAGGATATTGAGGTGCTGGAGCAGGTCCAGAGAAGAGCAATGAGGCTGGTGAAGGGACTCGAGCACAAGTCCTATGAGGAGAGGTTGAGGGTGCTGGGGTTGTTCAGCCTGGAGAAGAGGAGGCTCAGGGGAGACCTCATCACTCTCTACAACTACCTGAAAGGAGGTTGTAGTCAAGTGGGTGTCTGTCTCTCCTTCCAGGCAACCAGCAGTAAGACAAGAGGGCATAGTCTTGAGCTGTGCCAAGGGAGGTTTAGGTTGGGTATAAGGAAGAAATTTTTTACAGAGAGAGTAATCCGACCTTGGAATGGGCTGCCCAGGAGGTGGTGGATTTACTGTTCCTGGAGATTTTTAAGATGAGACTGGATGTGGCACTTAGTGCCATGGTCTAGTAACCATGGCAGTGTTGGATTGAAGGTTGGACTTTATGATCTCAGAGGTCCCTTTCAACCTGGTTGATTCTATTTTTCTACTACTTTTTGAATTAGGAAAAAAGAGATAAACAGGCAATTTAGTGAATCATGGGAATTTAGTTAATAAACTTGAAAAAAAACTAACTAGTGCATCTAAGATGTGTAGTGTCAGAAAAAAAAGTTAACATCTGCTACAAATTACATAGAAATTTATTAGAAATACATGTATTTGGTGAGAGGGTTTTTGGGGGGATTTGATTTTTTGGTTGGTTTTTTTTTTTTTAATGGAGAAAGAAAGAGAAGGATTTTATGCTTGAGGAGAACAGCTGAAGACTTGCTTCAGTTTTCCCAGACATTCTGAAAGTATTTTAGCTTTATAGAGGAACACTCTGCATTTGAATCAATTGCCCCTGCAATGTATTTTGTACCCTGTGAGTGCCCTGGTGTATCTCAGCTGCTCTCCAACCTGTAACACTCTTTGTCTTTAACTCCTGTTATAAACTCCTGTGACAAATTTCTCCCCTCCTCTCCAAGGATGGATCTGATGCCCAGGTCTGACACGTAACCTGGGTTGCAAAAGAGCAGTAGAAAGGTAAAAGCTGTAGTGAGAGTAGAATCACAGAGATGGAAACATTCATAGCTCCAGCAGACAGATACACTCACCCACTGAGCACTGATAGGGAGTATACAAGAGGAAAAATTGAAAACCCAGGATTTCATTAATTCATCTGAATATATTCTTTGCCAAATTAGTAAGAGAACCCATAGGGAAAGTCATCTCACTTTATAAACTGTAATGGATTCTGTGATGACAAGAAACAAGTCTGCTGTTTTAAGATAAAAACAAGCTTGGAAAAAACAGCAGGGGAACAGTCTGCAGTTCTCTGGAGTGTGGACATAAAGGTCTGGTTCATACCTCAAAACTCATACACATTCTTCACTGCAGGTTATCTATTTGTGAAAATAGTGCACCATGCAGTGAATTCAAAGAAGCTTTCCTAAATACCACTCTTCACAGACTTCACTTGGGAAAGCCAGTGCCAAACATGGGATATTTTGTTAATTTTATCGCAGAAAATTTTAAGACATTGTCCCCAGTTTACACATTACAGCAGAAGAATCAGAATCTGACAGGAATTTATAAAAGCAAATGTAACATATACCCCACATAGGTAACCAATATGAAGGACAAGCTTGCAAAGCTTTGGAATCATTCTGCAATCTTATTAAATCAGTCCAATGGGACATAGGCAGTGGGTCTCGAGATCTCAGCGGATAGGTGCAGGCACTGCAGAGTTCTCAGTGGAGAGTCTCAAGGGAATTTCCTGCCATGTGTGTGAGCAATAACTTGAAGTTTTGAGACTTGGGGTTCACCTAAACTGAAAATTTAGGAATCAGATATTAAAGGTAAGAAAAAAAATGAAACAATCAATGTGACAGCTTTTAGATAGCTAAACAGGTGCAACTGTTTCTATAAAAGAACATAACTATAGATTAGAGGACACATTGTAATAGAAGAATAGAATAGAAAAGCTAATTTAAAATTATGAAATTTACATCAGATATAGTTGTTATAATAAAACTGCTTTGAGAACAGTTTGCATCAGTAAAAAAAAATAACATAAATCCCCCCATATAAATTGGTTAAGAGCCCTAATAAGCCCCTTATGTTAGAAATCATGTTAAGTTTTATTTATCCCATTTAAAATTCCCAGTGTTTTTATATTCCATTAACTGCCAATATTATTATAAACTTACCTGAATATTCTACTCAGTAGAAGGGCTTTCTTAAGGTGGAAAAGACTTATTTAGTTTGATTTCTACTGATATTCTCATGAATCAACAACAATGTTCTTTTAACCTAATTATTTGGAGTAATTTTCTATGTTTCCATGTTTTCTTATCTGGGAAATCCTTTAGGTATTTCCCTTTGTGGATTCCAATAGAGTTTTTTATTTGGTGGCAAGAAAAGCATGTTCTGTCAAATGTCATATTTGATGAAGATGTTACCATTTCTGTTGCTGAAGGATTTTTATTTTGTTTTGCTCTAATTTAGTTGAGAATACCTTCTCCTTTTGTATATCACCTATGAGATAAGGCTGACAGACAACCATGTCTGCAAAGAGATCTAGACATCTCACCAAGATTAAAATATAAAGGATCATTCTAGCAGTTCACTGACCATTCCTATCTCCATTTCTAGTTTTCAGCTATTTGTGGAGCTCCATGGTACCTCTTTATATGCTGTCTCCAGGAATTTCAATAGAACTTGTCCTTTCCTATGACCTGACTTCATTTTAGCTTCAAATGCTGTTCCATTTCGAGCATCTATTTGTGACTTTCTAATTACCAACAGGGTCCAAAACGCTCACTGCCCTTCCTGTAAGTTCTCAATTTACCTTTAGCAAGCCCAGAAGCTTTTTTCTTTTTCAAATCCAGTTCCTCCATTAAGGACAACTGCCTTCTCTTCCTGTTAGTTTTCAGTCACACAGATAAAGATTTGGACTGGTAATCTAAGTAAATAAACAAGCAAAAACTCACAGCAAAAGTTTGTGATTTTGGAATCTCTTTTTAACATTTCTTTTCTAGATATTTACACTTGTGGAAACCTAACAAATACAGTAAATTCTTATTTTTTTTCCCCGTTTTTTTAATTTCTTTCACTGAAAGAAGCAACCAGTTGTGTGGGTTTTCTGGTGCACTTTGGTAGAGTGTTAATGGAAGCAAATAGGAAGGAATGATGTTTGGTGCTTTCAGAACAGGAGCATCTCCTTAGGAATTCTAGTTGGACATAGAGATGAAAAAGATTTCTTCACCAAAGATAATAGTGCAGCTAAATAGAGCAACTAGAGTGGAGGAGCTGTTATCATCAGCTGCATTCTCAGAAAACTTGGAAGAGTTGCTGCGTACTTGTTTCTGAAATCACAGCATTTAAAATGTGTGACAAACCATGCTAAATATCCATTACTGCTCACTCAGCATCATATATTAGATTACTAAAAAATACTTCATTTATGTGATCATTGTGTCCCTGACTCAGAAATATATCTACTGTTAAAAAGAGACACCTTATCACCAGTGCCAGAATAGTTTCAGCATTTCAGAACACCAACAGAGAAGCATAGCAGAGTACCTCATCAGTCTGAAGTATGAGCACATTTCATGAACCACAATAGGTAATCTAATCACACAGTGTGAGGGAAACCTGGGTGCCAAGTATGCAGTTCAGATGCTGCCTATTTCAATGTTACTTAACAGAAAAAAACAAACATGTCATGAGAAGATCAAAGATAAACCAGAAAACTCCAAATCAATGTTTTCCACAAATGCTATGGCATTGTATCAGTTGTGTAAGCATCCATCTAGTAAAAGTTTAATCTGCCAAAAAAGATCTATTCAAATAAATAACCCCATGAACATTTTGTGTTGGCTTTGATTTTTTTTTATAGTTCCTTCCTGATCCTAAAATGTGTTATTAGAATGACTTTGAGTGCCTAATCAGACACATAAGTTAAGCACCTTCAAACACTGTACCACCCTAAGTATGGGTACCCCTCACTCAGCAGCCACCTGCAGTCAATTGCAAGCCCTTCAGAAGAAAAGATGCATGTGGAAAGGAAGAGGAGAATTTACAAGTCAAATTAAGGCCCAGACTCTTACAGCTGATCAGCTGAAGCCCTGAAGAATGAGATCTGATTATAATCACAGTCCTGATGCAAAGCCAAAGTGTTGTGAGGGCATGCTGAGGGCAATGAAATCTACCCTGCTCTATTTGGACTTAGCAGATGAAAAAGGAAACAGGATGACTCAGTTCTCGTGTTTTTGGATGCAGGCAGAAGAATACCTCCCCAAAGTGAGGTTAAAGAATAATTCTGAACAAAACGTGAGCTTGTTTATTTAAAGTTCTGACTTTAAAATGCACATTTTTCTGGAGATGGAAATTTAGGGATTTAATGTTAATTAAAGATACGAATTAAAGATAGGGATTTAATGTTAATTACATGATTACTTCCTTTGCTTTTTCCCTTTAATTGGGAATGGGGACAGAGTGACTGAGGGAGGGAAAGGAAGAGGTATATTCAGTAACTTCATTATGTACTTGAGTTTGAAATACTTGGTATTTAAAAACAGGTTTGTCCTTTCAATTTTGGGTTTCATTGCTTTTTTAACACTGCATGTTTGAGTTGCTACTTCTCTGTGACTCTGCTCCTGACTTATTCTGTTTTTAACTTTTATTGAGATGCATTTCTCCTACTGGCATAGGAAAAAGGAAGCTTTTCCTCTAGGTAATTATTAATTAGACAATCATTATTTATGTTAGTGCAGTAAACTAGAGACATTAGGTCTAGGCCAGCATCAGAAATTGTTAGCATTAAATCGAGGTACAACATATAAATTAGCCCTGCTCCAGAAAGTTTGTAGTCCAGCCACGAGACATACAACAGCAGATGAATAACTGAGGCAGTTAAATTATTGGTCACGCAGTTTGGTGTGCAGAGAACACTGTTTATCTGTTGTCAAAAGTTTTTTAGGCACCCAGGCAGAAGGCATGTTTTGTGTGTTTCAAGGCTATTGCCATCGGAACTAATGAGTGTTCAGAAGAACTTAATGGAGGTCAAGATATAAAAAAAAATGCAGTGTTTTACCTTTTTTCTCTTAAATATGTTTTTCAGAAAATGGTGTTCTATTTTTACCCCTCTCCTTTGAGCAATATTTGTGCCAATATCTACAATAATGGGAGATTACATGATTTTTGAAAACCCCAACCAGAGATGTATGTTCTTCCTACAATTCATCTCACTGACGACATTCATTTCTTTTGTCAGCCTTTTGCCAGTCTGTTGTTCAAAATGTGCCAGGTGGATTTTAATGCCAATTGAAAGCCATTTTTTGAAATTATTTACCCTGAAAAGTGCACTGTTAAACACAGTGAGACATACCAGTAATCAATCAGCCACCTACAGCGCTAAGTTTATATCAAAACTATTAGGAATTAAGAGGAACCATTAGGAACCTAATAGCCTTTGCACTGTCTCACCATAGTCTTCACCATGGGCTGCAGGAGAATCTCTGCTCTGGCACCTGTGGCACTTCCTCCCCCTCCTTCACTGTCCTGGGTGTCTGCAGAGTTTGTTCTCTCACATATTCTCACTCCTCTCTTCTTCTTCTGCAATTGCTCCTGCGCGGTAAGTTTCTCCCTGCTTAAATATAATATCCCAGAGACACTACCAGCATCGCTGATGAGCTCAGATCCAGTGGTGGGTCCATCTTGGAGCCATCTGACATTGACTCCATCAGACACAGGGGAAGCTTCTGGCAGCTTCTCACAGAAGTCACTCATGTAGCTTCTCTCCACACAAACCAAGTACAGCTGTGGACACAAGAACTGGGCATGGCAGTCCAAGTATGGCCTCACCAGTGCTGAGTAGAGTCATTCCAACATAGTCTAGACTTACCTCCATACAAAAACTACTACTACATTCAAAATGTTGCTCTAAGGATTTTGCTTAGTTAAAAAAAGTTTTCCTTTTACTTATTACTTCTTGAAAATAGTAAAATAATTCCACTGTGAAGCCCAAGTAGAGTCTGTCTATACAACAATTACAGTGTATTTTTGAAACTGAGACACCCATTTTACACTAGGTCTTCTGAGAAAAATCAATGTATTTATTTGATCATTTAGGTTCTATCAATCTATCCAGAGTAGTCCTATTTTCTATGTTTATTTTTGAAGCCAAATTGAAGAGAATGATCCATCTAAGTTATGCTACATAAATTACTAGCAGGTTTTAACAGTTTGCCTTTTCCTTCAGGTAAGGAGGCCATTGATTTGAAGTTAAAAAAGATACTTTTGCTGGAGCTCTAGATGTCCTGCAGCAAAGCTTAACCCACAGAAACTCATGATTTAAGCAGGAGCAATCAATAACTCAATTTGGATAAATAACCCTATTCGCAAAGCTTCTTTTTACCACTGTGCTCAGGGATGTCAGGCAATGTATCTGTGGTCTTCTACAAAAGCCCTAGAAAATGCCAATTATAGTTGGAGTTGTCATAAGAACAGGTGAATCACTGTAAGACAGAAGATGCTTCTCAGTTTTGTTCCCACTCTCAGTGCCAAGGCAACCTAATAAAGAAGGGCACATAAAAAGCTGTGTCTTCATTTTCACTAAACTTTCTTTTTGAAATCTTCCCCATGATGTTGCAGATATGGCTCTGACTATAGCTTTGACCTGGCTATGCTGCTGGGTAGGGAAGGTGCAGAGTGGGTTTTGCTGCCCACTTTATCATCATCTGCTTCTAAAACTGAAGATTTTTGTAAATCCTTTGTCAGTTTCTTTGCTTTCAGAAAACAGGTTTACTATCTTAAGCTTTTAAAATCTTTATGCATACTCACTATGTCATGGTCTTTGCCTATACTTGGTGTGCTTGTTGAGAGAGTGCAGTTGATCTGCTACACTAATTTTTAGAAATATTTGTTTAAAACACAAGACCATGAAGGTTAGTAGCAACTGCAGTGTGCTCGTGTTTTGCCAATTGACGGGTGACAGAGAGGACTAAGGCTGTTTTAGGCATAGCGATTATTATTGGGGCTTGTTTTAGTTGTAGTGATAGTTGACATTGATTTAGGGTTTGTTTAGTGGTTGGAGAAGTAGTTCAATTGGATAACAAAAATGTGTTGTTGAGAGGCTATGAAGGGTAGAAAGGGGTGGGTTTGTTAAGGTTTTATGTTCTTGTAGTTGAAATTACAACAATGGTTTTTCAGGCCAAAGGTCTTGGATAGAAGCCAAGCAGGAATTGTTATGACGTACTTTATACTATTTTTAAGTGTTAGCTTTATTTTGGGGGGATTAGCAGTTGCTTCTAATCCTTCCCCATACTATGCAGTAGTGGGGTTAGTGTTGGCGTCTATACAGAACACCAATAGAGGGAATGGTCTCACTTTACTAGCAAGATTAAGGCAACACAAAACCAAAAGAATGCATTGAATATGGCAATAAGCTTAGCACATGCACTGTTTTGGCAACAAACAAACTAAGCAAGGTAGTGTATCTAATCATTACTATACAAGCAAAAATAGTGATTAAGAAAGATACATCCCCAGTTACCCTGCTAATACATTATCATCACCCAGACTGCTTCATTCGCTGGGGAGCCCAGGTCACAGAGAAGGGTTGGAGAACCAATCTCGGTAACTGGGAAATCCCACGCAGTGCATCCACTCACAGGTGAGGTCTCCATCTTTCCTGTGAGGGGGTCCAGCTTTTATAGGGCCAAATTGGTAAGTCAGAATGACTTGCATGCCAAAACATCTGGTGACAGTCTTCTTGACCACCTGAGACCAGGGCTTGGCCAGAGCTCAGGTCTAGGTTGGGGGAGGTTCCTGGGTGAGATTCCTAAGGTCCCTAAAATATCTTGCAGTCACGCGAGTATACCAAAATTTCTTAAGCATCCAGTTTAACAGACAAGATTTAGAAAAAGATGTCTCAAATATATGGTTTGACATAATAATGCTAAGCAGTTCAGCTAATCTATGTATAAGGTTCATACTTAGTGCAAGCAATCTAAGTTATATATGAGGTTTGCCCATTTTCCTATATCAAGTAGGGACAGTACAGGATTCATCTGTAAGTCAATTCTGGCCTATCTCAGGCCCTAGCACTTCATCATGACACTTCAGTCAAGAAATTCTTTCTAACAAATGCTGAATGAAGCCTCATAGATAAGCTTTCCAATTTACTAGGCCAAAAGTACTTATTTGTACTACCAAATAAGATTCTCGACTGGAAACTTGAGAAAGACCTTTTCCTTTGTCTTGTGTTTTGAAAACTGAAGGTTGTCTGGAGCACAGAAAGACTCAATCCAAATGATGTATAAAGGATAGGACCACTATAAGTGCAGCACTCTTCTTGAGAAAGGTTTGCTTTCAGAACTGTAAAGTACAAGGAATATGAGTTATTATTTCCTTATATATTTTTCAAATCTTTAAATGCAGAGATTTGCTGTGGTGTAACATTGATTTAACAGAGATTGTTTCTACTTAGAGGGAATAAGATCATAGTACATCCAGTAATAAAATAGATTCAGGTGATTTCACCAGTACCTGAGTTGTAAAAAAAAAAAAAGAAAGAAAAAAACAACAACCCACCTATATATATTTCTTGTCAAATTTGAGCATTAATTATATTTGGGGACTTAATAAAAATAATGGTGCTTTGGTTAACTGACTTTGCAGAAAGGAGTATAATGTCATTAAGCTGAATAACCAAATGTTGTTGTATCAAATATGTTGTATCACACTAAAATATTACACTAAATTTCAAACAAGTAGCTGTTTGAAAGAGAATTAAGATTGTGAAATGTAAGATGTCAAATGACAAGTGATGCCTGTAAAATGTGTAGTTTAAGCCTTTGTGCACATCTCAGATAAGCAGTTCAGTACCAACAGGTTGATAAGCTGACTTCCCACAGGCATGTGGCAGAGCACACCTGCAGATGAGCTGCCTTATCTACAGGAAAGCTGTTGCTGTGACATCCTCACCTACAATGATACTGATAGCAGAGAATTATTTAGGAAAGGAAAGAATTTTTTTAGGAAGATGAAGAGTGATCTCAGGATGAAATAATTCAATACTGCCCTAGATTATATAGCTTGTATAGCTGTATAACCATAGCACAGTTGCAGATTTTGGGACCAGAATAGTTTTGAGCAACTCATCTTAAATCCATGTCTGTGATTCTCTAAGAATTTGATGTTTCATACTTAGATGTTTGCAGTGGAGTGGTTTTATATATTGCAAAAATATAGATGGAGAGAGAAAGAAAATATGAACAAAAAGAGAGTTTGAAATTGCTGTAGTAAATAAGGCATAGGAACATAAGCTAATGACCAAGTATAAAGCAGAACAGTGTAAAGCCATTTAATCACTCACAGTCTGAAGTCCCTAATATGCAAACTGGAGCAAAGTGTAGACTAATTCATAATTCTGATAATTCATAGTTTATTAAACATTGTTGTTTCTGTTGTTGCTGCATTAGAGTCAATATTATGAGAAAGTGAAAAATGTTAGTTTTCTAAGATATAATCAACTAAACTCGAAAAGGCGTGAAACCATTTCAGACTTGCTTCCTAATATCTTTGAAGTCACAGAAATGCACTATTTTTCCAGCTACTTTTAAAGTAGATAAGAAAAATAAACAAACAATCATTCATTTAAATACCTATTTCCTATTACTTTTTCTGGTTTTTTTCATGTGTCAGGGCACATTCAGCACATCAATGAAGTGTCTTACTGTGATACAAAACAGTTCTTGGATTCTGAATTTGAGAGAAAGATGAGGAAAAAACTGTTTTTAAAAACTCCTTTGAAGAAAAGAGCTAGAAGAGGAGATAATCCTTATTCCATTAAATATAATAAAAGCTATATGCAGAGTCCATCAGGGAGATGTATAATTAGATGATGGGGCTGTCACAAACACTGTCTAGAAGACCAGTCTAGACTAGGCTAGATCAGATTATTTCAGTGTAATTCCTCTGTAAAGAAGTGTCCTGAACACCTGCAGTAAAGACAGACAGCTCTTGTGACACCTGGGAAGCTATATAATTAAAAAACTCTGTCTTCTGTTCAGATCTAAAATTTGGAATTAAGTTTAGTCTAACCACATGATCACAGTTCCTTTTTAATTGTCAGCACTAAATTGCTGCCAGTAATATAATAGTCATCAGCATCACCTTATGGACATTTCAGAGGTGATCCCTTAGCAAATATTTTTCATCTCAGAAAGTATATTGTTGCAAAACTTGAAGCTGACAGTATAGTTGTTTTGTAGCAGACATTGAAAGTTACCACTGCTGATATTAAGATTATGAAATTCACATATCAGAGGCATATTATTCATTACCTAGAGATAGTAATGTTTTTCCATTATGCTTGGAAACTAGTGCAGTTACTTCTGGTTGTACTACCGTAGGTTTTACATGTTGGTGCACATGCAGTGTTTACTCCTCATTTAATGTCTTTTGCATCAATCTCAAATGTGAAGCCCACAGATCTGGCTTTCTTGGAATGTGAAGAGCCCTATAAAGTCCTGGGATTTTTGTGTGTTTCTTTTTTTGTTGTTTTTGGTCATTTGATTCTGTGGTTTTTGGTTTTCTGGTTTTTTTAAATGTTAATATAGATGGCAGATGTTCTCCTGTGACAAACGATGTTTTAGCGACAACAGAGCACCTGGGAGTAGGAAAAGGATCATTTAGCAAAATGTTGCTGTGACAGCAACCAGTGTACTATTTATCACCATCTAGTCAAATGAGTTATTTAATTTAGAGCACCTTCAACAGTATAATATGTTGAGACACTGATGAAGCAAAGTTATACTCTTCTATTTTCCTACTATCATTTAGATGACTTCACTTATAAGCATCACACAAATTCTACTTTGGAGCAATTTTGCACTGAGCTGTAGACCCTAATACTTGAACTAGAGAAACCCGTTAAATTCCATAAAATGCTTCTGTCCTGCCTTGAAAACTATTGCACTGTCTTGCCAATGGGTTTAGTTTCTCACAGAAATATCTTTTTCACTTCAGAATAACTGCTACATCCAATAAAATGTTTTCAGTTTCTTCTAGCCAAGTTATGCTCAAATATCAAATGCATAGATAAGCAATTAATCATACTTTCTATTATTACATACACATACATGCAAAGTCCATTTCAAAATTACATTCAGTCCTTAATACTCTATCTTTAAACGGGTTTCTTGTAATTCCAAAACAAAACAGAAAGGCACCCATTAGAAGTGTAGGCTCTTAATCCACAAGATACTCAGAAGCACGTGCATCTGCTGCCCATCCAGGAAAACATATGAAGAAAACAATTGATATTAGCTCATCTGAGCCACATGAGGGTATGCACTGTCTTTAGAATATATATCATCATATGGTGTTTACCACTTACAAAATAGATTCTTGCAAATAAATCACTACTAGATAAAAGAGAAGACTTCTGCAAGACAGAAGTGTTCACAATAAATTAAAGTCAAAGATAAAGTTTAGCATCTATACGAAAGGAGAAAAGGGAAGCCAGTAGAACAGTATGGAGATTCTAAAAATGTGTATACAGCTTTGGTGTCAGATCTGGTCCCAGATTCTTTAATATAGAAACTTAAATCTGCACTTATTCTGTTCTGCAGTACAGCACAGCCCATAGAGGTTAATACATGTATATTTCCCAGATATACAAGCTCAGTAAAACTCTACTAAAACGTTGAAGATTCATTATAGCAGTTTCTCTCTCTATGTTTTCCTATTAATTTATTTTTACCCAATCCTCAACTAATGAAATATATGAAGAGTTTGCCTATTAAACAAAAAGAACCACTAGTGGCTTGAAAACTTCTTAACTTATACTGTTGTTTTTTTCTTTTTTATTTCAGTTAATGCCAAATTTTTTAATCTGACAGAATAAGCCTGTCAACCATCTTAGTCAATTTAAGAAAGTAATGAGACAAGAAGAAAAACAAATACAATGAGAAAATGTACTGCATCATATTAAGAACCAAAAAAAAATGATCAGTGGAAAGTTCATGTTAATCTCATATTTTTAATTAAATTACTATGTTTAGATGATTAAATCATTATATCAGCATAGAATAATTCAATTAAATTTGATTGTGAAACCTTAAGGGGAATTATTTTGTGTTTATTTTTAATTTAAAAACACAGAAACAAAAAAAAAAAAAAAGAATTGAGGAAGAGTGAATTTTCTTTCCATCCCACACATCCGTTAAAATACCTTTCAGCAAATTTTAGGAAATTACTTTTGAAAAATCTTGTAAACACAGGCAGATGCAGAACTAATTAGTTGATGTGTGATGCAATGGTCCTGAACATGTAGAGGATGTACAAAACATCTGGGATTAAAAGACTTAGATCACATGAATAACTCTGGCCTCACACGAGTAACTCTGGCCAGTTCAATTTCCATAAAAAAGAAATACTTAAGATTGCTGTATAAAAACAAGAATAGCAAGTTGAAGCAATGTAGAAATCCCATTATGACAGGTTGAGAAAGGGTCATTAGGCTAGCTGAAACAAAGTCTTCAAGCTTTAATGTGAAAACAAAGTAACTGATTGAAGAAAACTATTTTCACATACACAAAATGAGATTTAGTCAGTATATTTAGCTAAGCTTTTGGCAAGTCTCACATTAATGGAGAACACTGGTGATCTCACAGTTATGAAAGAGGTATACTTACTGAAAAGTTGATCAGCTGAGTACATGGTACCTAAATTGCAAACATTCAGACCTCCTTGAACTGTCAAGACTTCAGTGCAAGGAGTTCAGTTTTGTTCATTAGCCCCAAAGCTGAAATGGCAGCACATAATTTCAGTTTAAAAGATATTTTATCTGACTGGGAGGAAAAAAAGCTCTGGTGTGGAAAGAAACCAATATGTGCAGTTGCTGAAATGAAGACTAAACAGTCTACACAACTAGCTTAAAAGATCCATGTTATTGGGAAAGGGGAGTTTCATGCTCAGTTTTGGCATCAAATTAAATTCACTTCCATAAAGCATATAAAAAATTTTTTCCATCCACTCCTGGCATCTCTAGTGAAAGTGACATATGACATAAGCAATTATTGTGACAATCTGTATTTGAAAAGAGACTCTGACAAATTACTCTCCAAAACTTTTAATTGCTTTTTAGTACTTTGGTAATAAGCTAAATGCAAATCACTGAAAGAAGATTTTCCAGTTGTGTAAATATTTGTATGATTCATTCTGCAAATAAAACAGTGGTAAATGGGAAAGTCTAACTTTCATTATTTTCTATTCAACTAATTAAGCAATTCTATATAGTTAAACGTGATAAACACTTGGAAGAATTTTTATAGACAGTCAAAACCAGCATAAAATAATTTCTAGAAATCTAGAGCTTTTTAATTTCCTTAAACTCCTAAAGATAACATAGCTGTTCTTCATATTGTAAATATTGTTCATACAATATTTAATATAATCAAGAGATTCTGGCATGCAGCATGCTGCTGTGAAGGATAACTCAATGGATCCTAGGGTGTCCATAATTTATGGACTAATGTGATTGACTTCTAGTCACATTTGCATACCAGCCGTATTTTGGTTGGCGCATGCTCAACTAGAACTCAGCAAGATGTATCGCCCTTAGCTATTGTGTGTTATCTGTCTTCCCAGAGACCAGTTGAAGCCAGATGGAGGAATCACTGGTGCCTACTGCCTAAGCAGAAAAGGGGCGGGGGGGATACACACCATCACAGGGGGTGTGAAAACAAAACCTTCCTCACTGCATTTCTCTGCCAAGTTCAGGGACGAAACAAATACTTTGCATATGTATGTACTAGATTAGTATTGTCAAACTGGTACTAAAACTCTGATAATTATATTTTGATAGCTTACCTGCATATCAAAATTTTATTGCTGTTGATCAACAGCTGGTTTCAGCTACTCTGCTTTTAATATAAAACACCTGCATTCTCTAAAATGTCTTTTGCCAATGAAAACATCAAGACTTCCAAAGTAAGCTGTCTTGCCTGAAGATAAATCATGTTGTATTACACATTTACAAATACAATTTTACATTACAAAAAGTATGATTTAGAGACTGCATTTTCAGGCAAAAATAAAAATACATATAATCTTATTCTCTTTATTACAATTTATTGTAGCATTCAAAAATATGCAATCTTCAGGTATTGAATTTATATTTTGTCTGCATACTAAATGTTACTGGGCATTTTGTTTCTTAGATTAGCTACATTTGTTAACCTGGGCATATACAAGAACTAATTGATCTATATATATGAACACTTGCTGGTAAATGCAAGAACAATTTTTGGGGTTTTTTGTCTTTTATAAGATAAGAAATATATATAACAATTATTAAAATTGTTTGCTGTTTGACCTGAGTCATGCAAGTGATGTTGCAAAAGTAGGAGGAGTAGTTGTTAAACCAGACTGTTGTGCAGCTATTGGGAACGACCTTGAAAAGATGGAGAAATGGACTGACAGAAGTTTCATGAATTTCAGCAAGTAGAAATGCTGAGTTCTAGCCCTAGGGACAAATAACTCCAGTTATCAGTACAGGCTGAGACTGGTTGTAGAGCAGTTTGGCAGAGAAGTTTATGGTGGTGCTGGTGGGCACCAAGCAGAATCAAAGCCAGCAATGTGCCCTCATGGCTAACAATGACAACAACCTGCTGGGCTGCAACAGGAGAAGTGCTGCCAACAGGTCAAGGGAGATAATCCTTCCCTTCACCCAGTTCCACTGATACACATCAGTGAAATGGGTTCCTGAAAAAATTTTCATTTTTTCAGAAGAGTGCTGAGCTCACTGAGATCCTCATTTCAAGGCAGCAGTGGATGTGTTGGAGTGAGTCCATTGAAAGGCTACAAAGAAAAATAAGCAACTGGAGTATATGCCTTAAGAGGAGAGACTGAACAAGCTGGAACTCTTCAGCCTGGAGAGGAGTGATCTTATTAATGTGTATAAATATTTGATCGGGGGGAGTAAAGAGGAGAGAAACAGAATCATTGAACATCTCAAGTTGGAAGGGACTATAAGGATGATTGAATCCAATTACCCACTTATTGCAATGACTACTTAAAACTAAACCATATGACTATGAGCATTATCCAGATGCTCCTTGAACTCTGACAGGCTTGGTACTATGACCACTTCTCTGGAGATCCTGTTCCAGTGGCCAACCGCCCCCTCAGTGAAAAACTTTTTCCTTTTCCCCTGAAGTAGCTTTATTCCATTTCCTTGTATCCTATTGCTGGTCATCAGAGAGAGGAGATCAGCACCCTCTTCCTCTGCTGTCCCTCTTGAGAAAGTTGTAGGCTGTGATGATGTTACACCTCAGCCTTCTTTTCTCCAAGCTAAACAAGCCAAGTGACCTCAGCCATTCCTCATAATTCTTGTCCTTGAGACCTTCAACCATCTCGGTCCTTCTCTTTTGGACGTGTTCTAATATTTTGATATCCCTCTTGTATTGAGGTGCCCAAAACTGCACCCAGCACTCAAGGTAGGGCTGCACCAGCACAGTGCAGAGCAAGGTGAAACAATCACCTTCCTCAACCAGATGGTGATGCTGTGCCTGATGCACCTCAAGACATGATTGGCCTTTTTGAATATCAAGGCACAGTGTTGACTCATGTTCAATGTGACACTGAACTGGACCTGCATTTCTCTTTCCAGGGGGCTGCTCTTCAGCTTCTTGTCCACCAATTCGTACCTATAACCAGAATTGCCCCATTCCAGGGGGAGAATCCAGAATTTGATCTTGTCAAATTTCATACGCTTGGTGATTGCCCAGCTCCCTAGTTTATTCAGATATCTCCATAAGGTCTCTCTACCTTCAAGGGAGTCCACAGCTCCTCCCAGTTTAGTATTGTCAGAAAAATTACTTAATGTACATTTGATTAAATGTTCATGATTCTTCTCAGTGATGGCCGGTGACAGGACAAGAGGCAATGGGCACAAGCTGAAATATAGAAAAAATTTCCAATTAAGTGTAAGAAAATACTTTTTACTTTGAGGGTGATCAAACACTAGCAAAGGTTATCCAAAGATATTGTTGGGTCTTCACATTTGGTTATATTCAAAATCCAGTGGGACATAGCTGGGGAGTGGGAGAATGGGCAAGGCAGATTCAGCATTATAAGGTAGAAAATAAAAGAAAACAGAGAGCAGAAGATGAATAGCAAATGGAATGGATTATAAATAGGCCAGAGATAAAGGAGGATCAATATTTTCAATGTGCTGCTAAAAGAAAGTTGAAAGAAGTCTATCGGTAAGCACATGATGAAGTGTTTTCCTGACAAGACAATGTCCTAGTTAATAAAAATGCAGAATATCCAACTTGTGAGAAGGTTACTACCATATTCACCACAACTCAAGAAAATCTATGCATGGCAGAATGCTCTGTGATTAACAACTCTTTTTGTGAAGGTGTCTGGAGACAGACAGTTATGTATCTGCACTACTCTAAGCTGTAATAAGGGAGTAGCTGTATTCAAAGAACAAAGCTTGACATTTATCTTCTCTGAAAAAAATAAAAAGATTAAAAGCAAATAGGGTTTTGGTTTGTTTGTTTTTTGGGTTTTTTTGACAGCATTGAAACTCCTTCGTGATTAGCTAGAGAAAAATATTAAATATCACTAAAAGGTCATAAGAACTTCTGTGGTCTGAAAACTAGGAGGAGCACAAATTGATAAAGAGATTTGGACAAAAGTATTTTAAAAGTAATGTGCTAACAGATGACATTTTTTTTGGAAAGAAGGAACTGATAGAGATGCGGAAGTATAAGTTGCCTTTCATTTTATTTTGAAAAAATCTTTGTATAGAAAAGAAAAAAAACCTGTCATGAATCCTCAAGTACTTTTACTTGAGTAAATGTAAATAGTTGGTATGAATAGAAAATCAGCTTTTCTTTTGTTATAAAAAGTGACATTTCTCAAATAGTAAATCAACACTTCATAAAACCTCCATCCCCCTTAGTCATTCAAAAATTACAGAACAGAAATAAGTATTTTAACTGTCTAATGATAATTTCATGGGGTTTGCACTGCATAAACATTCTTTGTATAAATATAAGCTCAACAACTTCATATTTTGATTGTAGATATAAAGATGTTTTGACGTTTTATTCTCTACAATTTAGTTCAGGTTCATCTTACAAAAAAAGAGAATTTTTATTTTTTCAGAGACTCCCAGTCCTTTCTGCTTTATTGAAGAATTCTTCTTTCAGAGAGAGGGGAAATATCTTTCTTTTTTTTGAACTTTGCAGGCAGAGATTTTAACTCTAAGCACTGGCAGTTGCTGAAGTTTAAAACCTTTGAATTAAATCTGGTTAATACAGAGAATAAGTTAAAAGCTGCTTGATTCAGTTTGGTAGGGTTATTTTATTCAAACAAATGTATTAAGTCAGAATTTATAAAACTGTTAGACAAAAAATGTGTCAAAAGCCTATAATATAACTTTTTAAACATTTTTGCCAGTGGATTTCCCAAGAAAATGGGAAGCATGAAGAAACTTGTATAAGTCTGTAATGATTAAGATAGCAAGATTTCTTCATGGCAAGTGTTTTTAAAGCTTTGAACTCAAGACCTTCTCAAACATTTTCCTTTCATTTTTCTATAGAAAAAAGTCCAACAGTTCTCCATAAATATCAGTTCACATCTTCATTAAAACAAAAAGCAAAGAAGATCAGAAGAGCAAATTATTAAACTACTAGATCCTTTGCTTAAATTCCATAAATCTGCTCAGCTCCTTTTTGAACCTCAAAATACTTCCTCTTTCCATGAACTCCTGTGGCAGGAAGCTTCAGATATTCATGACCTGCTGTATAAAACCATACTTATATGTCTTTTGGAATTACTATCTATCAGTTTTACCAATCGTCCCCAAGTTCCAGAACTGTGAGAAATGGTGAGTTACAGTACCACTGTCATCTTATACAATACTTTCATGGGTCTGTAAATCTGTTATCATATATCTCTTCAGGGTTTCCCTTTGTAAACCAAAAAACCTAAGGTGCTTATTCTTCCATGACTGGTGAAGATTCCTCCAAACTGATCATGACTTGAAAATACTAATTCCCAATGGTCTTTAAATGGTCTCTCAACAGACCAAAACCCATTTTGCTAAATCATTTTTGCAGAACTGACTGACTCCTACTGCTTTTGCATAAAATTGATAAGACATGAATTAGTTCAAAGGACTCCTGCTACCTAGATAGGAAAATGTTATCTCTATTTTTCAGATGGAGAAACTGAAAAGTTGAAGAGGCTTCCTAAGGCCACAGGGTAAGGTAAGGACAGAGCTGGTGCTTCAGCTCTCCAATGCCTGTCTTCTAGTCTAGAATTATAAATGTCAAACATCCTACATAGTTAATGCATAGTGAACTTATGTGTTATTAAGAAGTATCAGACTAACAACTCTGGAGAATAAAGTTTCATATTTATACCTAGACTAGGTACTGTACAGTTTTTTTCAAAAGGTCATTAGCTATAGGTGTAAAAATGACCCAGATCAAGAAGCGAAGTAGTGATCGAAGTATTGATTTTGTCCCGGACTTCCTACAGGTTCTGCACAGCAAATATCCAGACTTTCTTCTCAGTTTAAAAGTATGATACCAAGGATTATTTCCCCTGTAATATTACATTGAAAAGCATTAGCTTTTCAGGAAAGACGTGAAGTAACAAAAGACGTGAAGTAACTGAAGTACACAGAATGTCCTCTTGGTAGAATGTGAGGAATCACAAGAGCCACTTAATCAATGCTGCTTTCACAGAAGGTAGGCTTACTGTCACACCAAAGGCAACCCAATTTCCCCATAGGAAAATCCTTAATCATTGGTAATCTTAATAACAATGAGCAATCATTATATAGTATACTATTGTAATTGCTAATTGTTATTAAGATTACCAATGGCAACCTGAGCACTACTCTTTGTTTAAATGTAATTAACTCCAATATGAGAAATAAACAAAGTGAAAAAACAGCACCTATAGGAAACAAGTACTTGCAGAAATGAGTGCAAAGAGACAAAATTTACCATCTCTGGAACCAGATAGAAATTGATGGACTGTATTTGAAGAATAATATTTAAAAAAAAAGTACAGAGGAAAGAACTTGGAAAAGTAAAAGAAATGAAGTCATTCTTGTTCTACTTCTGGCCACTGGAAAATGAACACCTTGTTGTGCCACTTTTTGTGAAACAGGGAGTTGCATTTTGGTATACACAAACAAAATAGGTGACAGGAAAACATGGTTCTACTTGTTATTCATAGTTTCAGGCTATTAAAAGGTCATATTGAAAGAGAAAGAAACAATTCTATGCCAGGATGCTCATGCTTTGGCAGAAATATTGCAAATATGGAAGTGCTGTATACAATTTAACAAGCACTGAAATAGAGGCTGGATGGTTCTTTCTCCTTTCTATTGGTCACCTTCAGGAGGTTTTGTCCTTTGAAGTATTTGAAAGAACTGACTCTACAGAAAAGTATGTTCATATTTTTCTTAAGGAGTCTAAAAAGCCATGACTTAAACAATCTTTTGTAACTGGTAAAAAATGTACCTACATTGGTCTTTGTAGAGCATCATACAAGCTCTCCACGTGGACACCACTTCACAAATGTAAGGTGACACATGTCCAGAGCCAAAGATTGCTATTTTCCTTTAAAGAAATTTCCTGAGGATAAAGCGGTCATTATGGTCAAAATCCAGTCACTAAAGAGTTTTTCAGAGAGACATGTCAGAGAGAGAAGCAACTGTTCCTTTAGTAGTGAATCCAAAAAAAATCCAGTATAAAGAACTGCTCATAGACTTTTGGATCTTTAAGCAGCAAGGTTTATTCAACGTTAGGAGCAAGCCAGCTCGCGCTGGACAAACTTGCTCGACTTGAAAGTGCAAAAGCAAGCTATTTTATACACTTAGGATACATGGTTACATCATTTAACATACATATTAATAAGCAGGCTAGTCTCTGGGCGGAGTCTTTCCAGACATGCGCAATCTTCTATTGTGGAGGTCTTCTCCTCAAACCTTCATCCCTCTGGTGGTTGCCATGGATGTCTTCCTCAATTTGACCTCTTCAATTAAGTGACCTGAATTCTTCAAGCTTGCAAAATCCTGGCTCTGGGCCTTCTAGGTCTTATTCAAGCGTCTAGTTTACCTAATTTATTACTCTGTGTGTACTACTCCTATTCTTTCTATAATAAGGCCTTTGGTCCACTGAGCAGAACAGAACATGATATTAACCAGTGCTCTTAAAATGTTCTTCTAGCAAAACAGGTATTGGGGTTTCTTAGCAGGTCAAGATATCTCAGTTAACTCTTTTAGGCATGGTTCCTGTCTCAGCAGCCCCACTGCAGCCTCACTGTGCTGGAGGCTGGGCAGGGCAGAACAGGCTCCCCTGATGTGCTCCTGTGCCCTGCCTTACAGGGTGGTTGTGCAGGTACTCGGGGGCTGACGCGCCAAACTGCTCCGCAGCATCCAGAGATGTGCAAGAGTTTGGAAGAAGAAAAAATCAAGGCTAATAATGAAAGAGTAGATACAGTGCAAGTGTGCAGTAGATAATGATTCAAATTCTAAAAACTACACCACAGGAAATTGCCTCTGTTGCTGAATTATTACAACAACATATGATATCATTAAGAATTTTTCATTAAGGACTTCTCTGTGAGCATGAGTGCAACTTGATCTTGCTTAGTCTGTGGTATTTAATGAGTTACTCAATTATTATACCAGAGTCTGTTAAGAAAAATAAAGTGCTGAAGGTCTAAATTGTGCTGACCTACATAGGGAACCCCAGGCACCTACAGTCAGAATGGATTTATGACCATCGGTTACACTGGCAACAGCTTTCTCCTGGTTTTTACCACATGGCATGTTCTTCCTCAATATAGCATATCATCTTTCACAGGCTTACTGTGACTCTCCTGTTAATGTAATAAATACTTTTTCTTATTGTTGACTAGAACTCTTTATTTTGTCTTCTTATAAACCATGCCATACATATGGATTTACATCCTATATTTAAGAATACTTTCTCCTCCTGATGAAAATTACTTTTGTGTTCCTGAAACCGTATCTTCAACAGAGAGGAATAACAATTCAATCACCCTTCATAGGTGTCAATAAAAACAGAATTTATCATGAGAAGAATTTCTTTTGTTTAAAGCAGGTGCTGTATATTGAGCACATGGTGTTTTCCATAGGATATTCCACATAGTTTTTGCAGGATATTATAAAGCAAACTGAGAGCAATTAATGTTGATGAAAAATAATGCTAATAAAATTATCTGCATGCAATCACTGAATATCTCTTTGTTAAACCTGATGTACTGTTGGCACAACATCTCTGTTCAGGTCACCAACACTGGAAGGCTTTTGCCCAGCATTGACATTTACTTAATGCTATGTAGGTCAGTTCAAAGCAATATCTGATCTTTAAGACATAAATTATGAAAGGAATAATTCATATCAAGACAAATTAGAGTCTTTTCAGCATACAGTACATAACATGTTCTAATAACAGCATTTTCATCTATTCATTAGAGACATGAATCTCAGAATTAATTATTCTACTTAAACAGTGAAAAAGACCCTGAGACCAGAGAATACAGAAAGATTCAGAATTATATTTTATATCAACAGCAAATATAATTCTGTGTTTAATACTTATCTTTCAGGGGTTTAATACTTCAATTTAAAATTATTTTGGTATTACAGTAGGTGGATAATTAGTCTGCTCTATCATTTGATGCCATAAGGTCCACCTGTTTTTTTCTTATTTTCCCAATTTTCTAAGTTTTATAAGAAGTAGAAGTAGATTTTAGAAGCAGCAGTCCTTATTCCTCACCCTTTAGCACCCTTTAGTTTACACATTCCTCAACCCTCTTACCCCATTCCATGCTCCCCATATCAATTCTACCCCTGAATTCAGTAGAAAATGTTTTGTCTTTTTTCAAGGCAAGGCCTAGGCTGTTTAGAGAACACTCATATCCTGGCCTGAACAACAGAACACAGTCAAGAACTGGGTGACCGTGTACCCTCTGTACTCTGAAGATGATGAAGATGATGAAGAGGTGGTTCCAAAAGCCCCCAGACCCAATTCCCAGGGGGTGGGCCGGGGGTGGACCAGGGCAAAAGCTACGGGATGGACAAAACTTGGACTGGTCAAGCAGTATTATAAAATATAACATCTCAAGCACAGCCTGAGCACACGTCCTGTAACATCTATGCATAGGCACAAATTAAACCCTTTCCTTATCTCACCCTCAATTAACTGCTTTGGAGTTTTTTCTTAGCAATATTTTAGGCATCAATTGAATTTGATTTTTAAGAAAATCAGTCAAGAAACAATCAAAATTAAAAAAGGAATAATGAAGGAAAACTACATAATAATATTAATGGGAGTAGTGATAATAATATTAGTGATGATTGTACCAACATGATAAAGGATAATTTTTTTATATGTTTTCTCATTTAACTGGTGTGAAAAACTGTTGAATTATTCTATTAATACTACTACAACTTTACTAATTCTAAAATTCTGTATTATATAAGTAAACAGTCAAGTGTTCCTGTCTCCTAAAACATAAGTTAATAGGTGACATGCTTATATCATGCGCAAATAGCGATATGTTGGGTTAGTTTTTGTATCCTTTGTTACTGCAATGAATTTGAAGAAGCACAGCAGTTTACTCAACATCTCATAACCTCCAAGAATCACTAATTTTAATAATTTTGGTCAAAGTTAGTACTCTTTGATTGGATTTCCTCTTTAATTTAAAAGTAGTGTTACTGCTTTCTTGGTTTAATTTTACAAACATTTCTTAAAACCTTCCTGTGTTTGCTTTCTTTGTTGCTATTTACTTTCAAGGTGACACTGAATTTTTTTAAAGAGAAAATCTATTACAGACCTTCATAAAGGTTTTCTGCTGAATTAGTGCTGAAAAAACACAGAATCTCACTGGGGATCCATCAAACACCTTCAAATAGCCTGAAACATCACAAACGTTAGGATGGTTTACTTTTGGTAATGCAGCTGAATTGCTTGGGGTTTATTCCCTATTTAAAACAGATAAAATTAATCTAACAGACATGGGCTAATATTTTCTGTGTCTATGCTGTAAGCTGTGCTGTACAGATAAGCTCCAGAAAAGACTAAAAAATAAATTTAGCCCAAATAGTTTTTGCTGTACATACTGCACTGTCACCCTCAGAATGTCAATACAATTGCTATTACCTTATAAGTAATTAACTTATGCACTGTCCATCTTTGTTGTCTGCTCTCATCCTTATCTTTCATTTACTTGGAATTCAATTAGTCTCATTTTAGTGGTAAAGAAATCATTCATTGTCAAGTTCAGCTAAGTAAATTTTCCTTTCCTAAAATAAAACCTGAAAATGTCTCAGAACAATTTACTGTTATATTATTCACACAGAATAAACATCATCACATCATCTTCATGATTATAAGACTTTGATTAGACAACAACTAATCCTATCTGGACGTTCAGAGGACATCTGCTGAACTAAAGGGTTTTCTGTAGTCATTTCATATGAGTACATAATATCTGGATTTTGTAGCATACTAAGGATGTGCAGTAATTCTTCAGTCATCATGATCCAAGGCAGGGATGATTGTATGGTAAGTTAGGGCCTTGTGATGGTCTGAGCATGTCCTGTGATTAAGAGGTGAGTGATATGTTATTTAAACATTGACTGTTCACCCTGTTTTAATGCTGTAGGAGCTACAACCATTAGATAGAGTAGGCTGTAGTAAATCAGAAATGAAACAGAAGATATAATTTCTTTGGTCTTTGGGTTCTCAGTCCCAGAATTAAGTATCTGTCAAAGGATTTGGAGTAGGTTGGAGGACATTTTCTGGTTGGCATACTGCAGAACTGATGACAAGCAGCCTACATTCCTTCTTACAGAAAATGCCAAAGGAAGGTAGAAGCTACAAAATGCACCAATGGAATAATAAAGGCAAGAGATTAGAAAATGCAGATCAGAGGTAGGTCAGGCTGGGGAAGACAACCCCTAAAAAATTTTAATTAAAGCCCTTGAGATCAAAGTTACGTCAGATTTTCAAAATATTTATTAAATGAATTTACCTCCTAATCAATAATATTTATGTTATTGATTCAGGTGAATACTCAGAATAAAAATTAAGCAAGTATGATACTCAAGAAGATCGGAACTGAAAGTTTACAGACTCCATGCCTTTCTATTCCTATGTTATACTGTATTGTCTAGGAAAGACCTGTGTCTGGAAATACACTTTCTCTCCTTTATTACCTTCCAGACTATTTACTGTGAAGAGCCACTGCCAAAAGTAGAATTAGCCTTACTTGGAAAGTGGAAGCTACAATGGCAGCTGTCCATATGTATAATCAAAATGCTTTTTAGGGGAAAATAAAAGACTGGTAAGATAATCCAAAAGTATTTTAGGAAAATAATGGAGTTCTTATATATTACACACCACCACTAAACTCAAAGAATGAAAAATATGGGTTTAGGGCTTTGAAGAACTGCTTATATAATTAAGCATATAAATCCCAAATAGCATTATTTTGCTATCATTGAATTTAAGATTAATAAGTAACAAATATCAAAGACCATTATCTTGCTGTCATTTAAGATTTCTATGACTTTAGAGTTTCTAAGTTGGACTTGAATGGAGATCTCAGAAGGATAGCAATTCAGCTATCCTTCAGCTATCTTAATATCTTTCCCTTTGTGTTTAATATATGGTTCTGACTATTGTCTAAGGAATTTTTTAAATCTTCAAATTATAGGAGATAGTATATAGCATGAAGAAGATCAACCTCTTTGCAGTATTTTAATACTGATGCATCGAAAAAGAGTTCAATTAAAAAAAAACAGAGAGCCTATAGTCTTTCATTATTAGAACACTAAATTGCACAGACTCATATCACTTTTAAGTGCTTTTGTTTGGTCCCCCTTCTCTGTTCCAAATGCAATATAATTGAATTAATAGTAAATCTGTCTGCATGAGGAGGAATGGTTAACCAGCCAAAATAAAACTATGTCTAAACTAAAATGTTCATAGAATGATTCAGAACCAATGTGCAAAAATGAGTGCAGGTTATATATTGTGCTGAAGTGGTGTTAAGACATGGTTTCAAGCAGTTCTAAGAGATAAAACTATAGAATATTTGCTCATTTGACATTCAGTAAAGATGACACAGTTTGGCAGTGCAACAAAGCAGTCTCTGGGACTCTTTCTGTCGTATCAAATATGTTGCAATTACAACAGCTGGTGCTGGTTCAAAGTCACTCAAGCGCCAGCAGATCAGTTCATAAGATCAGGCTTTTTAAAATGTTGGGTAACATCTGTCCACAACAAGGAATCTGCATCAGATCAGGTTTCATATGTCTTTCTACTGACATATAAAATCATTTTAAATTTTGATTTGTGTGCTTTAATATACGCCAGTGCAGTCACATGTTTGTAGTAAGGCAGCTTTGACCTTGAGCTACAGCTGTGGCCTGGCAAAGGAACAAGTAAAACATCATTAAGGAAGAAAGTGTGAGAAAGAGAAGAAAAACAGCTGCAGATAGAGGAATGTGTTTGGACATGAGAAGAGATGCCGATTATCTGTCAGGAGACAGGATGGGGCATGAGCACAGATTGGTAGAGACCAATTAGCCAATTAGAGACTAATTGGTAGAGACCAATTAGCCATGAGATACAGATGCATGAACAACACTACTTAACCAATGACATATATTATATTAGCGCGTGGACAGAGGAAAAGCAGATAAAAAGAACAAGTTTGTTTATAATAAAATCTTTTGCCTGCCAACCTGCAGTCTGAGAGCATCATTTAGGCCACCATCACATGTTCACAATTGTTTTGTATCTCACTGCCTCTAGTGCAGAGTTACTTGTGACTGTTGAGGTGCCATTTTATGGTTGTGGAACATGTTGATATGATAATTTAGAAAATCAACCCACTGCAATCAAGAAGACGAAAGATGATGCTACCTTTTCAGTCTTGTTTCCTGCTTTCATATTCAGTCCTTTCGGTGTGTTCTTTCTTCATATATGACTCTATTACTTGTCCTAAGTCCTGTAGATTAACCTGTTCAAGATCTAAATAATGACATTCTCTTCAGTTTTATATTATCATTCTGAACTTGAATTTTGTCCAAAAGCTCATATAATCAATAACCTGTATTGTTTGAACAAGGTTTGCTTTTATTAAAGAAAAAAAAAGGAAAAAAGTAGTGGAATGAAGCATAATAAAGTAAAAGATCCTGCATCTCTTGTTGGTCTTGTAATTGTAAATGCCCTACTGAGAATTATTATAGACTCACCAGCTCTCCTTGGCCCTATAGGATACACTAAAATTGAACCATTCTAATCTATTCTTTCACTTCAACCAAATACTTGAACTGATGAAGAGATAAAAGATGTATTTCAAAGTGGAAACTCAGTAACTGGGGAAACAGTTAACAGATACCTTGAAAACTTGAAGGTCCAGGGACACGACATCAACCTTTTGTGTACGATAATGGACAGATCAGTGTGGCTGCTCTTCTAATTCACATCCCTCTCTCTTCAACTGCTAGACTAATCCTGGTATATTTACCAGAGAAAAAACTTTAGCATGTCCCTACAATAACAAAAGTATCCACATCTGAATCTTTAAACACTGGATCTTTACAAAGCAAATTACATCATGTGCCATAGTTGCCTTTCATTTACTAATGTCATTTCAGTCTGTGACCGATATACCAACTATGCTACCAAAAATTTATATGCACTAAATTAGCACTGAAATACCATGGTAACCACTATTCTCTGTCTGCTGTTTCCCTGACCACAGAGCCTAACAATTCTACAGACACTATTTTCTTCTTGCACCCTGTTGCGTTTTTGCCCTTTTCACATTCATTAATTTCATATGTGTTTTCTCTTCTGGGGAAACTGTTTTCTTGTCTTGAGTACAAGATTATATAGTCAGCATAAATATTACTGGTTTACTGTGTGCTGTGTTTATGCTAAGTCCACTTGAGAGTCCCTTTATTAATTTTAATTGTCCCTCTCAGGATGAACTTTGGTTTCTTTAAAAGCCTGTAAAGAAATTGAAAACCCCACCACTTTGGTTTTTCAGCTATCTCTTTTCATCAATCTAATATGCTGGTGTTCTGTTTTACTGAGAAATTCCAGGAGAAAAAGATGAGTCAAAGTTTCCTGAGGCATAAGAAGTTGTACTTGTTGGGTTTTCTGAGCTAAAATGAACATTGGTATAAAAAAATGCCAAGGTAACTAAGTTGATGTAAGTTCTTCCATGTCAGGTAACTAACTTCATGTAAGAATATAATTTTTAGTTTATTAGTCTAGTGAACTTCAACCTGCCTTGACGAAGCAAATTTTCTCTGAACATATATTTCATTAAATGCTTTCAGTTAAATGTAAGAAATCACTTTCCTACTATATGGGTAGTGAAACAAAATCACGGGTTACCAAGAGAGGTTGTGGAGTCTCAGACCTTGGAGATACTAAAAATCTGACTGGATGCAGATTTTGTGCAAACTTATGTAGGTGACTCTACTTTGTGCAGAGGGGTTAGATTAGGGGATCTCCTGAAAGGCCTTCTCACCTCAGCTACTCTGTGATTTTCTGAACTGCAAATTCTGTGGAAATGCTCTGATTCCAGGCACCAGAGGATAAAACATTGCCTTATGGGCATCTCTCTGGCCAGTCTTGGTGTTGACCAAGTTGAAGAGAATCATTCCTAAAAGCAGTTAGCTTTGTTCAAGTATAAACCACCTATCAAAAGGGAGAAAAGTTAGACTAAACGGGATGTAAAAAACCCAATAAGTAAGATTTAGATTAACTCTTGATCTTTTTTTACTGCTTCAAACTGCATCTCTTTTTTCCCATTAGCTCTTCTATTTTCTCCTTTTCCTGGGAAACAATGTTTTTGTCATTTAGACAGGCTTAATGAAAGAAATCCACAGACAAGGCTGTAGAAACAGAAAAGAGGCAACAAAATAAATTGCTTAAGTGGAAAAGAAAACAACCTTTGTTTCCTAAGTTCTTGTTTTTCTATTTATCTTTCTTTGTCAGGCTTTGTATAGTACAAAGCTCACCTGAATTCTGGCTAAGTTATATTAGAAAGGCAGAGATAGAGGTCATGGGGTTGTCCAGAGTTGAAGGATGCCCCTAAATAACAGAATGTGCTACTTTCAGGAGCAGTAAGCTTGGGCTATTCAAGCTCAGTACACTATAATACAAAATGTTTTGGAGATTTGCTGACCAGATCGAGGTTCACCTCTCCATACCATATAACCAATGCTATATTACCAGAAAAAAGTGTGCCAAAGAAGCTGTCAAAATTTCAGGAAATGCAGAAGAAGAAGATACAGAGAAAGCTCATAATTTTTAACCTGCTAAGGTCAGAACATGATGTTAGTGAAAAATCAGTCTTGTATTAGAAATTTACCCTGATCCCCTGTAGTCACATTCTTTACTCTGCTTTATCTAATCAAATTTTGCCATCAGCCCAATGATACAAGTGAACAAAAATTAGCTGAATGCTACCTTCACAGACAGAAAAAAAATTACACTGTCTGCATGGAACAGGCAGGTGCTGCTTCCTTTTCGCATTCTTGAAAAGAAATAGATGCTGTGTCATTTATTTATCTATGTAGGTGGCCCAAGAAAGCAATCTGGGTGAGTTTTTTAACTTTGGCTTATCTGGTCTAATTCTCAATAAAAGGCTATATAGATTCCTCAAACTCTGCATGGTACAGTAGGATTTAGTGTAGAAATAGAGAAAGGTTAAGTACAAAGGAGCAGTGTGAGACTGTTCTCACCTATACTAGTATTTACTTGGGCTCATTTTACAGGGCTTGAATGTATTTGCAGTTACAGCTTGACAGGACTTGGGACTGAAACCAGGGAGAGAGGTGATCTTAAGCCGAACACAATATGGAAGAAGAGAACAGAAAGTACTTTAGTTAAAACTTTATTTGTAGGAGGAACAGGGGAGCAAGAGATGGAAAAGAAGAACAATCCTGCATCTGTTCTATACATGACAGAGAGACATTCTTCTTCAAAATTGTGCTGGGATTGTTATACTATCAGAAAATTTTCTTTCTACTTAAAATAAAACCAAACAAGAAACAATTTTAATCAGTACCTTCAGCCTACACCCATTTAAATTATGGTTCAGAAAGTTCTTAAGGAAAACAAAACAATTCAGGTGAAAATCTCCCCGTTTAATCATGGGTATTTGAACAACAAATAAATTGCAATTACCTTGGTAGATGCTGAATCAGCTTACCAACAAACACTGTAATAATAACTATTCTGAACCAACCTTTTTCTAAATCAGACAGAGGGACACAAGGGCAGAGCTGATAATATCAAGCATTACAAATGCAGCATAATAACACTTCAAGTTCTTATCCTCAGATTTTCTGAGGTGTTTCTCTTTAACACACACACATTATTTCCATGCCCATTACAAGCTGTTGACAGAAATGTTCTCTGCTGACTTAACAGCATTCTTCTGAAGGCAGGGAGTACTTTGTCCCCTGCATCTAACTTAGACTGTGTCTAATGTAACTGTTCTGCCTCATTTCCACCAGTATAACTTTTTAGAAACTAGGTACCAGCAAACTTGTATTGTATTTTTGATAATATTTGCCCAACAACTTACATGATGGTAAGTGTTTTTCACTACAGCATTAATGTAAGCAGTCATAAAGGTGGTCTGGTGTGTTGGGTCTGGCTGAACTGGAGTTCCTTTCTCCATAGTAGCCCTCACAGTGCTGTGCTTTGCCTTGGTAGCTAGAAGGGTGTTGATAATACACTGGTGTTTTGGCTACTGCTGAGCACAGCATCAGCACTGTAACATTTCTTCCTCAATTGAGGGTAAGATCCTGGGAGGGGACCCAAGTAGGCCAGCTGACCCAAACTGACCAAGGGAATATTTCAGACCATATCGTGTCAGCTCAGATATAAAAGCTAAGGCAAGGAGCAGGAAGGTGGGCATTCATTGTCTCCAATGGCTGCCTGCTGAGAAACCATTGCACGTGCTGAAGCCCTGCTTCTCGGGAGCGGCCGACCATCGCTGCTGATGGGAATAAACCATGCAATCTTTCACTTTGCTTCGCTTCTGCGCGTGCAAGCTTCCACTTTGCTTTTGCTTTAAATAAACTGCCTTATCCCAACCCACAAGTTGTTTTTCCACCTTACTCTCTCCCCTGTCTGGCTGGGAAGGGGAGTGATAGAGCAGCTGGGTGGGCATCTGGCGTCCAGCCAAGGTCAACCCACCACACCTGGTTAAAAAGAGAAAATTACTGAACAGAAGAAAATGGCTGCTTGAAAATATTGAGAGAGAAATTGCCTGCCAAAGCGGGAGTTGGAAGTCTCAGAACTAGGCCCGTGAACCAGAAATGTCCTTAAAAAATGCATCTGGTAACTCTGGAGGACAGCTGGGGTATCAAGAATCTCTAGACATCCTGAGATACCATCAGTAAAAACAAAACCAAGAAGCTCTAATGACAATTTATCATCTGAAAAAGTAGAAATAGCCAGGGAAAATAAAATTAGTCTTGAAGAACTGAAAGCGTAATTTAATTATTTAATTATTGGCTGTTGCAGAGGAAAAATCAAAATTAACAACATTATTGACTGCTTGAAGTGGTGTAGTCCTACTCCCTCTTATATCTTTAGGCTATAAAAAGAGCTTCATTTTTATCTAAAATGAAGTTTCTTTTTCTGAGAACTTCACATTCTATAATTAATTTTCCTTTCCTGAAAAGGTTGAATTTCACATGAACTTTTTCTACAAGATTTTGGACACTCACTAAGAGTGCCCAGATGACTCCGGACTCTGCAACATGGACCCTCTTTGAAGTGACTCTGTGTCTCATTGTGTCCACTTTGGTCCCACCTTGGGGTCAGTTTCGTTTGTCCTCACACCTTTGGGATGGTTGGATCCAACTTTGGGACTGATTTATCCTCCCCTTGGGATGGTTTCACCCTTTCTGAAATACACTTCACTTGATACCCCTTCTATATATATATATCCATAAAAGTAATCTATCATAAGCATATTGCTTTAATATTGTTGATAAGTTTCTTCACTAATAAGTTAATTATAACCTGTAATGTACCTACTTGGTTGCTGTTATTATATTGGTTGTTGCCATAGGATTGCTTGTTGCTGTAGTTGATCACTGTCGTGTTATTGATTGACATTGATTAATTATTGATTGCTGATAGTAATTTGTAATAGCTTGATATATTTATATGTATTTGCTTTATTGATCTAAGGTATACTTTCTAGTGGTGATTTCTGTGGATTTGTGATAATCTGCAATAAAGCAGAGAAATTTAGAGGATAAAAGCTTCCATGTCTTTGTGTATTAAGAAATCCTATGAGCCCAGTGTGGCACTCTCTGCACACCCATAGTCTTAGGTCATAACAGCTATCTATATGATTATCCACATCATATATGCATACATTGTATATGACTTTTTTTTCCTGTGTGTTGTGTCTTTCTTTACTCCTGGTAAAAAGAGAAAGAAATATTTTGATGGAAACTCACAAATCTACATGGTGAAGCTACATCAGTGAAACTCATCTTTAAACTCCAGATTTGAATTTTGCAGGCTAAAACTTTGATTCAACCCATTACTGACAAGCTCTGCATTTAGGAGCCAGAATTTGATAAGCCTCTCACTTGTATTCTTTTGCTTACTCTTGCAAACAGTAATTAAGTGTAATTATGTGGAAAAAGTGAGGATTGAAAAATGCACACTTGCAAACCTGACTTTCGAATTACGTTTAAAATATAGATTCTCTGATCCCTTTATTCTCCAAACACAGCAGGAAATTGCAGTGCATACTATTTTGTTCAGTGCAACAGATCTCAGGATTGATGTAAGAAGGGTTGTGTTCTATGCAGTCACATTTTTCTTTGAAACACATTTTTAATAGGGGTTCAAAAATAAAGGCATTCATTGCACAGAGAAACTGGCTTGTAGGTTTTAAAAATAAAATGATGCAACTATAAAATCATAATTTTCTGTGTCGATTCTTTGTTTCAACTTAGTTACTCTGTTTCAGAAGTCACTTATTCAGGAATTTTGCTGTGCCATAGGGACAAAATTACTTCTACTGCTTATTTCTCTGTGTAGACAATTACTTATGCTTTATCTTTTCAGTGAAACTGCAGACTTTCAATATGAACTTAGGTATCTATTTCACTCTCTTGCACAAAAAATAAGAAACCACCTATCTAAACTGTAGAATATGTAAGAAAACGTGATATTTATAAAGTTTATGTTTTGCTGTTACAGTAGAAATAACTCAAAATATAAAATGACAGTAATTGCATGTTATGATTAAATAGGAAATCTATATACAACTAAAAACTAAAGCATTTTGTCTACTCCCTTGATGTTGCCTTTGAGGTCTCAATAAAATAGCAATGGACAAAAGTGCAAATGTTCAGAACTTATTTCTTTATAGCTTCTCTGAACTCTTTCTGCCCTTTAAGGAATTGAAGAAGAAAGGGAAAACTTTCATAGAACTTTTCTGTACAATAAAACAAATTCAAAATAACCATGAAACACCTCTTTCTATTGTGCAATTAAATCCATTTCAAGAAGGAAATCATAAGTTTGGTTTTGCTCTAGGGAAATATATTTTTAATATTTCCACCTCAAATCTTTATTCCACAGATAAAAAAGACAATTTATTCTAGTTGAGGATAAAGTTGAAGCACACATCACAAATTAACAGAATCATGTTACAGATTCTAATGTAATCCTACACATAATGAACATTATAGCTCTACATATGATAAATGAAATTAATTCTGATTAAAGACGTGGAAGCACAAAAAAACCCCACCTGGAATATCAGTAGCAACAAGCTATTGTTTGTTGCTGTAAGCTGCCTCTTGTGTACCAATAAAAGTGGCTACTGAGTTCAGCCCAGTGCTGTGAACATCTTCAGCTGGGAATTAGCTTGTGATCAAAGTTTTCAAAAATGTATCATTTAAATATCAGATTCTTAAATCTGTAAGGTATTAACTTAGAGAGAGCGTCTCTGATAAACACTACAAATTGTGCAAAACAGTGCAAATTGTCTTCAACTCATTTATCTTTAACTCCAAATTAGAAAATGTTATCAATTACAAATCTGGTCTTGGTTCTTCTGTTTTCAAAATAGTATATTGGCCATAACTACTGTCACGTGAAATGTGGGAGTTTAGGTTTTTGCCTGACAGTACCCCCAGAAAAGTTGAAACCCTGGTGTCCAACAGTCTGTCAGTGTCTCGTAATGAGACCCTTCACCAACAGATTCACAAGATCAACCCCTCGACCACCCTTGTTAGGGGGGACTCAACAGATCCTGCCAAGGTGTTATCTGCTGCCAGCAACTGCAAGGACTCACTTTAACAGTTTATGGAATAACACTTTTTATTAACATAAATTGTGAGAGATTAATAAGGTTCGAAGGTTGTGGGTGATAGTGTCTACTGCAAAAATATGATTAAAGCAATCTACTGATACATATATTAAGCAAGCACAAGCTCTGATATGAAGCAATCTACTAATATGCTATAGGGTAAGCACAAGCAAAAGCTCTAGTTCTAAAACCACATTTAACGTGTGTAGAGCATATTTCTCACCCAAGACATCCTTCTGGGGGAAGGGAGAAGATATGCACAGCCTGTTGACTGATTCCAGCAGTTTCAGTGGAAATCTTCTCCCAGTTTCCCTCTGTCCCCAACTTACTTTTATTCTCTTTTCTTTATGTTTGGGTGGAGTTTGAATGGCTCTAGTCATAAATACCTTTTAATTCCGATTGATGTACCTAATGGGAGGGTGGTGGTGGTCATGGCTTGGCACATGAGGAGGGGATTCAACAGGCTTGTTGGCTTCAGCAGCAGAACATCTTGATTTTCCCTTGTCAGACGGGTAATGTACGGTCTCAGTACCACAACGTTCTCCCATTCTGCTGGGAATGGAGAGGGGGACACGTAGTCTCTACTTCATTCCACACTCCATTCTGCTTCTCTGAGCAGATCTTTATCATTGTATTGGGGAGCGTGTCTACCTCAGTCCATCCAGGGAGTTGCAGCTGCTTTTTACCTAAAATCCTGAGTCTCGTCTAGGTTTAACTCTATCCATCATCCCACAACTAATATAAGATTCTATGAATTTCATCATGTAGGGCAAATGATTTTGGAAGAGCATTAGAAAATTGTGCATATGGTGAGAAAAGGAAAATTTTTATGAATTTTTTCTGTCTTGAAGCAGAGCTTTGATATCTGACACAAAGATATCTCTGCTGAAGCATTTGAACACTCAAGTCTGGACAAAGAAGAGTGTGTATGGAGAACTTTACATGCTGAACTACCCACAGTGAATACTAACTACCCATAATGAAGGAGGATCAATTAGAGAACACTGCAGTAATGGGCATGGAACCTAATGCATCTAAGCTAAAGCTCGTCAATGTTATTGGCAGGACCAGCTCTCTGGTCCTTGTCAGCCCAAAGCACAAAAGACTGAGGAGAGATGCTATTGCTATAGAAAGCTGCCCAATAATGGATTGTCACTTGAAATAATGGAGAGAAGACTTTTCTTGGAATTGAATGAATGGTCAAAAGCCAAGAGGCTATGAACACAAATTGCAGCATGACAAGTTCAGGTTAGGCATTAGTTTCAAACATTGAAACTTTTTTCTCACAGAGATTGTGGAGTCACCTACATTGGAGACAGTCAACTCAACTTCACGTGAACCTGAGCAATCTGATCAAACTTTGGAATTAATTCTAATTTTTAAGCTGGACCTGCCTTGACTTGGGGATAGGACTTCATGATTCCCAGAGATTCCTTCCAACTTGAAGCATTCTAATATTTTGTGATAAATCTTGGAGTCAGATTTTGAGACATAGCTCATATAGGCATATAGCTTGAGATATAGAGAATTGGAAGCAGAGGGGAACACTGAACAACTAAGCAGCATTTACTTGTATAAAACAAGATACTGTGTGTAGTATTAGAATATTTCTGAAGAAATCGTCTACTGCCATTATGGATGAAAGAGTGAATCAGAATTAGAATGATTTGTGGGTGGAACTATGGTTAGCAAGAGTGGTTTCTTCACTTGCTTTGTAATACTTACTTGTTGTTTCATGCTAAAATAGAGATTTATCTACATACCCATATGTAAATCTGAATACTGGATTTGTACCTTGTTGACATGATTTATAAATGTTTGATTATAGCTGCAACTAGCTGATGGAAAGAAGTATTTCCTAAGCAACATGTCATCACTTCATATTTGTGATTTGTGGTAAGAAATAGGCTCAACCTATTTAAGTTCTTTGACAGTAAACATTATCATATGTTTTTCCCTGATAGGTTCATTATTTCAAGTGACAGATTTTGGCATTAACAGCACACTCAAAGGCGGTTTGAGAAGTCCAGGTAAAAAGCTATTTTGCATAATGAGAAATCTTGCATGATTATGAACAAGATAATTTTCAGACCTGTGTGTGTGAATACTTGTGAATTAACTATGAACTACGGTGACAGCAAAGAGAAGGGTGAAAGTAATTAATTTCCACATGTTCTTGCAGATCAGCTTTTTCTACGCTGTTTGTCATTATGGTACCTGAAGTACACTGACATATCAGAGGCAGAGGTGACTAACAGAATGATAAGTGGTCTAGCGTGGAACAGCCATCAGCCTAGCTGAGATCAGAAACTAATGTAAAAAACCTGAGAGAGCGGGAGAGGTGATTTTTTGAAATATCTCGGGAAAGCTCTTCAGCGGAGATCTGAAGACATGTTTACTTTATCTATGTTATAGGAACAGCCCATGTACAACAAAAAGCATTCACAGAATTCCTCTGCAATGTAGTCTCACAGAATGTACTGCAAAAAGGCGGGGTATGAATAGCAGATACATGAGAAACTCACACATAAATGTGTTCAGATCTGAGGGAAGGGTTACAATTCATTTTGTATTTAGGGAAAGTGGTGTCATTAGTATTCCATTCCCTCTTCTTCCTGTCCGATGGTAAACTCAGGGCTGCTATTCTACCCTCCTCAAATAAATATATCTGAAAATATCACTGTTTATCTGTCTGTAAAGGCCTTAGTCACTTTGACTGAGTTCTCTGTACTAATTGAAAACCCCTTAGGATGCAAGCAAAACATTTATGTATCTGTTGCATATTTTTTTATATTCCTTAAGGAAACATCTGTTTTATAAAAACAAATCTGCTTGATGATTTGCTTCTTCTGATAAAAGAAAAGCTGTGAGGGCATTTCTCAGCAATATTATACATGTAGTTTAGTTTGTCAATACTGGATAAATACCATAATGTTTTTATATTTTGTGCTACTGCTACCGCTAAAAGCAGCAGCATAATATTTATTTTCAGTGCTATGGAATATTTAGCCAGTTACTAAGGAATTAAAGAATAACAATGAAACAGTCAACAACATCATGTCAATTGCAGGAAATTATTACCTAAACTCTTAAAAAGAAGTTCTCTAAAAAATTTATTGAAATTTATAGATGATAGCTGCCTCACCCGGAACATATGTTTAGACCAATATAATGTGAATGATACATGTTAATATGCATACTAATCATTGTAAGAAGAGATTGAGAGGCAGTATATCTTATATCTGAAATGGTGACAAAACTTTTTCTTTTCTTCCATAATCAGAATTACACTGCAATGGAAATGGGGTGAGAGTTATAAAATTATTTTGAGTCTTAGTCTATAGAATCCAGCCTAAGCAATCAGCTGAAAGTACTTCAAACCCTTTGATAGGCACATTTAGGAAACGCAATCAACACTGCTGTGGAAGTAGTCTGAAGCACCTCTTTCTGATTACTACAGACATATTTTTACTTTTCCTTTTTTCTGTGGATGTGTGGATTGATGACTGCAGACACACACTTGCAAACACACTTGCAAACTGCACAACAACTTGCAAAAGAAAGTATGCCCTTTTCATGACAGTGTTGCCTGCTTTACTTTCAGTGTAGCTCCACTTCGCATCCATCTTTATCACTCAGTAGAAAAGTTGTGTTGATAAATAGTGCATAGATTTAACACTCAATCAGTGTACAACCAATAAATTTCTCTATAAGTGGACACTTCTTTATTTTAATCCAGGGAAAGAACACTCTACATCAAAAATGCCTCCGCTGACAGTGGAAAGGATCCTGTATACACATGCTAGGATGAACAGTCTGAGTGAAGCTGAATTTCCATAAGCTCAAGATTTGGCAAGAAAAGATATCAAGGCAAAAATGCAATAAATGTGGGTCCTGGTTTCAGCTGAGATAATTTCTTCTGAGTAGGTGGTACATTGTTGTGTTTTAGATTCAGTACAAAAATAATGTTGATAACACATTGATGTTTTGGTTGTTGCTAAACAGTGTTTATCCTCAACCAAAGACCTTTTCGCCTTAAGCTCTGCCAGTGAGGAGGCGCACGAAAAAGATGGGAGGGGGCATAGCCAAGACAGATGACCTGAACTGACCAAAGGGATATTCCACACCAAAGAACGTCATGTCCAACATATAAAATGGGGGAGTTACCTACAAGAGGGACCAATTAGGGCCTGGGGACAGGGTCTGCCATCAGACAGTGGGCGGTGAGCAATTGTATTGTGCATCAATTGTTATTTTCCTTGGGGTTCTTTATTATTATTATAATTTTTATTGTTTACTATGATTATGGTATTTTAATTTGTTTCAGTTATTAAACTGTTCTTACCTCAATTGACAAGTTTGACTTTTTATTCTCCTCCCCATTCCACCTGGGGCTGGGGAGGTGAATGAACAGCTGCATGGTGCTTAGCCTGGCAGCTGGGCTTAAACCACTCCAATGGAAGAAAGAACATGGAAAATTTTTAGGGAAAAAATGGAAATATGGCAAGAAAGCAGTACAACTATGTGGTTGGACTGATTTAGGCAACATTTTATAAACAACATCAAGCTGCAAAAGCATCCAAAGGTTTTGGTTAACAGAACAAAAATTTGCCTACAAGTGTTTAGGCCCTTGGTATTACAATATTCCAACAACAATTTAATATAATATCCATAAATATTACTTAGGACTCTGCTTGTCATAAGTTAAACATATTCAGTCCAAGATTGCTGGGAACTGGGAAGAGTCAGGAACTTTCAATGTGAATACAGAGAAGAAAAGTCTCTTCCGTTGCAGTGAAGTATATGTGATGTTAAAGGTGCTGATTACTTCATTTAATGTGACACAGAAAGGCAATAGGATGCTACAGCTAAGAGGGTGATGCAAGACCAACACAGATTGATTTAAAAGGAACCAGTGCTCTTCTTCAAAATCGATGTATAGAATTTACAGCTCAGGTAAGCCGTCTGCATAGCAAGAGCCTTCAGTGTGAGATTCAATTCCTCTGAAGAGAAACTACAAAGAATTAAGCTGAGAGTAACTTATTTGTCCTTTGTAGTTCAAACATAAAAGTAATGTTAACTCTGACTAGCCTAATATTTTATGTACAGGCATCCCTAAATCTTTTCAGCACATTAAGTCTTACAGGTCCTTAGACAAGCATATTCAGTCCCAGAATAAATTGAAATAACCTGTCAGACTTTATTACTTATTCAGACTAAATCAAGTTTCCCGTGAACAGAATTGCAGATACCTGACTTTTTCACCTGTCAAGGTAGGCTGTTATTGTGTATGGTAGAAAATGAAGAAAGCAAAGACAGCTTTATTGACAGGAGATGTTCCTGCAGGTTGGTTTTTTGGTTTTTTTTTTTTGTTTTCTTTTTTTTTCTTTAATGTCTAAAAGTATAAGTCTTTGAAAATCGATGTTCTTCTTAAAAGACATTTGAATGACCACTATGACAAGGACAGGTGTTAAGACCATGGGGGCACCAACAGCCTTGATTGTCCCTGCCCTTCCCCTTGGGACTTCCCCTGGGGAGCCACTGGCCTTGACAGTGCCCTGACAGTTCATTCTGGCAGACCTAATAGACATGAATTTTTCTCCTTCACAAAGAAAGACAGCAGTGGTAAAAACCTGTTCACAGAAGATGTTCAGAGATCTGATAGGAAGTCATGCTCTGGAAACCACATTCCTATGCTGTGTACTGATGAAATGATTTTAAGAGGAAATCCATTCACAATTATATTTATATTAGGAAAACATAAGGAAATAAGAAAAAAACCAAGAAAACAGTAGGAATTCTTGTGATTTTGTAACAATTGTATCCTAATTGCCTTGAGAAATAGTGATTGAATAAGAAAACTGGTTGCCTGTAAGAAGGTTTCTTTTCTTCTTTTAGATCTTGAAAAAAATGAGCATTTTGAAGCTATTCTTTCATAGCTCAAAATTATTTCAGGCATGCTCTTAAGTTCTAATTTCTTCTATTTCTGTAGAGGAAGGAGAGTATCCCTCTGGTTTTCATAAAGCTTATGCCACACTTTTTTCTTGACTCTCTTTCTTACCTTTCTTCAGTTGCATGAGCAAAGCAAGGACACCCTTACAGTATCCTAACACAAGAAAGAAATATTATAGGGGTATTTGACTAGTGAAGTTCCATTCCTCATCTTGTTTAGTGTATAGCATTGCTGCATGTGCAGGATCTTCAAAGAGTAGGACTTGGGATTTTTTTAGAAGTCACTGCAGTCACTGCAGTGATCATCATTATGAAAGGTGTGTCTATGTCAGCAAATGCAGAATCATCGCATTATTTTGGCTTGAAATAATGGAATTATGAGGTTGGGTGTACATGTTTCTAAACTAAAATGCCTGTCTTCAAATCCTAGGTTGGGATTCAGACAACTACTATGTTTAAGGACATTTGAAAACAGTGTGTGTGAGGATCTGAGTATCAGTACTTTGCAATTTCATTGACATTTCATTGACAGTTCATTGACATTTCCAAGTCTCATTAAAACATGTCCATCTAGGAAAGATGATATTTGAACAACAAATCAGCCACCCAAGCAGATGTCTAGAGCCATCTGAGAAACAGGTGAGATACTTTAGTGTTTAAAAAATTACATTGGACAGGTACATTATCAGTTTTGCTGTAGTTGATATAATGTATTACTCATTACATTAATGTAGCTAATAAAATTTATTATGGATAGATGTAGTAAAATGGAATGGAATATAATATTACTTAATGATTCCTTGAAATATTAAGATTCAGTTCTCTTACCATCAGAAGGAAATATATTTTGCTCAGTACATGATCATTCTAAATTGTTTTCAGTAGATGAATTTCTTTATCATAAATGGTAATGAATGAATCCTGGTTAAATTTCAAGATGCAGTAGTTTAAAATAGCATTTGGACATATTGTCAAAAGGATGTAAATATTTTTAAAGTTCAGAAGGCCTCAAACTATCACTTTCTGTTTAAACTACAGTATTGATTTTTTCTCCTAAAAGAAAGACAGTTTTGTTTTTCATTAGTGTTCTAATTAAAATGGGAGTTTATTCTCCAAACTACCTCTCAAGAATAATAAACTGGTTTAAACTTTAATTTAAAGAAAAACCTTGGGGGAAAAAATCATATTTCCTTGACAACATACAAGATCAATACACTACTTTCATAGTTGCCATTCAAATGTGATATATTATTGAAAACACAATCAGTTTAGAATTTATATAAAATAACACTTTACAGGCCAATACTACTACTCGTCAAAGTTTTAACTACATAAAAGGTTATATTTTACACTCCTAATCTTACATATATATTTAACATTGAAAATGATTTACTGAGGGAAAAAACCAAAACAACTAGGGAATAAAAAGGGGTAAAAGTTGGATGCTAGCCTACCAGCTTAAGGCACTAACATGAATTCTATAAGACAACAGAGAAACATTTGAGAACAGGGTCACCAGGAAGGGCAACCCACACCTTTAATGAGCTATTTGTCTCTCTTTAATGCTTTAAGTGATTACAACTGGATTGTATGAAACCAAGACTGAAGAACTAAGAAAGAGAGGCATATATGCCCTTTCTTTGGAGTGAACAGAATAGCCCATTCAGGAAAGCAGAACTATTCATAATTTAGTTTGAGGATCCATGCAACTTCTGGAAAATCAGGCTACCTTTACAAGATTCTCTCCCTGGGAGTCAGCATTTTCCAGGAAGTTATTAAGTGTAATTGATATACATTTATGCAGGTGGAAGAACTCTTTCAAGGTAAGAAATGAGAAATAGTTGGCATTTTGATTTCTTCATAATTTTCTATTTTTGTATAGTTTCTTATAACTGTAGTTCCTATAACATCATACATGCTGGAAAGAGCAAAAATTTTTAAATGAAAATAAATCAGTAAGCTATATCAGTATCTTTTTTATCTGAATCTGCTCTTGCTTAATCGATCCTCTCCTCACTCACTTAAATATTCAAAAAACTGTTATTTTAATTTTCACTTTCTCTGACAGCGTGGAAACTACTAATAAGCTTTTATTTCATGTAAAACAGCATTTTACTATGAATATTTGGACCATATCTGTCAAAGGCAGGATCAAAAGAGAGGAAGGAATATAAAACGCCTCTTATAAACTAGGACACTGCTGCAAAAATGTTGAAAGTTCAATTAATGATGGCAGTTATTTTTCTAAGAAGCCATTCAAGGAAAGTGAAGTATACATTCTCTTGCTGTGAGGCACAGATGAAAGTTATTTCACTGATTATATCTGAATTTTAATACATTTTAAAGAGAAGTATTAAATGTTTGAGAGCCCAAACCAATCCATAGACATAGAAATCAGTTTAGTCCTCAGAAAATGTTGAATTCAGCTGAGTGCTCAGAAAATGTTAATTCAAATCTCTTCATTTACTATTAAGTCTTAAGTTTAGTCCATAATCCTATTTCTACAGACATATGTCAGGAGTTTACTGCACGTGTTTGAACTTCAAAAAAAGTTTCATTTCAGTGAAAGTCATATATCAGGTGGTATATTTGTTTTTATTTTTTTGGATGAGCATAAAATATATTTCCATTAAAAAAAGACAAGCAATTTCAAACTATAGTTTTCTGGGAATGTTTCATTTCTATGCAAAACAGGTAGAATTAATCATTCTGAATCCTCAAAATAGCATCAACACAGAAAAGATGTGTAGCTACAGGGGAAATAAGGATTGTACCTGAATGTCTTTGCAGATGCCCAGTATTCTTCCAGGTACAGTGCTCAGTAGACATGCTAGCAAGAGGAGAAAAAATTAAACTGAAATCAAAGACAAAAAATCCTCAAGGTTTTTGTTGTCTTCAGCTATAACTTTATAGAAAAAATAGTAAATATAGTTGCTATTATGAATATAATTGAGTAATTTGACATTAATGCCACCTTATGCATTTTGCAAAAGGAAGTGCAGGAAAAAAATATTTTCCTCTTAAAAGTTCGTGTTTGTCAGAATAGTGTCTCTAGACACAAACATTATATGTCTAGTGTTGTGTTTCCCTCCTGGCTGTTTCTAAAGAACATTTACACCTTTTGGTTTTGTACCCAGGAAATCAGATGTTCTTGCATATTCTCTTCTGCAGTTGTATTCTTCAGCGATTACTTTTATCAGGTAATATCTATATTTAGCTTTCTCTCTTCCTTTAGCTCCAGTACCTACTTTTATAATTTCTGAACTCTGATATCCCAGTTGGCACCCAAAGTGGCTGCTCTCCCAGTAAATCTAGCTCAGTTTCTTAACTGTGCAGGCAAACCCCTGCCCTAAGGCTGCATGGGCAGGGTTGGGTCATGGCCACAGGGTTGATCCCAGAGTGACAGTAGAGCATGGAAAGCAGTGGAGCTCAGATGTATGAAGGGGTGGGTTTTCTCTACCACCACAGGCAGACTTGAGCTGCCAGACAGAGATAACCCTCCTTGAACAACCACTGCACTTCTCATGAACAGCTCCTCTTCCCAGTGTGGTAGCCAAAGAGACTTGCTGGTTCTGCTATAGGTGAAGTACACAGAGGTTGGTAGCTATTTACTGTAATACAGTAATGAGATTCCCTTGGAAGCTGTCCATTTTAGCAATCTCTAGAACTGATCATGCTTCCTACTACCTAAAAGCAGTTTTAGCACTGTTACTAAATGCTCAGAGCAACATAAGTGTTCTCAGAAACGGGTAGAATTCAAATCCATTCTGATACAGGTCTAAACATTAAAGTAGAAATAATATTTCAATATTTCCAATCATTTTAAGATACAGTCCTTAAGCTAGTACAGCCACAGATGATAGCCCCAAGTCTGGTATTACAAGATGGTATCTACAGAATGAAAGTCTTCTATAAAACAAATTATTAGTTTCAAAATAAGCATTAAAACATGTTTTCCTTTTGAAGATAGCATGTTCAGCCACAGCATTTTAGAATTAAAAATTAATAATGAAGAAAATTACTTATCCACCCACTAGACTAAGAAAAAAATCAAGTCATAGCACAAATTCACCCAAGTGCTCTTTATATTTCATTTCAGTTTCACAGCAGAAATTAGAAGTAAATGTTTGGGGAATGTGGTTTCCCATTTTAATTCTACTTAGAGAACAACAGAAGAACTGGATTCAGTTACCTCAGGCCTGTGTTTCCAGGCAATTTACAGTGCAGAGCATTGCACTACCAATGAGTCAAGGATATCAGTCTGCTACAGTTTATTGACTAAATAAAATCAAAAACAGACAAATCCTGAAGAGATACAGTCTTAGGTTCCCAAAAGCTTATCTTTTTTTTCCAATTTATTTTACTTCACCAAACAGAAGATATTACTTTTTCCAGTAAACCTTATGCCATTGCAATATGACAAGGATGCCTCAGTTACCAAATGCAGGATCACTGTGGCAGCACTAAACTTATGAGCTTGTACATTTGTGCCTGATGGAGTGAGCCCAGAGGAGGCCACAAAGATGATCAGAGGGCTGGAGCACATCTTCTACGAAGACAAGCTGAGAGGGTTGGGCTTGTTCACTCTAGAAAAGAGAAGGCTCTGGTGAGATCTTATAGTAACCTTCCAGTACCTAAAGGGGCCTCCAAAAAAGCTGGAGAGGATCTTTTTACAGATCTTTTTACAAGGGTATGTAGTGATATGACAAAGAGAAATGGCTTTACGCTGAAAAAAGGTAGATTTTAATTAGATGCACAGAAGAAATTCTTTATGGTGGGGATGCTGAAGCATTAAAACAGGTTACTCTGAGAAGATGTAGGTGCCCCACTCCTGGTGATTTTCAAGGTGAGGCTGGATGGGGCTTTGAGCAACCTGGCATAGTGGAAGGTTCCCTGGCTATGGCAAGGGGGTTGGAACCAGATGATAATTAAAATCTCTTCCAACCCAAATGATTCTATGATTTTCCTGACATGGAAGGCCTAGCAATGAGAGTGGTTTAGTCTTACACTGTTATCAGGGAAGCTGATGTGGGAACAAGCTGAGCCAGCCGCACCTGCAGTTTAGTTAATCAGCACCAAAAAGGAGTGTCGGCCTTGACTGATGTTTTGCCAAAGAGAGCGTTGTGTTCTCAGAGTAGAAAACCACTTACTAGTGTGCCACTGGAATCTGGCACTAAGATCACTCAGGAACACAAAGAAAATTTGATTTATTATTAATCTCTAATTCTAAAAAATTAGGGTTCTGTGCCACAGTTCATACATACTGTGTGTATCCATGTGCAAATATATGAACATTTCAGGGAAGCTCTTTGCTTTCACACACGACTAGGGTGTGTCACTGACATAGACAAACCTTCATTTAGGGCTTCACATACACACATTATTTCCAATCTTGCTTATTTCTATGGGAGCCATGTAGCCGGCTACCTGGAAATCCTCTTGACTAACAAGGGCACTGTAGAGCATAAAGAAATTGTGGACTTCATTCTATGTCTACATCAGCAACTGTAGGATGACATGTCTCTAGTGAACTGAATACAGCCCTTCTGGATATACTTCTGTCTGAGAAAGTTAGTATAGTCAAGAATTGTCTTCAAGTCCTTGTTATGTGACTTTTAGCCTTGGTCAGCTAGAGATCCTGTTCAGTGACATGATGTCAGATTGGTGGGACCACTTCGCCTCAACAATGAGGGAGCCAGCAGTATAAGAAAGTCTTTCAGACGCTGAATAAAATGAACAAGACCATCTGTCATGGGTTAGTTACATTTGTTTAACTCCTGTTGGGTCAAACTGGAAAAGTTTGTGCAAGAGCCTGTTTATTGCCCTGTAAGTCCTTTCAACTCCCAGTTCCTGACAGTCAATGACTAATCAATTTGGAATAGGAAAGTTCATCATGGGAAAAGGCACAGTCAAGGTCCAACCTAAAACCATCTTCCAAACATGATTTAAAACCCTGTTCCAGGTTCCTTTAGAAAATAGAAATGAAAAGGATCAATATACTCACACAATCGTTCACCCAGTAAACTCATACAACCTTTCACCCTCCAGTGTTTCCCGAAATATTTAAAGATAAAGGACAGTGTACATATTTCCATTCAGTAACCATCCAATTGCTGCATTCTGGACATCATAAATCTTAAGGCTAAGAATTCCTCCTTTAAAAATACACAAATACATTAAAAGAAAAAAGTATGTTGATGCTGTGCCAGGAGTACTATCTATTGCTCTGGAAAAAGAGGTTGAAATGGATAATAAAATAGAAAGGGCATATTACAGAAATGTTTTGCTTCACAGACAGCTATCCATGAAGATGGAGAATCCATCTTTTGAAACATAAACTTTTATTTCTATTCAAATTCATTTGGCTTCAAATTCCAACTATTGGTCCCTGCCAGAATTAACTGACTTTGAGGACTTTATAATTTCTCCCTGTGAAGAAAGGAGTAAGCTGTAATTGTGTCTCATTAGTCTTCTCTTTGATAATCTAAATTATACAAAACTCATTATTATTTTATGTAACAAATTTTTAATTCATTTCTTTTCTTCTTCTTTTCAATTTCTTTTTAAGAATGTGGACACCCATGCTGAATGCACCATTGCAGAATTAATCTCATCAACACAATAAACACAAGCCATGCATGCTTTTGAGCAAAACTTTCCTTTTTGTACAGAGAAAAATCATATTTTTCTTTTTCATCTGAAGCTTAAGTGGCTTGTCTTCTATGAACCCAGAGTCCTCATCAAAATCACTGTTTTTCAGTTTTTCTTTTCTTTCTTTTCTTTTCTTTCATCGTTAAGATTTATTTTTCTTGTTCCTAAATGCATAACTTTCCATTTTGTGGAACTAAACCAGTTACAGCTTTCAAGTGGGCACATTTTTATGTAAAATGATCTGTGTAACTGACTCATCATAATCACTATTCGTGTTCTGGTAATTTCATGTCACATTGTCAATAGTGACATTTCTGCAGGAATTTCTTATAAATTCTTCTCTTTATCCTGCTAGTATAATTACTCTTTATAATCCAAGAACACAACACTTTCATGGCACTCTTTATGTCTTCTAGGTTAATCTTCATTTTTTTCTCATGTCCTTATTTCCACTCTTAACTCCTCTACAGTGGGGAATTGTGAATCACAGGAAAAAACAGTTGCTGAAAGATCAGAGAAAGAACAATGTTTATTGAAAACAAGATCAAGACAGTGCTCATCCTGGTAAATACGGTGGGGGTTTGGATTGAAGTTCCTGCATTCAATTCTAACTGAGCTTATTACAACTGTAGTTATTACCAAAATGGAGATTAAAAGTAGGAGAGTACTGTTGAAGCAACTAAAGGAAAGACTTGGGGATGAGAGAGTAGTAAAAAGTATTTGATGGTTCAGGGATTCACTGAAAGAATATAGCCCTCTGCTTCATAAAACAACCCAATGATACATTTGTTCTAGTCATCAGTGTGGTCAGCCATCTAGATACACAGCTGTTAAATCTTATTGCAGAGGCATTTGGTATGGCTCATTGTTAGCGTGATAGTTCTGATTACACTCACACAACTGCAACTGCTACACTATTTCCAGACACATGTACCTTTTCTGCTGGCTCACCACACAAAATGAACCACATGCAATGGAGTAAAAGGTAAAAAAGTACTGAAGCAATTGGGGAGCCAATTTCCTTGAAAAATTCTTCCTTTGTCTTTCTGTTTTTATTCTTTTTAAGTCTTCGGCTTACTGTGAGACAATTCCTTTTTTTCCAGACATCTCATTACTTTGTGTTCAGTGCTGATTTTAAAATTGAAAACAGACCCTGATTCTGAAGAAATATAACTTTTAGATCAGCAACTGAATCAAGTATTTTGACCAAAAAAAGAATCTACTATTTACAGATATAACAAAATAAATGTAGAATGGCATAGGAAGTGGGCTGAAACCCACTATATTTCCCCTTTATATTCTATTTGTATTTTATGAAAGACCAAACTGAGAAAGCAGAAGACATGGCTCCCTTCAGTTCTGCTATTTGACAGGAAAATACCCACCTTTAGACTCGAGTGTCACATTTTGGTATAAAGGAACCACATCTTTTGGCAATGTTTTGGTGGATTAGCTTCCAATACATATATGGAATAAAATAGATGTCTTCTCTTATTTTAAAATCTTGCCTAGTGATAATGTCTCTGAATTCCTTGACAAACTCAGAGGAATTCATGCTTGGGGGAATGACATTTGCTCAGTGGGCTTCCTTAGCAAACACATGAACTATGTATTCCTCCAAATCTAAGGCATATGTTTTCCGATGGGCCATGAAAACTGGGGTCCTGAATGATGGTATCAGATGTCAGCAAGCATCCTGAGATGCCTCTCAGAGTAAGCCTTAGCAATGCCTCTTCAGAATGCTGTAAGAAGAATATAAAATATTAACAGATGCTGTCTTTTCACACTGTTGGACCTGTTGAACTCAGATTTTTAACTGTTCTACTCTCCTGATAAGAGTGATTCAGACACAGTAGTTCTAATCATGGAGTCATAGATTCAGATATGCTCTCCTCTGACCTGCCTGTGTTCCTGAATGCAAATAACTGAAGCAGTAAAGGGAATATTTCCTCTACTATATTCTTTCTGGTTACAGGAAGCAAACAATTATTGGGAGTAGCAACAAACCCCTGTCTCTCCTACAAGTACAGCATTGACAGCAAGACTTCAGGTTTCAGGGAGATCAGACCAAAAAAAAGCAATATCAATGTTCCTAAGACATAATCTTTGCATCAAGTCCTATATTCCAGCAATCAGAGCACTTAATAAAATAACATCCAATTCTAAAGCATGTAAAATGCAAAAAAAAAAAAAAAGAAAAAAGAGAAGAAAAATTCAAACTTTCAGCATGAGACCTGGTATGTAGCAAAAATCTCTAAGTCTAATTACTCAGTCTACAGACGTAGGCACTACTTGTTAATTTATTATAAGTTACAAGGTTGCCTGGGTTGATCTGCTGTTTTCCAGAATTTGTGTTCCTTGCCTTCTATGTCTCTTTAAAGATGCGGTCTTCTATTTTTCTTTTTCTGCAGAAGAGAAGCCAATTGGAGTTCTTGCAGCAAGCAAGCAGAGAAAACTTCTTCTGTAAGTCAGAGCAGCTTTGAAAAGGGGGACAAAATAGCAAGGTGTATTTTCAATTTTAAGAGAAGTCTAAGAGAGGATCTTCTTACTATTTTATATTACTTGCTGGCCTACAGACAAGTTTCAGAAAAACCTTTTGGACATGACCAGCAAAAGTACAAGAGGCATTGGACAAAAGTTTCAACAACAGAAACTCAAGTAGACATTTTTTCACACCTTGAAAATTACCTTAACCTTGCAATTAGTCCTCCGTGTGATCAAATTGCCCCCAGACATCCAAAGTATTCTATTCAACCTATAAGACTACCAAATTTATTCCAGTATTTTCTTCTGTTAAAAAGAAGTATTTTATATTCTGGAAGGTATTCCGGGTGCTATAATAAAGAATATAATGTTTTTATCCTTCATCATATATACTTGAAGAGCTGTATCTTTTCTTGAAAACAAATAAGCTCTAATTAATTTCATTGAAAAGTTTTCAAAACACAATAAAGTAAAAGAGGTTTGCCTAAAGCACATGGTTAAAATGAGAAACTTTTATTTTAGGAAGTTGGTATGTGGGAGGGTGAATATTTCCTAGGATAGGTAACAATTTATTTGTCTCTGAAAAATGGAATAGAAGAAAAGTTCCTAAAAATGGAACTACCAAATAACTTCTTGGAAAATATTACCAGAATATGAATGGATAATTTGTATAGTACACAGAGCTGACTCAGACTAAAAATAAATAGAAAGATGTAGCTCTTTCTACCCAACAGTTCAGCCAATTCTGGAACTCTAAATAGGTGCCTCGAATCACCTTTTGTTCAGAGGTAAAAGTCTCATAACCTAAGTTACAAGTTCTGCTCAGGAAATTGTAGGTCAGAACCTAACACCAGAGCCCTGGCACCCCCTAAGAGTCATGTGAAAGTAAAATACAGGTAGTGCTCAAGACATGACTAGTAGTATCTCTTGATTGTCTTTATTCATGTGAAAATCAGACAGTCCAATAGCTACTGTCAGTTTTTTCTCATGGGCAATAAATTAACTGTGGGAAAATATCTTCCATTTCCACCCTACTTGCACTCTCTAAACCCTAGAATCATCAAAGGCAAAGAATAAACTACCAATGAAGTTGCATTCAGCAGGAAGATGCATCCAGAAAATTCTCCACCTGAATTCTGGACACCAGACAGAGATTTATGCGTGAGTTAGAAAGGGATGAAAAACGGATTATTCACAGAAGCATATTTTGGGCTCTCTGAGTGGGTTTAAGATTTAATAAACACGAAGGCCGAACAAAAATTCACAACGGTTGATAATTCCAAGGTATTGATCTCAGTCATCCAGTGATATATCTGTATAAACATCATCAGTATTTATGTGTACAGCCTGAAGAAAGCAAATTATTAGCAGCAAGAAACTCTGAAATACTGTGAAATATTAGCCAATCCATGCTGCAGGATAGAGTAATTCAATTGTTGTACTGCTATGACTGTAAAAGGAAGGGTTGTAACTCAATGTGCTAAAAGTATCTTAAGTGTTTTCCTTAACTACAGTGACAAAATTCGTGTGGTATTTTTTCTATCCTCTGTCCCCAACTGTATAGTTAATAAAAGGAGAATTTCTCTCCAGCACTGCTCACAGAATTTTCGTGCCTATCAGTTTGTGCATTAAAGAATGCAGGTTTTTTTCTTCAAATATTCAAGTAATTTTTAAAAGCAATAGTAAAATTATATGCTCCAGTCAAGGTACCCATTTCACCAACTTTTAGGACTGTCATGCAGTCTGGAAAATCCTTTCATGGCAAATAGGATCTTCCTTTCTACTATATGTAGTATTTAAAGCAGTATTTTTTATAGAAGAAAGCTCATCCATTATTCTGTGGATTTTTAGATGACCTATTCTGCGCTTTTTATTCCCCAATGCATGAGTGTCAATACTTCGGTTCTGTAAAATCACAGTTTTGTAAAGAAGCAAAAAAGTGGCATTAATTTATAATAACTCACAGGTAAAGTGCTGTACTTCCACAGTATTCAGAAACACAGGACTTGCATTCTCTTATCTGCTAATTTTTGACATCTTCATTGGTGGGATCAAACCATTCCATCTCCACACAGGCAAATTCTCAGCCCAGCTCTTGTGAACCTTCCAAAATGTAACACAAAAGCAGCTGGGGCAGAGGTGTCCTTTACAAGCCTCTTATTTCATAGACCATTTTCCTGTGAAACCACCTGAACCACTTCTCAGCCTGTCCAGCCACCACTCTGGACTCAGTCATGGTGCTGGACACTCCTGAAGGGAAAGCAGTAGGTCAGAGCATCAGAAAACCTGTGGCTGCCACTCCACAGTCTTCCTTCCAAACTCACAATCCAGCCAGCTGTGTCCAAGGTGGTGTTAGTGGGACCTCTGCCAACGTGCCACCTTCTGCTGCTGCTGAGCTTGGTTTCAGCAGCCTAGGGACAGAAGCAGTGCCTGCCTGTCCCTGTTAATGCTGTTTTTTTCCTATCTATCCTATCCTCAAGCTGAGCGCCTATCAACCCACACTGTGCTGATTATCACTCCTAAATCACAAATCACCAGGAATCCATTTCACCATTAACTCCATGTATTATTAGGCTAATTTCAGGCCATCTGGCTTCTTAATATACTGGGAGCTGGTAGCAAAGTTGCCAGTGTGGTAAGTAAATTCAAACTGATTTGAATTTTATTGTCTCTGAGCAAACACATTGCTGAGATGAATTAACTGGAATCTATCTGGCAGAACAGTGGCTTCCTGTCTCATTGTACGTCCTGGTCTATACCTGCAACCTGCACATACTAAGCTTGATCAACTGCTGGGAGCATGTGCCTAAAATATGAGAGATGTCACGTCTGTTTAAATCTGTCTCCCTTTGTGCACTCTGGACTCTAATGATTTGGAAGAATTGTGGTAGCAGGCTTCATTCCTCTTACTTTTGAAATGAAGCAAATCGATAAAGGCTTTAGTTCCCTTGCATCCCTCTGGGACCAGGATTCACCATGAAGTCCAAAAAGTGTAATTGACTAGTTCAAATTTTAACAGCCTTGCAGCAATAACAATAAAATTCCATATAATTCCAAATAACCTTCTTAGAATAGAGGCTGAGACTTGTTATGAAATTTGCAAAAAGTTCTTCTTTTTTGTTTAAATTAATTAATATCCCCCTCCCCATCATAATGATAAACATTTAGATAAGGTTTCATTCAGACAAGTTTTAAAATCTTTCTACTGGTTTCTGAATACTTTTGCTAAAAACTCCATTTTAATTACTTGTTTAGCATAATGCTAAAGTTATTTAAAATTAAGATAAATTAAATTAAAAACTGCAGAGAAGTTTTTCAAAATGAAAACAATGAGTTTGAAAAGTTCCTACTCAGCTTTTATTTTCAACACTTCAGTTTTATTTTCCTACTTGTTTAGCATGGTAAAAATAAGCCATTTTCTTTCAGACAGGAATAAATGCTCTAGTACAAGCTCAAAAATTACAATCTGGTATTATTTCTGTCTTCAAAGTCTTGACATAATAAGTATTATTTTAATGATATATGATATTCTGCTATTAATACAACCATCAGATGTTACAGAATGATTCATTTTCAAAATTCATTTTTAATCAACTATTTTAACAGAGAATGTACATGAGAAGCACATTAAGGAAAAAAATTGCTTTTCAAGAAACAAATATTTCCAGGTTAGAAGGCTTCAGCTTTGCTTCATTACTTCAGCTTTTATACCTGAAAATCCATTTAATTTTTGTAAGAAAATTAGAGACACTATCAACAACTTTTTTATTTTCAGGATGAGTAACTACATGTATAACAGAATTAACAAAGTAAGAGCCTGCTTGAGCTGAAGGTGTTCTATTGAAGATAAAGACATATCTTCTTGTTAAATCACTCTATCTTGTAAACATTTTCAGACATTTAGTTATTTTTAAGTTTTCGGACTTATTTTTCCTTCAGGTTATTTTAGTTTTGTTGGTTAGAAAGTAAGGTTGGTTGCCATCCATTCATGTTCTCAAGTCTAAAGGTTTGCTGCACTGAGGTTGTTATAAGCCCATCAGTCTGCCTCTCTGAAAGGGCCTGTCTTAAAGAGATATTGCCCATCTCATATACCACAATTGTACTGGTTTCTTTAATAGGGATCTCTGTCATAAGCTGATGCTTCCAGTGAAAAGAACATTTAATTATTATGACAATTATTTCCTAAAGTGGAATTTTGAGACACCCAAACAAGTGAATTACACTAAATACAATTTATTTGCGCACATAAAAATAATTACTGCCGCACAAGAAAATGGGAAATATAATACATGAGGAGTAGAATGGATAGTCGACTTTTGTTTGCCCGTTTCAGATGATAAAGATTTTTTAGTCATTAGTCTTTGTGTGCTTACTCTGAATAGAAAGAGCCTCATTATTTTATTTTGATAGTGTGGTAAACTGTGCATTATAGAGGTAAAATAATACCATTTTGTGAGGATAAAAGTTACTGAAATATTTTCAGACAAAATTTTTAATCACACAGTTATAAGTAGACATTTATAAAGCAACTAACTAATTGGTATTAACAAAATGTTAACAGATGAAATTTTGGTACACAATCTGAGGTGCCATGTTTTTTAAAGGTACCATCCATCTTCAGCAATTTCATCATATAGAACTTAAAGTCCAGAGAAATCTATAATGAAAGGAAGCAACAGGTTTTAAGACATCATATTACAGTACAGAGTGACTGTTAAATCTAATGGACACCTGGAAGACCTCAGGAGTGGCTGAGGTCACTTGGTCTGTTCATTCTGGAGAAGAGGAGACTGAGGGAAGACCTCATTGCAGTCTACAACTTCCTTGTGAGGAGAAGAGGAGGGGAAGGCACTGATCTCTTCTCTCTGCTGACCAGTGATAGGACCCAAGGGAATGGTTTGAAGCTTTGTCAGGGGAGGTTTAGGTTAGGTATTAGAAAAAGGTTCATCACCCAGAGGGTAGTTGAGCACTGGAACAGGCTCTCCAGGGCAGTGGTCCCAGCACCAAGCCTGACAGAGGTCAAGGAGAGTTTGGAAGCACTCTCAGGCACATGGTGTGACTCTTGGGGATGGTTCTGTGCAGGGCCAGGAGTTGGACTTTGATGATCCAAGCAGGTCACTTCCGAGTCAGGATATTCTGTGATTCTGATGATTCTATGAACAGGTGAGAAGCAGGGATGGAATTTTCTAAGGTACACCTTCCACATGGTAAAACTTAGAGTCTATTAAAAAAGCTGAGTTAGGAAAAAACCAACTAATTAGACTTATTTAAAATAAGAGACTACAGCATTTCCATGTAATTTTGTGAATTATTAAATTCAGGGACTAATTATGTTACTTCTTTGAAGTTCCATTTGCATCCCTCATTAATGTCTAGATTATGTCTAGCTATTAATTGTACAGTAATGAGATGAAAGACCTCCAGAAGTCCCTTCCACTTATTCAGGCAGTCATCACAGTGTTGTTTTTCCCTGTCAAGTGCCCACGCTTTGCAGAGATTGTCTGTCTCTCAATGAGCTCCTGCAGCCTTGAAGAGCAAACAAACTGCAGCTCTAAATTGTTCAGACTATTAGTTTTCTCTCAGTCTGTTAAAAGTCAAGAAGCAATAAACTGTACTCCGGTAAAGGGCTGCAGTGGCAGCAGACTTGCCGAACTTCTGCATTCATTTGCTAAAAACCTGGTCCATCACTGAGATCCTGGGACTCCTAAACAAACATCTGGGTTGGGATTGTCTTATTTGCCAACTCATGCCTCAGTCTCTCTGATTCACGCAATGGTAACAGTGAATAAATCAATGCTCAAATGTTGCCAGGGTTGGTGCTCTGCAGTATAGATATTGGCAATTAAGGAATGGGACTGCACACACACACAGTTCCATTTTAGGGATTCTCCACAGATCTCTCTCTGCATTCCCCTTTTATTAACCTCTTCAGGTAAACAGCATCTGGTGTTGCCATTCAGTTAACTAGAATTCCCAAGACTTCGGTGACCTGATGTTTTGATTTCACACATTCACACACTATCATTCTGTGATTGTTTTCAATCACAGTATAAACCATGCACGCTATCATACAGACCATTAAATGGTTTTCCACTTTGAGAACACAGCACTCCCTTTTTCAAAACATGGTCAAGGCCAAAACACTCCTTTTTGATTCTAATTAACTGAATCCGCAAGTGCAGGCTGGCTCAGCTTGTTCCCAACATATAGAGGTTATCATAGCATCACAGAATCATATGTGATAGAAGACAACTTTAAATGATCTTCTTGTTCCATATCGCTTGTCATGGACAAGGACATCTCTCACTAGACCAGGCTGCTCAAAGCCCCTATAGCTGGACCTTGAACTCTTCCAGGAGTCAGGCATCCAGCTTCTCTGGGCAACTTACTCCAGCATCTCTCCACCCTCATTATATAAATTTCTTTCTTAAAAGAAGTTGTCTAACTGAAAGTCAGGGAGGAAAAGTTACAAAATGCAAATTTGATTTTCAGACTAATCTAAAATGATAGTGAGGTCCCTTTTTGTCATCACACCTGAAATATACCCCCACATGCCTAAAAGAGTCACCCTCTGAATTGCCAAAGAAACAGATAAAACAAGTTCAGACAACCCCCAAACCTTCTAGTATTTATTTAAAAAAAAATACTTGGGGTAATGTTTCCATGCACTGGTTAACCATTTCCTTATTAAATATGATTCCTTCTAATTGTTTAATGCCACACTGAATCTGCTTAGGACTAGTTAGAACAGAGCTGTGTTTACAACCTCAGCAGCATTTCTCAAACACTCAGGCTCCTAGCAAACTCAAATGTGTGGAGGAATATTTCTAGGTCCCCAAACATGACTCCCCATATTCTAGAAATCTTCTGATACCTAACAGAAAGCTTAATGCAGGGTTCTTCTTGGTGTATGTCTCTGGAGATATATGGAAGAGAGCACATCTGAAAGGCCTATCTTACCACTGCCCTCTGTGCATCAAGAGACATGTCATCCATAAAGCTGGTGGAGAAAGCACTTTCTTTTGCTGTCTCCCAAGGCAAAGGATTCAGAAGATTATAGAGTTCTGTCTTCCCTGCCTTTTCCTCCCTCTTTTTCTCAGTTATCTCACTGTCCATTGGGAGTGGACAGGACCAAATCTGTGCACTTCCCACTTCTTTATAAAATCTTTGATCTTATGAGAAACAAAGCAAAATACTTTTGTAAGTTTTTGAGAGGCAAAGAATAAACACAGTCTGACATTACACAAATTTACCAGGGGTTTCACACTTTTTAAAATGTGCTAGTATGCCCTGATTTGCCAGTGGCACATTCCACTATTCTATCTCCTGGAAAATGTTATTTCTACTTGAAAAAAAAAATGTTTTGCTGAAACCATTCCCATTTAGAAATGTTGCCTTTCTCATCTATAAGTAACTGCACAAATCCTTTGCATCCTCCATATCATTCATTTGACTGCTAGGAGACAAAATATCAAAGCGTTTATTAAATAAGAAAAGACTTTCAGAAAGATTAGTAAATGATGGAATTGCTAAAATTTATAAACATGAAGAGAAGCTGCCATCATTCTGGCTTTTTACACTTTTGTGCACTGATACAGCTCTATGGGTTTACTTCAATCTCTGCTTTTCTGCCTAGGAATTATTCTAGATATTCATGCCATAGATAATAATAAGCTGTATGCACTTTTCTCCCCATGCAAACACTCTAAAAGTTGGTGAGAAGTAAGAAATTACTTAAGCCTTAGGAATCATGAAGAAAAATATCACATACTTTTCAGTAATCACTATACAGGATTGTACTGGGGAAAATTGGTTAGAAAGAGCTCTGCCTGGGATTTAACATAACCTGCCTCCTCAATACTGGTATACTTACCAGTAATAAGGTGCAGACCCATAAATTTTCATCTTCAACATCCACCTGTGTAAATTATTTGAGGCTGACTCATCTCAACACTGAATTGCCCAACACAGACTAGTATCCCTGGCAGGAAAGATATGAGGAAGAAGTCAGAGGACAGTGTACAAGCAAATACACAGACGCCCTGGGTTTGTATACCAACTACCATGGAAACCAAGAAACAAATTCCTAAATAATGAGGAAAATTAAACACAGGAGCATTTAATCAATGTGTGTGAATGAGTCTATGTCACTCTTTATCACTAAATAGAGATTCAGTGCCTTGGTAATGCATATATACACTCTATTGCAAATCTCAGTCACTGGTTTCAACTGCTGATATGTATTTTAGTTGTTCAGTATTAAGTTACAATAGTAGCCCCTTCTTTTTCAAAGAAAGTATAGTTTTGTGTATGTTTAATGAATTATTAAATCTGTGCTTATTTTAACTTCAATTGTTGTCAGTGTCACTGATGACAAACTAGTTTAGAATAAAGAAAATTAAAGGTAATTCCAAGCTATTTTACCGGTCTTTCCTGTTTGTATCAAGTAATCAGTAAATGCAGGACCTCAGAGTGTGTTTGCCATGGAAAAAAGTCAGACTTACTATTTTTCAGCTGTGAAAATGTAGGATCATCCCTTTTCCACATTCCAGTTATGTAGAATCCTATTAGACTGACAGTGATACCATATAATAAAAAAGATTATGCGGGAGGCAAGCAGTACATATTGCCAATCAAGATCATTTTAGATCAATAAATCCTTTTAAAAGGTAATAGTATAAACTGGGCTGGCAAAAATACACATAATATGTAAACCTGATAGACATTTGTTAGACTCTGACTTAGAACTAACTCATACTCTAATAGGAGTAGTATGTCAAATGGATGTAAATATTAAATGTGTTTATTATACATGGAGAAGCAGTAATCTGTTGCTGAATGTCTAACAGGATTTCACATAGATTTATGATCTAAATTCTCTAAAACAGCTGTAAAATAAAATGAAAGAAGAGATAAGTAAGACTGCAAATTATGTGGCTCAATGGAACATCTAAGACAGCTAAAATGTCCATAAATATGTGATAAATATTAATAATCATATAAATTTAATGTGAAACAACAAAATGCAAAGCATGAATGCAAAGAATGAAACAAAATATAGCTTGTATGCATTAGATAGGAAAATGTATCCTCTAAACCCCCTCAAAAACATTCAAAAACAAAATGTAAACCAAAAAAACAACAACCCTATAGATTTTTGTAGAACTCTTTGGGTAAGGTTCATGAGCAGTACAGAATTTTAACTGGGGAATCACAGAGGTTTGGTATCTCACTAAAAATCTATCATCTAATCCTATTACAAACTAACTAGTATAGCCAAGCAGTTAGATGGTACTCTCATTCCACATTTTGATAAGTATTAAATGTCTAGGTCTGAGGACTGCATCCTCCGATAAGATTCACTTTTCTGGAAGTCTTAATCTTCACTGCTCTCTTTTGGTCCACATTTAGAAAATTAGATTTGTGATCATTCTAATGTGGCATAAAGTACACTTTCATTTGAATCAAAATTTTCCTTGTTTTGGTTTGTGCTTTTTTTTTTTTTCTCTTTGAACAGGAAACAACTGGTTTATAAAATGGTGGATATAGCATTTGTGCTAGGAATATAAAAAATGCAATTACCTAGAGTTTACTTATCTATCAAAAAGAAATTAGGCAAAATATAAGCAAGGCAAAAAAAAAGATACAAATTATCTCAGATCCACAAAAAATGTGTGATGTTACGAGAATTTTTTTCATTTCAGATAATAATGTTAGGCTTTGATAGCCAATATGTATAATAAGAAAATTAATAAAAACTAATGTTCTGAAATTTTATTTGGCTGTTTCTCCCCTTTTCTTGACATCCTGTGCTTTTGATAATTTTTTGTTTGATTCAAGTGAAAAGTTACTTAAAAAATACACGATTTGTCAGGTAATTAAAAGACTTCTCTGGGAAATGGAAAATGTAAAAATGTATTTCTTTATTAGTGCAGTAAGTTTTCTAGTTACATTAATTTCATGAAATTCAGTGAAATGATCACATCCTGATTTTTTGAACTAGTGCAAGATTAACTGAATGCTGATGGACTGAGTCACACATTTTCTTAAAAGACAGAAAATTTTGGACTTTTTGTTACCAATAAGGTTCTAGTCCACTTCAGTTCACAGAATCACAGAATATTCTGAGTTGGAAGAGACCCACAAGGATCATCGAGTCCTTAAGTGAATGGTCCACGTCGGGATCAAACCCACAACCTCGGTGTTATTAGCACCATGCTCCAAACAACTGAACTAATCTCGGGGTCATTCCACAGGTTTAGGAGTTATGGAAAAAAAACAAGTGACAAGGTTTCAAAATATCTGAAAAACTGCTTTGGCCACTAGAATGATATTTTGTGGAGAGTTGAAAAACAGAGGAAAAAGTAAATGTAATAAAATGGTTTGCTTAGGACTGAATTTTAACTTAATTTTTCAGGTATGTTTCAGAGTAAAGGTATTGCTTTCTGAACAATCTGAGTCTAATTTCAGTTCATCTGAGACAGTGAGACTTAACTACAGTGAAAGCAATTTTAACAACTCAGATTTTTTCCAGAGTAAATTGTAGAAGCTAAGTGCTGATAAAGCCTTATTGCATCACAGAGTAAAGTGAATTAATAATCTTAGAGCCACATTCTTTTGTTTCTGAGATACAGATGAGGACAAGAAAATGTACTTTCAGGCTTCTACCCAAATACAAGTAGCTGCTTAGCCTTCCCGTTTAATCATGAAATTTACTTTAGTACTGAGACATGTTTATGTTTTTCATTTCTGCTGTCAAAACCACAACATAGGCATGTCTAAACTAGTGAGAGGCAAACAAACCTGAGCAGCAGAAGCAATCTGGCTACAATAGCAAATCCAAGCTAATTTAATTTCATTTCAGAGCTGTTCACTCTTCCTTCCAGAGCTTGAATTCTATTAGTAAATTATTAGTACACAATTAGTAAATTGTGTACTCTGATAAATTCCAGCATGGTTTGGTGATCCCTCTTTTGTAATGCAGTGATCAGCATAACCACACTAAGAAGAAAACGCTAATTGAAATAGGCAATGGTTACTATTTTAACCAGGATCCTGTTTCTCGAACATGTTCCCGAGTGAATGTAATGGTTTTGGTATCTCATTATCAGCAGCTTATGTAGAGCATGCTTTCTCATTATTTTGAAACAGGGCTACAGGTTTATCATAAAGTTACCAAGTGTCTGAAGTCATCTGGAAGGGATTTATTTTGAGGGTATGTAGACTTAATTAAGCACAAATTCTTTCATACAGTTATTCTTGTCTCATTAAATAGCAACTGTGGGGTCCTTAAATGATATAAAGACTCATTTAAGAATGTCCTAAAATTCCAAAATGTATCAATCTTAAAAATACTAAGGGCACAGTCCTGTGACTGTGGTGCCCAAAGCAACTGGCTCATTTGTAATAATGCTCATGTTTAAGATCGGGTTTTAAGGCAAGCTACCGAGAATGTGGAGATCTGTACTTAGTAACCTCTACATATAGAAAAACAGCAAAAAGGAACATCTTGGTACATTGACCTCAGAAATGCTTTTCAAAGCATCCAACACTGCTGAAGTTTGATGTTCCACAGCGATAAGCAGAGTAAAAGAACACAGACATAGTTTTTAATATGGGATCTGGGCTGAAACTTCACAGAATGATTTATAAGAGACTGTTTGCTCTACATTAAAATAAAATCTCATATCTAATATATGATCAGGTGGAAAAGCTGAGAAGACCCAGAATTTTAGCTGCATCACAGAGTGTAAATGAAAACTTTGTAACAGTTTTTTGTGAAATTTCAGTATCTCACTGTTCAGGGCATGACTTGAACAGGAAGAACAGAACTGATATAGAATGAGAGAAACTAAGAAGTTTCTAAATTCATTTTGTTTTCTTAAAAATATGCATGATTGGGTGCCAGAAAAAAAGAACAACAACAAGAAGAAACATTTATTTGCTTTTGAGTGTTTTTCAATAAAAGCTAATTGAGTTGTCATTTTGAAATTTGCTTACAGATTTCATTTTGCTTTGTTCCTTTGAAAATACTTGGAATTAAAAGAACATACGATTTATGATTAAGCAAAACACTTCATTTTCTTAGAGCTGTCATATCAAAAGCTACCTCTAAGCTGAGATAGCTGGATCTGTTATCAGCAGCTACATGTAAGGAATCATAACTCTGAAAAAAGAGATATTTCAGAGGGTTTTCCTCCTATTTAATTTTCTTATTTTAATTCTTAGTCCTTTTTAAACAGGAATAAAGCAGAATAATCACAAGAACAATCAGCGACGACTCCAAGCAAATGGATCAAATAAAAAGCCTAGAACTCTATTAAATGCACTGAAAAGGAAATATTTAGTCTTCAATTGCCCAAAATGTTAAAACAGATGTTTTAAAGACGGGTGTGGATTAAACTACCTCAATTTTCAAGACGTTAAATACTGTAGCAGTTCCTATTACAGGAAGAATCCTGAAAGGCATTCTGGGACTTGTAGTTCTCTAGGACTCTCACACATGCGCGTTGACGTCCCCTAATGTCATTGGTTGAAACACCACGTGTTACAGTTTGAACATTGTATTTAACCTGATGTTCTTTGTCATAAACTTAATTCAGTTATAGCACAAACGTGTGCAAGCTGTGTTCGTGCCAGACAAGTGCTACAAAATACCTCTCATAAATTAGGAAATGAAGACATTTAATCTGATTCTGATTCTCTGATATTATAAAGATTAGGTCTGTGAGGCTTTACCCTGAATGCTGCTATTGGTGATAGCTCAGGTATAGCAGAGACTTCTTTGAACTTCTCTCATGATCTTGCCTCTGACAGTGTCCAGCACTGACAAATTAATGGTTGGTACCTCAGCTCTGCAAGCCATAAACTAGTTTCCAAATAGCGAGACAATTCTCTACTGCATATCTCCAGTCTATTTCAATTCACTTTATGCAACTCAGTTTTATCTGACAAATTGGTTACTTCAGCTGGGACATAGACCACATGGTGTTGAACACAGCAGGTGCTTTCCTGATTTGCAAGCCTTTTGCTTCCTTTAGAGGAAGTAAAGACACTATTATCTTCCAGTTCCTCTAAAAATTCTCAGGGCTACCTGCTTAGGAAGTTCTAGCATATCGTTGGATAAGATCAATAATTTCTCTACTTCCAAGTGAATAGCTAGTAAATTAAGTTGTTATATTCTCTGGGAAGATATTATCATTTTCATTATATTTAGTGGGGATAAGTAAATTAATCCAAGATTTTGTATTGACAGAGAGAGAAATGGGCTACACAAGCTCTAATGCATCACATAAATTCTTGAAAAGGAGTTGCAAAGGGTATAAAGTTATTCTAAACAGGGATTAATATCTGACAAAGTTCAAGACAAGTACTAGCTTCTCTTTCACAAACAGATTGTCTGTAAACCAGCAGCCGATTAGCTGATCCAGCTGGGCAATAGGAGTAAACTCCGGGACCAATGCAATAATCTTACACTTTGACTTATCAGCTCCCTTTGATTTCATAGGCCATTTCTACCTAGGAAGTTTACATAGAGCTTCTATCATGCCAATGTCATGCTTTTCTCAACAGAACTCATGCTGCCAACCTACCAAGGAGATTGTTTCCCAAGCACCAAGAGCAATCAAGAAACTGTTGACCTAAATACAGAAAAATCCCAGTACTGCTTTAACTGCAGTGCTACTCCTATGGATCTGAAACTGCTCTCCTATATTGGGGCCAGTCACATGTTGGTCCTGTAGTATGGACCAGACTGAACAAATTGTCCACCATAGTCATTCTACTGTTCAGAAAATTCTGCAGTCCCAGAGAAGACTGCAGGATTCTCTAAGCCCTATTGCACCTCTATATTGTTGGTACCTGAATTGGCTGCTATTATATATATGAACACTACTCTGCAGTGGACATCCCTTTCCAATTCCAGGCATTTCTCATTTTAGCAAAGGCATAAGAAAACTATTGTCCATACAGGCTTATCCTAGATTAAGTATCTTTTTTATTTTCTTTTAAGAAGAGTTTGATCATGCATCCTGCTACTGTAGTTATTTCCATGTTGCAAATGTTCTAAAAACAAGGGTGTTTTTCTGAACCCTATTTTTCCTCAGTCTCTGAACATGGCCACGCTACGTTTCTCATATAAGCTGCCTGGCACATTGTGATTCAGTGTAAGGCCGAATAACTCCATTTTCTTTTTTGTAGAAGACTACTTCACCCCTAAAACTCAGTATGAAAATACAGACCAAAAAGCTGTTTAAATGAGGCAAATTCAATTTGAAATTGTTCCTGTGGTAAATAATGCCCCTCCTATAAAGGCAGACGATAACAGGAAAATCAAAAGGAGGAAACTATGTAAATGATATATAGAAAGTCACCTCTTAAAGATGTTTTACTGGCAGTTGCTATATGGCACAACCTCTTCCAATCTGAACAACCAGCATCAAAAACTAGGAGAGGGTTTATCTGACAATGAAGAATGTTAACTAAGAATATTGAATGTGAGTAATTATTCAAGTAGTCTGTTTAACTGTCTGGATTTTTTTCTTTAAATTTATGATTTAGTGAGTTCAACATTTGCTAGGTCTGCATTCAGTTGAATGCACAGCAAGTACTCATGAGTGGTTGTAATTCACCATTTGTGGAACTGCTCACCAAGATAATAGAAGAGGGATGTGTTCCTAAACTGCATGATCCCACAACACATTGCTGTTTGCCTGCATGAGTAAAGGTGAGTGTTCCTACACCCAAGATGACTGCAAAAACAAAATTGAAACTGCAGCAGCAGCAATGGCAGACCTGTGGGGAGAAGATCATTTCTGCAGTTTAAAAGGCCTGTAAAGAATTAGACATGTTTTGGAATAAGGTTCTGGCTGTGGGATGAAGCTGGGTGTCTTCAAACAGGTTAGGGGTGGAAATAGTTTGAACCCCTACTCCTGATGCTAAACTCCTCTTTGGATCTGTCCTACCTCTGTTGCTTTCCTGATAGAAGATCCTCCACACCCCTGGGACCCTTATTCCCCTAACCCCACTCAATTCAAGCACCTAACCACAATTACAGCTTCCCTTGCAAGGAGTGATTTTTGCCTCCCACAATTACACCTACTAAACCAGTCAAACTGTGGTGAAAGAGGAGAAAGGTAGTAGAGTTCGGAGGATTTTTCCTGCTACTTGTCTTCACTGCAGGACCACTAGCTGCTACTGAATTTCATGTTACTGCCCCTGGGTGTAGCAAATACACCACACAAACACAGCTACCTGTATCTCAGGTGCCTTTCCTGCCTAGTTAACAGATGCATGCAGAGAGGCTATTCACACTGGAAGAGATGATCCCCATCTGTGCCAAAATAGACAATGCATACCTTTTTCAGACAATTAGCCATTCAGTGAGCCTAAGTTTTTAGTAATTTCCAATAGAAAAGTAATTTTCTTGCAGAAGAATCACAGAATGGTTGGGTTTGGAAGGCACCTCTGGAGTTCATCTAGTCCAACCTCCCTGCCCAACCTCCTATAGGAGGTTGCACAGGTTAAGATGGGTTTTGAATATCTCCAGAGGAGAGTCCACAATGTCTCTGGGCAGCCTGTTCCAGTGCTCTGTCACCCTCAAAGTAGAAAAACTTTGCCTCATATTCAGACAGAACTTTTGTGTTTCTGTTTGTGTCTGTTGCCCCTTGTCCTGTGACTGGGCACCACTCAAAATGTCTGATTCTATCCTCTTGACACCTGCCCTTAAGATATTCGTATGCATTGCTAAGGTCATTCTCAGTCGTCCCTTCTCCAGACTAAACAGACCCAGCTTCCTTAGCCATTCCCAAGAAGAGAGATACTCCAGATCCCTAATCATCTTCATTCCCCTCTTCTGTACCCAGTCCAGGAGCTCCATGTCTCTCTTGTACTGAGGAGCCCAGAATCGGCCACAGCACTCCAGATGCAGCCTCACTAGGGCTGAGTGAAGGGGCAGAATCATCTCCCTCTACCTGCTGGCAATGCTCTTCCTAATGCACCCCATTGGCCTTCTTGGCTACACTGCTGATTCATGGACAGCTTGTTGTCCACTAGGACCCCCAGGTCCTTCTCCACAGGACTGATTTCCAGTAGGTAAACCTCTAAACTGTACTGGTGTCAGGGGTTATTCCACCTAGCTGTGGGACCCTACCCTTGCTTTTGTTGAACTTCATTAGGTTCCTCTCCAGCCAACTTTCCAGCCTGTCCAGGTCTCACCAAATGGCAGCAGAGCCTTCTGTTGTATTAACCACTCCTCCCAGTCTCGTATCATCAGCAAACTTGTGGTACACTCTGTGCATTCATCCAGCTCATTCATGAATAATCCAGTACTGATCCCTGTGGAATGATAATAGGCCTCCAACTAGATTCTGCACTGCTGATCACAACCGTGAGCTCTGCCATTCAGACAGTTCTCAATCCACCTCACTGTCAACTCATCTAACCCATACATATGATGTTGAAGCTCAGCAGGTAGTTCTGTCTTACACCTCAATGGAAGCAGGTTTTTGAGAGAGGCTGAGAGTAACCATTAGGTTTTGCAGAGTTCTGTCACCCTGAAAACCCTGTTTGAAAAGTACTTGAAAAGCTATGGGTAACCTTTCTTACCTGAGATGACTGAAAAGATGCAAATCATAGTGGTTGAGTGTCCATATGAAAATTGTTCCGTTGGTTCACAGTGGCAGCAATACGAGCATGTTATTTTGATATTACTTATTTGAATTATATTAAAATAAACTGAGCATAACTAGAAGCATAATTTTACTGAATAAAAGATGAAATGGGTAACATAATTCCTGTAAGTAGTATTAAATTTTTAAAAATGAGACATATTTTTACAAATTAATTAATGAATTAATAATGAGCAGCATAAGAGTAAAATGCTTACAGGTAGCAAAGGCAATGTCTAGACACTCGAAGTGAGCACGTACAATATATGAAAAGGTCTATACAATGGGCCAAAGGCAGTTACTAAAACAACAAAAGATATTTTTCAGAAAGTACAGACCGTTTCCATGTAAGGGAAATAGAGGAGGATTAAGAATATTTTCAGGTTTTTTCCATAATTATAGTAAAACAGGCAGAAGGAGATTACAATGATCAATTTTCTAAACTCATAAGAAGTACTAATAACATAGTACTAATAACTAGTACTAATAACTAAATACCTATGTTGCTGGAAGCCTGTCCTTTAGTGAGACAGAAAAAAATTTTAATTGTGACATAAAGAGTCAAATTTAGTTGTGATAAACAGAAAGCAGAAAAACAAAATGAACTATTTGAATTAGTATTCCCTATTGAGGAACAAAAGGATCTTTCCAGACCCAAGCCATTTCTTAATCAGGATGAGTCAGAGGCACCATCTCAAATGTAAGTGTCATTAGGGAAGGCTTTAGAACACACTGGCAAAGAGAATAGCAGCAAACTGCCAAGAGAAAGTCATATTTGCCTAAAAGTTCCAAAGAAATTCATACAAAATTACTAGTAGTCTTATGATTTGTGCTATGTAACCTCTTTGTCATATATATATATGTGTGTGTATCAGCATGTGAGTAGTAATAGCCAGAAAATATAATGTCATTTTCAGTAAAGGGCACCATAAGAAACTACACTTCAATAAGTTTGATTTACAGACCAGTAGACATTGAACTATAGGAAAGAAGATAATTAATGAATGAAAGCATGACAGTATAGCAGGGGAAGAGGGTTTTCTCATTTTTATTTTTTTTTTTCACAAATCTATTTTAATACTTTGTGGAACTTACAGATATGTAGGAAAGTATGATTCATCCAACACAAGACACTTCAACTACCAAAATCATTTACCAAAAACTTTAAAGAAAACAAGGTTTACAAAGAATAAGAGAAACTATCTGAAGCAACTGAAAGAAATATATTTCTGATCAGGCTTTTATCTCCTTCCTTTCTTCTTATAAGAAGATTTTGTAAGAGCAGAGAAGGCATCGAAAAATGAGCAAAACATAACTTGTTTTCTACAAAAGAAGAGGTCTCTAGAGCTTTCTGGAAAAGCAACAACTGTGGGATATGGTACTGCTGTATGAAGTCCTGAAAGAGAATAATGTCTATTAAGGGAAAGCATTTGAAAAGTTTAAACAAGATGAGTATTTCTTTGCATAACACATTAACAGAGGTCATTAGGAATTGTGGATGTCAAAATAATAGATGGGATTAAAGAGGAGCTAGTAAATTAATGAAAGAAAAAGAGTTATTAATACTGCAAATTCTGGCTTCCAGTCGATGGATTGTCAGAAGCTAGGAAAGGATAACAGATAAAATAATAGCACATGCATACCTTGCATATATTCAATCCTTCAGCATTTCCTAGAAACAAGCTAGTACCAGACAGGAAATCATGCAAGACAGACCTGTGGTCAGAGACAGTGCAGACATTTTGATATCTAGTTCTACAATGAACTCACAAAATGGGACAAGAAAATTTAGTCTTCTGTGGGGCAGGTTATTTTTAGAACCCTTTCTGTAGACAAAATAATCTTCGTACTCAAAGACAGACTGTCAGGGTAACGACTTCTCTATCCTTCAGCATTTCCCACTTTGACAGTTGGAGAGCAGCATAGTTGATGGCAAATATTGCTAGAATTGGGTGAATCATGAAAATCTCATCTGTGAAGTTGCTTAGAGAACAAGACTGTCAATTCCTTAGCATCTCCATTTACAGTTCTGTGAACCTTCTGATGAGTGCTTGTTTTTCGAAAAAGGGTTGTGAAGTAACATAGAGGCAGTTGTATTCAAAACCCTATAAAATACTGAAAGGAATTAGAAAGCCACCCAAAATATTCAGAAGTGAAGTTGACATATTACAGTTATTTAATAAAAATTAATACAAGAGTAAACAACCATCGATCCTTCTATTACCATTAGCTGAGGGAAATGTAGCTATACTTAGCTGTAATATTCTAGATAAATATTAAGTACAGAAAAATAATAGTTGGGATCTTCACGTGGTTCTATTGACTTTCGTGTTCCTGTGCTTTTTGATTATTCTCTTGCAGTGCCTGTAAAGGGGTTCAGTTTCCAGAAGAAGCTGAAACTAATTCTGAGATTTGCTTTTGAGTCTGGGTACTTAACTCAGCAGCTTCTGAAAAGTTATGCTTCTAAGTTTTATTGTAAAATAGGGGAAAAGAGATAACATTACCATGTTTTATTATGTACTTCTAAAAACTTCACACTTCTTGGACTAAAACAAAGCCTATCTTGCAGGAACTGCTCATAACTTCACCAAAATACACACCTAATGAACTGACTACACACTAAAAACACTAAATAATGCATCCTGAATATCAAATACTCATGAACTTGTTCTATAAATTTGTATTAAATTAATTTGTGAAAGCTATTCACTGGGAAATTTATGAACAAATAATTGTCAGAGGGATTGTAGTCAACAGTTCTGCATTTGACTTTATGATAAGTCCTCCTAAGGGCAGTTTGAGGGGTAAGACATGACTAACACAAATCACAGTATTGGTGTGGTCATGTTTTTTGAGTAGATGAACAGACTGATTAGAACAACCTGAACAATCTACAGGTCAAATACATTATTTGCTCCCACCCAGGCTGCAATGTACCCAACCAACAGTATTCAGTTATAGAACAGCTTTTATAAATAAGGCTAATCAGTATATGGTGTTGGCCTTCCTTCTAGATATTTTTTAGCTTTTTCTTTTAAAAATTATCCCTCCAAAACAGAAATTCTGTGTGTGGCTTGTTCTGCTTTGTATTTTGTTTAAGTATAATTTGGAAAATCTTTAGAAGGCAGATACTGTCTACATGCAATGCTCCAGTCAAACTAATTTCCCAAGAAACAATATGATGTAATCTTTTAATTGGCCATACTTACAGAACCTTCCCTTCAAGGTCTCAGGCAAAATTGGATTTCCAAATATCATACATAGTAGGAACATCAGTGTCCATTTCCCACTTTGCAAAATAAACCAAACAAAATTCTCAGGGAAAGGAACTCAAATCCTCTGATATAAAAGATCTGCCAAGGATGTCTGCCAAAAGACCAGATGCCCTGGCTGGGAAACAGATATAATTTACAGTACTTGCCAGTATTTTCTGGCTTATTTTTTTTCCACCTAAGAGTGAAGTGTGAGATTTTAAATATTTGCTTGTTTAAGAACAGAAACTTAAAATAGTTACACAAATATTTAGAACACAATGTTTTCGTAATAGGAAAACCTTAATAGAAATGTATTTTAAGGTTCATGTCAGTGGAAAAATACTTGGATGAAATGTTTTGCTAGAAACACTACACATTCCCAGCAAATTAACTTTACTATACAGTTAATATTATAACAACTGGCAAATCCTATGTGATTTATATACACAGCTGTCATAAGGACAAAGATGTTCATGTTTTCAAAGTAGTGACCTTTTGATCAAACCCTTTATGAAACATCAAAAAGTATGCTTATTTGACTTTTATACACCAACACTCCCTGTATTCTCTAATCCTGGCTCTTGATTTAAAACAAAAAAAATCATTACTTGAATATATTCCTTGCAAGACATAGTGATTAAATGTAGGGCAGAATCCTAATATGTTTAATTTTCCTCATTCAAAACTTTCTCTCAGATGAATCCTGTGTAGACATATGCTATGTACAATTCTATCCTAAGGAAAATTATTTTACGGGAAAATGTGCCTGCATAAAGATTACAGAAACCAGTAGTATAAACAGAGTATATCTTTATTTTGATGCAAATTTCTGGCACTGCAAATCAAATGCTATTCAAAATAAGAGCAAAAATTATTAGAGTAGGCATGTATATAGAAATTTCTCAGTATATCCAATGTGATAAGTTCATCCCACTGCTCTATCAGAGAATACATCTTTATAGGCAACCCAGTTAACATTGCCATAGCAACACAATAGAATAACTCATGCTATAAAGTCCAATGTAATAAATTAGAAACAAACCCTTCAAGTATTTGGAAGTCCTGTGTTTGGCCTATTTTCTCCTTAAGCGCAATAAAAACCCCTCAGTAATTTGCCCGTTAAACTCAGTCAAGATATTTCACCTTAAAGAAAGGCCATGCAATTTCTAATCCAGAAAAAAAATGCCAGGAATAGTTTCATCCTTCGTACATTCTTTAACATTATCAAGAAAAAAAAAAGTGGTTCATACCCAGTAGAAAAAAAAGCTACATCACGTAAATTGCTTCTCATCCCTGGAAAAGTGTAAGATCCTTCTTGTTTTAGAAAGCCTGAGAAATAGGAGTGGTTAATTAAGGAGAAATAAAACCAAGTCCAGTGGAACTGCCAAGAACACAATAAACTGCTAGTCCGGATAAAGTTTGTAAAGGCTGTCTTTTCTTAAATCAACCATGTAAATTACTGGAACATTTTTGATAGCCTATGTATGAGTTTACGGGATATAAGACATCTAAATTCTTCCTTAAAATCCCATATCCATCATATGCATTGCATGGGAGGAAAGAGTGCAAGTGAAATGGGAGCGTCTTATCACCTTGCTCTCTAAAAAGAAGCACAGCCTTAGCTTCCTCGAAATCACCGTGCAACACAAAAACACATGCTGTTATACTTCTGCCCTTAATCTAGCTCATTTCTTTCTTGTATACAGTAATTAATGAGTAGCACCTATTCCAGGAGCCTTCAGCACGTCACCAAGAGTGTGTTGGCTTTCACCCCATTCAGATTTTCAAAGTGGTTTTCCTCCAATTCGGAGCCAGCAGGCACACACTCAGTGCTTCACCTACCTCAGGCCTATTTGTCTTGCTACAAAGCAGGACCCCTAGCAGAAGGTTTTCAGTCTCTGTACACTGCTGGCAGATGTACACCAATCTCAGGGTAAATACTCAGGTAAGTCTCTCTGATATTTGCCTGAGGCTTTTAGGTACAAGGCAGCCTCTGTGCATAATCTACATATGCCTGAGTGGTGACCGGTGCTTTCCCTGATTTCTTCATCAGCACCCCTTCATCCTTACACAAGCCACAAACTCCTTATCCTGCTCTTCTGTTATGTAAACCTAGTAAAAACAACACTGAAGACAACAGCAGCAATGGTCTTACAGAGGATGGTTGAAGTAGTGGCCAGGGATGAAGAGAAGAAGGAGTTTGCAACAAAATAGTCAATAATATCTCTAAATGACCAAAATTTTGCACTCAGTTGAAGATTCAGCCTGAATAAATTGCCTTAGGTATCTTTTAAAAAACAGCAGTTAGCAAGTTGTAACCTCTTGCAATTATTTTTTTTATTTCAGTAATTATAGACATTTTTCTTGATCATAAAGTGACTACTGAATTAATAAACTCTTTGAAGAAAACAAGCTCTTATGAATAACAGCACAGTTCAGTATTTATGAAGGGTTGATCTTCTGAAAGTAAAGAAATATGATAATCAGTAAAAACATCTGTCATCACTCAACCACTAATGAATTATGAATTTTTTAGGAATGAGAATATTCTTTGAAATTGAAAGACATCTACACTATACAAAAAAGCAAATTAACCAGGAATTTAATGAGAAAGTCTTACTGTTAAATTCTTGATGATAGAAAAAAGCCTCTGGTTCAAATTTACAAGAATGTTCCTTACCTAAAGACATGTTCCTGGGCAAAGGACTGCAGGATAACTGAGAGGAAGAAAAACTTTTAGTCATCTGATTACACTAGAAAAGCCTACAAAATTTAAATGTGAAAACTAACAAAGTGACTAAGACTAAGAAACTAATTTTGCAGGTCCCAAAAGCATCATTGTATCATTACTGAAGGATCATCATCACACTCTACTATTTATATATAATTCTATTGCATTTTTTAATAGACGGTTACCTAGCAGAAATTTTACAATTGTTATTCCAAAATGTTGTTCTCTCTGTTCATGTTTCAAACACTGAAGAATGTTACTGTTCTTTTTAAAGAAAGAAAAGAGTTCACAAATATCTAAAATTGCAGCCTCAGATACTCTCTCTGATTTCTAAGGTAAACTTTTGGCAGCAGTAATCAAGGAATTGTCTGTTAGAGGTATCTATACTAATGAGTATGCCCAGCAATGTCATCCTTGGTCACTGAGGTTGAAGTATGTACTGAGTCCCTATGACTTAATCCAAGAATCCCTTCAAAACAGCTTAACTTCAGGCAGTCTTCTTTATGGATTGGCCTCATGCAGTTTCAATTTCCACAGAAAAATGCCAGTTGAAATAAGTTGAAGTGATAGCATGGACTATTTCAGCAATTTTTCTGTGCAAGAAATGGAGTTCCTGCACTGGAAGACTTTTCTTGACATGGTTTGCTTTTCTGGCCTGAATGAAGCCCATCAATCTGTGAACCACAACCTCACTTTGCCATCTGTTTGTTCTTTTTTAATTGGACAAAGTGAAGTAGTTTAGCAGGGCAAGCCATCATGTTCAAGCAGCTTTAAATTTACTCTCCTGTCATACTAATTTTGAGGAGGTTCTCTCATTCAGACAAAGGGAAGGTCATGGCTTTTGACATATAACCATTTCTACCAATATTTCTTCGTCATTAGTTGTTCACTGATAGAATAGTGTGGAAATCTTTTAGTGCCATGTATTGCATGTTTTGTGCTTTACAACTAGTCACCCCCCTGACAAAGACACTTTCCCTTCTGCAAACTGGAATGACTAGATAAAAGATTATCCCCATTTTGATTTTAGGGGTTTATCTGTTCACTATGGATGTTGGCAGGCTTCAGAACTTCCCCTGCATTCAGCCTCTTTGCCATGAACAGTTTCATTCTCCAGTTTAGAGCATGCCTTATGGATTTTGGACTTTTAGGAGAGAACAGTGAAAACTCATATACTTCAAAGGTCCTGACTGACTCAAGATGTTCAGGTTCCTTGCCTTTTCTAGGTGAGGGTTATTCAGGGAAAGATCAAAGATAGAATTCTAACTGCTAAACCAAAATTTGTTCTTGAAGAAACCTAATGTCCACTCAAGTAAAAGACTCCATTTAGTGTTGAGTTTGAAATCCAGATTTTCTTACTGGGTCAATAAGCCCCACATCTGAACTTTGCTGGTTTTACACTACTTGATTTTTTTTTCCTTGGTGTCACGAAATTCATCACTTAACTCCTGGGGCTCAGCATGGAAACTCTGTGCTGCACAGGCTTCAGCAGGCGGAGGGATTTACCAGCCCACCCAACCACATAACACTTCTGCACCAGCACCCCTGCAAACCACCTAAAGTACAGTTCATTATGAACTATGGGGCATCTTGATTATGATAGTGGCTCTCTTGGAGGAAAATGAGCTGAAGGAGTGCTCTGTAGGACTAATTTTTATATACTTTATTAGATATTGTTGAGAAATTTTAATGCAACAGGTTTTAACACTGGTTAACTTTCCTCATAAAAAAATAAGATAAGAATAAATTGAAAATCCCAATTAATTTATTTCAAGTTGCTTTCCAGTGTATGCTGGATGAAGTGATGAATTTTTCATCAAATAAATTCCACCATCTTAATTATTTTCAGCATAATTTTTACTGGAAGGCTCCCTTTGAGTATAAAAAGTTCTGTTAATTGTCTTCATTAACACAGCATCATTTCAGCTGCAAAAATTTTACTTGTCAACATGTAGCACCAAGAGCTTTAATAAGCTGCTTGTAATTTCAATGGAACTGGGGTAATTAATCATGTCTAATAATCAATATTTCATAAATGAAAAATAATTATTTCATAATGTGTCAATAATGTAAAGAAATCAATTATTATCTTTATTACATTGCACTAAGAAGTCAAGAATTTTTTTAAATGCTTTATTGATTTGATTACAGTAACAGTGTAAACATTAAAAACCTAAGGATTTTTAGAGTATAGCATGACAATATTTCAGGTTGGGTAGACACTTTCATTGTTCAACATAACAGTCTTCAACTGTAAGAAGATTGCTATCATAAAGGCCAGGATTTAATGATGCCAGCTGGTTATACGTCAAAGACTACAGTAAAAAGTCAATCTCATTCCTTGTGACTGCAAAACTTCTTTGGCAAGAAAAATATCTGATGTTTTCCAGATAGCAGAATACAACAGACATTGGTTGCCCTAGACTATTGCTTTACAAGACAATAATTGAATGACATAGCAGCCTTACATTTTGCAACAGCACTTCCTGCTATTTCACTTCACTCTGTGAAGAACAGGAGTTAAAGAGCTGTAATGAGCCAAGCTCCAGAATTACAGGCTGTATTTCATTTTTTATCAGAATAAAAAAAAAAGTTCAGTTCTCATTAGTCCTACCAGGAACACAATGATTTTACTTCTATACACTGTAAATAATACACTCAGTGAAGATCTGAAATACATCTGCTACTTAGGGGTTTGAAAACTGCTCCATATGATACCCTGAGATCCAACTGCTGTATCTGGTGCCTTGCATGTCTCTTGCATGCATTTGTGGAATGTGTAGGGCATTTAAAAAGTTGAAGTCTGATCCTTTAAAGGTATACCCATACAGTTGCCTTTGTAGATCTCAAGCCCATGAGAATAACCATTCTACGTTTAAAGCGTGACTGTACACACATTTTAGACTAACATTTTTGTACAGATTTTAAAATCATAAATTATATTATTTGGAATATATTAAGCAGAGCTGATGTGGGTGGAGTTACTTTAGTTTAGCCTTGAGAAAAATGTTTTGCCTTATAACTATTACACCTAGAAACAGACACTTCGATGAAACCAGAAATATTTAAGTATATGCAATTGATTTTAAAGGATCTTTTTTTTTTCCTAGCAGAAAACTGTCTTAATACTAATCATCAGCACCTGGATTCTGAATCCTTTCAGAAGGTTCCAGTGTATTAATGTTCACAGACAGTTTATCTACACCTCATCTTGATATTTTTCAAACTGCATACATCACTTCCATGGAACGAATGTTTATATTAGAAATCTTCACCAAAACCAAAAAAATCTGCCGGATCATGTGATGAACTTGTTACTTCACAACCTACCTTGACAAAATAGATAAGTTTTGCCCTCAGAGGAGGGCTTAACCCACTGAAAACAGAGCAAAGTAGGATAAGAGCAAACGATGACATCCAAAAATGGCAGGCTCTGTCAGGTTCAGTTGGACTCATTTTCTGCATTATGTGGTGGGAAGAAAGAATGCCACTGGGTAGATTTTAAGTGTGCAAATTGCAAAGAGAGGAAAGTAGGCTTAAAATGATTTATGCTATCAGAGAAGTACAAATAGGAAGAAGAGGGGAGGACTGCAGAGTGAAACACCTCTTGATGGAAGCTGAGATCAGAGACAAAAGTCATAATAGCAAACATTACAGGATGTAGATTGTTTGAATTTCTAGGCCTCGAAACTACTGCTTGCAATAAAGGAAAGGAAGATGACAGGCTGATGCCTCCTGGAGGCTTGGACTTAAGAGAAGTACCTTTCATTGTGGATATGGAAAGCAGGACTCTGTGCATGCTTGATCTAAATTTTAGAGAGAAAAGGGGATTCTATGGAATAATTAATAAAACTATTAAGAAGGAAAGGTGGTGCTCAGCATAGTTTAGGTTTATATCTCCAGTTTTCCTGACTCTGTATTAATACTTATAGTCCAAAAACTAGAATGTAATTTTATGGAAAGTTTTTTCTGTCTAGTATTGGAGGGAAGGCAATTTGAAAAGAACCTATTTAGAGTCCTCTCTCCCTTGCAGGTAACAAATAATCCAAATAAAACAACATGAATAAGCACTAGAATAAACCTGACCAAGATCCTCTGGTGGATCCAGATACTGCAAAGTGTCATGATCTCTATACACCACTGGAGTAGGTGATGCCACTCATTTTCAGTCATTTATAATCATAATGTTTTCAGTCAATCTGGGCCAGCAATTTTCTCCATTGATGCTCTGTGGGCTTAAGGTAGTGACACTTCTGTGTTGAAAACCAGTTCAGGCATTTTTGTTTATATGATATTTATGTGGATACAAAATGAACCAATTCTGGTGGCCTGACGTGAAAAAGAATCAGAGGACTTATTTTCTTTCTTCATAGGATAATGGAAAATCTGTATTTGCCTTAAAGCTTTACTGGAGTGCTTCAGTGGAGAGATGTTCTTCCAAAAGGAAGCTAACAGCTTACACCAAATGTGCCAGCGCAAAAGTGATGCTGGCAGTGGTGGGGGCTGTTCTCCCAAAAAGCATTGTGTCAGCGCTTCTCTGCACTAGGTTTGGTGAAACACGTTTTCTCAGATGCTCACTTAGTATGATCCTCCTACTTCTGCATGTGAAAAATGGTTTTAGTCTCCCGCCCATCCTTGGCTCAGAAAAGGTTGAGGTGACAACCTGGACTTTGGAGCAGAGAGAGCAAGGACTGAAAGCTGGCTTTTCAGCACAGGGCTCTAATTGAAAGAAAGTACATGGTGTGCACTTTACCCTAAGTGCTTCTTTTGATCTGGAGAGAGACATTTTGACACAGCCTGCTTTTGAGAACTCATGGTAAATTCAACATATTTCATAGTGTCAGAAAATTATCTATTCAAACGTCTAGTCAAGCTTCTGTCATTCCATTTTGACCTGTTTAATTCAGATTAAATTTTTGAACACATACTTCCAGAAGAGCAAAAAAATATAATATATACTTCTCAATATACAGCATCATTATGCTGTATACTGCTTCTTATTTTCATGATGAATTTTATGTGTCTTATTTCTTTCTAGTATGACTTAAATTAAAATAAAAGACAAGATTAGAAATAAAAATCGTATTAACTCCTGTGACAGCATCTAAGATCTCTGATCTACCCAAATATTTTATCAAAGCATTGAAAAGGGTCCCTTTTTGGTTCCTCACAATGCTGAAATACTAACCTGATCTAATCATAGAACTTGGCATGTGCCAGCCAACACATATTATTAATATCTATTTAGGTACTTATCTGTGTTTATTTTCCTTTACTTCACCTCTTCTTTTACTTTTAAAGGTCTGTCCATTGTCTAGCCCTAACAGCCATGGATCTGATTCTCTTAAAACACCTTCTTGGTTCTGACATTTTTCATGACCTTGTTCAGTTACTTACCCAGTAAATTCCTTGTTTAAAAATCTTTAAAACTACTGTATCTACTTACCCCAGTGAGCTAACACTTACATTGCTAGTAAGACGTATTAGACTTCCATACTTAATAGACACCGTTTAAATGCTATCACTGTCTTTGTAGAATAGCCCTTTTCAGACTTTGGAAGTATTGTGCATGTAAATAAGACCTACGAAACAACCCTAACATGTTAAGAAGATAATTTAGCATTTAAAACTGTAAAATTTTTATCTATGCTGCGTTATTTCTTTTGTCTCTGTTTATTTTCCTAAATTTTTGTCCATTGAAGTTGTATAAGTGACATACCTTGAAATGTCTGTTGGAAGAAAGACTTGGGACACTAAAAAAATCTGGTGAAGTTCTTTTTAAATTGTACATTCTGATGAGAAATTTGGATACATAAATCAGATTTGGATTCAACAGGCTTATAATATGTGTTACTACTTTTTTATTACGGCTTGGTTTATGAAATTTCATTTCCTTCTTAGACAATTCATGTCTCTAAGTACCTGCAAGAACTTTTCTAGATACTTTGAGATAGACATATTTTTTTCTCACATTCTTCCTAATTATAAGAAGCTTCAGAAAGAAATCATATACGAACAAATTCATGTATATTTTTACGGTTGTTGAAGGTTTAACTCCAGTATCTCTTTCATTTGCTTCTTTACATTTACAGGCTTTTTCTAAAGTTCTGGTGTGGATATTCCTCCTCAGAATTGATGTCTCTTCTGTAATTTCCCATGCTATTTTAAGCATTAAAAAAACAAGGGTCCACAGGCATGTATGAAATTTGTCTTCTTTTGAGCATTATCCTTCTTAGAAAACTGCACTGTAGGATGCTCTTCTAGTATTGGATAGCGTGACTGCTGTCAGATTTGGAAGACTATTGCCTGTGATTTATTCTTCATATTATGAGTACTCGATATTCAACAATTTAATCAAGCGTAAGTAATTTCTTTAGGTAAGAGTGTTCCCTGAACAGGGAAAAAAATGAGTTATAGTTATTACAGGAAAATATATTTGAATAAACCAAACAACTCCCAAACTCACTAAATTTGTTAATTACTCAAAGTTAGCACTCAGAAAATCAGATTTTAATAAGTTGGGGAAAAGAGGAATACTGGAATTGATATGTCATTTTTGGGAATGGCTGTGAAAAGATATCTCACTAATATGCATATTCATTGCTAACTACATGTATGCAGCATATCAAATGCATCACTTACAGTAACCTCAAGCTGCTGTAGCCTCTCGGTTGCTCTAACTTCATTAAGATAGCAGCATTTAATCCTGTTTACTTAACCTTAATGCTAATAAGTCCTTCTCTTCATGTAAATGAAGTATATATTTTGATCTGCTATCTGAACTACACCTTCACAACATCTCATCTATGAAAACATGCCAAGTTCCTTTTATCATCTCAAACAAGCTCTCAATTGACTTACAGCCTTATTATGTAGTTGCTGCTAAAAAGATAAATCTACTGAAGAAACATTTTTGAGATTCAAAAGGATGAGGAACTGCATGCTTATTTTTGTTTTCCACTTCTATTAAATGCCGGGAACATCAAGCCGTGGATAGGAGAATATGTTATCACTTACACAGCTTGGTTTTCCTGCATTTAACTGGTTGTTGCATTCGACATATCTTCAGATGTTACCTTCAGTTATTTTATATTTTAATGAACATTTAAATTTACAATATTTATTAAGTTTATTAGCTTAATAAATAGGTCACAGTATCTACAGGTAAGTTGCTAAGCAAAATGATCTCTCTTGCTGTTGGACTCTGATTAAAAAATAGATATGCATATAAAATAAGTTGTGTTATAGATACAACGACTGAGATTATGGCACAGATGGGAGGGAGACAGAACTCAGCATATATACCATCCACTATGAATTCTTTGAGATTACTAAAACAGAAGCAACAAATAAAGTACCCTCAAAGTTAATACCAAGATACTTATCATCCTCTCGGTCACAACTATCTGAACATCCACAGCAACCATCTCCAGTCCTTAGCATGGCTGGTTTGGACACTGCTCCTCCTACTTGTTTGAAGCAATGAGGCAGTAGATGTATGGCAGTAATTATAGTCTAAAAAGTGGGCTTGATGAAAAGCAAGAGTGCTAGTTGAAACACCATGGGGAAAACTGAGCTTTGAAAACTATGTGGTTACCAGAACCTTGTTATCGGCTACAGTAATTGTCTGTATGTCAAAAGACTCTGTATATCAAAACACGACTTTAATTTTCCCACAGATTGCCTGTACCCACTCTGTCATACACATATATTCACAGAGACACATTTTACATATACATATTTCTCTAGAGTAAAACACAAAGGTTTATTTAAACAGAAAAAAAACTGGAAAGTAACAGGATTTTTTCACTTTAAAACAGTTTATTTCAGTTTTGTACAATTTGACATTTGTAAAAGGCAGAAAAGTTAAAAATCTCAATCTACTTAGAATTCCACCATATTTTCAAGCTACAAACTAGCAATTAGGGACAGACCACAGGCAGGAATGAATGACTTATTCATTGACAGACAATGTACATATTAAAAGGCATTTCAAGAAATAAAAATTATCTTCAGAAACCATGATCTCCTCTTTTTTTATTTTTTCTTCCCCCAGAAGTGGATGAAAATCAATTACAGAAAATAGGAAGAAGGTAGCAGGCCTGGATAGACTGGCAGTGTAGATGAAATCTTTGTCAAATTCTGCCTTAAGTGAGAAAGGCAAGAACAAAATGAGAATCAAACCTGATTCTAACTCCAAAGGCAAAGGGGGAGCCTTGCTGAATAACAAATCTTTCAGAGAATAACAGAGTTGTTAAGGTTGGAAGGGACCTCAGGGAGAGCATCTAGTCACACCCTCCTGTCAAGGCAGGGTCACCCAGAGTAGATTACACAGGAACATGTCCAGGTGGGTTTTGAATGTCTTCAAAGAGGGAGACTCCACGACCTCCCTGGGCAGCCTGTTCCAGTGCTCTGTCACTCTCAGTGTAAAGAAGTTTTTCCTCATGTTGAGGTTGAACTTCTTGTGTTTTAGTTTATGGCCACTGCTCCTTGTTCTGTCACTGGTCACCACTGAAAAGAGTCTGGCACCATCTCTTGACACCTGCCTTTGAGATATTTAGTTACCTTACCTTTCCAAACTTCATCGAAAGAGTAATACATTTTGCCACTGAGGATCATTACTGCTAAATGAAAATGCCAGACTGTATGCTCAACAAAAAATGGTCTTAATGCCATTAATATCCCATAAATAGTGAGCAGTGGAAATTTATGAGTTATTTGGGATTTAGGAACAGATTTCTCCAACTATAACCTCATAGGTATCTCTAAGCCCATAGTAGAGCTATCTTCTTTCCACACACCAGTTTCTGAAGGACAAAAGCCTCTGTACAGAAGATAGAGTTATAATCCTAATTTAAAGAATGTTTATTTTTCCTGAGTTTTCCATGAAGAAATTGCAATAGAGAAAAGAAGACTAGCTTGTTGAGTTGAGTAACAAGAAATTAATGTAATTCCATGTGAGATACAAGCAGAACGGAGCTCTAGAAATTAGATTAACTATATAACCTCTACCTCAGAGTATTAATCAGAAATTTTTAATAGCACCTATCCAACAGGGCATGGGACTAGGTGACCATAATCACCCAGAGGTAACCTTGAAACATTGATTATAGTTAGTGACTTAGAAACACTCCTAATCTCAGATCTAAACCTCTTATTTATGGAAAGCCTTTTAGAGTCCTCACATTGTTATACATAAATAGCTACCCTCTGTTTTCTCTATAGCAAACTTTTAGATATTGAAAAAATATTATACTCCCTTTCCTGGACTAACCATGTCTTTTGACTTTTCTTCTAAGGTCACACATTTTAAAACTTTCGTATTTTAAAACTTTCGTATTTGGCTTCATCTACAAACATCTCCTCTAAGCAGGTTACAGAGTTTACCACCATGATGTCCAGTGGGCAATTAGTGACCATGAGGAATATAAAAGTACTGAAGAAGGGGTAAACTTGCAGCCCAGAAAATGATGATCAAAGGGCTGAAGGAAAGCTCCTGGACCTTGTCCAAAGCAAAAAGTCATCTTCAAATCTATCAACAAAGATATAGACTGATGACCTAACTCTGGAGCATCTTGATAAATGACAGCAAAAAAACCCCAAAGTGAGGCTACTACCTATAGGAGTAGCTTAGACTAGAGAAGGGAATATGAGGCATAATCAACATACAGGACTTCAGTCTGATATTTTAAGAGTTAGTTGACTTTGGAGCTAGAGGGAAAAAGTGATACAAAATGTAACCATACAATGTATAAAATCATGGCTATAAGTTCTAATAACATTGCAAGTTCTGGTCTCGCTTGCTGGAGTTAGATAAGTAGAAAAATCCGGATGTCTTGAACAGTCATCAGAAAGAAATGTGATCCCGGGATGTCTCACCAAAATATGTTTAGGAACACATTAATGTCATTGTGTAAAGACATTGTAACTCTGCACCTGCTTGGGTTTACATAGCACACCAGCACAGTCCCTGTGGGTGGGCAGTTCCCTCAGTTACATCACTCAAGTAAAGACCTAATCATTACTACTTCAAAGGTTTAGTTCCCCTATATGTGTTATGCACCAATGTTAAGCAGTCTCCTTACTTCCTGAGCACATTCCCCTCTTAAAATTCTGGTTTTTTCACTCTTAAGGGGCAGATATTTTAACTTGTTTCTCCAGCTGTCAGAAGGACTCTTTTCCCCAACATCAGGGGACCAATAAGGGATAAAAAACATATATCTGTTGGGAATATCATCTTCAATCAATCAAAATTCATTATATAGAAGAATATTCTATATCTGAAGGTGTTGGGAAGTATACTGAGGTCTGGGATTGTCTTCTTGTCCTGAACAACCAAATTGCAGTCTGTCTTTATCTCTCAGGAGATCTATGGAAGTTAATTGGAAGGTAGATTCTACTGTCCATTAATCATTCTAATGTTCATTAACCTCCTGATTATAAAGGTAAATAGCATCCTTTGTTTCTTGGGTTACTTGATTTGAAATAATGAAAAAACTATTAGATGTCTGATCTGCACACTCAGTCTTTTTACATAAAATGTGGAGTGGATTTATGCAATAATGATAAGGTAATTAAGAAATATGGAAATAACTTTATTACAAACTCAGTTTCTCTGAGTCAGATGGAAAAAAATGCAACAACTAGATGTATTTGGGCCCTCCAGGGTAAACATTCTGGAAAAATAATTGCTCTCTTTCAACTGCAGCTAAAACTGAGACAAGTAGTAATGTCCATAGTAATTATCAGTGGTTTAGTCATCCACAAACACCTCAGGCAATCAGAGCTGAAGTTCCAAAGAAATAGTTTTAAGCTCCCTTGAATCCCTCCTAGTTGGAGAAGCAGCTGCTCCAATTGCTCAAACATCTTGGTAGACCCACTGAGAAGTGAACAGGAGCTACTGCAGTTTCCAACGCTAGAAAAAATGATGGGGACAACTTGATCTTCCCCAAGGATGAACCTGGCAGCTATGTTTATTCACTTCTAGTTGCTTTGGAGTAATTCAGCACAGAGTCCCTTCCTGCCCCTACCTGAAAACACAGGGCCCTTTCCAGCCATGTCCCTGCCAGCTTTTCAGAAGACATGAGATTTAGCCTGTACTGAGCTCAGTTCACTGACCCTTTAAACAAAGCCCAAAGTGACCCCTTAAACAAAGTTCATGCTCTGGAGTATTGTGTATTCTTGTCTAGAATTAAAAGTGATTATTTGTGACAGATTAATAAAACATTTATACTAAGTTGATTACACTCATCTCAGTGCCAAATACCAACCTCATACAACAGCCAAGATTATTCAGATATAAAGTGCATTCCAACTTCAGCTGCAGAAAACCAGAAGGCTCGATATACAAAACATAGGATGAGAGCACTCATAAATCACAGGAAAATAAACCTCTGGGAAATCATTAATATTTGTCCATATGCCTTTTTTTTTTCCTGTTAACTGTGATAAATCCTATACACAAAAAAAGAACTATTTAAATATTTTAACTAATTCTTAATTTATTGCCATGACAATGACTAAAGCTTAAACAGCTGATAGGACAAACTAAATCTTTACTGACAGGTTTTATAGTGAGATCAAAACTTACAACAGAGACTGATGCTTTCAAGGCACTTAATAGGAAAAATATAAAACTTTCCATTTTTAATTTCCTTGTTTTACATGTTCACATAAATATGTCGCATTTACATATAAAGTGACACACTCTGAAAGATCAATATGAAGATTTTTCAGAAAAGCTATTCCACAGGAAATATCAGCTTCCCACTCTGTTTTGAAATGCCTCACAGAATAAAACTTTCTCAAGCTCCTCAGCTACCATTGGTTTTAGCTGCAATCACAACAACAATCACAGCACTTTTTAAAATACTGGTTAACCATTTATGGACATGATGGTTTGAAATATTCAATAAATATTTTTCCATAATTTACATGTAAGCAGACTTGTGTATCTGTATGAAACATCTTCTTTCAACTAAAGTGTGTTGTTGAAGATAGCAGCACTGATCACCTGTGATAGAACTATCTTCCGGAAACCTTGACACTGACATTCTAGACAACCTCAGAACCCGTTTGAGCAGTAAGCCAACTGACTCGTCTATTAGACTTGAACACCAGAGACCAGCTTTGCAAGGGTTATGTTTTTAAAGTCATGGTACATAACTGGAACTTTTATTTCTGAGTCCTGAATTACAAATCTCCAATACCTGCTTATCCTATATCCAGCACTTGAGGTTGTTTTCATCATAAGTTCCTGGATCTTGCTTCAAACATCCACATTTTAGAGCAAAAGTCTGGAGTTATAAGAGCAAGTAACAGACCTTCTCTGGGGACCTGCATCTGCCCTGTTCCTGGAAAGCCTTCCTGCTCACATTCTAACATTCCCACACTGCTGGCTATATGCTGAGAGACTGAAAAGAATATATTTCTGAAGCTGGAATCATCAGTGCTCTTTTAAAGACATTAGATTATTTAAGCAAAAAAATTGCATACTTTATTAACTTCTTTCATGTAAGGCTTTGGACAGATATTTGTGTAGGAGCAGAAGGTAGCCTTCGCTTTATACAGTAAATTAACTTTTTCCATGATGTTCAAAACAAGATATGTGGTCTGAGTCTCATGATAAAACATAGCCTAGCAAAAGAAAAACCATTTAAAAAAAAGCTTGAAAATTACCAAGATGGGGAAAAAAACAACCAAAAATAATCCCTGTAACAATTTTCTCTATGAGAGGTACACATCAAAAGAAAGAGGTTAGCTTTGTACTCTTAAAAGGTACGGAAATCTCATCTTTGTCAGTATTATGCGCAGGAAAAAGGTTAGCGTGGTCACAGAAAACTGACTTACGATGTCTCCTGAGCAGGTGTGACCTTCTGTGCATGGGTGCCAGCAGTGTGTGCCAGCTGCACATTGAGAACTTGCTGGGACCCAGCAATAATCATTATCTATTAGTTTCTTGAGATCCTAATTTGGAGTCCATTTCTGGAAAATGTTTCAAAAGTCATCCCTGATGACAACAGAAACTGCTTTTATGTTTCTGAGAATACAAGGACCTTAATCTGGAATAACAAACCTGGATCTTAATCTAAGTTTAATTACATTATGCACCAAAAGTTCATACAGTTCATTTTCATATATTTTTTAACTTCATGCAGAGAGCACTAAAACTCCATAGAATGTCCATATATTTTCTCTTAAGACTTCCCCCTTAGATTATTAATGTTTTAATGGACCAAACAACGTTAATCTCTTCTCTGTCATTCATATGAATACAACTATTTTCATGATATCATAGAATCATAAAATGGCCTGGGCTGGAAAGGACCTTAAAGATCATCTTGTTCAATCCTTCCTACCACAGGCAGGAACACCTTCCATTAGATGACAGAATATCTAGACCAAGTTGCTCAGACCTCCACCCAACCTGACCTAGTACACTTCCAGGGATGGGGCATCCACCACTTCTTTCAACAACCTGTTCCTGTGCCTCACCACCCTCACAGTAAATAATTTCTTCCTAATATCTGATCTAAACCTAATCTTTTTCAGTTTGAAGCCATTACTCCCTGTCCTGTCACTACTTGCTCTTGTAAAAAGTCCCTCTCCAGCTTTCTTGTAGGGTCTCTTCAGGTACTGGAAGACCACAGTTAGATCAACCTGAAGCCTTTACTTCTCCAGGCTGAACAATCCCAATTCTCTCAGCCTTTCCTCATAGGAGAGAGCCTTCATCCTTCCATCCATCTTGGTGGCCCTCCTCTGGACTCTCTCCAACAGTTTGATGTCCTTCCTGTGCTGAGGACCCCAGAGCTGGATGCAGCACTCTAGGTGGGCCCTTTTTTTTCTAATGCAGGGTGTTGGTTTTTTTTTTAATTTTTGCTACTTTTTAAAATGCTTCTTAAGGATAAAAAAACCAAATTATTGAATTATTTTCAGCGGTGTTGGCAACTCTCCAGCCTAGCATTAAGCAACTGTGAATAAAGATTAAAATAATCTAAGAAAGTTCTTTTATAAACAAAATGATTAAGCATATGTATTTCACATCTACCAGAAAAGTAGGTTGTGTTTCAGTCTTGAGAGAATAAGCTCAGTCATCCTTTTTTTAAAAGATAATGAATATCAAAATAATGCAGGGTTTTCTTTTTTTATTCACAGTTATTTTTAAAAAGGACAGAAAGCCTTGTACGATTGTAAGTGAACCAATGATCTGAAACTAGGCACTAGCTCAGGTCGTGGCATCAAATAATTGAGACAAATTTTGAGTAAAATACTCCAAAGAGAAGAAATTTAAAAAAAAAAAAAAAAGAGAGAGGCTGAGCATATATTGTATTTTCTGCATTAAACAACGTGGCATTTCAGAAGCAAATGAATGCTAATCAAGCATCTGGCCCATAGGGTCTAGAGGAGAAGCAAATCCTCATCAGCCTGCCATGACTCTGATATTATAATCTCTCTCAGTCTAACTGTGCTAGTGTAATGAGGTTTCCTTTATTCATGTCAATGCAACTAAGAGAAGATTCCTGTTTGCACCATGATTTTACAAAGGTAGATTATTCCCAGAAACAGCCTTCCAAAAGAAGCAATGCAGGTGTTGCCATACTTGGGATAAAGCTATGTAATAGGTAACTGCAATAAAAAAACACAAACCAAACAAACAACAAATAAAAAAAAAATCCCATCCAAAACCCCAATCTTTCCCCTCTGGAAAGAGTCTAAATGAGACTATAATCTAAACTGATTCTCTGAAATGGATGCAATTTCTTAAAAATTACAGTAAAAAAATATACCCTTGTCCTTCAGTAATACTTTTATTCTTCGTTGGGTCCTGCTCCACAACAGGACAAGTGCCCACTGGTGGGTTTGAGACACCACAATCACAACCCTGAAATACGGCTCAGAAATACAGTTCACTCTCCCACATGTATTGAAATAGCCCTGTGCCACATCTTATGTTTTACAAAACTTTGCTGCTCTCTGGTTTGTCCAGGAGAGAAACTTTCTATCCCATAATGTCATGATACTTGTACCAGGAAGCTGAATTTGCCACCGATCAGCTTTGGTGCTTGTAAAACACAGAAGTTTAATTTACCTTATTCTTTTCACTAGGACAGAATATGTCTCATCCTCAGTCAGTGCTCTTCTGGGAACTGAATAAGCACTTTATTACATTAGTGGCATTACATTATGGCATCTCTCTAAGATTTGTTTCATGAAGGATAGAAGCAAAGAAACCTTTGAGTAATGGATACTCTAAAACTCTAAAGTAAAATGAATAAAAATAACTCCTAATTTTTAGGTGCTTAAATGATAATAAAGTGTTTGATTTGCTGGTTGAGAAGTGCTGTCTTTTTTCCGGCTAGCTCCAAATGGAGGTAGAGGCCAGCACTCACTGAGTTAACACCCTGCATAAGCATCACGGAAAGGAGAATCTGAAGTTCTGTTAAGGAAAAGGGACTTGATTAGGAAAATATAGAGTTATGAAGCTACAATTTTTTGTTGAGGAAAAGCAGATAGAAAGGAGTTGTTAGTGAGCAAAAGTGAAAAAAGATATGTGAAATATTAAGAAGGGATAAAGGAAGCTGTTGACTTGTCAGTTGCTTCAATGAGTCAAGAGCTGTGGAAACTCAGTGGAAACCCAAGTATTGTAAATAATTGTGGTCGCGGTATTAAACAATCCATGATGAAGAATTGTGAAAAAACATACCTGTATCACACGTGCTTGAGAAAAAAATGAGTTCTGAAAGATCCCTACTCTGTTTGAGATGCATTATGATAAACTTTGTGCCTGTCAGACATATTAGCATAAAAAGTGTAAGCTGAAATATTTTATGCAGGACAGTTTTAAAAAATAAAAATAAAAAAAAGACAAAGGGACCCACAATTCAGTCATGAACCCTCCACCTTTGTCTAGCATTTGTGTGAATGTTTCTTTAGCAAATTCTATTCTTTATCTTACCTAGTTAGACAACTTAAATTTTGAAATAATTTTGTTTTCTACAATCCGAAGCGTGTAAGCAGTCTGAAAACAAACTTTTAGACGAAACCAATTAAATTGTAATAAATGGTATGTCACTATATATAGTAGAATTACCTCTGTTTGTAGACATAGTGGAAAAATTGTTGCTAGGTGTTTTGCAGTGCTATACAATAAAACACAATGACAGAGTGTAGTGAAGACAGCAGTCTGCTCATCTGCATTTCAAGTCTCTCAGATTTACGCAGATGTAAATGAAAGAGGAATCTGTGTTTGATTCCCAGGGCTTGAGAGGCAGGATTTAGAGAAGTGTCATGTGATAAGGACAATTACCTAAAGCTACTCAGTTCTATACATTTTATAATTTGAGTAGCCCTTCAAGAAAATAGAAAAGCCTGTGTCTACTGCACTTCATATATATGTGTCTTTCATCAATCTGTCACAGCTACCTGTCTGATGAAAGGTCCACCTGGAGGTCTGTTGCATATTTTACTCATAGTACTAAAAGCAAAAATTCTACACCAAATGGAATATTTCTTTGTAACAGAGTCCAAGTCACTGTCCCAGTCAATCGTGTTTCAAACATGTGCCTTCCACATCTTCTTCCAGTGTTTGCAGTACTTTTCTGTAACTTGATGTCATAAAGAAAGGGACTCTTTTCTTTAGATAAGCCATCATTAGGCATTAAGTATTCTGGCTAAATTGACTAGATTATTTCTCATAACTTCTTGAGTGTCTTAAATTAGTATCATCAAGTTTAAAATCTCGTTCTGAATATTACCATCCCTACCACTGAAATGGAAAATGTCAAAAAGTAGTTATTCTGGGACAAGGAACTCTGACAGCTTAATGTTTACAAAGTGAGTGACTAGGGAACATGTCTTCCCACACCCAAGGTCTTAGCCAATCGTAAAAACCATAATGTGTTTGAGTGACAGGTTTTTTTGCTGATTATTTTAGTATTTCTGAATCATAGTTTTCAACAAAGTATGATAAAAAAAAGATTACGAGGGAATTTCCAATTACTGAGTTAAAACTCAATGCTTCTATATTTCTTTTGTGAAAGATTTGTGTCTCTCATTGAAGGACTTTTCCTTTTTTGTGTGTGTGTGTGTGCAAGTGTCTACATGTGTGCACCTCACTTTGGGCCTTAGAAGCCTTTAACACTGTTTTGAAGAAGTGATTTTGCTGTTCTTGCAAAAATTCATTAGTAGTCTCTGCTTTGACTTTATCACAGTGTGTAATCCTCACTCAATTTCTTGTAAGATGTCAGTTTTGCACAAATGATTCTTAATAGGTAAATAAACCTTCTATTACTCAACCAATTATCCAAACTATAATTATCTCAGCATGTTGACTGCACCACAGAGCTTGGTGTCATTGGCAAACTTGCTGAGAGTGCACTCAGTCTCACCATCCATGTCACTGGCAAAGTCCTTGCTAAATGCTGGAGACCCCAGAATTTTTATGGCTGCAGTTTTGCTGCATTTCTTTCTCATTTCAAGAGTTACTACGGCTTTCAGGCATGAAAACTTGCTAGGTCTCCATATTGATACTTCCCTCTTTTGTGACCTCACATAAAACCTGTTTGATGGAGTATTTTAAATGTAATAGACAAGTACATTGTGAAATATTAACATTTTCTGCTGATCAGAATTCCAGGCTTAACCAGCTTTAGTTCAGGTCTTGTATAAGTGTAAAACTCTGGCCCCAGAAGCTGCTGGCTCACGGGACTGGCTATGAGTTTTACTTTAATATACAGATACCGGGTTTTTTAATACCTCGGGATAGCATCAAGAGAATAAGCTGTGGGCTTGTTCCCAAGGAATTTCTTCAATAATTTAGGGAGCAAGTAAGGGGACTTGGCCGAAGCTCAAAAGGACACCACCCAAGCTAGATAAAAATGTTCCACCACAATACTGACTCAGCATATACTATTAATCCACAACACTTAAGGCAAAATCCAAACAATTCCAAAACACTTAAATCAAGATCCAGTCCCTCCAGCTCCAAATCACCCCAAGCATCCAGAAAGGAGCAAAGAAAGAAAGAGAAGCACAGGGATCAAGAAGAGAGAAGGAGAAAGAGGGAGAGACAGATCATATAGCTACCACTGAGGCCTTGTAGAAGACCAGCTCTCACAAGCCCAAGTGGCAGTGCCGTGACATGCCCTTGGTTTTATCTGCTCTGGTCCCTCTGGCCAACCCCTCCAGATGGGGTCTCCGACCCACCAGCCACTCTGAGCGTTCCAGGTCAGGGTGAGGGGCAGTGTTCTCACTGTCCCTGCCAATCCGAGCTTGGCTTAGGGGCTCCAGGAGGTGTGGTGAGTTATTTACTGTGGAGTCAGAGTTGCAAAGATCTCAGCAAGGACACAGTGTTGGATACTATGCAGCTTCCTGGGTCATCCCTGCTTCCTTCAGCACCTGGTCCATCCTGTACTGCTGTAGCTCCCTTACTAGATATAATGAGCTAGGAAATGTACAACTTGCATATGTCAGAATGAAGTGCAGTTATTTGACTCTTTTGAGTCTAGACTAACTGGAAGGCTTCAATTTTAAAGGTGATGTGGGTTTGGAGATCCTTTAGAACAAATTTCTGAGTTTGCTTGCCATTTTTCTCCTGCATTCCCATATTACTTGATTTTCTGCTAAGGGTTCCAGTGACTGTATTTGCATAATTTTGAAAAATAGATTTGTGTGAAATTCTCACTCTTTGTTTATATTCCCCACCAAAAAAAGTATTATACGCCAAATGAATGTGAAGAATGGTAGAAAAGATGATCTCTAAAAATTCAGATCCTAGAAACTAAATATTTCACCTGTCACACATGACACTACCTGGGCAAACACACGTATCTCTGGATTCTCCTTTCTGCTGACACTCTCAAGAATGCTTTCATTTCAATTACTGGAATAAATTATGCTTTAAAGATAAAAGCGTATCAAATTTGTTACTCTCTAAATCTCATGATCTGGGACACAAATCTGGTAACAACACAAATTTTTAGAGCAGCTCTTCTCTTCATACTACCATTGCACAGGTAAAATATATGACTTACAGGCAGCACTGTTATGCACTCTGTGAATCTGAGTGCAAGAAATCTCAGACGGGGAGCGTTTCTGAAATCTCAGCTCCCACTCATGCAGTAATACCTGCTATCCCATATGGAGAAACGACATGGATGCATTGCTGCTAACCTTGTATCTAGAGAGTATTCATTGACAAATATTTAGAAAGCAAAAGGGAGACTGAGAATCGCATAGACCCAGAAGAGGATGTGGGATTGGCTTTTAGGAGTTTTTTTTCTGAAGGAGGTTTTATGGGTTTGTTGTGGGGGAGGAGAGTGCTGTTTGTTTGGGGGGTGTTTATTATTTTTATTTTTATTTGGTTTGATGGTTGGTTTTAATCCTTTAACCGTTTGTACCATATTCTTGCAAATACTGTGCATTGGTTTTTGTTTTTAATAAGGAAAAAAAAGAGCGTCTTGCTTCTTGCAAAGGAGTAAGGATACAATCCAAAGAGAGAAAACTAATGTTCCATAATGACTATTTCTTATCTCTGAGTAATATGATCTGCATTCCTCAGGAGAAAATATGCTACATTACATTTTTGTATCCCACCTATATACAGGTAAACTGAATGCATATCTGAGGTGTATCATCTACTGCCACAACACATCTGTTAGTCCAATTCCCACTGCAGCACTGAAAGGCAAAAAACTAGAGTGAAAACAAAATGATAAATCAAAATAAAAGTAGGAGAGAATTAGAGACAGAGAAGGGAAAAAATATTCTGTCCTTAGTTCCTATGGAGAAAAATAATGTCCTCAATCTTGTAATGTAAAATCTTTGCAGCAATGCTACACTTGTGTCTTGAGCTGCTGAACATGACCCATTCATAAGGCAGTAATAACATTAACTTTTTAACTTCTTGATGTAGCAGTGAAATTGCAGCACAGAGTTTAGCTTCTGGAGAAAGAGCTCTCTTCATCATGTCTGCATCTTTGAAAGACAATGGTAAACTTGCTGATTCTAGGTTTAGTCATCTACTAGAGAAAAAGTAAGAGCCAGAAGCACCTGGCTTCTACATCCCTCTAGTAGAGTTCCCTGTCCATATGCTGTTAAAAAAAAAAAATACAGATATCTTCCTGAAATAAATAGGTCTAAGAATATAGAATAAATTTTGGCAACCTAACTCAATACGCAAAACCTGCCTGTATTCTCTGCTCAAAATAGAAGTGAGACCTGGCCTGGGACAGAGTGCTCTCTGTAAAGCTGCTTCCCTTGCTTTTCCCTGCAGCCACATAGCAACAAGACACGGCCATGGCAGTGGGTGAAAGCTTTCACAGGATGGCTGAGGTCAGCTGGGTCAGCTAAAGCAGGGCACTCAAGACTATGCCCAAGGTCAAGGTTTTGAACAACTTCAACTTTGAATTCCTGTGTTGATACATTTGCCTGCTGAAGTAGTTTTCTCTTAGTCTACAAACTGAGTAAACCTCTGTCAAAAGATTCAAATATTCAAAACTTTGTTTTTTTAATCCCTGTGTGACTGTCAGCTTAAATTTTACATTTACCCTAAGACTCAAAACAGATGGCATAAAAATAAGAGTTGGATGTAGTTATATATTTAAGATTTTTCACTGTATCAATTCTAATTCTGATCTCAGTTTCCCAGATAAAACAGCATCCTTCTTTGGTCTGTAACAAATGGAAGCTACTGTGAGACTATAATGAGTAGTTTGGCACTGAGATGGAGTTGTCCATGTTTTTTATGTCTAAGAAGTGGGTTTCCATCTCATTAAAACCAATGGGAGTCTTCAGAGAGACATCCAGCAGTGGGTTCAGGTCAGAGGCTTCAGAAAAGTGACATTTGATTAAGCTAGAAATGTCAAGCTTTCAAAAGTTGGAAGAAACCAGGTAAAAGAGGTGAGAAAGACTACCAGTCTGTTTTCTGTATAGGGCTGGCTATGCATCTATGAGCTTGGGTTAAAACTCAGAATTCTGTATGTATTAGTTTTAGAGTTAATGGTGGAGAGTGTGGCATATGGTGGGGCGCAGAAACTGGTTAACAAAGACGTGACAGAATGCAAAGATGAGGGTCTGTGCTTGGTTTTAAGAATATGTATGGTTTTGTTTTGACTTTAATAATTAGACTGACATTATGGCACTCAGAAACTTTGAGATATATGTAAGAGGTACCATACTCAAAATAGCACTAATGGGCAATGATGTAATGCGATATAAAACTGGGAGAGGGGGGATTTGTCTTTTTATACTCGTACTCATCGTCTCAACTTTGGCTTCTTACAGTTCTCATTTTAGAATGTGGCATATGTTGAAAAATGATGCAGGATGCTCTAGAAATGACAGAAAAGATGATGGGATACAACAGCTTTTAGGATTGCTAAAAAGGCTAAGGACTTGCTTTACACCTAGTGTCAAATTAAAGACATGCTGCTTTCCACACAGAAATTGAATTTTAAAAATATATTTTTGAGCAGTTCCAATAGATAGACAATTTCTTATGAGAGTTGTATGTTGCTGTGGAGGGGGAAGTTGTTTTTTGTTTGTTTTTTTTTTGATTTAACATCACTACCAATGTGAATATAGTTTTTGTAGTTCAGGTGAACATCTTGTTACCTAACAAAGGTGGTAAGAATACGGCAACAAATATTTGAAGAGTTATTTTAATGCCTAACAATCTACAGCAAGAGCAGACAGACACAGTAAAATTTCCCTCTGCAGTTCTATACATTTTGTAACCAGACATTAGATGTTTAGCTCTTAAAACATTTAACTGAGACAAGGGGCACCAGGAGCTGGCACTGATATCCTTACACCCTGCTGAGGAATCTTTTTCCTGCTTTACTACATGCATTACACTTAGTCTTCCTATTCTAAAGAATAAATCAAGCAGAATGATTTTAGCTAAGTACATCTCTTTAGTCTTGTATCACTACACACATAAGATATTGGAAATAAATCACTTAATAAGATAATGAACTGGCGGAATGAAGGACGAAGGGTAGGGAAGTCAAACCTCTCAACAGCAGAGGAAAGAAGCAATGCAGGAAACCTACAGTACTATTGTATCTGTGCTCTCAAGAATTGGCTAGTCATAGCAATCCATTGTCTCCAGTACAATATGAAACATGAAGGACTAGGAATCCTGGGAAGGCAGGATTGCTGCGGGTCAGCCAAGATACAAATTCTCAGTTCTGAGTCCTCCAAGGGACAATCAGACAGGGGAACAGCCAGTCACCAGGCTCTTTGTGTAGTGCTGCTGGCTAGAAAGTAGCTCCCATGGGAGCTGTCACACCTAGAGACAATCTTCACCAAAGAACAAGGTGTTTATTTGTTCTCTACTTCATAATTTTGCTGACCTGTATTTACACTGGGCTTTGATACACTCTCCTAACTCATATTCATCTTGTAATATTGGACTTCTAGAAGCATGACTTCTAGGAAATGTGAATTACAGAAGCCATTTGGTTTCTTCTGAAAACAGCAAACTCCTGTACTGGATAGAGAGGCCTGAGTTGAATACATCTGTCAATTCAACACAAAACAGGGAATTTTTTGCACTTAAAATGTGCAGTTTATATTTCCCTAGCAAGCTGTGTCACAGAAGAGAGAGTTGTCTTATGACTCCCCAAATCCTTCTCTCACACTCATATATTGCTAGAATGTTCTACTGGAAGTAATGTGAATCCACACAAAGAACAGCTGAAATATAAATATATGCTTTTGACCTACACAGGCCTGGAAGGTGCATCTTCCTTTGAAAATTAAACTCTAAAATACGGGTTAGAATAATGAATATAACCTGAAGGACTATGCTCCCCCAATAAATTTAGAAATTAATAGAGATTTTATTATACATTATTTATGTAAATACAAGGAAATAGAAGAATGGCTAAGGAAAAAGATAACTTGAAAAGAATTTAGTGAATCCTTTTTTTTTGTGAGATGAAGCACACTTAGGTCCTCCCCAGGTAGTGACAAAGGTTACCCATAAAGACTGCTAGTGACCAGAATCACAGACTTTTCTGGATGGTTTTTTGTCACTGCTTAATCTTCTTTATAGTTAAAATATTTTCCCTAATATGTAAACTAAATCTCTGTTGCTTTAAGTTAATTGCATTTCATCCTGCCTTCTGAGGATCTGCTCAACAAGCATGGATAACTAAATCCACGTCAGCCTATCCTTTCTAATTACATAAAGCAGTTCTTGCTTTTACTTAAATAAGATATATGACAATTAGTGACAGAGGACAATAACTACAGTTTACGCCTTAGATATTCTCTTGGTGTTTTCTGCGTTCTAGAATGACACCTTTTCTGCATTAGTGCTTCATTACTTCACAGAATCACAGAATCACAGAATCAGTTATGTTGGAAAAGACCTCTGAGATTATTGAGTCCAATCTATGACCCAACACCACCTTGTCAACTAGACCATGGCACTAAGTGCCACACCCAGCCTTCTCTTAAACACCTCCAGGGATGGTGACTCCACCACCTCCCTGGGCAGCCCATTCCAATGCCCAGTTTTCTGTGAAAAACTTTTTCCTAATGTCCAACTTAAACTTCCCCCGCACAGCTTAAGACTCTGTCCTCTCGTCCTATTGTCGGTTGCCTGGGAGAAGAGACTGATACCCATCTGATTACAATCTCCTTTCAAGTAGTTATAGAGAGCCTCATCCTCTCCAGGCTAATTAACCCCAGCTCCCTCAGCTGCTCCTCCTAGAACTTGAGCTCCAGACCCTTCATCAGTCTCATTGCCCTTCTCCGGTCATGCTCCAGCACCTCAATGTCCTTCCTAAACTGAGGGGCCCAAAACTGGACACAGTACTCAAGGTGTGACCAAACCAGTGCCAAGTACAGGGGAAGAATCACTTCCCTGGTCCTGCTGGCCACACTGTTCCTGATACAGGCCAGGATGCCATTGGCCTTCTTGGCCACCTGGGCACTGCTGTTTATGTTCAACCAGCGGTCAATCAGTACCTCCAGGTCCCTTTCTGTCTGGCCTCTGTCTAGCCACTCTGTCCCCAACCTGTAGTGCTGCATGGGTTGTTGTGGCCAAAGTGCAGGACCCGGCAATTGGTCGGGTTGAACCTCATACCATTGGATTTGGCCCATCTATCTCAGGCATATTTAGGTCATATACTACTACATAGCTCCAGATGAAATATTTTCGCTTATTCTTTAATTATACATTTTTCACAACAGCATTCAGTTTCCTCCAGGCATGACATTTTCACCTTACCTTTTGTCCACTGAATACTACTGATTGCAGATGAAACTTTCCAGGGAAGGCTTCTATCTCCCTCATCTTGATGAAGTTTCCATTTCTCCTTAGGTGACAAGAAGTGCTTCTGCGTTTGAAAGGAGCTATGACTTCTACCACTTGAGGGAAAAAAAAAAGCTTCCAGAAACAAATTCCTTATCTGAAAGCTTACATTTTCCTTTTATTCTTAATTTTGCTAGAGGCAGACGAGAAAGAAGGGAATAGAAATGCCCCAGCCAAGGGATTCTCTAGTAATTGTCCCTGGAGAAAATTCTCTGACTGTGCTTTACAATTAACGAGTCTAAAGAAATTAATGGATAGAATATCCATCATTTGTAGCAGGAATAATTTGTCCTTCAGACAGTGAAAAAAAAAGCGGTCCTTCAAACTTTCTTTAACAACAGAAAAGCAAATAACTAGAGTCTGTCCAAGTCAGGCAAACATCCCCAGCGGATCATGCACTACAGTAATACTTGCTCTGATTTTTCATTAAAAATAGGTCCCTGAAACTTAACAAGGAAAATGTCTCAACATCAACTATACAAAACACATTAATGTACAGTTATTTCTTTATTTTTAGAGTCCTGTTTTGAAATTAGTGATTCTGACAATACTTATAGCCATTGTGAAGCCATTGAAAAGCTCCGTTAATTCTGACAATGAGAAGGGGCAAAAACTACTCCTAATCATGATCAATGCTTCTGGATATCCTTTATCTTGAAATGTGCTCTAAAATTGCTGCTCTTTTGATACTAAGCATTCAGTATTCTTGGACATATATCAAGCCCCTTCAGGGGCCACTTGTGGGCAATATTAACCAGCAACAAGTCTGGATATATTCAATGGCAATTTTTCTGTGCACATACATGGGCCAACATCATAAAATATCTGCCTTCTTTAATGCAAACTACCAATTGCTTTCAATATATCTAACCAGAGAAAACCAGGATTCAGCAGTAGGAGGTCTTATACTCCAGATGACTGCAACAAATCATTGATAGTGCCTATCACTAACAAAGAGGGCTGCCCTTTTTGGAGCTTTTATCTCAGGAGCCTTTGCAACATGACTCCAAATCTAAATCACTGGTCATATAGCCTCCTAATGCAAGCCAAGCACACATGTGGAAAATATACTTCTTAGGACAATTTTTTTCCCCCATACAGAATGAAATTATTATAATTGGCTAAAAGGACCTTGGTTAGTTTTAAAGCAGACATTTCTATAGGCATCTCTTAGATGGCTACAAGATATAAAAGAAGAAAAGGAATTCTCCCTCTACCAGTTGTCAGAGAATACATTTGCTATGCAGACTCCCATCTCAGCTATTTAATTTGCTCCATCTTGCTAATAAGGAAAATTTTAAAAAACACAATCTCTTTTCCATATGGTCCCTTGGTTATTGCACCATCTGTGTGGCAGCTGCAGTAGTGAGGAACTTAATGTAAAAATGAATCTTTCTTCAATACATCTTTTTCAAGAAAATTTTCTTAAAGCCTCAGTGTTTGACTTTTATTAGAATTGCAATGATCAAGCACAGAATTTAAACTCAGATGGATTATTAAAAGTTACAAATCAAGAATACATGCATTAAAGTCATCTAGCATCTTTGACTATAGCACCAAAATTACATTGTGCTACTGTATATTCAATGTAAACACTCCTGAAAGGTGAAATGTGGAGCTTTATGTGCCTTTTGAATAAAGACAGATTATGTGTTGTTCTAAATCTTTCCCATGTCTGACCAATACAGATAAATATTGATCTATACTCTGTGTGGAAGAGGCATAATTTGACAATTTGCATTAAAACATAATTTGTCAAAACAGATCTTCTAAAGAGATTCAAATGTGAAAACCCTTTGCCTGTAATCTTTGCTGAATTGCCTCAGAATAGCTTCTGTAAAGAATGACTTACATATTCTTTAGTTTAAATTTCTGGAGCAACTTTTCATCTGTAATACTTGAACATTATTTTAAAATAAGCCAGTGAATTCCAAATAAAGTCTAACGGACTAGTAATTCTTTTAAGAGCAGGTAGCTATTACCTTGGCCTAGAAAAATTTTACAACCCTAACGTTTCATGGTTGGAAGATGTGAGCACGTTTTTCTTATTTGCTGAGAAGTTCAGACAGAAAGAATACTAAGTAAAACAGGAACATTAAAAATTGTCTTCTCTGTGTCTGTCTTATCAGGATCATCAGAAGTCCCAGTCTTCAAATACTTCCAGCAGAAAGTTTTCAACTGCCTTCTGTGAAGATACTATTCTTCTAGAAAGAATTCCACAGTGGCAGATGCGATCACAGGAACTCCAGGACATTTACAATAAGCAGGAGCAGCCATAAAGAACTAATTTTAACAGTCTAAATCCCATTCAAGGTGTCAATAGATTATCTGGTTTTACTTCTTTTCCTACCACCTTGAGGAAAGTAACAAAAGTCCATGGAAGTCAGTGAAATGCACCAATGATATCTCTGCATATAGGATTATGCACGTAATTATGAGTGCAGGCGGGACCATCCTTTCTTAACTGTTGCAATGTGCATGAGAAATATCCTTGTAACTGTTCTCTGAGCAGAAATAGGTTAATTTTCTGGGGTTGTGCAACAAGTAATTGAAAGGTTGAGAGAGATGGATGAAAAATTTAATTAACTTATGTGAAAATCATATTTTCAGGCTAGTAATGTCACTAATAGTCAACAAATCTCCTACTAATTATTACCTCCACCTATTGTTTTGAGTGCTCAATGAAAAGGAGCCTCTTTTATATATTTTAAACTAAAAATATTCTAAAAATTTGATTTATTTATTTTATTCCACTTCATATTCTATACCACTTTTCAATATTCTATATTTTCTCATTTCCAAATCTGAAAAAGCAAAAAGAACAGTTTGTTTTTACAAAAAAGGACAATCTCACTTCCTACCTGATTGTGTCAGCTAATCAAACAAGAATTGTTCATCACTAACTCTTTTGTACTGGCCACAAGAGAAATATAGAGCCTGTGCACTAGTAGCCTGAGTGGGAATGTGTTCAACAAAAGGATCTATTTCTCATCAAGAGTGAATGAAATTTGCAATATCAGTTCAACAGACATTATTAGAAAGATTTATTTAAATTATTTGCTTGCAAACTCAGCAAAAGTTCCAAAGGGGAAAGGAATGCAAGACAAAGGAATTGTTGAAGGATTAAAATGAGCAGTAATTACAATTGCAGTGAACAACGCTTTCTATGAAGTCATTATTTTATGACTCTAAAGTTCCCAATTTTATTTTAATGTTCTTAAAGTTGTAAGACAGGTGGTGAAACCTGAATATACAAGCCAAGGACTAAGTTCTAAATAGATATACTGAAGTTTCCTTGGTTTGCTTGTTTCTTTGAAAAAAATAGGTTCCCCTAGAGTTGCTGAGAAAGACCAGGATTTTTCAATGAATCTCAGGTGCAAAATTTTACACAGTCACATAGAACTTTGAGCTGTTAGACTGAAGAGAAAACCTCTTAAAAACTGAAATTGATGCTTGAGTTTTCTTCTTTGGCTTTTCCTAATGAACGACTAAGGCCAGGCCATTCCAAAGTTGTACAGAATCTTTAAATTCCTTATCATAGTGTAACTAACTACATATTGTTGTAGGTTAATATATCACACTACACTGTATCGGAGCTTTGTGCATGGGTCAGTGTAGAAAGATCTAAAAATGAATGTGCTGATTATTAAATGACCCCCAAACTATTTTAAACATGATATTTGTGGTAAATTTCTGACTTCATAATTTGTTTTATTACCGTCCTCTACCAATGGAAGTGCAGCTTCTGCCCCCTCAATCTGCCACAATTTCTAGATCTTGCTGTTAAAAGATATTTAATTACATGTAATAAAATTTAATTAAAAATATTATGACACTAAAAGGTTATGTACTCCAACTTCAAGCTTGTATTTCCTAGATTTATCTATGCAGTCATAACTTGCCCACTTTGTACAAAACACCATTGTTCTGAGGCCATATCTGCTTTGTACAGGTACCCTGGCTCATTCAGTGTAGTTTGAATACTTTTTCATTGTTTTCCCTACTGCTTGTTTGCTGCATGCTACTTAAATACTGCTGTGAATACTGAATTATGAATGTATTCATTCGCTTTTCTTTGCAGCTCATCCATGCAGCATTTCCTCTTCAAAAATGAATTTAACCTTTCTGGGATGTGATTTTTGTATGACATGTTCTCCAAAGAGGGGGCTATAGAAAATGACACTAATATCACAAGTACACATTAATTTAAAATTACCAATTTGAGATGCTTGCAGCACTGGCTTTTCAGGAAGCATTTTATTTTATATGCTGTAATTGCAGATCTCATCAACTGTATCTATAGGCTTTCACATATTCTGCAAATTAGAAATATACTAGTAACCTGTCAACACTACCATTCAGTAGTGTCATTTACATTATTTGTTCAATATCACCAACAGATTACAGTTTGAAGCATAGTATTTAGCTGTCAAAATTACGATAAATCCAAAACCCTCTATCTCCTTGATAAACACTCCTTTGTTTTCTGCATCTGTCGAGGCAGAGGTTCACTAGATAACAGTGCTTTTGGCTATAAAGCACTGGTCAGTTGTCTAAGCACTCACTTCATGCATCCTTGAGAATTGGCATGCTAGCTTTCTCTAAGGCCTGAAAGTTTGACTTTGCATGTGCTACTGCTAAAAATATAGGAAAGAGCAGATAAACATAAATTGAACTTTAGTCGAAATTCACAAAAGAGACAAAAGACAAAAAACTACTTCTTTCAAAGAATTTATCAAAAATTTTGTGATCAGGGCTCAGTTAACAAAATAACTGCTAGCAAACAGGAGACTGCCATTTCTATGAAACTCCACTTCCAGAAGATACAGTGAACTTTTGCCTATAGGTTGCCTCCTGTTTACTGATGACAAAGTAATACTGAGGCTCAAAACCAGAGATCAGTTGCTATGAGAGATTATATCATAGGGATTTCCTGGTTTCTTCCAGACTGTCCCTCTGCAATTTGAGATCTTTGTGCTCTATCTGGCCAACAGAGAAGAAACTGGAAAGTAGAAAGAAAGAACAATAGCAGGAGACGTAAATCTCCCAGTTCAGTACCTACATTCACCTTCATAGTGTATCTGACAGTTAGGAGAAATCATGTCAGGGACTGTACATCACCCTAGCAGAAGGCAAATTAAGCAAAGTTTAGTAGAAACCAACATCTACCAAATTGACAGCAAAGTTTTAGCCCTCAGGGTGTCACAGTAAAATAGCTGCAAAAATTAAAAATAAATAAAAGCAGTTTATTCCTTCTTTTCTACCTCTAGAATTTCTATTCTGAAAAACAGTGCTTTGCTCCTAGTTTCCCCAAAACATCAGCTTAGAGCTGGTATAAAAAAAAAAAGAAATTATAAGGAAACTAAATTATGTGTGGAGTTAGGATTTTTTCCTTTGTCAATCTTGTCAGTAAAAAAAAAAAAAAAAAGGAGATTCATCAATATGAAGCTCTTTGTGGGTTTTCATTCATGTTGATAATTTTTAATGTTTGAATGTTTGACATAGAAGTAAACACATTCTCCAGAAATAGAAGAAAACAAACCAAACTGCTTACACCAACATAGATATAAGCCACATTCTGAATTCCAGTACTCTTTGAAAATGTTGAGCAACTTATGAACAGCTCTGTTTCTGACAGTGTAATACCCGTTTATATACATTCTGAATTGAATGTCATGCAGTAATGCATGCTTTTTTTACCCCCTCAGAAATATACTCTTTTGTTCATTGCAAGCAAACAATAACATTGCCTTGCATATTTATTTTGTGTCTATTCAGTCTTGCATTTAGGTTTTATACCTGCGAGTTTGGGCAGTTTTGTTATTTTTCCTATTAACGCTTTATTTTTAATGAAGTACAAGTTCTCCTCCTTCAATTAGAGATATGAATATCTTTATCACAGAGTAGTTATATTCACAACATACTGTAAAATATTTTCCCTTGTACAGTAGTTGACTGTTGCATGCTGTAACATGACATTTACTTGGTCAAGATAATTAATTTATATTTAAAGAGTGTTAAACATCCAATTCACATTATAAAATGAAGTAAAAAATAGGCAGATAAATGCAGTGAACATCTGTATTTCATCAGAGATTTGTAGACTTATATTTGGCAAGAGCATTAAAAAGGAAGCTCTGCATTTCTGTTGAGCATTGATATCATGAAAATGTATATTATGAAGTAAGAGTATATATAGCAGGTGGGGTTTTCACTTGATGCCATCTCTTTCCATTTCCACAGTGTCTCACCTTTAGTTTTTTCATCCATGATCTTGTCATCTGTTTCATTTATACTTTCATCTTTTCAAAATTTGAGTATTTGCTTCTTAAGTTATGTTCCAGGTTTTTTGGATCAACTATGTCTGCAAATGACTGTTTATCTGAAACAAGTTCCTGTGAAAAAACAGGCCAACATCAGTGACCTAAACTCTCATATTCTTACAGTCTACTCGTTTCTCTAAACTACTTAAATCCTGCTATACATTTAAGCCAGAAATATTTCAGTGTTATTATACACTATGCTTACAAAATATTGTTTTCTATGTCACTTATGTTTCCTCTTAGCCATTAGGAAAAAGTCTCATTTTGTTTCTCAGAGAGGTCTAGTGAGAGATGCTACTTGCAGTAAAATTAAATATTTGATGCACCAAAGCACTGTGAATATATTTGAAAAGAGATTAGGCATTGATTTTCCTGTATACTCTTTTGCTGTATTGTTGACTTAGGTTTTTTACTTTGTTCTTCATTTCTTTTTACAAGTCATTGTTATCCTCCTGGACAACAATAAGACAGCTTTGTGTGAAGCTTAGCTAAGAGAAACAACTGAAAATCTATTAGCACAAAAATTACTGATTTTGGAATTTGATCAGTTCCATCCAAATGCCACAGGCTGCTGGCTGTGCCCACATGCTCTCCTAAGTGCTGTGAATTTGATGCATTTGTTCTCTAAGGAAATAAAACCTATACACCAATACAGATCCTTCAGCAGATCACAATTCACTTGATTTCCATTAGTAATACATCTATCCATGGCATTACCTTGTTAATATTAATGCCTCTGCATGCTGAGAGCTGATACAAGTAAATGGCTAATGGAACAGTTAGTCATCAAATGCCAACTTTTCAATTTAAAGTGTTCACACAAGCTAAATGAGACAATAATTGTTGTGAAATACATGAAATAGGATTAAATCTGTAGCTGAATATTGTCAAAAGTTCTGGTCATCTCAGTTTCAAAAAGTACCAGTGGAAAGAGAAAAGTACAGAAAAGCTCAGTAAGGATAATCAGAGGTGTAAAATGACTTCTCTGCATGACAAGATTGAACAGGTTCTTCATCTAAGAAATTAAATAGTTGAGGGGGCATAAGATAACAGCATGGAAAACTGTAATTCAGATGAAGAAGGAAATAAGAAATTACTATTGACCTCAAAGAACTGAGGGAATCAGACAGTAATATAAGGTGAGAGACTTAAAAGCATGGAAAACTGTAATTCAGATGAAGAAGGGAAATAAGAAATTACTATTGACCTCAAAGAACTGAGGGAATCAGACAGTAATATAATATAAGGTGAGAGATTTAAAAACTATCAGGAAAAGGTATTTTTTATGATGTGCATAATCTCACAGTAGAGTTCATTTTCCCAGGCTGGTTTCGGTGTGAAAAGTATAAATGGATTTGAAAGCTCAGGGAAGTCCAAGACAAGGAAGAAGTGCATACTAATGCCCAGTAGTTTGTGATAGCAGCAAGCCTAACATTTTCCTAGAGGCCTGCATTAGCTTTGCATGCTGGTAAAACAAGATCTCAAGTGTCCACAAACAGAGAGATTTTGGAACCTGACATTTTTTCAGTTACAGTAGGTACAGTAAGGGAAAATAATTGTCATAGTTGCTACCCTAAAGATGAGTTAATTAAACAGAATCAGCAGAGTTGTGAAGATCTTCCATGGCTGGAGGAGAGAAATCCTTCTGCATGTGTAGGGAAGACAAATGAATGCAGATGTGATAGAGACACTGACATGCAAAAGAAAAAAGGCCTCTCCAGCACCTACTTTCACATGGACACAAGACCTAGAGCAGAAGCTTCTGCTTGGATATTCTTTTCTGTCTTTTTATGCTGCACATATTGAGCGTCGAGTCTCAGGTTTCAAGCACTGGCCTGATTTTGCAAAAAGGCAAAAATCCAAATTCTGGGACAGAAATCCTAAGTTCCAGGGACAGTTGTGAATGCAAGCATCTTTACAGCATCTTTTGAACTTCAAGAGGAGGCTTGGTTGTTCAAGCAGACATAAACCCCAAATCTTCAAACCTGTCATTGCACCACCGAGTATGATGTTCTCCATTAACTTTTTTTTTTTTTTTTTAATACAGATTGTAGTGAATATTCTTTAAAATTATCTGGGTGAGTGCCTCAACTGCTGCAATGGCTACTGGAGAAAATTAGTGCAAGTCATCAGCCTCTTCTACTCTTCTACTTTTTCTGAGAGCTCTTTTATACTTTCGGCAATATTGTTTCTATAGAAACTTTAATGAACTGTAGTTTGGCTTAGTAGCTGTTCTGAAGTTTAGCTAACTCTTTATTGAAAATTTCCTGCTGCCACAGGAAATCCAGTTAGCATCCTGGGAGTTTACACCCATGGAAATGGAAAACTTACTGTATTAATTGCAGTAGCATTATTCAAGGCCTACTTTAAAAGTAGAAATAATGGTTTTCAGATTATTCCAAATAATTTCCGATTATAATATTTCAAATGGGGATATTTTTAAGATTTTTTCTAATGCATATAGGTAAGCATGACCACCAAATGTAAAAGACTAAACAAATAGGGGTATTACCAACTGTAACTTCAATAAACATGCACTTGGAGGCTAGAATTAATTTAATTTATTTTTATTTAAAATTGTTTAAGCATCAACAACTGTTCTTTTAATTTGCAGATTCAGACATCATGTATATACACATCTTGCCCTTATTATCAGAGCAAAAAGGCTTTCTTATGGGTCCTTTGATTTGCATTTAAGTGCTAAGCTTTGTAAATATTATGTGCTTCCATGTTATCTGTCCTCTGCTTTCTGTCTTCATTCTATTCCTAACTTACACAAGTTTCACTGCTGCTAACAAGTCGCATTAAGTAATTAAAAATGAATAAACCAATAAAAGCTCCCATAAGGACAAAAGAAACAGCTAAGTAGCCATCATCAAGCCCTGAAATAACTTTAACAACACACTGAGCTACAACCAACCATATAAGCAAATAAAAGATTATTCAGGCACGAGGGAAAAGTCAGTGTTCTATTTACAAAACCAATGTAATAAGCCAGGATTAAGATATAAAGCCTGGGAAAGACAGGAAGGAAGAACCACAGTGACTGCTAACTGGGAATTAACTCCAGAACATGATAATACAAGCTGGACCACAACCCTATTCTTCAGTAACTTTGCAGTACAAAAGTGACCACCTGTGCAAAGCCATCTCATCCTGAAACAGTAAGGTTTTGACTCTATTTTTAGTGATGTCTTACCCTTGAACTGAGGACTTGGTAGAGTACACTAGTAATTTCATCTTGGTGGCATGCTGTGATCTACATGGAAATAAACATTGTTTTTTCAGTGGATAATATGTTCTAAGTGCCCAGATACTGATTTTTACAGTGACAAAGCTGATCATTTCTTCAAAAGACAATGTCATCCTGGCACTGAGAAAAGTGAGAACAAAAGAAATCATGTGCTTAAAAGTATGTGGATACGTCAGATTGTCCCATGAAGAAAAATCAGATGACCTTCAAACAGAGACAAAGCTTTACTGCAGTCAAATGTCTCAGATCCATAGCACTGACACTTTGAAGTAAGATACAGAAGCAATAGAGCTTCTGCTGAGATTTTTTGGCTAAAGCTGTCTGCACTTCAGCTGAGGGAATGCAGTGTTACACTTCACTGACTCAAAGGAGTTGAAATTCAACACAAATGCTCATAGGGACTTTTTAATACAATCAGCTAGATCATTATATTTTGATCTACAGGAAATGCAGGTTGTGATACTTTCTCATTTCATGCCCTGGTATTTTCCATGCAGAAGAGTATCATCCAAATAATGTATTTTTTTTCTTTCTAGACTTCTTTCTGTCAGTCTTGCAAATATGGACCTCTTTAATGGGAATGAATCTGATATAATACAATAACGAAATCCAATATATCTAGATGGTCTAAGTAAGTAGAGACTGTCAAACTTTTTTAACTTTTAGATATAGGGAATTACCATTCATCTGCAACATTCGAGGTCTGATTCTTCCCTCCCTGATTGTGTAGAAACTCATTATAGAAACAGAGCTATACATTTCAGTGTGATTTTTCATTTCATAAAAAAGAAACTGCACAAATATAGAAATACAGGCTAATCTTTGGAGAAATCCTAATTCATCCAGAAATTAAAATGCACTCAAAACTACCCCTAAACAAATCTTAGGTGAAGGTACTCATGCAAGTTTTCAGTACTACTGACAGAAAAATCGTATCAACTGAAGATTTTGAAATAAAGTATTCTATTCGTTTTTTCACAATAAGAACTTTCCCTTTTTTTCTTATTAATTGGCGGCAAGGTTTGAAATTCTAAAACTCTGCAGAAACTTACAATTCCATTCCACAAATGGAATTTCAAAATTTAGCTTTATTTCAGACTGGAACAAAGCATTTAAAAAAAACTTAAGCTATCTGACTATACCTGGAGGTTATTAAGATTAGTGAGCTTCAGAACCCTGTGTCTACATATCACCACAGTCATTTTTATCAGCTAAATTCATGATCCCAGACAATACAGGAATTGTTCAACAAACTTTTTAATACTTCACAAAATCATAAAGGCTGTTCCTAATTATATGACACTAATTGTCCTTATTTTTGAATTCTCTTCTTACTGAATACAAATCCTTTCCAGATCTTTCAGGATCAGTGTACGAACAAATAGTCTGACATTACCTTATTTGCATATTTTCTCTCTCAATATTTGCATGATACTGTTTTTTTTTTCAGAGCTCTCATGTCTCTGTGATGTATAGATATGTTTCAAAATCAAGACTTATGATAGAGAAAACTTTTCCAATTCTTACAGTACTGTTATGCACAATGTCTTTGACACTGTACATTTAGAAATATTTAATAATTGCTGGTTTATATAACATGCAGTTAGTGATATGCTGGTATATAATTAATGCCGGAAAGTATCCAAATATCATCTTTACAGATAAGTATATAACCCTTCTGCTTTCCAGGAGAGGACATAGTTTTCAACAGAGAAAATAAATATATATTCTTTAGAAGTCTATGATTTCTAGTACATCAGTGAAAGGGTTAAGATTTCAGGTGTTCCTGGTATATATAAGAAAAAAAATTATTTCAGGATGTACATTTTTCCAGTGATACCTCTTAAGAATTTTCTGTTGTTTTATTGTACACATGACTAATATTTTTTCTATATTTATCATTTTTTTGGCCTCTAAGTGAATCAGGAGGCTTTTATTCAAAGAAAGGGTATAAGAGTTGCTACAAACAACTATGCCCTAGTGAGCAGCAGTTCTTATCTATGATAGTCAATGAAATTAATCTGAATAACCTGTAATATGATTGTTCTATTAAACAATTTCTCTATCTCATTGAACATGTGGATGGATTAAGTTTTTGGACATCTGAGCCCTGCTGAGAAAAGATACCCCTTGAGAGTGGTCTATATCCACTATTTTCTGATGCTAAGAGAGAAACCCTCATATACTTGGAGAAAATTTGGACAAGGATGTTTTTGAACAAGCTTTAACAAAGAAATAAGCCATGTTTGGAAGATCTGGCAGCCTCTCTGGAGCTTCCCTTCTTCTTCATCCAAGGAGCTCTGCAATGTGTCCAGGTTAGACAGAGCCCAGGCCAGAGAACAGCCCCAAACCTGCTCCCAAATGTGTGCTCTTTCTTGGAGCCATATTCAAACAAGCCTTGACTAACTCATCAAAAGCACTCCAGCACACTGATAAGACAGATGACTTGAACCCCAAATCTGCAAAACTTTCTATGGGGGGCTGAAGCAATTTTTCCTCCTAAGCCTTCTGAGACTCACTTTTCATAATTTAAGAAAAATAAATTAATTTTAAAATGAGATGACTAATAACCACAGCAAGTCAAAAGGTGACCTGAGGAAATGTTCCATTTGTATTGGCTATATAAGCTAGCTGGCAGTACAAACTACTTCAGAGCTAAGAGGCTGTTTTCCATTCCAGAATGACAAATAATAAACCCACTCTTTGACTGGATGTTCTCTGAGTCAGATTCTTTCACCTGAGTTCTAATCTTCCCCTCATGGAACAATATTAGTCACCACTCACTGTTTAGGAAAAATACTATTTTTTATTTGAAAAGAATTTCTTTTTATCTTTCTAACTTTCTGTTCTGTGCAGATGAAAATTGCTGTGTGAATGCAAATTTCATTCATTTATTCCATTGTTTATGCAACTCCAGCTTTTGATACATTTGATAAGACTTGTCTCAGGGACAGCAGAGAGGCTGACTGATTCCATTTGAGATTTAGTGGTTACGAAGAGATTCATGCAAAATTCTGCAGGAGTAAGCCCTTCAATAGAAAGTAAACACATTACTGCCAGTTCCAATTATGTTTTAACACCAGACAATGTTTTTATTGTGGTATGTTACACAAGATCAGATCTTCATAACGTCTCTTTTACGAATACCCAAAAATATCTTTGTTTTTAAATCTGCAGTGGGATATAGTCACAAAGAGGTCTTTATTTCCATTTCTTTTAATAAAATGCCATATAGTAACAAATTTTTTTTCCATCCAAAAAGCCATTACCTTGTTTCGCAGAAGTATCTATTGGTCAGTTTTGGTTTTAGTTTCAGCATTTTAACATAAAACAGTGCAAGAATATTCTTTATATACCATTTGGATATTTTATTAAATGTCTCTATCCTGTTAAACCATCACACTAGGAATATTTTAAACTCTGGTTTTGAAAGATTTCCCTTGCATAGCCTCTAAATAAGACAAAGGCATTCTGGTATATGGATGATTAAAAGACAGGAAGTCAGGACCTTGCACTGCTGTAATGACACAGAAGGGTAACTGACATGATGCTTTTATAAGAGGTAGTGAAATGTTTCTTGAAACTTGAAAAAATACCTTGTCCACATTTAAGCAGAAGGACAGCACCATTACAGGAGTTCTCTTCATGGGAATGACCACCAGCTGAAACATGCATTTCAATTTTCAGGAATTAAAACAGAAAATATGAAGATTAAAAAGACATCAGAATATTTTCAAATAATAAGGATATCCAAATTCTACAACACTATAATAAGGAGTTATTTTGAACTTCTCTCTTCAGAACTTGTTAAGAATAGGTTGGAAAAACATCTCTGCTGGATGCACAAGTATACCTGACTTTGGCTTTGCACTAACTGAATGAGATGAATGAACTCTCAACATCACATCTGTTTATACCTCTTTTTATTTCTGTGAAAACGTCAAACTTCTCATTTATTTATGAGCTCAGTCAAGTAACCAAGCACATATTTTAAAATATTTGTTTGATGCAATGTTTTTCAAATATGATATAATGCTTCAAAGTTTTAAAAAAATGAAATATGACACATATCTGCTCACTATTTTTTTTTACAAGATGACTAAAAGTTAAACTTTTCCTATTTCCCAGCACAGACATAGATAAATGACTTGAAATAAATTTATATGGTAATATTTAGAGGACATCTCAGCTAAACACCCAATGAAGAAAATAAGGTTAGAATAAAATTCCACATCTTCACAGAAAGTAACTTTTAGGTAACTAAAATGTGTAGGAACATGGGTCATTTTTCACAGCATATAGGATAAAATAACTGTCCCTTTTGGAAATTTAAACAAGTCATTAGACAGAAGTTTTTCTCTTTTCTGATTTATTTCAGTAACATTTAAAAAATATACTCAAATTAACTCCTCTTAATTTATCTTGCCTATTTAAGCAGTGAAAGTGCTCAAATAAGAATAAAATAATATGATGTGATGATATCCAAAATTCTGTGTGTTTAGAGGAAACATGAATGTTAAAAGAAATGTGTTCTCCTTTCTTGTCTGTCTTGATTTCACCTGTTAATGGGTTCTGCCTGATATGAACTGTCAGGCTCTGCCTGATTCAACTATTGAATGTATTTTAAAGCTTTTTTTTTTTTTTTTTGCATCCACAGGGGAAAAATATTCAGGGAAAATTGTCTCTACTCAAATAAAGGATAATTTGTGTCACTGTGCATGCAAACAAGCCCACATGTTTTCCAGCAAAGAATACTGACATTCTGATCTCAGTATATGACCTATGTGTAGGCATGTCTCCATAGTACCAATGCCTTAATTTGTCTCATAGCTCAAGTGTTTCACTGGAAGCATTGTCAATGCTTCATTTTTTATCAACAGCACATCTTCTTCTGTTTGAATGTGTACTATTTTACTATAAGGTTGCTTCTTACGCTTTAAAAACTTGGACCAGGCAGTATTAGTCTGTTGGAATGACTCATTTTCCAAAAAGTAGAGAGAACAAGCTTTCCTTATGTTACTTAATAAATATTTAATCATAATCATTCACAAAAGCAATATGCATACCAAGGAGGCCTAATTTGGGTAGTGGTGATTTTCTGGCTCTTAATTCTATTAACTTTGACTTCTGAGGACTATTAACCAGCCTTCTTTAAAGGACTTGATGTTTTTATGTTTGTTTCACTGAAGTTATGCTTGTCTTTGTATATTGAAAAAGCTATTTCAAATGTTAACATTATATTAATTTCTTCACAGAAGTCACAGGCCTTGGCACCACACACAGAAAGCAGCAGGATGAGCAGACACAGTGGCTTTAGCTGGTACACTTGAGCAGAGCACAAGTGTGAAGGATATACCACTTAAAAGTGCTTACTCTGGCCACACCACAGTGATGTGGACAGTCAGGACTGTCTTGAGCAATGGCCTGGTATTCCTGAGCTCAAGCTGTGTAAGAATTTCCAGTGGTTACAGATGAGGGCAGAGGACACTAAAACACATTTTAGCTGCCCATTCTGACTAGACCAGAAGTTTCAGTAGTATCCAGTGACAAATTTGTGTTTTAGCAGCTGCTTGTGGTAGGCAAGATACAGAGGTTGCTTTCTGTAACCTAACTCCTGTAACTTGCTTTTGCATGCTGACACAAGCTAGAGGGAGGGCTGCTCTTACAGGCGTGCACTGCAGGCTACAGCACCCCCCGCATTTCTGCTGGTGGCATTGTCTGCCAATGCAAAACTTGTAGGGAGGGAATCAGTCAGGACAATCAGAGCAAAGGGAAATTCATATTAACTGTAAAATATCTCCTTGAAATAAAGAGGATCAGTGCTCTGAGAGGAAGATGAGGTATAAGATTATATGACTTCACCTTGAATACCACGGTTTATATTTAAAAGATTACTGTGGAAAGACAAGTGACTTACACCAGTGGGTGGGTCTAAAGGGACTCTTAACAAAACATTTCAGTCATTCAGAATGAATCTGTAGACTGGGAAACTGTACTGCTTACTAAAAAGTTGTTTGATATGACAGGGAGAAAAGACAGAGAAAAGCAAGGCACTCAAACTGAACAGTGATGTGCATGCTGGCCCACAGGACAGAATCATTAGGAACTCACAAAACCCTATTTCTCATATAAAACTCATATTTCTTTTCAACTGTTTGTCTCCTGTGGTTGCACTTAGTTGGGACATCAAGCCTCTAGATCAGTGAAGACTTCCATTAACTTCAATAGACTCAGGGAAATTCTGTATGTATGGAAGTTCTCAGTATGTATGGGCCAAGAAAATATTTAGAAGCAGTGTTACCTTATTTAGGAAATCTCCTTACTACAGAAAACTTACTTCCATATTTAGAAATCCCATCTGTTGTTCTGAGACCTGAAGTTACAGGTTCTCAGTTTACTGCATGCTTTAGCCTTATGGGTTTTACATAGTTCTAAATGATGTTAATAGAATTATTTGAAAAGGAACCTTATGAGGTTTTTAAAATTTTCTGTGTTACAGATTTACATTTACAACACAGTTAGTGTTTTAGAGTAAAGTTCTGGAGATCTACTTTGGAGGAGATTCCTGGAGATGCTAATTAATGTAGACATGCTTTCTGTGAAGAAATTAATATAATGTTAACATTGGAAATAGCTTTTTCAATATACAAAGACAAGCATAACTTCAGTGAAACAAACATAAAAAACATCTTATTACCTGTTACTACACAAACTGAATATTAACTCCAATACCTCTTATGCCACATGTTAAAGTTAAATAGCCTCTTTAACTGGGAGAAGCCTTGTAGCAGGGAGAACAGGGAAGAGTTCAACAAAAGATCCAAAAGAAGGCTGTTTCAATAGGCCAGAGAAACTGTCAGAGCAGATTATTTATTTGATTAGGTAAATTCTGTAGAGCTTAAAGTCAGAAGGAGCTGAAGTGTTTTATGCAAAAATCATACAGAAAAACAAATGTGAAATAAAGTTAGAGCTGCATATAATCAGACATTTTCCTAAAATTCAGCCTCTCATACAGTCTAGAGTGTCTGCATGTGCTATTCATGACTACTATGAACATTTACAAGTCTTGAAATGAAAAGACTTTGTGGATTTAAAAAAAAAAAATCATAAAAAACCGGTTTGGTTTTCTTAATATACACCACTCTATCTTTCTACATAAAATATTAGCTTCTGTAGAGGGTTTTCAAATGTGTCACTTTTTCGAACATGAACTGAAATACTTACTATGGCAACTTAGATCATTGCAATATTGCTTTTGAAAACGAGCCTTCAAGGGTAATGAGTTTCCAAAGAAAAATAATTTAAATGTAATGAAGACTCTTAAAAAAAAAATTCTTTTTCTTATTCCTTACAACTCATACTCTCTAAAGAGCAAAGTTTTTGCTATTATGAACAACTTTTAATTTGTATGTGTGTTCTGCCTGCCGTTGCCCAGGGTGATCATTAGAGGTTTTGTTCTTTAAACTACAGTCTCAAAGGTTTACACACAGTTTATTTCTGGCACAAGACTTCACTGTACAGCATCTCAACTAAGGGGCTTTGAAAGCCTGCTAAAAATTGGGAAAAAAAAAAAGAAAGACATTGAACTTCAGAGTTACTGCTATGTCAGCAGTATTTTACAGTCTGCCTATGTACAATTGAAGGAATTAAATCAGACTGTTCAAATTACTGTGGTATTACTCTGCTCTCCATTGCTGGCAAAATCCTGGCAAGAATACTCTTGAACAGACTAATATCCACTATAGCAGAAGGAATTCTACCTGAAAGCCAATGTGGTTTCAGAGCCAACAGGAGTACCACAGACATGGTATTTGTTCTCAGACAACTGCAAGAGAAGTGCAGAGAACAGAACAAAGGTCTCTATGTAACCCCATTGTTGACCTCACCAAGGCTTTTGATGCTGTGAGCAGAAAAGGTCTATGGTAGATTTTAGAATGTTCAGGTTGTCCCCCCAGGTTCCTTAAAATGATCATTTCACTCCATGAGGATCAGCAGGGCCAAGTCAGATATGGTGATGCATTTTCTGAGCCCTTTCTAATAAAGAATGGTGTGAAACAAGGCTGCGTTCTTGCACCAACTCTATTCACAGTCTTTTTCAGCATAATGCTCCAAAGGGCCACAGCAGACCTCGAGGATCAGGACAGTATCTACATTCGATATAGTTCCGATGGAAGCCTATTCAACCTAAGGCAACTGAAGGCCCACACTAAGACCTTAAACCATCTTGTCCAGGAGCTGCTTTATGCTGATGACACTGCCCTTGTTGCCCACACAGAAGCAGTTCTGCAGCGTTTAACAGCCTGCTTTGCTGAGGCTGCTGAGCTTTTTGGGCTGGAAGTCAGCTTGAAGAAGACTGAAGTTTGCTATCAACCTGCACCTCAGGAAGTCTTCCATCATCCCCATATCACCATTGGCGAATCAGAGCTCAAATCAGTCCAGCAGTTTAATTACCAAGGTAACCTCATCTCCTCGGATGGTAAGACTGATGGAGAGATAGACAACAGGTTAGCAAAGGCATATGGTACCTTCAGAAAGCTTACTGTGGGTGTCCAGGTCTCAGAGTGAGATGAACCCAGGCTATCAGATGGAATTTAGGTATTTTTATCATATTTACTCCTTCATGGATTTACTTTATGAAAATAGTCTCACTGAATAAAAAAAAAATCTACTTTTCAAGGCCAAGTTGTATGAGAAGGCAGAAAGTCATCTAGCAAACAAGGCAAAACAAGACAATGCCATTAACAGTGCCTAGGCAAAGCTGTTTTCTTTCTTCATCTTTTTATTTTCAGTGCAGGTTGAAGAAGGAAGGTTTTCAAGAGGAAAAGAATGAGATAAAGCTTCTCTGAAGAACTCCATTATATTTGACAAATCCAAGAAACACAGAGTTCACTTTTTTCTATCCACTCTTAGGTAGTCACACAACCAGGGCTCACTTTTGCTAGCACAAGAGGTGCTAGCTCATATAGCCTGCTCTAAAACACTGGTAAAAGATGGTATGTGTCATAAGCTTTTCTGGGAAGTATTTATCTGCTTTCTGTTGCCAACTTGTCGAGGTCTGAATAATGCAGTTCAGGTAGTCAGATAGAAGGTGGAAGCTTAAATAATAAAACCATTAGACCAAAGTGTATGTGCTTCTGCAGTGGTCTCAGCCAAGAGATACAGTGTTCAGGGAAATAATCAAAGGAAAACTTTGCTAAAATGTCCAGAGGATTCAAAAAGCTCTGAATCTACTGCAGACAGGCAGACAATTTGGGGATAGCCGTGACATTGCTTCTGAAGATCCCTGCCCTGCCCCTAGAAGAAAGCTTTGCAAAGACAGTTCATGGAATTTCAATTGCCAGTGTGTCATGGTTTAACCCCAGCTGGCAACTAAGCACCATGCAGCTGCTCGCTCCCCCTCCTCCCCAGGTGAGACAGGGAGGAGAATCAGGGAAAAAAGAACCCAAACTTATGAGCCAAGATAAGAACAGTTTAATAATTGAAGCAAACTGAGAATAATAGTAATAATAGCAACAATAATAATAAACAAAACCAATTATAGTAAAAAGGAGAAGGGGAGAGATAGAGATAAAACACAAGAAAAAAAAGTGATGCACAATAAAATTGCTCACCACATGCTGACAGACACCAAGCTTGGCCCTGAGCCACAATCAACCCCTGTTCTGGGCAACACTCCCCAGATTATATACGAACATGACACTCTATGGTATGGAGTATCCCTTTGGCCAGTTCGGGTCAGCTGTGCTGGCCACGTTCCCTCCCAGCTTCTTGTGCACTTGCACATTGGCAGAGTATCGGAAACTGGAAAGTCCTTGGCTTATGGCACACGCTACTCAGCAACAATCAAAACATCAGTCCGTCATCAACATTATTCTCGTACTGAATCCAAAACAGAGCACTGTAGCACCTACTAAGAAGAAAACGAAATTTATCCCAGCCAAAACCAATACACAGGGTCAAGGTCGAACTCTGCCCGCCTCCAACAACGGATCAGAGAGGTGAATGAAAATGTCCTTTGGTGGTATACATCCCCACTCCGCACTCCTTCTTGGCACATTAGGTTTCTTCTAAATAAATCAAACTCTCCAAAATGTTGCCATAAATCAAGAAACACTGCACTATAACTTATTAATATAATAAGTAAACAAGCCACACAACCCCACCACCTGGTCAAGAGTCCACTGCCAAATCCTCTTTATTCAAATGAGACAATAGCTTATATAGGAGTTCAACAGTGACACGTCACACCATGTGACCTTAACAACCAATCACCATGGGTATCTCACTGCCCATGTCTGCTGGAGTACTCGGGACTTCATTTCCCAGGATGCCTCATCAAGGATCCTTCCTAAACCCCAACTCCTACACCGCATTTGTTTTGTTTGAAACTGAGCAGGATGTCTGGTTTCAAACCACTCAAATAAAGTCCATGGTTTCACAGACCTGTGTTTAATGACCCTCCTGAGATGCCATGGCTTCTCTGTTATGTTAAAATAAAAGTGACAAATGTGTTGTTACAGGAATATAGAAAATTACGAACTGTTGGCATAAGGAACTGCTGCATGACAGCTGACATGGCAGTCATACTAATACTGTAACCTGAATGAAAACTTACTCAAGCCAGGGAAGTTGCATGCTGTTATTTTTACAGGCGAGCCCCTTGTATTTCAGTCTTTAGATCTCATTTATCTCTTCATACAAAACCTACACAAATTAAATAATTCTAAAGAAAATAAAGATTCAGTTAAGAAGTTCTGTGTCTGCTAACACCCCTGCACCACTGAGTTTTTAAGTTCAAAGTCCAAGACAAATGTTAAGTAATGAAACCTTGAAGAGCTCAACATGGATAATATTTTGTCCAATTGTTAGTGTCATTAAAATTATAATGAAACAGTTACACAATATTAAACTCCAGCCTTGCTGGCTGATTTGGTTTCTGCATTAATTCAACTCTTGGGCAGGAAGCTGTCCTCTGTAATATCACAGCTTCTTCAAAGTGTTCTGAATCAGAAGAAGGGAAATTGCAAAGTTTTAGAATCCATGTGGCAGTGGTCAGATCAGTAAAAATAGCCTTCAAAAGAACTAATATATCATAATGTCCCTTGGTTCCTCATTAGACTGGAACACGAAAATCAATGGACAAACTCTTGTGAAATGGAGCAAGACAAAAACAAAGTCTTGATTATAAAAAGATTTTACAACTTCAATCTATCCTCAAAAAGAACAGATCTGCTATTTCATGTTAGCCTGGAATGGGTCTTTGTGGTCATCGACAACAAATCACAAAGCTCAGGAGTACAAATCATAACAATTCACCAGCAAGATACTTCCAGCTACAGCAAAATAAGGTAATTTTTTTTGACAGAATCATTTTGCACTCCTTGAAGAAGAGAACTAATTAGACTTAGCATAAACAATGTTCTAAGGTAACACTATCCAAATATATACAAGGGGGAAAAAACCAAGGCCAGCAGCAAAGCCTAAAGCAATTATTTTCTTTTGGAGTCCATCCACTGTATTTTAATAAGAGCCTTTACAATTACACAATGACCCTTCATGGTTAGCAGCAAACATTGTTGTCTTAATTATATGAAATTTAGTTCGCTTCCCTAGAACTGTCCACACCTCTTGAGATAAAGAGTGCAACATGATAAAGCACGCATGACAATTACAAATGGGTAAGCAAAGTGCACAGCAGAGCTGGCAGTTTTTGTCCTGCAAAGAATACATTTCACTAGAGCAGTTCTTAAACCACATATGTCAAATGTATTATTAATGAGCGTTCAATTCCACAGAAAAATGCAAGCTGCAGGACACTGCCCAAGCCAGCCACAGAACTGGATGGTTTGGAGTGTGGTGACAAAAGGGGATAACTGGTCTCCATCCTCCCATTAGCTGCAGTTTCTCTACTGCACTATCAGCAGTGGATGCATTTTCTTTCTAGCTCTTTCAGTTCACATGTTAGGTCTGGCTGATGGAGCCATCACAAGACAGCAGACAGGCCAGAGAAGCAGTGGTAGTGAGGGTGTACCTTGCCTAATTCAACCATCCAGCACCCTTTTCTGCTATGTCTCCTGTTAAAAGATGGGGGAGAGGAAGAGCTCTCTTCTCACTCCCCCACACCATTTGCTCTGAGCCTGCATTTATCCAAGTGAAAGGTTTTCCTTCCCATCCCCTGTAAGAGTCTGTCTTGTGGACAGCAGTAGATGTGTTGCAGCTTGGCTCCACACGAACTTATGTGTCATGACTGCTGGTATGGTGCCCAGCCAGAGCTAATGAGCTCTCCTCTGTGGCTGCAAGTATTAGGTCTGGGTGCTGTGGGAGCCATAACTGTGCAGCCCCTCTCAGAGGAGGGTCCATCATAGAAGGGTGACACAGCACTGTACTTCAAAACAAGTGAGGTAAATCTAATGGCATTTAAAAGTCCAACCAGCCACACCCTGGTACTTGTTTCCCACAAGTTTAGCAATAGAGCAAATGGTTAGTTCCTACCCCATTTTCTCCTGCAAACCCCTCTCACCTCTTCACCCAGCTAGCAAAAAAGTGCTATTTTCCTCCTGAGAAAAGATGCTGGTAGTTGAAGTACATGCTGTGACAGCATCTCTCGGTAAAATGCTTTCAATTACCAATTCACTCCTTAAATCTTCTTCCAGATGTAGGTATCCAAAACATATCTATTATGCAGCAGCATTTGCCTATAACCCTTCATCTCCATGGTTACTCGATAATCACAAAAACAAGTACTGCTGATCAGTTTGCCAATATCCCAAACAAATCTTTCATTTAGAGTCATGAAGTCTAAAGTAATCAATTCTTCTACTTCATTTCAGTTCTCTTTCCCTTACCTCTCTCCTAAAAGATGAAAAACTGAGAATCACTGCTGGGTTTTTACTTCTGGGTTTTTAATAGATATTTTATTGCCTCATAGACCCCATTATTCAGCGTGAGGAACTCCTTTGTCCAATTGTTTTCCGTTCAAGTAAAAACAATTGTTTCAATCACTTGAGTGGAAAAGGCAATCCCTCTAATTGCACCCTGCAGTTCATACACCAGATTTGTTCTGAGTGATAGAGACCTGAACTTGACTAAACAGTAAAATGGTTAAATCCTGCCTTCTAGAAGAACTCTGTAGCCATTTTAGGTAGTAGAATAATCTACTGTTTTGGGAGGAAACTGCTCGGCAAAAGAATAAATTCCCTCCTATGTTTAATATTTTATATCAGCACTCCTTATAATGTATATAGCCTATATCTGTAACAAGCTTGTTTTTAATAAAGTGAAGAACTAAACCAAACTATTAGGGATCTTTCACAGAGTTACAATGCTCTTGATAATCCTTTTTCTTATTTTAATGGCAAATTTTAGATGTTCCTGGAAGTATGAATATGAACCTGGAAGTGGTTTTCAGTCTCTGTTGTATCCAAGCACATTACTCCATTACATCCCACCAGTACATAAAAGTAAGACTGGCCTCATGCTATTCTCTTTTATCTTTCCACTTGTCGTAATTAAGTGTTTATTGAAAAAGCCTTTTGGAAGAGTTTTCTTGTGATAAAATAATGCATCCTACAATATAAAGCTTTATTTCTACTCCAACGAAGTAGAACTGACTAGTTTCCTCCTAGAACAGAGAGGTAGGAATTTGCTGTCGTATTTAAATTTACGGGGGTTATAATTATGCTCTTAAACTCAACAGTGAGTAAAAAGGGATAGCTCAAGCTCAGTTTTACAATTTCTCTAATTCTCAAGCGTAAGTTCCTACTAGCAAAAATTCAAAAATATTGAAGAAAAGATTCTCTTTTGTCCATTTGGGAAGCTGCATATTTTCCTGTAGACTTTATTATTTATTGAAGCAACAGTATATTCCAAAATTCCTTACCCTTACCTTGAACACATATTTTCTATCTATCCTCTTCCTTTAAGTGTTTTTCACATAGAAACTCAGCAAGCCTGGGTTACAGATAAGAGCAGCCATTCAAGGATGGCAAGGATCATAATAGCTATCCATCTGCCTATGCCAATAATGCTCTCATAGCTCTGCCTGTGGAACAGAGAAATAAAGCTAATGCACCTGTGGCTTTCCTAAACAACATAGCAACTTTTCTCCATAGCAACTTCGAGGCATCCAAGAAAAGAGAGGAAGGACAGTATTTTGCAGAAAAACATGGAGTGGATTTAAACTATGTTGAACATGAGGACCAAAGACTCAGACCTCTTGGACCATGTATCTAGGCTGAGCTTGTAATGGACTGATATCCATCTTAGGAAAATGATTCTGTGAGACTTCGCCACTGCTTCTCTTTCCGATAGACTGCCAAGGGAGCAGCAGGAACAGCAGGGCAGCACCATGCCAAGAAAGTAGAGTCCACAGGGAGGCAAGCGGAGCTGAGAGGATGCAGATGATCTTGCTCTGCTGAGAGCCCAGACTACCAGACAAGTCTGCTGGGACAAGGCAGGTCCCAGCTCAAGCTGGAAAGCCAGGTCACAGGATGGGGTTCAGGGAGGCACAGGAGCAGGCACAGGCATACCTCCCACATAACTCGGGTAAATACTAAGCTCAGGAAGCTCAGTTTAAAAGCAACTCCTGAGCAAAGGCAGGACAGGCATCTGCCGAGCTTCTCATGGCCTGACAGCTTCTTTATTAAAGTTGGCTTTGAGCCCAGGCAGTCAAAGCCTGTGGAGAGGAGGGAATGCCCTCAGGGCCCTGACAGTGTCTGCTTATAAGTCTAGGAAAGCATATCTGCAGCTACTTAAATCTTATGAGGGCCAGGGGAGAAATCGCAATGTTTTGTACCTTCGAAAGAAATGTGTCACGCTGCCTGACAACTGGAGATGGGCAGTATTGATGGCTCACAAAGAGCATAATGCCATCTGCTTCAGGGAGGCCACACTTGCTCCACTGTTGTCATTTTTCACAAGCCAAAAAATTTCATTCTGCCTGAAAAATCTGAGTTTTGTTCTACATGTGGGAACAACAACTAGTAATATAAATAATGGCAGGTGCTTCTAAATGAAACATAATGTCTTTAATAAAATCATTCTAATAAAAACTGTATTTCTCTTCACAATGTCTACTAGATGGTGCATTACTCTCCTCAGTAGATAAGATGGAGTCTAAGCCTGTAACTACACTGAAGAGTAGTTTTCCTTCATAACATATTCCAGGATTCCACTGTGACCCCGCTGCAGCCCACATGCACAAGAATTTCTTACTCCCAGAAACCAGTGCACTGTAAGGGAGGTTGGTGCCCTGAGGTAGAGTTAAGAACTACTAATGCATCCAGCTCACACTGTTCCCATTTCTCAATGAATATGCAAGGTGTAAATCACTTCTTATTTGAGAAACAGATGACAAATTTTCTGTAGCACAAAATTACCTTTAATACAGTTAAAATTGATTTATTAAGTGTGTCAATTGAGAGTGAATATTATTCCAGTGGATTGCTCTTGCACTGATGAAGAATAGCTCACCTCTAAAACATATTAACTACTTTGTTTCTTATGACTACAGTATTTTATCCTTTTAATTTCCCTCTTTTCTTAACAATTAAAGATCCACAAATCAGCCTAATGAAAACAGAGTGAACATTACCCAACCTGTCCACAATAGAGGCAGCACTGAACCAGCTGTTTTAATTTTCTTTTGAGGGCAACTCTTCATTCGTAACGTTAGTAGTCCTTTTTACTGAGTTATTTTTTGTCTATGCCTGAAATTGTGTGTGAGTGGACTAATAGCCCAGATACAGGAAAAGAACAAGGAATTCTCAGAAAAGAAAAATAAAGCACAACTGTTGTAAAAGTGAACTATTTGTTCTTATTATTGTGCTGTCTTCTTTTTAGCTATTACAATTCAGAACAGGACAAGCACCTTTCAGTGGCACTGCCATTGCATTCAGATTCAGGCAGTGTTGCCTCCTGTATAGGAGAAAGGGACTAGAGTTCTTTTCTGCTCCTAATTTCTTGATCTCTCTTGAGGTGTGTCACTGAATAACTTACATTATTTTCTTCCACAGAAGAAAATAATAATAACTTTTGGAAGCACTCAAAGGTCTCAGGTCATGAGGTGGAATATAATCACATCAGGTGATTGAAAAATGCTTTCAAGGAAGAGATGGTTGTCTGCTTGTGTGTAAAATATTTTCAGTCAAAAGAAGTAGCCTATACTCTCATACACAATAGTACTACAGTTCTGCCACATCTAATTTTGTATTAGTGGGTGAAATTTCATGCTTATGGGATCCTTTACATATGTGATACAGGACCTGCTTTTGTGTTTTACCATCATGATTTGATCTTTTTGGTAACTTTATTGCCTCTGGACCAAAAAGAAAAAGGCATTTTTGGTAGATTTTGTCTAAGGTAGATTTTTTGGTAGATTTTGGTAGATTATTTTTCTCTCACAGGCCTTTTATTGTTGCTATTTATCATCATCAATGTGATCTATTTCCCACAGTTTCAAACAGATAATAGAATCTTTTATAGTCAGCATATGGCTTAGTATTTTGTTCTTCTCTTCACTATCTTCCTTAATGGCCTTACACAATTCCCATGCAGGTTAGTGGGAATTTGAACTGGACTTCAGAACTGGAAGAAAATGTTATTTAAATATTTGCCTTGCAGATACCTAAAGCTAATTTAGACATAAGCATTTTTATATTCACAGTTAAATAAAAAACCTTTTGATTAACTCAGCTTTTAATTTAAACACAATCCAGAATTACTTCCATATTATACATTGTCCATAGCCAGTAAAACCATATGGATACTCAACAAGAGGCACAGACACTGCCCCTGTGATGGTGAAGGAGGGGCTGATCTGTCACTGGGACAGAACTGCAGAGGAACAGAGCACGGACAGAAGTTCGGGGGTGCGTTACCCAGAGCTGCTGACTTTTGCTGGTATAAAGAAAATGGAGGGCTCCTCTAGGAAAAACAAGTTATCAGCTGGGGGCAGGTCCCGAAACTGGGAATGAAGCAGGAAATACCTGGAAGAAAAAAGAGATAGGTACATCCTCCAAAAGAAAGGTTAGACATTCAGAAAGCACTGCAGTATTTTGATGTCCATAACCAAACCCAAGCTTACAGTAAGAATAAGCCATAATCAAGAAGTTATGTGCGTGTGTGGTATCTCTAATTTATGGGTCTTTTTTTCTGCTAGTAAACAGCCTCTGATCCATCTCGGCCTTCTCCCTCTACTCCAATACATCTTCTGTCCCTCCCTTTACATTCCTTTTCTGCCTCCTTTTCTTCTTCGTGCCTCTGTTTTTGTGTAGGTTATTTGAAGGTGTATATTGTTGGAGAGGCAATTTGTACCTGTGAAAACACAGTTATGGTCTATCTACTGTGCTTCCAGCCACAGAGTGACCTAGAGGTGGAGCAGAGGAAGAGGCTGCTGTGGGATGGGCAAAGCAAAGTGGCCATGCCAGGGGAGCTTGGGTAGCAGTTCTTAGTACACAAAAGTTTCTAGGTCTGACCCCCACGACAACCCATGGGCAAAGACAGGCTTAATTTCCTTCCTCTCCATTATTTCTCCCTCCCTTCATCCTTCTCCCCTTCCTTCTGCAAATAGGGAAAGACAAAAAAAGCTATATACGGTCAGAGCAGCAGAATATCTGGATGTGTGCTCAATAGGATGGGCTACCTTGGGAACAGGAGCCAGAAGTACCTGCAGCTGGAAAATAGGAATACAGAGGCACAGAAAATAAAAAAAAAAAAAAATCTGGAAAAATAAACTTCCTGAAACAGGAAAATGTCAGGTGAAAGTACTTTGTCTCTTCATGGGAATAAGAGAAAAAAACCCCACCTTTCTGAACTAGGAGTTTCAGGTCAAATACAGTGTTCTAGGGGAATAAAACACACATCAAAACTGACTACGGCACAAACATCTTACTTCTGCAGGAAAGTGAAAGACTATTGAGAATGCTGAAATCAGGACCACCCAGCTAAAGTTCTTGTATTCATATGTCTGTCTTGATGTGCTTTGTATACCACAGAATAGCATTTCCTGCAGTTATTTTTTCTGAATTTTTTCTGTAACTGACAATATCAGGGCAGTAATTTCCTACTGAATAAAACAAAAGGAGGCATTAGAATAAAATGTCCCTTGACAACATCCATGTGCTATTAACACTAGAGTCAGGCTGAAAAATACTGAGCAATACTTAAGCTTGGTATGCAAAGCTAGCAAAGCATGGGGAAACCTGAAAAAAAGTTAAACTATGAATACTTTATGGCTACATTATACATTCACTTAGTACTGTTAGAAAGGGACATTTCCATTAGCTGGCACACAATTTGTGGTACAACAGCCTTGAAAACATGTTCAAGCAATCTCAGGATTTCCACTCTGTTTTATCACTAATATTTTCTACCACAAGAATACAAATATCTCTGTATTCCACTTGCTTTTCTTTCTGTGAAGCGAGTATTGATGCTTCTTTAGGCAGTTTAAAAGTGGGTTGTGCTACCCTGAACAATAGGTTTGATGGTAAGTGTTCAGAAATGGGAGTGAACAATAAAAGACTTGGGCTATTATTCAGCACACCTGCATCTTCCTTTTGTTAGCAGCTGATCCAGGACAGTGGCAGAAATAGAAATTCATTTAACTTCAGGTCTGTTCAGAAAGATGAGCTATAAGCAAGGAAAAGGTGATCATTGTTGCTTGCTATCAGTTAGAAAGAGTTAAAAGTAAGCCCATACAGGCAGGACAGGAAAGTGTAGTTTGATTATTACTCATCATTTTTCTCAGTCTGTACAATGTATTAGCCTCAGCTAATACCTTTTCTGTTTTATCTCTTTTTTAGTTTATTGTTTTTATCTAGAATATGTATTACAGCATATAAAGACAAATAGAAACACTATGACTTTCAAAACTACTCGTGAGTGTCAGACATTCTTATGTAAAATGGTACTCACCCTCTCTTCTTTCTAAAATGCTATTAGTTCTTGCTTCTGACAGTCCATCAGATTTTCAGCTTGAAGAGTTGGCTTTTTGTCTATGTCTTCTCTGGTGGTCATAGAGACCTGAATAGATATCTCCTTTCTCCAAATATATCTTTCAGAATCAAGACAACGAATATTTTCATTTGGAATCGTGGGGAAGCCATTAACTCTCAGAACTATTTTCTGTAAAAGACAGAGGACTGACCCCAGAAGAGAAAGCACTGGATCCCGCCCAGGCTGTGGGAAAGTTTGAAAGCAAATGCAAGTCTTTTATTTCCCATCTGAGTGCTCCCAGTCTCAAAAACATGTGCTATTCTAGTATCTTGAAGCAGTGAAAGCTCTGCCACCAAAAGTCTCACCAGAATTATACATTCTTTTAAATAAGTTCCTTATCAACAAGTGAACCTTTTCCAGTGGAATGTAAAAAATCATCAGAAATTTCTCTGACTTTATTCAGCCAACATATTGGTGCTTTTGGGAACTTTCCAGACCTCTTCCTATGCTGATATACAATATGAAATCTCTTCAATGCGGCTGTGCATTTTTTTGAAATCTTCTGTGTATGAATTGGACCAAAGGACTTTTTCACTTCTAAGAGAAAAATTAGAGTTCATTGTCAACATGCCTGGCACCACTGAGTTTTCTTCTGTTCCTTCTTGCTTTACCTCTGCAAGTCTCTTAGCCATCCTTGCACAAATGAACTTTGCCATTTTGACCCTTCCTTTAATAAAGGGTAAATCAGTGGTCTCTGTTTTCACCCTTTCCTTCATCATATCTCCCCAGCCCGCTTGAAGAGCTTCACAAATACTAAAATTACCTGTGCTACTAGCCAGCTGTTTAATCTCTCAGCTGGTTTGATGTAAGAAGCTCTGAGTAATTTAAGCTTTTCTTCTTACTTTCTAGACACTTTGGGAGTGCATTCTCTCTCTGTTCAGCTGCCAAAGCTTTTTGTTTTCCTCTGATGAACAGGTGACTGAGATCTGTATAACTGATAATTTAGAGTAAATTAAGTTCTAGAGCATGAAAAATCTGTGTGTCAGAAAACATGGTGATGCTTTAGGAAATTTGGTGATGGGGATTTGGAGTTTCTACCATATAGATCTGCTGCTCATCTGGTTCCTTTTTCACTTCCATCTCTGGTCTCTCCTGTTGGTGGCAAGAGAGCAGAAATCCTGAAGAACACCAAGTTTTCAAGGGGCACTGAGCACCACTCGTCTTTGTCTCTTATGCTTAAAACAGTTGATTTCAGTTTTAGCTACAGCTATGAAATACTTCAACATGGTTCTAGTTTTTTCTTCTACTTCATGGTGCAAACAAATCAAAATACAGAATAAAAGCAGTCATTATTTAAATGTATGGACCACTTATTTGAACAAACCTATGACAAACTATTTGAGCAAACTATTGAAGTATGAATTTCTGACACTGACTTAATAAGATGACAGAGCTGCAAATATCCCAGCATCCACTGGCACAAATGATATACTTGGACCAAGAGATAAACTTTATTATTTTTATCACCATTTTTCCCTCCCAATATGAGTCAGTTTCTTTCTAGGTAAGTGAATGTTGTTTGATGTCAAGCTAAACCTAGCTTCAAGTGTGTAGTTATCACAGAAAGAACTTCTTCACTGTGTCTTCTTACCCCCTCTCAGCAGCTGAAGTGAGAAAAATGTTTGCAAATAACTGCAGGCCAAAAGGATGAGTATGGCTGTTTTGAGCTATGCCAATGCACTTGCAGAACTTGATAAGACTTGTTCAAACATATAAGGTCAAATAATTCAGGAAGGCAAATAAACATGCAAGTCAACATGGAGAAGAATGAAAATTCCTTCTCCTGATGCATCCAAACAACAGTATTACAATAAGCCCATTGACCTGTCATACAAACAAATGTAATGGCTCATATTTGTCATAAACACTCTTTGACTCTCTGTGATCCACTTCTTAATCATCAGAGTCTCTTATCTGTCTGATTTTAGGGCACAAAAATATTATCCAGCCTGATTACACCTTTGCCCTATTCTGATATTTCAGATTTGGCTGATGTGTGGGACAAAGCCAGCAATATTCTCACCAACAATCTTGGCAGATTCTGTCTCAAATGCCTGATATCATACATTAAGTGTGTCTTAGTAATTGACTGGTCCTAGGCAAGTCATTTCTGAGAAGCCATTGTGCCAGATTGAGAACATCAATGGAATTGAATGTAAGATGAGGAAAATTCCCTGCAGTCCATTGAAAAGCCACTTTTGATCCATGACAGTACTGTATAATACCTTTCATTGTGACATAATTTAGAGATCCCTTAATCCACCAAAAATGCTGGGGAAAAAAAAGTAATGTACAGGAATGTAGTCATTAGAATGTTAGTCTGTTATCAGGTTAGATTTGCCTTTTTTAAATTGCTATCATTATTATTTAATTATTTTTGTCCTTTTTCATCTTTAAAACTGTGATGAAAAAAATTTTTCTAGTAAAAACATGGTTGTTACATCGAAAAACCTGGTAACCAGCAAAATAAAGAACTAGCCAAAATCTCACCACTTCCCTTGAGAAAAGCAGGACAGCCAGACCCGGCCCAGCACTCTCCCCTTACATGTGGCAGACAACAGCTGTGGGCCTCAGCTCCAGATAAGAAAGACCAATGTAGGGACCTACTGTTCCCAAACCTCGCTAGGTCTCTTATCTCCGCCTTATTTATATGTTGCATTATGCTACAGGATGATATGGAATAGTTCCTTAGATTTCTGACCCCATTGCTAAGGAAGGCCAAAAAAATCCAAAAGCCAACCCACTACAGTGATTTACTGCCTCTGTCCTCTTTGCATGTCCTAGAAGAGCCAGTATTTGAAAAGATGACGCAGCTGTGACTATAGCAACATGTGTGGGCACAACAGGATCTCTGTACCTACACACATGCACACAAGCCTGTACACCCCTCAAATTCTGTGAGGACAGAAGTTAGATATGTTCAAAACTGCACGTATGACAAGCCATAATGCTAAGTTTAGCAATTAATTTGTTATTATTCTATAATAGCAGGACAGAAACTCTAGGGGGAAAAAAGGTCGTTTTGTCCTCTGCTTCCAATTATAAACAGTAAAATTCTACTTTGAAAAGTGTTTCAGTAACTAGCTTTAGTGGTATGATGTCATTACCAATTCATACAATGATTATGAAAACACAGTTCATATTTCATAATAATAAAGGAACTTGTGCTGTGTTTGCATAGGCAGTGATGGAAAATAAGTAAAGCTCTTATTTTGTAATAACCATTTTGGCTTGTCATGGGTGTCTAGGTGGAATTTACTTCTTGCTGTTGATTTTCTTGATAATTTAGAATTTTGGAGTTTTTAGATGTGTAATCTTTTCATATAAGGATTTTCACCCAAACACTTCACGTATCTTCAATGACTTTGTTTACAAGAGTCTTGTGGCTGGAATCAATATCTGCCTGCATATTTGACTAAATGTGCAGATGCAGGCATCTAATTAACTGTAGTGTTTACCAGACATTTATACAGCCAAATCCTCCTCAGAAAACTAACAAATGATAACATGGGCTTAACTTTGGTACAGAACACAGCATTGCTTGGTATTTTTTAAGGCCAGGCTCATCCGTGAAACACAATCCTCCATGTTAAGAACAAAGTTTCTCCTTGTGAGAGTGGCTCCCTCTGGGATGCAGAGCCCATGGCTGCGCAACCCAGTTGCCGTTGGACCAATCTGTCCACCTTGTCTCAGACACACTATGTAGCAGCAGGAAAACTTTGTCCCTCTTGAGTAAAACAAATGTGCTGATGTGGAGCCAAATGCCTGGTGGAATCAGGTGAGCTATTCCACGCTTACAATGTAGAAGGCAGTATTCACATAGGAAGGCTGGATGGACAATGTGCTCCAGGGCCCTTTGGCCACTGCACCATGCTGCTTTTGACCATGGGCAATTAGAATTAGCCAAAACAATATTCAATAACAGATCTACTGGCTCTAACATCCTGGAAAGGAAAAAAAACTGGGTAACTGCATTCCAGTTATCTAAATTCTCCAAAAACTTCCATGAATAAAGCCTTGTTATTTTTCATCTTAGCTAGTTGCATAGTATGATTCTATGACATGATTCAGTGAAGACGTGACAGAAGTTTAATTGTGAACAAAGTGATTCAAATTTATATAGTGCTACTTTTGTGCAATTAGCAGAATAAATAAATACACTGTGTATTCTGTTCTCCTTCTTTGATGAAAGCCCTACATAGGATTGCTATTCAGTGTTAAATGCACACATGACATCTGATTTTTTGAGAGAATCAACAAACCTGAAAAATCTGGAATGTTGCTGGTCTGTTGAAAGTAACAATGTTATCGTTGTTATATTACAGGCATCTTCCTAGAGCTCCTTCAGTATATGCATATCTGATATCCAAGCTGGACATCCTCCAGGCTCTAAAACATTAAAATTACATGCCAAAGTAGATGACCATAGCAAAAGCAAACAGCTGACCTTGTGCACATGACCTCCTGCATCACTTAACACAACACCAGAACAGCTCCATTAAATGGTCATAATGTTGCCTCTAGTAACACCTGCATATATGCAAGGTTTTATTTTGAAATAAAAGTGGCTACAGAGTGAAATGGACTCTGATTTTGGAAGTCTGCTAAGTACCTTATTGCAACTAAAATCAAGTGAACCCAGAGCTGTCTTGGAAGATGTGTCACACCTTAGGTGATTAGGTCCCATAACAGAGGACATATGTATTTGTCCTTTCCAAAAGGACATTAAATGAATCTGGGGAATAGCCACTATCACTGCAATCAAAGAGAATCGTACCACTACCTCTGTACTCTTCTTCTCCCTTTCCTTCCCTTAAACTAAATTGCTGAAGTAATAATATATTTCTTAAAATGCTTGATCACTCTTTTTCTGTCTCTTTCACTTGGGAAGAAAATGCCTTATCTACTTTGCCAAAGCTGTTGCTAAAGAATATTTGAAGAAATATTTGAAGTCAATGCATGATACAAAAGTGGTCCACACTTCAGTTTCTCTGTTTCTGTGGTGCACCTTGTTCAGTGACTTGCCTAGTGCCCACTCTTAGGCATAACAATAAGCCTCTAACTTACTTTTCACTTTCCAAGGGCCCCATCCCTCACCTTAAAGCTGACCAGGTCTTTGAGACATTCTGGTTTAAACTAATTTACCAGGCTACTGGCATGTAGTAGACCCCAGAAGCCACATCCAGGCTTGACCTACTGGGAGGCCTGCTGTCTCCTTAAAAGGCTGTGCACCCACTGTTCGTTTTTGAGAAGCAGAATGAAGGAAGAGAGCGCAGCCCTGCCTGTGTGTTTTGCTTGTGTGGTGCCTACGGTATCATGGGACCTTGGCTATGGAACTTTGGAAGTGGTCCTGGATCCTGAAGGGCCAAAAAAGCCCTTTGTTCCCTGCTTTCTTCTCGTAATGAAGGAATTCAAATGAGTCTCATTTTGCTTGCAAAGTATCCAACCAGAGTTAGCAATGCCAAAATGCTACAACACTGTGCCAAGAACTGTATGTGTGGCGACTCACAGGAAAAAGCCCTATGTGATTTCCTCTCATCAGGAAGAATAATAGTCATTTGAAATTAACAGCTGTGTAAAATTAGGAAGGACTTAAATGTCAGTGAAATGCAGAGCTTCCTGGTTGTTCTTGAACTTTTAGTGATCTTCTTGCCATGAAACGTAAAAGACTTCATTAAAAATTACCACAGCTATGACACACAGAAAATTGAGTTACTCTGGTTTGTTCAAAAACTAGATTTCAGAATCAGCAGCAAAAGCAAAGTAACTCAATGAAATAATGGTATGCAAACAGTTCCTTAGAAAAAAAAATGTTCTGTGAGAAAAACAAATAAATTTATCAACCGAGAAATCAGAATGTTCTTCAGAAAGCAATTGTAACGCCTTTACTAACAACAATGAACCATGGAAAAAAGGGACCATTTAACTCCCACTTATGAAGACATTAAGACAAGAAATTGCATCAATAGATAGATCCATCTCCTGGGTTTCTATGCAACCCTCTGTGTTAATCAATTATCAGCAGCTAATTGAGACTTGCATCACTCTGTAGTCTAAAAAAGTTTATAACAGGTCCATCAAACCTCTTCCCTGATGCTAGGGCTCAGATGGCCCCTATGACTAAGCATGTTGCCTTGGAGAAGTGTTGTTTTAGAAAGGACCTAGCACTTATAATATCACAATTGCAATTACGTGTTCCCAATCTATATATTGCCAAGATAAGTATTTTAACTAGACTAATACAAATCCGCAAAATTTCTACATTTGAGTCCTTGCAAACTAAAGTAAATGAGTACAAAAAGAAGGAAATAATAATAATTTTCCAGGTCACAGGCCCTTTAACAGTGAACTACTGTACTCCTGGTCTCAGCAAACACCTTAGCTGTTGTCCCTTGCTTCAAAAGGAGCCTAGCTGTGCAATGAAGAAAGATGAATCAGGAAATGTTAAACTACCTCAGTAAAGTTGAAAATAAAGTTCATTGCCAAACTAGAAATCAGCAACTACTCACAAAGCCTTTCTAGATAAATTTCCAGAAGGTGCTGAAGATTCGGGAAACTTATGTTGCATAAGGCTTGGTGAGTGGCTTCTTTGTGAAAGAGAACAGTTCACCTCCACTAATATATTTTAAGGCATATTGGGTTTTAACTGAAAAAAAAATTATTTCAGGTTATATTACTTTGATTACTTTGCTAGAACCTTTTTCTAATGTTCTAAGTCTCAGCATGAACTAATTCATAATAATCTATGAATCTCTTATTTCAGCACTGTCCTTTGAATTAAATATGGCTTTCCTGCTGTTGTGTTTCCCTTCCTTTCGTCTTCACCTCCAATTGCTCTCCTTGAAAAAGACCCTGAAACAGTAATCACAACTGAACCTCGGTTTTCATTTCCCTAGGAAAAACAATATGATCTCTTTAAAACTGCTCTTATTAACAGCTATTCTGTTCTCTTCTCTTCTTCATTGTTGTAGACCTCAGGTGCTTCTGCTGCAGTATTGATTTATGTACTACCATGTCTTAGCAGGACAGTACCTATTCTCACCCTTTTATTGCATAACTCATATCAAATTCACTTAATACAGTGCCAAATGTCTTTTGGTATGTATAGTACTTTGACTCTTTTAGGGCTGTCTTGGTGGCCCACATTTAACCTGTGTTTGACTAACACATAAAAGTTGATACATTTCCATTTTACGACAGATGTTCTGGTTCATCACAAAAGCTTGTAGACTGCATTACTGAATGAATTAGGTTTATTTTACTCCAATTCTAATAGCCATCCAATGCTCCCTCTATAAAGAATTTTGATTGTCAGGTACTGATGGTATCTTCCATATTTGCATCAACATCATTCATTAGTGCCTTTCTGTTTTTAACAGGTTACAGACAGCATTTACAGTTAGATAGCTTATTTAAATAAGTTCATTTTTCCTCTCTTCCTGGATTAAGCTATTCTCATACTTTATCTCAAATATATTTTATATTAAGTAATTCTGACCATGGCTAGGCTTCGCGAACGAAGATTTTGGAATTCTGTTCAGTATATATTTGCAATACTGAGATTGAGCTGCTTTGCCAGGAAGGAAGGAGGGAAGGAAGGCGGGAAGGAAGGAAGAAAGGCAGAAAGAAAGGAAGAAAGAAAAAAAGAAAGGAAGAAAGAAGAAAGAGAGAAAGGAAGAAAGGAAGAGAAAGTGGGGAAATCATCAGAATATTTATACACAATTTACAAAAACAAATGATGAGCAGAAGCTGTGAATTTCAAGTTTAGCTGGTATTGTCCCAGGGAACTGAGACTTGGTATTCTATACACTTATATCACAGAATCATAGAATGGTTTGGATTGGAACGGACCTTAAAAATCATCTAGTTCCAACCTCACCAACAAGGTCAGGGACACCTTCCACTAAACCAGGTTGCTCAAAGCTCCATCCAACTTGGCCTTGAACACTTCCAGGAGTGGGGCATCCACCACTTCTCTGGGCAACCTGCTCTAGTGCCTCACCATTGTCATAGTAAAGAATTTCTTCTTAATATCTAATCTGAACCTACTCTCAGTTTGAAGCCATCCTCTCTTGTCCTATCACAACATGCTCTTGTAAAAAGTCCATCTTCAGCTTTCCTGCAGGCCCCCTTCAGGTGCTCAAAGGATACAATAAGGTCATGTCAGAGCCTTCTCCTCTCCAGGCAGAACAACACCAACTCTCTCAGCGTTTCCTTGCAGGAGAGGTGCTCCATCCCTCTAATCAACTTGCTGGTACTCCTCTAGACTTGGTCCAACAAACAGGTCCATGTCCTTCTTATGTTGAGGACATCAGAGAAGGACACAGTACTCCAGGTTGGTTTTCACAAAAGTGGAGTAGAGGGGCAGAATCACCTCCCTTTACATGCTGGATGCACTTCATTTAATGCAGTCTATTACATGATTGGCTTTCTGGGCTGCAGGCACACATTGACAGATCATGTCCAGCACCTCATCCGCCAACATCCCCAAGTCCTTCTCCCCAGGGCTGCTCTTAATCTGTTCATCTCTCAACCTGCTTTGATACCAGGAGTTGCCCCAACCTTGCACCTTGCACTTGACCTTGTTAAACCTCCTAAGGTGTCCATGGGCCCACTTCTTGGGCCTGTCCAGGTGCCTATGGATGGCATCCTGTCCTTCAGGTGTGTCAACTGCACCACCAACTTGATATCATCTGAAAACTTTCTGAGGAAAAAATAGAATGGTATTGTATATCTGTATAGGTATAGATATAATTTAATGTTATCTGTTTAAAATGTAATCAGATGTACAAGAAATGTTTGGGCGGTGGGGTTTTGAGATACCATCTGAAGTACTTCGGAAGTCTATAACTGGGTAATCTGAATCCCTCATGAGCAATGGTTGGCTGTGTCACTGAATCAACAGAGCTAGCAATCGTGTTTTTTCTAGTTGGTGATTTAATATACAAATGGCCATATATCCTAACCCAAGAAATGCAAGTCAGACATCTCATTTTTAGAATATTGCCAATTCAAAACGAAGATGTTCAGATATTCTGTCTTTGCAAAATAAAAGAACATAGTAAGAGAAAGAGACTGAGTAGAGAAGGAAATTTCAAATAATTTGATAAGACTAGTTGCACTTCCCTTCTATGATTAATTCTGCATTTTAAGTGAAAAGAAGGTATTTTGTGGAAACTCTCAAAAGTACAACTGGTTTGCTCTTCTCTTGCAATAAGGTGTGCATCACTGCTAGCAAAATGACCAGAAATAATTCTCTGCATATTCTTCTGTGCCCTGGCCACAGTAAAAATCTGTAAGAGCCATGAGGCAAACTCAGAGCACAAGACATAGTTCAGTGGCATGACAGATATGCTGTACACTCTGGTGATTTCCTACTTCATGGAAAATGTAAAGAGAAAACACTGGAATATTCATTGCAATGTTCTTATTCATGCATTCCCAAGGCTTAGCAGCCTTCCCTCTACAGAATACAAGGAATTAAAAAATAATTTAAGATCAGCTTTGTTTTCCCATTCTAAATTCAAGATTAGTAATAAAGGAGAATCAAACAAAGCCATAGGTACTTATAATAGCCTCTACGCTTGAGTATCAAAAATCTCCTGGTGTTAAAGGATCAGTCAGGGAGAAAAAAGGTTTGGGTGTTCAATGTATTGTCATGAAATTGTAAATGAGTGACAGCTTTTCCAAGGAATTAACTCCAGACATTTCTGAATGCCAGTCTATATTTTGCCTGGCATAAGTCAGCAGTAGCTTATTACTGACTTCTGAATGATATCTCACAAATGTGAGATCAGCTGTAACTCAACAACCACCATACAATTTGATCAGTTGGCACAGTATATATTTTTGTGTCTTATTGTATAGAATGTATTTCTTGAGTGCAGCCATTTTGATCTACCCTTGGGTCATAATTACAGACCATTTTTTCTCTATGCTTCACAGTTGAGAAAGTTTCAAAAATATACTAATTCTTACTATCAAATCTAAATACAACTTATTTATCTTTAAATTCATATTAAACCCAATTTAAAAAAAAAATTAACTAGTCCTTTGTTACAGGTTTTTAGCACTTCTTGCAATATCGATCTTAAATGATTGTTTCTCAGGATTAATAACTGTACACTCATTGGCTTTCCGTGTCAGTTGTTAATGGCAAATCTTTATGGTTTCTACCTTGCTTTCAACTATTTTGTTGTTGGTGTTTTGTGGGGAGTTTTTTGTGTTGAGTTTCTTTTACTAAAAGAGTAGACCTTTCACATTTTTTTGCCTTTTTACAATCTTGTCAAATTAACACGGGTCATAGAGACTGTACCATATTGTGATTCAAATGCCTTTTGCCCCATACACACCTCCACAACAAAATCCTTTCTGTGCTGACTACTTAGATATTTTTATCACAGGCTTCACATTTGCAATGGTTCCTCTTTATACATCATGGCATTTAAACCTCTTTGGGTGTTTTTTTACTTATTCCATGGTCTGTCTTGAGCAGCTGTTCAGGGTCTGCTGCAGTTGCATGAAAATGTGAAGGGGAAGGTCATTATTTATACTGGAGGTGAAAATTGTACATAAATTCACTGGGCTTTATATCCAACAGTGTTAAATTTTATAAAACACCTTGAGGATGGCTGGTACCACACCAGCCTGGCAGCATTCATACTTTAATGAATTATCTCAACACTGACTGTGCCCACTTTTTAATCTCCCAAAGCATCTCCAATAACTCTCAGAGGCTGAGCAATCTCCATTGCCATTGAATGCTACAGACTCATTGCGAATTGAAGATGTGTCCTGTCTTTGGAGTCTTTGAGCAATCCAAAACCAGGTTAGTGAAAAGGAAGACGGAAAGGTCCTATTTTCAGGAGTAAGGAATCAGAAGAGAAAAAAAACATTCTAAGTTTAATTCTTTGTTCTTAACATTTCATCAACCTCTTCAATAGGGTCTGGGGTCTCAGTGAAGAAGGGCAAAGTAAGGCACCTTCCCTGTCAAAGAACTGGACTAGCATGAGGGTGCAAGGAAAAAACCCAAAACTAGTGTAAAGATTTGAAATTCAGGACTTCTACAAGGGCATTTGTAGGATATAAGGTAAGAAGGGACTTCTGCACTGGGGAAATACAACAGTGTTGTCATGTGTTCCTCACCAAGAGCTTGTGTCCAGCCTGATAAATATATGGTGTTTTCATTCAAACATCTATTCTCCTTTTTAAATTTTCTGAGTTTATTGACATCAGCTGTTGAATTTTTTTCTTTTTGTTGCTGATGGAAAGTTCAGCAGCCCTAAAAACCAGGTCTAAGATTTTAGTCTTTTTTCTTCCTAGCATCAATGAGACTTCTTAGGGTAACAAAAAATTCTGTTAACATATGTACACATGTGTATAAATGTTTGCAATAGCAATGCCTAAATATGAAAATAAAGGGTGCATATCAATTTTCTATCTACTGACTTTTAGTGCCTTCTGGGATACCATGCCAGGCCCACAGTGTGACCCCAAAAGAGCCTAATTTTCTTCTGGTCATATCTGACAGCTCTGTGCTGATATCTTGAGTATCCAAAGATGCTGTGTTGGCTTTGGTTGGAATAGATAGTTATAACATTATAAATTATATAACACTATATAACACTATAATATAGTGTGGATAATACAGGGATCGTTTTTGTTATTGCTGAGCAGTGCTTGAGCCCATTTTTCTCAAGAGTCTGATTTATCTCCCTTAACTAATAACTATCTTATTTCACCACTGATGAATTCCAATTTTAGTTCAGTGCAGTCATCCATGGAATATCCAAAACATGTTTTTATTTTGTTTTGTTAAACAAACAAACAAACAGGAAAACAAAACAGAACAAAAAGTTTTTTTAGAAATAAGTCACAGAAAAATTATTTTAATCTTCTTTCACATTTTTAAAGCTTCATTAAAGATACCACCTTTCAGTTTTCTGCCCCATTCTGCTATACAAACAGCATTCACACTCTGGCAGGAGCTAGATTAGCATTGTTTTATACCCTTTCAGATTACCTTTAAACATCAGCATGTGCAGCCTTTGTGCCTTGATGTTTCATACCAGTTCACACCTAATGATTTTTTACTGCCTCAGGCTTGAAATCTTCCCATGCTGATAAATAATTCATTTATTTTCATTTCATATTTTGGGTGCTGTAGTTGATCACAAACCTCTTCGTAACAGAATTAGTTCTCTCTCCATGGGCACAATTTCCATTGCAGAGATAAGTGAGATTATGTCAGGCTACAGGCAATTAAAGGACGATGCACACTCCTCTAGACAGAGGAGCAGTATAGAAACAGAAGCTAAGACTTTGACTATGTAATGAGCTTTCCAAAGCTGGACTTTCCTCAGCCTTGGCTGCATGATTTTGCTTTGGACATTGATTATTTTTGGGTGTAAGGATGTGTTCTAATGTCAGATCCTAAACAAGTAAGAGCCTTGTAGGTGGTACATTTAAGCACACACGCCAAATCAGTTTGAACTCCAAGAGTAAGATGGTCTCTATAACCTTTGTGTTTATCTAAAGCCTCTAAAACAACATGAAAGCCATACCCATTGCCTGATAACACAAAAGAATCTGTCTGTAAAAAGCAGATTTAGAATTGTAGCTGGTTGATTCAATTCCAAACATGCCATCCAAAGCTTGCAAACATTTATGCATGTCTTAATGAAAGTGCTGATAACTCCATGTTTCAGAGTATCAAATAATTGTACAACTGAAATATATCCAGGCTACACAATAAATCATAATAATAGCAAAAAATAATCTAAAGGTGAGCCATTCAAAAGATACATCCTTACTCTGATTTTGACAGGGAAGAGAAAGCACCGATTTACTTCATTCTCCCTGTTCTCTCTGTATGAGCAGGAAAAATAATTGCTCCTGAAGCGGTACTCTCTCTTTAAATGGCCTTACTGTTTGGTTTTCTGAAAGAAAGAGAGGAGACAAAGAAAAGCTACCTACCTTTCAAGCTTTGCATAACCACCATTACTATTTCTATTTTGTTTTCGTATCAAGATTACAATGACTCATGCTTTCTGCTTGACCCTAATATCACTTTACATCTCCTTATCTTTCTTATAATACTTTACATGATGTATAAAGAGCTATGACCTAGAAAGTTGTGGGCTGCCTTGGTTCAATATACCGGATTTTTCAAATAGGGAAGACTAATGAGTTTTTTCCACCCACCTTGTTACACACTGAAAAATAGAATGTGAAAGAAGCTTAAACAACCCCAGTCTCTGGTAGAGTGAGTCAGTGAGTATAAGGTTTTTGGTATCACTCCATACAACGGATATAGCTTTCTAAAATGAAAGGCATTACTACTGGCTTTTGAATGGCTATTTCAGAAAATGCTGTCAAGCTGTCAACTGGACATCCAAAATTAACCTGAAAGAGAATAGTGTACTTGTAGGTCAGAAGTTCTGCTCCCACCTCTTCAGGAGGTGACAAAGCTCCAGGTCCAAATTTGTACATGTACATTTTGTTTAGACAGAATCAACACTAAATTTGAATTTGCAGTGCTCAAAACCCTCATACATCTGTTTCACTACTCTGTGACACCACCATAGCTAAAGTTCCCAGGCACTCCTAGATCTGTCCCATTTTGCATCAGAAGTGCAGACACCTTGGCACTTTTTCAATCCCTTGGTTCCACCAAGAATGGAGGTGTTCTTCACAATATTTCCCTAGGGGTCATGTTGAAGACAGCACTCTTGAATAACATCTCATGAGGCAAGTACAATATACAGCAGCATCTTTCTTTCATTGCAGCACTTCACAGACTGACAGGAAGGCCATAAGGAAGATTGGCATCCAACCCCATTCTCAGTTTCAAGGTGACTCTCACTGCCAAGGAGATAGCTTAATGGTGCATTTATCTGAGTTTGTGGAGTGAGAAATTCTTCCTTCCAAATATTTCTTCTAATATACAACCTATATCAGACCATCACTAAATAAAATATTTGACTGTTGCAGTCCCAAGAAGTTTCACGTGACAGAGATTTGAGGTGTGCAATTGGCATTTGCCCCAGTTTGCAATAATCCACAGACCAGTACTTCTGGCATTTTCATGGGAGATGGGGCTTAGTCAGGCTTCAAGGGTAGCTGAGTGAAGTGAACCCCAGAATCCGACTGTCTGAGAAAGGAATGAAGGGGGACTCCTATTCTCTTCCCCTATGCATGAAAACAGAAGGACTGTCCCTGTCCTTCATGTATTCTGGATTTTGGGTTTTTTGAATGAACAGGTTCAGGCCTACAAGTGGTCTGAAGAGTGCATGTATATCTAAGGTTGAATAGGACTGGTATTCACCCCTGCTCTTCAGGATAGCTGCCGGTTCATTTAATATCCCCTTCCTGAAGCTTTTTGGATTTCCTGCAGGACTATGTCCCTGGATTGCTTTGGCAGGGACAGAGTGGTGAAGCAGGACAGTCCATTTCACTGAGGGAGCCTAGGCCCCCTCCAGTCGCATCCAGCAGCATAGGATAGGGTGGTCACACTTTCACCATGTTGTTGATGTAGGTCAGAAAGCTGTTCAGCATCACATCCCCAGTGAGAGAAAGGCCACCTATGGCTTCTGAAATGCAAAGCATTAAGCCTTGATTTTACAGGCTTAAGCACAGATGCCCTGCATCTGTCCACTCACAATAAACAGGCCCCTGAGAGAAAGGGGCCTCAGGATGAAACAGGATGATTGAACATGCAGTTTGATATTTTATTTCATCTATAACTGTTTCTAAGAACAATTGTATGAAACTGATGGTGACATTTGTTTCAAAAGGATTATCAACATGATTATACTGAATAGAGAATTAATTAATCACAGACATTTGTCAAAAAAAAAGTAATTGAAATTCTATTATGTCATTATCAGCATCATGAAGAGATTGTGTTTGCAATCAATCAAGCATCTGGGATCACTCCAATGTCAAGAAACTAAACATAAAACCAGAAAGTAATTGATTTTTAAAATTAGTGATTCTGTCTGTTTGATGGGTGCCGCACACTATTTTTCAACAGTTGAGTATTTATTTGTGTCTTATGGATAATAACTGTTAAAAGTCAAAGATCCCAGATGGCAAAGCAAAATTACTTACCTACGCTAAGGAAGTAATTTGAATAGATATAGATAGTGATGCCTTAAGCCCCTAATGCTTTTTTTATTTTTCTAATATTTGTAAAACTTGTAAATTTTATAGGTAGGTTTTAGAAGCAGAAACCCCTTCTTGCCTTGTTCTTTTCCCTTGTTTACACATTCCCTAACCCTCTTACCCCATTCTGTGCCTCCCATATCAAACCTACCCCTGAATTCAGTAGCAGTGTTAAGTCTTTTGTCAAGACAAAGGCCTAGACTGTTTGGAGAACAGCATATCAGGGCCTAAACCACAGAATACGGTCAAAAATTGGGTAGCTATGTGTCCTTTGTGCTCTGAAGATGGTGAAGATGAGGAAGTAGGGGGTCCCAAAAAGACCCCAGACACAATTCTCAGGGGGAGGGCCCGGGGTGGACCAGGGGAAGGGCCAAAGGGTGGACACATCTGGGATTGGATGGATAATGTAACCTCTCAGGCATGGGGTGCCCGTCTATATCACCTATTGCCTTGGCAAATAAACCCTTTCTTATCTCACCCCTAATTAACTGCTCCGGAGATTTTTTTCAGCACCAAAATACACAGGCAACAGGGTAAAACTAGTAATTTCCTCCATGACTTTTTATCAGGTTATTACAGAGAACAGTATCATTCCTGTTTATTGGTGGCAAAAGTGACTAGAAAAGTGAAATGATGTTACCTAAGTCAACAAAGTCAAGACCTGAAATCAGCACTTCTGAGTTCACTGCTCTGTCATCCAAGTAACCTGAATTCATTATTCTAGTCTTGACTTTAATGCTATTTTCAGAATTAAGGGGTAAATTTGACTCGCTCACTACTGAAGCAAAAAGTATTCCTTAATCACAGCATACAGTACCATAAGCATAGAAACTAGTATCTCATGAACCTGTTGCTTGGCTGTTGGCAAAGCTAAGTACTTGCAGTCAGAAGTGAGGCAAAATCAGCAGCGTAATTTGTTCTTTTTCTTTCTGGATGCAGACACAGTTACCATCCACTGCTACGTCTCTACTTGAATCATAATGCCACATAATCAGTCAGCAAGTCCTACAACTCAAGATCAAGAGTTCCTTCACCTGCTGAACGGCAAAGACCAAACTGAGGCTGTTGAACAGCATTCCCTGAATATCCAATTGAAACTCTTCTCCAAATATCAAAGTTTCAGCAGTACCTTATAATTTTTCACATAGCAGTAAAATTTGCTTTATTTTTCTGGTCCCTAAGACACACGGAAAATCAGTGAAAATTTAAACAGCAAATGACTGCTGGAGCTCCTCTACTAGGAGGCTCTGGCTAAGTGTGACCACTCATGTTAGTCACAGGGCTGTTGGCTGTTTTCCTTTTCTTTTGCAATCTATAGTGACTGTGATGGCTGCAAAGATTTATAGTTTATGTATCTTTTTGCTTCAGCTGCTATATTGAGGTGTAATTCAGGTAGTGGACAGGATGATAAACCTCCAAGAATGGAGGATAAAATACATTAAATTTTAGACCTGGTTCAATTTTGGCTTAAAATCAGGTAATTTATGACTCAGTGTGACTGAAAATGGCAAACTCTCAGATTCTTTTAAGGCATAGAGTAACCAGTTTCTAGTACTGACAGGGTCCACAGGATTCAAACCTAAGTTTAGATATATATGTGTGTGTGTAGGTATGCATTCTATATAAGCTATGAAATCTGCAGAAAGAAAAAGCACTGCTACATCATTAAGAGGAATTTTGTTCATTTATTCCTGTAAATTTATGTGGGTCAGGTATGGTGGGCATAAACACGCAAGTTACTAGGGCCACATATTTTCTTCCTAATGAAGCTGCAATTTTTGTGACTGCTCAAAGTTGTTCTACACTTTTAATTTACACATTTTCTCTGTGACTATTTTGTGTCATCTTTTCAGGTTACTTTAGAAACAAATAAACAAACAAATACAGTAATTGCATTTACAGAGGGGTTTTTTTAAATTTTCAATATGTGAATTTTAGTACTTACAGCTAAGCATCAAGTAATTTGCTGGATATCAGTAAACATGGGTTTTAAATGTGTTTGGTGTGAAATGTATATTTCTTCTAGGACTGGCTAATAAAGTCTATCACTTGCATTATATCATTATTGCATCACTGATGGCACCACTGATTTTCAGAGAATCTCTGAATTGAAATTACAGATATATATATTCTTGATAATTTTGGTGACTGTCCATGTATATCTATGGATATTCTTAAAGTCTTCTTTTTAGTCAGAGAAATAAAGTTATCACAAGTCTGTTTTTGTAGACATTACTATGGTCTTTATTAACATAATGCTGCCACTCAATAGAAGGCAGAGGAGGAGCAGATATGAAAGGTACACATCATCCAGAGAATATGCATGTACATAGAGGTATCTAAGAGACGCAGTAGATTGAGCAATTTGCTACAGCAATTCAGTGTTCAATAGCTAAAGAGTTGCAAGCCTGGTTTTGCTAAAAATCCAAAGGTAATTGATTAAGAAAGAACAAATTCTAAAAACTTTTAAAATAGTCCTTGAAAGAGAAAGAAGTTATCTAGGAAGTCTGAAATTATCTGTATTACAAAAAAAAGAAAAGAAAAGAAACTAACCCAAACAAAAAAAACCTCCACATAAACAAAATATAGTTTGAGAAAGAAACCCCTGATATTTCATGCCAATATCACAGGTCAGTACTTTATAATTGCCATCAGTCTATCATTGTCAAAAGTTAGAAAAAAAAATTCCCAGGGAACAAATTTTGCCATAAGGAAAAGGAGGAACATATTGTCTTCCGTCTCCTGATACACCACATACTGGAAACCTTCAGAAAAAGTTCAAGGATAGGGCAAACAAGGATGATCATAGTTTCTCATCCAGTGTTGGAATTCCAGCTTGATCTCTGATAGTGCAATTTACACAATAAATTGACTTGGCAACTTAAGAAGGGCCTGTTCTTCCCCTCCATCTCCCAGTCTTGGATCTCTTGTCCTTACTCCCATTCAATACCCTGTGTTGAACAATCAGTTTTGTAAACCAGACAGAAAACATCTGATTTTTATCTGATTTTGTGGAGGACTGGACAAAATTAATTTCTGAATCTAGTGTAACTTTTCAAATTCATAGACCAATTTATGATTGAAGGGACCTCTGAATTCCATCTGGTCCAATTCCCTACTCATATAAGTTATTCTGGCAGAATTTGTGCCATTACATCTCTCTATCTGGAGAGATGTTGAACCAAATACTACTGAGAGCTCCTGCCTCTTTGAACCATTTCCTCTCTCGAGTCCCTGTGGTGTGTCACCTTTTCTTGAAATGACTATGCAGAAAGAACATGGTCTGAAATACCTCCAAACATGTTCAGAATATTTCTTTTGTCTCTTTGAGCAAGTTTCTTCTAGGTTTTTTGCCACTTGGGACTGAGTGGACTAGATAGAGGAGGAGATTGATTCTGCCCCCACATCCCTTGAGCACCAGCTTGGTAGCAAGACCAAGCCAGACTTTCATTGACATCTCATTTTCCTTCTGAGAGGATTAGCCTGTGCTTACCCGCTACCCGTATATTTGAGGTGCTCTCTGCAGGCTTGTCTGTGTAAATGAGGTTGCTTTGATGGGATCTCATTAGCGACTGCTGCTCTTTAAAGTGCTAGCACTTTAACATTTTGGTCATCAATACAACAGAGAGCCACTCTTTCTCCTTATGCATTAGAGTAAAGCAAGTAAAATATGAAATCAAATGCTATCACTGGTTTCATTAAATATGAAATCATTAGTATCATCCCCTTAAACTCATGCAGATACATTCCTTTGCCTCATCTTGCTTTACCCTCTCTTGATTTATGGGGAGCATAATGACATAAGACTTTGATGAAAGATGTGCTTGATGGGTAAATTAATATCTCAAGATCATATTTGCATACTTTTTATCTAAATAGAAATCCAAAATGATCCTGTGAATGTAAGTAACACTGAAATGCACCACTTCTTTTTGACTCGCTCTCTTCCACGTATTTAATTCTAAAACTTCTTTATAATACACAAGAAAAGAATCACTAGGTTATGTTCTTTTCGAGACCCCATATTGTTGCTTCAATTTTCACGGCAGCAGATGTTTTCCTTTTTGATCAGATTATCCAACTACTTTTCTACTCCATCAGGGAAGAAAACCCAGGACCAGCTGCCTGCAGCTGGACTTTTTTCATCAATCCATCAATCTACATGGAAAACCTGTACTCCCAAACACAGCAGCACATGAGGGATGCATGCAAAAATGTAAATGAGAACTAAAAGCACGATGCACTGAATAATAGCTTAAACAACAGTTTATTGTTCGCTGGTGTTAACTTGTCCAGTGTGTCTGTCAAGAGAGACATTGGTTACAAACATGCCTGTTAGACTGATGGATGAAGAACTGTAGTGTTTTAGTGCCTTCTTGTGCTGATACCTAGAAGTGCAAGTAAGTGAAACCTCGAGATGAATTTCAACCTGCTCAAACATAATAAAGGAGCAAACTCCTGCTGCATTTTTTCAGCTCTTTGCTAATAATGCCCAACAGCAAACTAAAATTTCTCAGAGAGAAAGATTTTTTCCTTAAGCATTTTAACTCAGACAGCAGCCACTGTAATAGCTGTGGGTCAAAAAGCCCAAACAAACCACTTTTATATTAAAATTGTCTGAGCTGAAAAAAAGTACTGCCTGGAATAGTGTGAAACTATGAGAATTGCTGTCAGTCCCTCAGACCCCACAAGTATCTTGCTCAGACTTGTACCCAGTCACATGGAAAACTCCCCCTTTGCTGTGAGCTGGCTATTCAGGTCAGTGATGATCATGAATAGAATTTAGGCAAACCTCATACCCATATAATCATGAGAGGGGAGGAAGCTGAAAGTGAGTTAGAAGGACTAAGAAAAGGGGAGCTGAACTGAATGTACAATGACATCGCATTGTTCCTAAATGAAAAGGACAGCACCCTCTCTCTCAGTAGGCTCAGGATGCAGCACTTCATCCTCTCCTTCAGGTATAACCATGACAACTCCCAACCTAGTTCCCTGTTCCCAGAGCAGGGACACAAGGGTGAAGTTCTTCTATCTCCATCTTCTTTTTACCTGTCTAGATAACTTGGAAATGCACAGAAGGTAAAATTTTATAGACTCATGCTTACTTTGCAATATGAGAGCAATCACTCTCTCAAATCCCTACCTTCTGGGTTGCAATATCCAGTCAGATTTCACTCAAGCATATGCTCAAAAGGCTTAAGAACTAGAAGGCAAGTAAGATTACAACATTCATTCTTTTAGTAACTTATTTTGAAATTTTCAGGCTGCACATCAACAGTGTCACTGTTTGAGAGTTGTTTATAGCCTACAAAAGTACTTTTCTTCCTGTCTTTCTTATTATGGAATTTTCTATTTTCTTCTGAAATATGTTGCAGGGAAAAACAGTGATGATAAGATAACATATATTTCTGAAGTGTAAGTGAGCTGCATACTGCATGAAATACAATGGAAAATATAATGATATTATAGAAAAGAAAATATATATGACATCTGGAGACATTGATCAAATGCATGGTCTGTTAATCTTTGAGACTTGTTCAAAGAAAATCCCAGAGGAAATCCCAGCTCTTGAATCATTTTGAGTGCAGTGGCATTTTGAAAAGTAGTTTGGTAACACTGACATGTTGAAGATTACTGTGACTCAATTATTTCATAGGCCTATATTCTCAAGTAAGATGATAGCTGTCAGCCCTCAACACTCAACATGAGAGCTAAGGTATAGGCTGGATTATTTCCACTTTACACATTGTCACCAGCAATAAAGATTATACCATTCAGATTATGTCCCCTCTGTGGCTTTGCACAGGTGTAGTTGATGGAGGCGCTGGAAATGTTTCTTCTGCTGAGCCATGAGACTGAATGGGTCCTACAGTGCAACCTCCCTCCATACAGCCTTCCAGGAGCACAGGAAGTTAAAAAGCAGAAACACAATGTCAGGGGTTTGGGGACCCTTTTAAAAATTATTTCAGTTAACCAAGAAAACATTTATCTTTTCATTAAAATCAGTAAAGGGAATGAACTGCAGTTTTGTGTAATAAAATGAAACCATTTTTATAGAGCCACCTAAAATGACTCTAAATTAAATATCTTGAAATTTTCCTGCATAGGAGATAGTAATTTATTCACAGAGGATAGACATAAAAGACTTAATACACATTCCCAAATCTAATTACTATTAAGTTCTCTACCAGTTTAGGACATATTTCAGATGTTTATGAAGAAACTGCTTTTAAAGGCTGCACTTATTTCATCAAGAGTATTCTGTCACTAGTTTTTCTAGGCCTCCAGCAAGTTAATCCATTAAGGCCTCTTTGGAACAACAACAACAACAACAACAACAACAACAACAAAGAAATTCCCAATCCATTTGGGTCACTGTGTGAAAAAAAAAATGCCATTACTGTGGGAGTGCCTTTGTCCAAATGAAGAAATATGCTTCAGCCCGGAGCCAACTTTCTGCAGGTCACAACATCAGCTAATGTTAGTTTGGAGCAAGTTATTTTATTCTGCAGTAAAATGGAAAGAGGAAAGTCAGTTTCTTACAGAATAATTCTCTTCTTGCTCCAAATAAAGGCGTAGTTACTGGCAGTGCATTTCACTACTAATATTCTTAGCAATTTCTTCAGTTCTGTTTCCCACTATGATAACAAGTGGTTTAAAAAACTGGCCTAAATCAATCACGGTATTAACAAGTTTCAATGGAAGAAGTTCGTTTGTAGTTTTGGTTCTCAACACATATTTAGAGTACTTTCAGAGTAACACAAAGATAAATTAAGCAGTCATAATTTCAGATGCATTTTTATACAAAATCATAGAAAAATTCAGAAGAGAAATAACGTGTCTTCTATTGTTTAGTATTGACCAAGATCATTCTTAGATATGTCTGCAGTAGCTTGTGTGTGTTTATATATATATATATATATATATATATTTATATACAGACCTAGGTACTAGTGAGTGCTCTGTTAAATTGCATATTCCAACCCAGCAGAGGGCAATATAAGTATGTGCTCAAAAGCCAAAGATTTCCAACATCATATTTGACTTGTTAATTACTTAGAAAGAACAAATAATGTTCTCCCTTCTATGAGAGAAACAGGCAGTCTGTGGAGAAGAAGGGTGTGCACTGTTCCTCCTGTGCACTGGAGTTAGAACAATAAGCAATGGGTGGAAATTAGAGCAAAGTAAATCATTCTTAGGCATAAGAAAAAGTCCTCTAATTGCAAGGACAATTCAGCATAAAATAAGATTTCCTGATTGTGGGATCTTTATCAAAATCCCAAAATAACCTCTACTCCTGGTTTTGGAAGAGGAATGCTGTTACTTAGTAACTGTATAAATATTACATTATAAAAACATCCCTATACAGGTGAAATATAGTACCAGTTTCAGAAATGGCTTTGGATCTATGTTCACACTTAGGTCAGTAGGGTCAGATGTAGGTTTATGGTTACATGTGGCAATCAAGAAATGATCACTAAAGAAAACAGAAAAGCATAGAACTCGGAGATATATAAAATTTCTTTAATTAAATGTCTTATTCTGGTTCAAATTATGCCTGATTTTTTGATAAAAATTTTTAAAAGGAGAGAAGGAAGAGAATCTCTTATTATTATTCTTTCTTTCAAAAAAGCCACTGTGAATATAGCATTCAGAATAATGTGTGGGGCACTGCTATCTCCTAGAAGTTTTTGAGTTAGCTAATATAAATATATAATAAACTCTACCTTCAGAACAGTAGTACGACAATTACTATTACATATTATAATTCCCTCTGCTGACACAAAGGGATAAGTCAGTCTTTCCTCAACATATCCCATACCTAGTTAAATCTCTGAAGGAATGAGAATGTACACATCTTAAGGAATAATAAACTGGTAAAAAAAGGGGGAAATAATATAATGCAGTCGTTCACAATAATGTCAAGTAGCAGATTAATCATAGAATCATAGAATGACCTGGGTTGGAAGAGACCTTAAAGAACATCTAGTTCCATTCCCCCTGCCACAGGCAAGGACACTTCCCACTAAACCACATTGCTCAAAGCCCCTCCAACCTGGCCTGGAACACTTCCAGGGATAAGGCATCCACAGCTTCTCTGGGCAACCTGCTCCAGTGCTTCACCACCTTCACAGTAAAGAATCTCTTCCACATATCTAATCTAAACCTACTCTCTTTCAGCATAATGCCATTCCTCCTTGTCCTATCACTACAGTTCCTAATGAAAAGTCCCTCTCCATCTTCCCTGCAGGCCCTGCTCAGGTACTGGAAGGCTGCTGTGAGGTTCTCCAGGCTGAACAGCCCCAACTTAGTCTGTTTTCACAGGGGAGGTGCTCCAGTCCTCTTAGCAACTTTGTGGCCCTTCTCTGGACTTGCTCCAGCAGTTTCATGTCATAGTTATGTTAGGGACACCAGAACTAGATGCCAGATGGGATCTCAAGACAGCAGAGTAGAGGGGCAGAGTCACCTCCATTGACCTGCTCGCCACACTGCTTTTGATGCAGCCCAGAATACAGTTGGCTTTATAGTCTGCAAGCGCACACTGCTGGTTCATGTTGAGTTTTTTGTCAACCGTCATCCCAAGTCCTTCTTCACGGAACTACGCTCAATCACTTCTCTGCCCAATCTGTATTTATCCCTGAGATTGCTTGGATCCAGGTGTAGCATTTTGGACATCTGAAAAAAAAGCTTGCACTGTGAAGAATGAGTTGCTCTTAAAGATCTTCTGGAAGCATCACAATGAAACATCCAAAGCCACAACTGCGAGGTGAAATGGTAATCAAAAGAGATACAAAACTATATATGCTATACGTTAATCATAAAGCGAGTCTACACTCCTACAGCAGAATTCAAAAGAATAGATGTAGAATATATTTTACACCTGGGTAGAGTTCATTCTTCTATCTTGTGTTCTTTTTTGATTGTTGATATTCAGAGGCCAAAAATGCAGACACAGCGGCAAAACAGGAGGAGACTTTAGGTTCAGAGGAAGAGAAGTTGAACAAGTGGATAGGAGAAAGCAAAGGGAAAACAAAGATAAAGAAAACAGCAGGAGATGGAAAGAGCAGGAAAGTATCTGGGCTCTCTTTAATTCACACCATTCTAGGTGTTTAAGCTCCTGAGGGAAACAGTAAAAGGGATTCATTATAACAGGTATAGCTTATTAATCTGTCCTTGGAAGAAAAATTGATTTTTCCTAAAGAGGAAGGAAAAAGTGGTTTACAGAAATGTATCTCCATGGAATACAACTCACGCATGGAAATTACTGCTGCAGGCTATTCTACTGGAAAACTGTGCATGGTAGAAAACAGTATTCTGTAAAAAAGATAATTTTTTCAGCTTAGTCTGGTATAGATAACACTGCAATAGTTACCTGTGTGTGTCTTCATAAAGCGAAGTATATGGTAATCGTCAGCTATATTTTTGAAGAACATTGTTCTGTGACATCCTGCAACAAAATTATATATGAAATATTTATGTTTCACCTACCCAGAGCATTCCTCCACCAAAAGAATAGAATACGAGGTTTAGAGGAACCTGGGACGGGTGTAGTAGTAGTGTCTTTGCACTTTTTTTCTTTGTTTACCATTGAATCATAGAATCGTGTAATGGTTTGGGTTTGAAGGGATCTTAAAGTTCCAACCTGCTTCCCATGGACAGGGACACCCTCCACTAGACCATGTCCAAAGCCCCACGCAGCCTGACCTGGAAGACTTTCATGGATAGGGCATCCAGAGCTTCTCTGGGCAGCCTGCTCTGGTGTCTGGGGGGTCTCTATTGCAGACATTGGTGTTCTTCGTACACGAAAAGCTTAATTATTTGTGTGCTGACCTTTCACTGTTCAGGCTGTTCAAGGCAGTTAATATCCCCTAACTTTAGGCATATATATGCAGAAACCTAGTCTGAATTGTTGTCCACTGGTTGTCCACTAGTCAATGGAAGGAGGTAGGCAGAGGTGCTTATTCAGTCCTAAAATTGGTGGCTAAAATACAAGCGATGTGTTCCCACAGTAGTTTTTCATCTTATGGAAAAGAAGACCTTTGTAAGTTCTGGTCATTACAACTACTGACTCAGGAGCCAAGCAAGCATCTTGCACTTGCTGAATTAAGCTAATTTTTATGGTCTTAACATCTAAGAGGTTCTTCTCTGTGACCCATTAAAAGACTTTTCATATATTTAAGAGTAACAGAAAGAGACCACATAAAGAGCACTTAGCAATCTTGATGCACTACTGTAGGGTAACCCAGGCTGGATTTCAAGAGTGTCTTCATTTTGTTTATAGCTAACTGGCTTGTGGAGCATTACAAATTATAAACACTCTATGAAATAGTTTTAATTTATGTATTCAATTAAAGAAACATATTCAATTAGAAGCAATCATGCTGTAATTTCTAAGATATATTTTCTAATTCAACCACTGTTTTTGTTTAAAATGTGATGATCCTATCGGTATCAACTTTGGCTAAGAAATGGTAGGTTTAGTCAAATATTTTCATTTTCAATGATGATAAATTAGGAATTCTTATGTTTTTGTGGCAATTGTTAATGCCTGTGAATATGTTGTGTTACACAGTTTAGTATTACATTGTGCGGGAGTTTTGTTAAATATTTGAGTTAATATTAGTTTTTATCATTTTTTTCCACATAAAATCTGATGTTTTGCTTTCTAACAGATAAATTTCCACTAATTTCTGTGAATAAATGTTTCATGTATTGAAATATGCTGTCATTTTCATGTCTGGTGACATTAACATCACATTTTGTGACAATTAATTTCAAAAAGCAGCTTGAAAGAGATTACTTTCCTCCAAACAATTATTTTTCTAGAATTGTAAAATAAACTTATTGCAAGAATTTCTCTGCTTGTCTGATGACAGCAATTAAGTCAGTATGAGTCACATGAGAAAAAAAATGGTTTATAATTCTCAAGGAAAATGGTCTGAAATTCTGTAAAGAGATATTTTCCCTCTTAGCATGTAGTTACATTTATAATAGTTTTGGAACAGTAGTCTTTAGAAGTTTTCAAAGAGCTGACCCAGAACGTTGATAATTATACATGCTGATTTTTTGGTAGGTCTTAGAAAAAAAGCAAAGATCTTGAAGAAAAACAATGGTGTGTCAATAATTAGAAAGTATAAATAGAAATTATCCACCTAGTGACTGATTTTGTTTATGAAAATATAATGGGACTGTTCAAGCTGGACTCAGTTATTAAAAAAGGTCAGCAGAATAATCATGTGGCTCATACAAAAAAAAAAAGAAAGAAAAAGAAAAGGAAAATTACAAGTTTTTATTACACTGGTAGATGGCAATGTAATATATTTCATTTTCTGGAAGACATTCTATTAATTTTATAAAACTAAGGTAGACTACAAAACCCCTGCATTCATTAAATTTATTAAACTTGATTGACTTAACTGTTACATTTTGAAATATGTCAATAGATAATTATGTCTCAAAGTTTGTGTTTCCAGCAATATTTTACAGAGACTAGATCTTGGTATTAATGAAATTAACACCTTTATCTGTAAATTGGTTGAAAACATGGAACCATTACTAATAAATTGTGCAAGTGAACTTAATGGTCTAGGGAAGCCTCAACTAAGAGTGAGCTAGATGGTCTCCAAAGGCTTTAAGCAAACTTAAAATACACATTTAATGGGGCCAAATGAGAATTGACCTATCTGACAATAGAGCAAATAATCCATACATTCAGATGTGGCACTTTTAAGGAATGATTGGGGATTTAGGGAGAATAATCAAATAAACATGAGCCTTCAGAATACTCTGTCACCAGGAGGGCTAACACCCCATGTTACAGAAATTTGGGTCTATAAGTTCACCCTTTCTTTGAGCGCAGACATGAGAAACAGCTCAGCTGATATTAGGACAGCCTCTAGCAATAAAAAAGTGGAAAAAAAGGAATGTGGAAAGAAGATGGATAGATTGGACTTATTCTACTAAAAAAAAAAAAAAAAGAGAAACTGGATCATAACTCACATAACCCATGGATCAACAAGAACCCCACCACCAACATTCATGGAATATTTCAGCCACCTCCTTCCCCTTCCCCAGTGTTGAGGAGCTCAGGTGACCCTTCTGGTCCCACCAGGATGAGGTGGGTTCTTTTGGGAGCCTCCGCCCAGCAAGACAGGGGCCCACCAACATGATAGCCTACAGGGTGAGCCAGGACCAGAAAAACAGCTGCCCAAACCAGCCAACTGACCTCTGGCATTGCATGGACAAAAGATGCATTGTTCTCTCCTTGCTAAACTTTCCTCTTTTTCTGTGGATTTGTTCATTTCCAAGAAAAGTCAAGGGCATTTTCTGAAACTGTGCTTTTCATGAGCAGCCCATAGTACACTAAAGATACCACTTTTTGGTTAATTTCCAATAAAAGGGGATAGAACTAGAGAGGTTATAATATCTCTGTATTTAGCGGTGATGTGGTTGAAATACAGTTGCTGTGCTCATTTTTTCGCAGTTGCAGTGCAAGGAGAGAATATTGCTACATAGAAGATCCACAAGGATGGTTAAAGGACTGGGAAACAAGCTTTCTCATCAAGGATAAGGAAAAGATTGAATTAGAACATGCAATATTATCTCAGAGTAAAATTACCGATAGGCATCTGATAATAATGTCTTAAAATAATTTTGGCAATAGATATTTGTAACAGCAGAATGAGATATAGCAAAAGTTGGTAACTGGCTGAAGAAGCAGCTAGAGAAATTCACAAATGTGCAAAATCAGGAAGGTATCAAAAAATTTCTGAGCAGTTGTATTCTGTTGTCACTGAAATTATTCAAATAGAGGTGATTTATCCCTAAAAGATATGTGTTCTAGTTCAAAATATATTAGTTACAGTATAGACATTGAATTTCATCTTAGGAAAGGTAACATTATACTAGTATTATCAACTAAGTCAACAAGATTTCCAAAGTATCTCAACTAGAACTGGCTAAGGTCTATTCAGAAAGTAAACTGTATTACAAAGGAAGGGTGGAACCAAATAAAAGGTATTTCACTTTCTATTTATATACTACACGTTTGTATCCTAACTTCTGTCTTCAAATCTTCAAATGTTTGATATTGCTTTAGGCTTGCACAGTAATTAACATGAAAGCAGTAATGTTTGCCCCATTTAGACCCACTAAACACTCCTCTGAAGGTAGTAGGTGACTGTTCAGTCTAATCTATTGAATGACACCTTTGGCACAACAGATTGATTTTATTGATAAACCACCCTCTTGCACAATTGTCATCCCTATGCTGAAACCATATAGAGCAATTCACCAATTAATATCATCTTTATAAATGTATAAATAAATATATCTTTATTTTAAATTTATTTGGGCATTATTCTTATCATTGCAGGTGCCATCAATTTAGAAGGCTAAATCCTATTTTCAAAGTCCTTTACACTCTAATCTTCAAAGGAATTTAAGTCTCCAAGAGTCATTAATATGACAGGGATATAATGCTGTAATTATCACTAGTTAGTAAATGAAGTACCATACATCACTGTTGAAAATATGACTAAACGATCTGAATAACTCAGGCAACATCAAGTATATAGAAACTGTGATACTAAACTCTGTTTCTCAAATAATAACAACCAATGTTTACATATGCATTGCCTGATTCTCCAGTAAGAGTAGCTTGTCATTAAATTATTTGTCAAACTATAAAAAAGTTTAGAATTCTATAAAGCTTATGAACTTTGTTTACTAAAACTCAAAGGTATGATCCAGGTCAATACTACAAAGAAATGTTTGTGCAATCTAATGAAGAACCATATTTTTTACTTATCTCTAAGAAACTAGTGTCCATAATTATCAAATCTCCTATTGGACAGATGTGCAGTGTAATATTCCTGTTTCTTCCATGTAGGAGTTAAACCCACTTCTAAGTAACTTGTTAGTCTTCTCAGTCCTACTTCTGAATAACAAACACCAAAGGTCACCCTGTAAGTTCTTATTCATTAGATTTGCATTTTGAGTATGCTTGATAGCACTGCAGAAAAAAGTGCCTGAGGACCATAGGCGAGTCCTTGTCATTGATAACCTCATTAGATCTAGCATTAAAAGACACATTAATTAACTTGTAGAAAAATAAAGGAACAAATAAAAAAGTGCTGGTATTGTCAATTAAATTACTATCATTATTAGAAGTACTTTCAGAGAGAGAATAACATTGCCTTAAGAGAAGCAGTTTCACTGCTGATTTTAAATCTTGTGGGTGCATGCTGTTACCATCACCTTACAGAGGGCGTCACCCATAACCCTTCACCACAGTGCTTCTCTTATAAAGCAACTATCCAGAAAACAGAGAAAGTAAATTGTTATTCATGTAAAACTGTGCATAGGTCCAATGCAAGAAGAAACTCAGCACGCTCAGTTAACATGTCAGTGCTTCTGCCCTTGATTCCATGAACTTCCATTCAGGTCTTTGAATTTAGAGTTTGTGGGGAGGCCATTCAGTCCAGTAATGTTGTTTTGGAATGATAGGATTAATGGTTAATGGTGGTCTGAGACTGACAGCTCCCTTACTGCAAAATTTTTGAGGCTTCAGAAGTTTTGTTCATACTATATCAACATGAAAGAAAAGCCTTCAGATATTTTACAAACTAATAAAAAAAAGAACCATAGTTATGACTCTATGATCAAAAGGCTCCTTTTTTCATGCAAGTTTTCTTCTTTCCCCTGGGAACAGATTAGAGATTATATGATGAACTGCAAAGAAGTTTTCCATTGAATATGGAAAAACATTGTCTCTAAAGAGATTTTGGTTTTGGTGCAATAATATTTTATGATAAAAATAAAATTTTCTGAAAATTTTTTGCCTGTTCACTTGAAGAATTCAACAATAGTCCAATAGCACAGAGCCCTAGAGATGTCTGTAATTAGCTGAAATTATGACTGTAACTAGCTGAAACGTAAGACCACATATGGAATTTGGCTCTCAGACTTGTTTGTAATGACTTCATAGGTAAAACTGTATCAAATACATCTCTCTTTTTGGACTACCAACAGCATTCAAGACTCTTACAATTAATTTTCAAAATGCTCAGAGGTAAAAACCTCAAATGGGATCTCTCAAACTCTGTTTGAAGATATTCACCTGAAAACACTTCACTAGAGCCATTAGATTTGCCATGTCTTTCTTCTTCCCCATCTGCTTCCTTAAAATAGCCTGCTTTTATTGAAAGTTTCTGGTTTCTAGGTTTCTGGTGTAGTGATTTAATCCCAAATGGCAATTAAGAGCCATGCAGTTGCTCATTCACATTTTCCCTAGGTGGGATGGGAAGAATCAAAAAAAAAAAAAAAGTTGGATTGAAACGAGCAGTTTAAGAATTGCAATAAAATAAAGTAAAATATAAGAATAATAGTAATTATAATATTAGTGGATAATCAATCTTAGGGCATATACATTTTCAAAATTAACATTTAGTCGCAGATTGTTGTAAAGATATGGCAATATATATATATAGTAATTTGCAGTAATTATTTTGTAAAGAGGTAAAAATCAAATTAAAAGGAAGAGATTTGGAAATATATTTAGATTGCTTTTATCAGGTGAAGTCAACCTTCAAAGAAGCTTAATCTTTCAGCAAGTGAGAAGAAAATTTGTTCTGAAATTTCTTCTCCCACAGAAATAAAACTAATGTCTTTTATTTCTTTTTTCCATCCTATATAGTGTCATTATCACAATATTTTCTATTCCATTGGTAAAATCTTATTAGTAAATTGACAATTTTCCATGCTCTTCTGAATAACTATAAAAGAATGTGTGATCAACCTTTGTGCTGAATTGATCAGAAATTCATAATAAAAATAATTAGATTTTAATTAGTTCTTTCAATAGTCTATTTCTGAAATTAGTTACAGATAATCAGTCACTATACTAAAGTAGCCCAGAAATAATTAACATTCAGCTTTCTGGCACTAATCGCCAGAACCATGGGTTGCTTCCTAGTATTTAGGGCAGTCCTTGAAAATAATGTGGTAAAGCACTCAAGAGCGTTCAACCAATTAGTATGCTTGGATGAGTGAGCTTTCCAAGCCATCTGATTTTAAAAGTGGGTGCCTCATGCTGTATAATATTGTCTCTGCTGAATTTCTGAAAGACTGTTCCATTAAATGATGGGATTAGAGAAGAAAACTGCAATCAGAACCTATTAAATCCTAAATTTATACAGTAACACAGTTTTCCATTTGTGCAGTAGATAGAATAAGGATTACACTCTTTGTCTTGTTTTGCTTATGATTTAAGAGGTTTAGAACTCTCTGAATACCATGTTCTTCTTAAAATTCACTATTAAAGATTCACATTTCATTGAAAAAACATCCCATAAGTTTTAGGAAAAAAATTCAACATATTCACAAGATCAAAACACAGCTGAAAATTCCTGTTGATTAATACATGCCATTAGTTAAGCAAATTAGCAAAGTTTTCTGCATGTCAGATAATTTCGCACACAGCACTTTAAAATATATACCTGTTATTCAAAGTCATGTTACGCTGTTAAGCAGAACTTGCAAATTATGACCTGTTTATTCTTAGGTGGCTTTTATCTAATGTACCAGGTAAGTGTCTGATTTATACATTTGGGTTTGTTAAGTTTATAATCTACTAACAGCAGTACTTAACTAGAAAAATCTCAAAAAGTAATTTTAGATTTTTTCTAAAATACTTGAAAATTAATAATCTATGATCCAATGGGGAAAATGAGATCTATAGTATATTATTAGAAACAATTGCACAATTTTAATCTAGATGATTAAACAAATTCATTTATGTCTATGCTTTCTATCGTACATCTTTAAAATAAGATTTATGCAACTGTGAAAAGCTTGGGTTTATTTTTTTATCAGAAAAAGAAAACTACAGAAATGCCTTGTGAAATACCTTGTGCAATGAAATGTTTTTAATGCTGTGTGCAAAAAATACTGACTTTGAATTTGTTCTAACATTTCCTAATTTTTCCTGTTAATTTAACTCTTCCATAGTTACTTAAAGAATTTGGAGATCTATCAAAAGTGATAAAAATGTGTAAAAGATTGAAGCCTTTTATTGGGTGTGACTTTGCTTTACATACATGTTCCTGTGCTCCTAAACTGCAATCCAGCTAGATATCATGAATTTCTAGATCTATATAGTCCCATTTGCCTTACTGTATCCAGAATTGCCTCCCATTTCCCACATCCAGACACATTTCTTGTTATCATCCTGTATTGGAGCCTGATTGGGGCATCATTAAGTCCCACCCATACTCACATATCTTCATTTCCATGCAAAACAAATATGAATACATGCTAGTGACAGGAGCCATTGCAGACCATCTTGAAAATTACATCTAAATGCAGCCCATTTGCCCATCCACAGAGAGGAATTGGGTTTTTTTTCTCTATGTTGGTGATTGAGAAGAATCAGGATTACTCTAATAATGCTGTGGCTAAAAGCCCCAATACGCTTGCTCCATTTTCAGTCAACCAGTAAAATCAGTGTTACTTGCTCTGACCAGCAGTATTTCTTTCAGTCTTTCTGCCCCTAATATGAATTGCAGAGACCATCTATAAGTTAAACAAGTGCCTGTCAGACTGGCTTCGTCTTAGAAAAATCTTACCATGTGCAAGCCTAGAATACCTAAGTTGTACTCCCTGAAAACAAACCAAAGCTGAGTACTGGTAGCTCTCGCTATGGCTGCTGTTTCCACCACTGAATTGAATTAGTTGCACATTTTCATTTCAAACAAACAAACAAACAACAAAACCAAAAAGCTGAAATTGATTTGGAAGAAATTATTGTAAGGAACTAGGATGTGAGATGCCCACATACAGTTCTTCCCGTAGATTTTGCTCTTTCAGGAGTGAGCTCAGTGATGGGGAAGGTCACTTTCAGCTTCCAAAAACCTTATTAGCTGCTGTGAAAAACAACAGAGATTAAAATGTCAAGAGCTCCCAGAGCCGTAGGAGACCTGAAGATCAAATCTCTCAAGAAGAACTATAGAACAAACACATTAGGAGATGTGTAAAGCTAAAGATTTCTGCAGTAATTCTAGCTTCCTGGAAGATGCTGTGATTTGTCACACACCTCGTCATCAAAGGAACTCAAAACAAGATTTCTACCTGGAGGTATTTGCCTTCAAAATGATCCATATAGCAAGTCTTTTACTGCATCTGATAATAGAACTGAATGGTTTAAGACATACATGCTCTTTCCTGAGCCTTTTTTGTGCTCACAGTCAGTCCTGAAGACCAAAGGCGGTAGGTGATATGTGGCTTCCTCAGCTCCTAACATAGTTCCGATTAATTTCTGTCCCTTGGGTATACTTGTGAAAAAGAGAAACACATGGGTCTGCTTTCTACTTCAATCATCCCAATCAGGTCATTCCTTTGATCAGCATCACAAATCCAGTACATTGCATATTCTGCAGCAAATAAGTGAAGGGTGTGCTGTAGATTGATATCCAAATGGCACATAAAAGATCTGGAGCACAGATCAAAGAGGAGAATGTTATTTTTTGACTTGTCAGTAGTCTTGTGCGGTACTATATTACTCCTTTATGTCTTTGGCTAACAAGGGTTCTGAAAACAGGCTGTCTCAAAGAGCTGCTAAGGGAAAAAGCATTTTCTGTTCCTTATCAGTTTTATCTATTGGCTATTCAAAAAGCTACCACACAAACCTTTTATTGACTGTTTTCTAATTTGATCAAAAAACAGCTGAAGAGGCATAAAAATATGTATCCATACAAGGAATACCTAAAACCCTCACTTTGCTTTAGGTCACACAATCTCATTTTCCAACCCATTAAATACTTATATATTGCTTCCATTACCATGGTGCTTATATATGTATTCGATTATCATGCTCCCTCTAGCAAGACAAAAAAGTTCTGCCATCTCCTTCACAGATGGGAAACTTGAGTAGCTAAAGCTTAAAATCAACACTGAACTTGTTTTGCCCTATTCTCTCTACAAGATATGCTATGCCCTGCAAGGCAATCATTCAGTCCTAAGATTGGTGGCTAAAATACAAGTGATGCCTTTCAAGAGATGCCCTAGTTTCTCTATGACTATAGGGAAAGCTGTAAAGCAATTACAGAATCACAGAATCACAGAATGGGTAAGGTTGAAAGGAATCACAGTGGACAGATCTGGTCCAACTCCCTTGCTCAAACAGGGTCATTCTAGAGCACATGGAACTGCACTGCATCCAAACAGTTCTTGAATATCTCCAGTGAGGGAGACTCCACAACCTCTCTGGGTAACCTGTTCCAGTGCACGGTCACCTGTACAGTAAAGAGGTTCTTCCTCATGTTTAGGTGGAACTTCCTATGCATCAGTTTCTGGCCACTGCCTCTTGTCCTGTTGCTTGGCATCACCAAGAAGAGTCTGGATCCATCCTCTTGATACCCTCTCTTCAGATACTTATAGACAGGGATGAGGTGCCCTCTCAGTTGTCTCTTCTCCAGGCTGAACAGGCCCAGCTGCCTCAGCCTATCTTTGTAAGAGAGATGCTCCACTTCCCTAATCATCTTCACTGCCCCCCACTGGACCCCCTCCAGGACCTCCATGTCTCTCTTATACTGACAAGTCCAGAATTGGACATAGCACAGCAGAAGTGGCCTCACTAGGTCTGCTGTCAATACTCTTCCTAATGCACCCCAGGATACCATTGGCCTTCTTGGCCACAAGGTCACACTGCTGTCTCATGGACAGCTTGTTGTCCACCAGGATCCCCAGATCCTTCTCCGCAGAGCTGCTTTCCAACAGGTCAGTCCCCAGCCTGTACTGGTGCAGGGGGTTATTCTTGCCCAGGTGCAGGACCCTGCACTGGCCTTTGTTGAACTTCAGACAGTTCTTCTCTGCCCATCTCCCCAGCCTGCTGAGGTCCTTCTGAAGGGCTGGAAAGTCCTCTGTGGTACTGACCACCCCTTGCCAGTTTTGTGTCATGAGTGAACTTGCTGAGGAGGTACTCTGTCCCTTCATCCAAATCACTGATGAATAAGTTAAGCAATACTGGGCCCTGTACTGAACTTCTGGTGACAAGCCTTCAACTGATTGTTGTCACTGATTGTGACCCTCTGGGATCTGCTACGCTTTCTTTCTCAGATATCCTGTGCTTTCTTTCTCTTTTGTACATTTTAAAATTTATTGGCACAGATGGTCCACTCGTATATGTAAAATTAACTATATGAAATAACCTACTTGCATAAAAGAAAGCAGATGCATAGCTGTTTGCAGAATCATGGTTTCAGTGTGCACATCATAAATCCAAAGAGGGCTGCCCATAGCTTCTGATGGGCAGCCATATAAGTGGACATCCAAAGAGCCATCAGATATTTCTCTTCCATGCTTTTTAGGAGTGGTCTACATGCCAAGGCACATACCTATACAGTAAAAGAGAAATGCAGGCACTTCTTCCTGTGCTTCTGTTTCTCAGATTGCGGTTTGGAAACTCTTACAGTGGGACAAGTAACTTATGCCAAGTCACAGTGGTTATTTGTATTGTGGTCATCAGGGTGCAAGGCAGGACTGGATGGTGATTCTCAGAATTAAATACTCTCTTTTGCTTGGAGTACTCAGCAGAGAATGAATAGCTAATTAGTAATTTGCCTTGGTGTTGTACGGTCACTGTGACTACCCTTGGATTTGCTATTTCATTCAGTTGGGAGGAATTAAACTAAAATAAAGTTAAAAAAAGCCTGGTGCTTTTTTTATTTTTTTACCCCCTAATCCATTTCAAAGCCTTGAGCTCTTACACAGGGCCTTTTGGCACATCTGAATGCCTTTGTCTGGTTAGCTCTCAGAGGATGATTTCGGGGGGCATCCTTTTTACTAGGGTTCACAGAGACTTCATATGCTGGTAGCAAGATGTGTCCTTATTGGGCTTTGTATTTGCTGATGCAAGTAAATGCTTGTGAAGGTGAAATACCAGCATGCTCATCACCTTTACTGAGCATATTTCCATATTTCACCAAGCCTTCGTATTGCTTGGTACAGAAACAGCTCTGTTTGCTGGAGGTGCTTGTTCCCCAACCTCCTGGGACGGTGCCCAGTTGCAATCACAGCAGTGTTATAGCAGTTCCTTCCTGTCCCTTTGATGTAGCATTTGCTTTTTAAATTCCTGCTGCTTTCACTCATTTTTCTCAGTCGCTTTTTGGCTTGATTTCTGAAGGTACTGGGGCTCTTTCAGGGACAAAGCTTTAATAGGGAGTGCATTTTTCTCCAACCTCACTTTTTGCTAATTCATCATATTAAAGCTTCAGCAATTTACTAGCTCCAACAAACTCTAGAAGCACTGCAAGGACTACATCAAATACAGCATCCACTATATAATACTTAGGAGAAGTCAACTTTAATAACCAAGAAACTGTTTATTTCCCAGCTTCTCTCCTTATTCCCTCTAATTACTGGAGGGGTTTAAGGAGTTTAGGACTCTGGAGAAGGCAGTTGGTGCCTTGCAGGATGAAGCTATTAAATGTCAATTGCCTTTCAGCAAATATTGTAAGAACACCACTATTAACAAAACTGAAGGGACTCTCATGTATTCACTTTCATGGTCCAAGAAGACTAAGGTGCAGATTGCAAATCTGACACCAACACCAAACCTAAATAAGTTATAAAACATTTTGATTTAGACTGCCCAGTGTGCTCTATATAATCAAAATGTTTGTTTTTACAATTTTTATCATAAAGTTGGCAGAGGTTGTATAGCTCAACACATGATTTTCAAGGACAAAGCATGTCAGAGAACACTGGCATTTTTCTCTGTATACAGGAGGATGAGGATATAAAACCCAAACTGAAGGAACAAGCTGTTGAATCTAGTATTCTTTTCCTAAAGTTAGTGTGGCTAAAATCTAGCAAAATGTGTACTCCAGGTATACGTGGGAACTCAGGATTTCACAAACAAATTGAAATCTACTCTAAATTAATAGTGGTATTGAAGAAAAACTGTAAATATTGTTGTTTAAAAGATTCAGCACACTTATTGTTCTTTACTTGAGCAGTGTTACCTCCGCACTCTTGGTTAAACAGTTTACCTTAATGTTTTTAAAACAGAAACAACCCTCATTTCCTTACAACACATCCTACAAAGAATGAAGGTCACAGTCCTACTCCAATGAAGTCTAGTATGAGAAAGATCGAAGTTCATTTTAGGAACTGTCAGACAAGTTTTGCCCTCAGTTAGGTCCAATGGACTTCTGTGGGTGTAAGAGGGTGACATGAGAAGCAGAATTACTCTGTTGTCCTTTCCTACTCATGCTGTGCCATTCATCACAGCATCTGAGCACTTTCCCAAATTAAGAGTAAACAAAGAAGACTAATGTCTGTCATGTGAGATTTCCTCTCCATTCCTGCCCCACAGAGAAAAGTTATGTGAATGCTTCGTAGGAGGGATGTTGTGATATTTACATAAACAAAAAGGTAAATGCATACTATAAAAAAAGGAAAAAAAAACAGACATGCTTATTTACTGCCTGTTGGAAAAGAAAAGCTTACATAAATGAGCTTTATAATTGAATTGGAAAGGCTTCTAGTTTGTTGACATACTGTTTTTTGAAACAGATTTTCAAATCCCAGACTCAGTTTTCCTTCACTATAAGCTTTCAGTAATGAACACCGGGGTCAAGACTGGAAGGCTAACAGTGTGGACTTAACAGTGGAAAGTGTCATTATTATACACTGAAGAGAAAAAAATAAATGTGAAGGACATCTAACAATTTGAAATTTATGGTGATGGTGTTTGTATTTTTTCTAGTAAATTACAAAAGATAATCAGTAATCCATAGGACAGGGAAACTCCGGAACATCAGCTCATGTTGAGGGCCACCAATATCAATGCAGATACAAACCCCATCTGTTGCAATTCAAGCTATCCATCCCAATTCTTAGAATTATATATCCTCAGGTCCAAAATTTCTGCTGATGTTTATTAATCCTGTGTTAACTAATCCTGTGATTTCAATGTCTCTGTGAATCTATTGGCTGATACGGTGCTTGCACAGAGTTTGGTTTGTAGGCAGAAATTTTTTGGGTAGAAGGGCCAACATCCCACAATAAGGAGAAGACAATGCAGAGACCAGAAGGACATACTCCAGGCCAATGCACATTACCACATCAGACATACATAATCTTACTGCTGCACTAAACATGGAGAATGCTGGAACACTTAAATAAGACACAGGCTAACATCTGATTACTACTGAAATGGCATTGTCTTTCCTAGTCAGAAAGCAGCGATGTTACAAAGTTCCTAGAGCGAATTAAAACTGCCTTTTCTCCAGGTATGCACTCTGCACTCTGCCTTGTTTTGGTGATAATGCTAACCACTGAACTCATAAGTGCTGGATATCCTGACTTCAGTAATTACAGCTCTTTCTGCATAAGATAAACATGGACATGCACAACTGTCTGTCCTGATGGTCTATGCTGGCAGCTCCTTTACACAGAAATGTTAAGCTCTCTGCCATCAACAAACTTGGGCCCTCACCTTTTTTCGTCTCCTTTTTTTCCTTCTCATCAGCAAAATTTTCTCACTCCCAAAAATTGCATTTCTTGTGTGTTGATCATGTTGTTATTCTCTTAAATTGGATGTTCTCAACCCTTGCCTTTTTATTTACTTTGAAACACAAACTTCATTTCCAATTACAACACAATAGTTCTATGGCAAAACCCAAGGGAACTCCCAGTGGGTAAGGAATGAAATACCAGATTTACTTTACTTTCCACACATAATTTATAAAGGAATCACATCCAATATGGAATTGGTTTAACTGTCAGGATTTTCTGATATTCTCCTATATTTAGACTTCATTCCTGGAACTCAAGGTCAGATTGGGTGGGGCTCTGAGCAACCTAGTCTACTGGAAGTTGTCTCTGCCCATGGTAGGAGCTGGAACTACGTGATCTTTAGGGTCCCTTATAGCTTATGATTCTATGATTTGACTCACAGCAAACTGATAGATGGACCAGGGCTTAAGTGCTTTGGTAATTAAATTAACTTCCTTGCCACTTTCTGTATGCACAAGCAGGTTACCTGGTGATGCAGAGAGTCTTACAAATGATAGTATAGCTGTCAGCATCACCAGAAAAGTCAGACACCTTTCCTTATACTAAGTTTCAAAATAGGATATGGTCTAACAGCCTCTAAGAGATGCTATTGAAGAAATCACTTCCCAGCCTGGTCAGAGTTGGGGATATGGGGTTTGTCACTAAACAGATGAGGTCTGGAAGGCGCAGCTTCCCATATGAGCAGATCTCAGACACAAAAGCAGACCAATAAATCAGTTTGCCCAATCCCAAGGAACTGAACATTTTCATCTACTCAGTTGTGAAGCAGAACTGAATTTGGCGACTGACTTCCAGACTGAGTTTGTGTAACTGAAAGGACAACTTTATCCAAGACCTAAATTTATAAAGGGCTATTAAAAGAATGGTTGCTTGAGTAATTTTTTTGATTAAAATATTTTCATAGAAAGCCCAGAGCACCAAAGGGATTGTGTGTCTGTGCATGCACATGCAATACCATTTGTATATAGTCAGTGATTATGTGTGCCTCTTAAAGGTTGCTACTGCATGAAACACTGCAACAAACAGAGCAGAAATAATTTTTAAAACACATAGGCAATGCTCATAGTCCTCTCTTCTTACTATTGGCAATATCACAAATCCACTATTAAGAGAAAAAAGATTATATTGTTGTTTTATTTTGTTTTGGGGGTTTTTTTAAGGTCGTATATCCAAGGTACCTTTCTTGGATTATCCATTAGGGATTTATATGAAAAAGAAATGTTTTCATATTACTGACTACAGGATGTAAATGTCCTGTGAATTTCACGCTGACCTAAACTAACATAGCACTACCGTTCAATTAATTGTCTTAAATTTGGAGAAGTTGTCTTTTTAATTTATAGCCTTATAATTGAGATCAAACTGGGACCATGATTCTTATGAAATGGTAAATGAATTAGATTAGTTTAAGATGTTTCTAGCAGCTCAGCATTAAAGAAACTCATGAGAAGACCACTCCTTTTCCCTGCCTTTTCTCTAAAAATGAAAGGCTTTGGGATGTCTCTGGTTTTTGAGCCAAAATAATAAATAATTTCTGAAATTTGATTATAAAGTTGGCAACTTTATCTATCTGCCTCTGACAATACATCAGCCATGAGAAATACCTGGATCTTATAAGTAACAGTTGGTCAGTATAAAAGAGAACCTACAGTTCAACGTGCTTTGATGTTATTTCATTTTATGTACTTTGATTTGATTCATAAAGTGGTGGTTAGGAATTCTTTGTAGTGTTCCTCAGCATGACTAAATTTCCAGATGCTTTCCCTCCACTATAGCTCTTATTATATCTTGGGAACAAGCCTTTTTCGCTAGAAGGTGCCAATTTTAAACATTCATTTTTCAGGCTAAATTTGCTGTTCAGGTTCTAGTCTGTTGACTTCTGGATGGTGACAAGAATTGAAGTGCTCTCAAAAAAAATTATATCATTCTCAAAAAGGCTCTGTTTCCTCTTGTTTCTTGTGTCCAAAGTATTTTACTGGGCAATATCAGCTACATGACATTTTTTGAGTTATTAGATTCAGAGAGATCTAGCAAACAAGTGATTGATCCAAAAAAGCTTGATTTTTCACTGCAAACAGTGGTGTTATCTAGCGTGTTTATAGTTCTGTCTTCTAAGTTTTGAGTCAAACTAGATTTGAAAAGATGATGCGTTTCATCGGGGAGAGGAAAAAGAAACTTGGTGAGCAGATTTTGGTTTCACAGAAATACAAATTTCTCAGTGATTATCCATTATCTTTTATTATAGAAGACATAGTGAAATCTAATTTATCACACTATCTTTCTCGAATGTGGTAAATGAAATAGAGTTTCTCAGTATTTACAGCAATATGGCCTAGATTAGGTTCAAGTCAACAATTTCAAAAGGGAGAGAAGGTTTTGGTTGATTTCATTTTAGGATTTCACAGTGATTCTTGTTGGAAAAAAAAAGAGTGTAAGTTCACATTTCTCTGTACAATATTATCGGGTCATGTTTCTGAATTAGATTCATCAAACTGCACAATACTAAACAACTGACAAAATAGCAAGCTCTTTCCCCCTTTTTTAAAGAGTTGAAGGCATATATGTTAGAAAATAAAGATGAAGTCTTGCTTAAGAGAAATGACACGTGAATTCAAAACAAGACCGACAGAAGAAGATGATAAATACAGGAAATTTTTTGAGGGAGGGAGGCTAAAAATGAAATAATGTGTTGATGTGGCTGTCTGGGTATCACTTTGGAATTGCTTTATCATGTTCAAATAAATATAGACTAGTCTAAAAGTCTTTAAATAAATAAACTCTAATCCAGGAGTCTACTTAGAGAAGTGAGTTTTGACAGGTACATAACACCCATATATGAAAGTAACCATATGCAGCCTGTTTGCTTCCAGTCAGGTGCTCAGCTCATTAAAACATGATGCCTAGTTGAGTGACAAATTTAGGGGTCTTCTTCTAATTTGGATTGATGTAATTACAGCATGCTCAAATGTAACTGCTTTCAGTTGTGCAAGTAAGGTAACTACCTTTCTCCTTTACCCTCTAAATGAACTATAAGTTTGGGGCATGAAATAGTCTTAAAAAAAAAAAAAAAGTCTAAAAGCATAGGAGCCAATCTCAATGCTGCTCTTGTTACAGTTGTCACTGCTTAGCAGAAGTCGCTGAATGTTGCTGTTATGTCTTCACTACAGGACTTTGGATACATTAAATATGATACATAGTTGAAATAATGGACCACCGCCTCCTCTTGTTAGTGAAAGTGCAGTTCCCAGTCTTCCAAATCGAGTCATAAAGCCAGAGGTCAGTAAGATTGCAAGGGTAATAACAGAAACAAAAAGCTAAACAAGTCCAAATGGAGCTATAAAAGAGCCATTTTGTACAAACCAGCATATTTTCAAATTAGTGCTTTACAAATGACTGGATTTACACCCATTCGCTATTTTTCATCTGTTGCAAATCTCTAAAAGCATCAGTGATGCTGTTGGTCTAAACGTCAGGCATCTTACAGCAGTGATGCTGGGAGAGGAAAGCTTGCTATAAGTCTGCTTCTCAGCTTGGGGTTGTCACAGAAAATGACTCTAAGGGAAAAGGAAAGGGAACATATCCTACATATCCTAACATCTGCAATCGAGAAAAGAAGCTAAATTGGGGAAAAGCAGGCTATATAAGAGTATTCAGAATTTATGCTGATTTTGAGCTGAGTGTAGCAACACTGAACAGGGATGTTTTCAAAAGATTCTAGATGGTGTCTAATAGTAAAGATTGAGAACCACCATCCTCTGATCACCATTCTCTCTATATATCTCTCGCAGGTCAACACCATTCTATTATTCTGTGAGAAGGACACTGAGGTAAAAGATGTCCTGATTTCTCAGCATTTGGATAAACCATTTGAAGACTAAAGGCTAAATTCATCATGCAGGAAAATCCATTAGGGAAACTGTCACTTGATTTTCAGGAGAATATTTCAGAAGTTAGGAAATTGCCACTAAATTTCCAGTACCCTGCAGAAGACTTAAATTTAAACAACAACAACAAACAAAACAAACAAACAAAAAACCAAGTAAAAACAAACAAACAAACAAAGGCAAAAACACTCCAACCTCCCTGTTATTTTAGTGGAGGTTTGACAAAAACTGTTTTGTATTGGCTTTACAAATTAGTTATTCTCAGTCAAAGCAAAAAGAAGTAAAAAGTGAGTAAGGAGGAACAACAATAGAAAAAATACAGGTCCAAGATTTTTTTGGCAGACAACTGCTTTTAAAAGCCACAGTGCTTGCACATGGTATATTCCTTCGGGGGGTGGGGGGTGGGGATTAAATTTATTGAAGTATTCTCTCTCAAGTAGGTGGAAAACATTTCTGTTCTACCTGTGACCTCTCATAAGGTCAAATCTGTGTCTTTTTACAAAGCCTGTTGTTGGCTTGCTAACTTGTGAGTTGTATCTAAAGGTGATGAAGTCATTGGTCTGTAAGTTCTGGTGGAATTTGCTTTCATAACATTTATTAGAAGGTTATTTTCAAATAGAAAGCATTACTTTTTTATTATGCAAATTTAAGGTTTTCTGACCAGGATAGTATCCAGTTCATTGTTCTTGCATCACACACAAATGTTGACATGATACTATTTTTCAAATATTCAGACAAGTGATCAGATACAGCCAAAAGCAATTAGTTAAGAAAATGATACAAGAACAGCTTCAAATTTTCTTATGGTGGGCAGACTAAATAAGCCCTTACAGGACGTTTTGCAGCCACTTGTTCTGATTTTGTAAAAACACTCAAATCACTTTTGTCACTCTTTATTGACAAGTTCTTTTAACACACTAAATTATCTGAAAGTATTTGTAGAATTGCTTACCAGACAGAGAATTAAGTTCATATTACCATTTATTATTGGCTTGAAGAGGGGATACCACAAAAGGATATGTTACAGAATACTTGAGTCATCATTCACAAGGACAATTCAGTGACATTTGCATATTCTCTTGGTTACATCTGCTAGCATTACTTACCTAAGTTGCCTTGCGTGGACTCTCCGTGGCTGTGTACCGCTATACTTCAAAAAGTTTCAGCTTTACATCACAAAGAGGAAAAAGCAAGAACCAACCAGAGAACAGTGTCTACATGGTTGTCTCTGTGCAAATAAAAATATCGTTAGAAAGACCAGGTATATTCTAAAGGGAAGTGTGTTCGTAAATACTGAGTAATCTATTGTGATGAATCATATAATTAAATTATTTCCCCCTACATGAAGGGCCCCAGATGACCTTGACAGGATTCTTCAATAGTCAGGTAGAGCACAGTGGCCTGGCACCGGAGAGGGAGAGCTCTGCCTCCATCTCTCGGTGAATGAGAGGAAGGGCAGCCAGAAAAGACTTTTTCATCTGGAATCCTCATTGATCCAAAAGCCAGATGAACTGATGCTTCAATGGGGAGGACAGCTGTGCTGTGACAGACAGAGGAGCACGGGTAGAGATTCATTCATGTAAGCCTGTCTTCCAGGGTTTTCCTAACCACTAGTCATGGGACCCACCATAATCGCAACTAGAGGTTGTGGTGTCTATTCAAGAAGAGAAGAAGAAGGTGTCTAGTTTGCTGTAAGGAATCTTTTCAAATTACTATCAGATGCTGATTTCTAGCCATTAAAACCCATATGACTTTGACAGGATTCTTCAATATGCAGTGACAAAGAGGCAATCAAGGACAGAGAAATTGCCTTTGCAGTGCAAAATGCTTTTGCAGTGAGATATGGCATTTACTGCTGAAGCTAACAAGGCTGGCAGCAGAAGGACCAAAGCTGAATCTTTTTTGGGGTGCTAAGGGGTGCAGCTACAGATGACAGGCACAGAACACTTCCTAGCTGCCTGGAACTGAGGCTACCCCATGTGTCTGGAGATGGTGGGAACATACAAACCTCTGGAACCAGCTTGTGACTGGCACCAGACTCAGGCAGGAAAGTTGCCTTTCTGATGCTGGTAAGCTCCAGGCTGAGTTAATAAACTCGTGCCAAACCTAGTGGGAATGAATGAGAGGGCAACAGACCACCCATAGCACAGGAAGCTGCTCGCCCTGCTCCATCAGCTGTATAATAAAATCTCTGAGGCTGAGAGCTGTAAAACCTGCCTTATGGGTTCTGAGGAAAGGGAAGGTCTCAGTCACAGATCAGACCCTCACCACCTTATCGCCAGCTGCATAGCATAGGTAGAAATATACAGGATTAAAGCCACATGAATTTCAAAAGCTACATGTTAAAAATGTTAAACCACTATTAAAGATATACCACAACCCTTTATTTCTATAACACAAATCACTATTATGGTTTTTCATGGGTTTTTTTCCCTTGAAAAAAGTTCTTGTTCGTTCTTTCAGAAACTTCAGGTGGTCACCTATATGTGCTTTCAATCCCAAGTCTTGCTGCCACTACCAACTCTGGTAGAGGACTTACATACATTTCAAAAATAACAATTAAAAGAAATGGGCTCATTGAATTAATTTCTTCACATTATACTGAACACATTGCCTGTACTTACAATAGAGAACAGATACTACCCAGACTCTTCCATGAAATAAAATACCCAATTGTATTGCAACACATCTACCTTGTTCTATATTTACTTAAAATTCTCCACCTGAAATATTTGCCTATTTTAAAAGGTGGTATTCACCTACATTCTCTTGTTTCAAATGCTTGGAGGCTTTAAGTCAAATCATACCGTTCTGAATTTCAACAATGTAAACTCCTATAGCCACTGTTGTGTTATGAGGTGGAGCAGGTTTGGGGCTTTTTTACCCACTATCATTTGCACTCTGACCTTGAGCTTCAGCTTAATTAAGATCTTCATGGAAACATGAAGTAGACAAACTAAGTAAAAACAATATATAAAACACAAGTCTTTGTGATTTCATTTTAACTTCAGCAAACTATATGAGATTATAAACTAAGTAAAACAGAATAAAAATTACAAACTTCTACTTGAGAAAGTAAGCAAGTATGTGCTATTCTTATACAACTTCTTAAGGATGGTATTATTATGAAATCTATATATAAGTCTCATGTACTGAGAACAAGCATGTGTTTAAAGTCTTAAAACTATTACTAATTTTTTACTGAGACAGAGCAAAGTTTTAGGGAAAGGGCATTATGATACATCTCATGACATTTGAGGTTAGGGATGATATCAGGGATGTCATTATTGGAAAGAAACATTAAAGAGTTTCTGGATCGGCAAGATAAGTAAAAATTAGTATTTCATTGTTGAACCTTAATCTTGATAATTTATTATGAATTTATCAGGATTCATAACCTTGGGATTATCAATCACTAGAAACAGACATGTTCCAAATACTTCTTGTCACCCAAATGTCATTTCTTGGGAGATATAAGTAGTTTTATGACTACTGGTCTTGAAAACCTACTTACCATCTGTTGGTCCTTTCAGTTCCATTCAACTTAAGGACCAGAAATGTTTTGTTGCAGAGTGTTCAGATCACCTGGTTACTAAGCAAATCTCCATCTTTTGCTTCTGTTCAATGAATCATTTTAAAATCTATTCACTAGCTGCTAAAGAAAGGGAGTGAAATATATTTAGCTCTAGAAATAGTGCTAGGAATCTTTGTCTAGCTTGTGATGGAAGAACATATTTGGCGAAATGGTAAAATGATAATTTCCTACTGAGCTAGGATCAAGAGACCATCAGGGCAGCTCAAGCCCATGGGAAGCTATCTCAAGCACCAGAGCTATAGTTCAGTTTGGTTTTGCCAGTTTAGTGGCAGTGACATTTTTCTTCTGAGTCAACAGACGTTTGGGTTTTGGTGGCTGTAGCCTTTGAAACACTGATTGCTCAGCCAAAGTTAACAGAAACAGCTGCAAAACAAGATGTCATTATCTCTGGGTCTTGCTCTGAGTAAGCTACAAGAGCACTGCCATCTGTAAAGAGCAGTTCTTTAATAAGGGGACTTCTGAAGCCTTTGTTTCTGCATGTAAACAAGCCAAATTATAAATGTCACTTGGGGAAATCTGAAAATGGACTCTCAGAAATAAACTCTGTGTTTGTTTGATTTGCTGCTACTGCAAAACCGAATGTCTCTAACACGGAGATGCTGTAGCTCTTTTCATATTTTGCAAGACAGCTTTTCATCCAAACAGCTAACTAAGATGATTGCTTCTTCAACTCATTTGTTCTGGGACAAAGAAAAAGAGTTGGGGGTGTTAGTGGTTGTTCAAGGCTTTTTAAATTTTTATGGTTTTCTGTATAGCAGCATAGAAAAGTCTATTTAATTCTTTAAATCCTTCTTAATAGTGTCAAATAACATTAGACACTCTGGTAGTTATAAAAGGTCATGACTGTAAAATAAAAGAACCATGGTATTGCACAGATATAGCTAAGAAAGATTCAAATCAGTATTTTGCACGAAGCAGATTTTCAATATACAGTCATCTCTGTAACTGTGGCACATTTTTATGACCATATCCTAGTTGACACTACAAATGCAAGTTCCTTTAAAGTGTTACAATATTGCTGCTTACAGAGAAAATATATGTATGTGATCTGTGTTTCAAACACATTTTAAATGTTTCATTTTGTATCACATTGAAGCCATGCTGGCGCAACACAAAAGATCATGAGTTTCTGATCGATATTACGTCTTTAGCTATTGATTTCTTTTAAATATAGCCTTTGACTTATGTTGAAGATAGGCAGAGAATACTATTAACCAACTGTAATGTTGAAGAGTTCATGACCATGACAAGTTTTAAAGGCCTTGATTTCTATAGGCAGAGTGTGAAGTTGACTGAAATTATACAGTCGACTAACAATTATGCAGACTTAATACTGGAAAATAAGGAACCTAATTTCATGTCCATTAAATTCAATAGGAACCCAGACATTTAAGATCACAATGTTGAAGTAAAATGATTTCATTAGATTTATATGGACTCTTTGTACCTTCTCACGTACATGGTGTTCTAGATTTTCACAAGCCTTTTTATAATACATCTTTTATCAATAGACAGTGACAATTCATTGGAAAAACAATGACAACAGGCTTTAATAAAAAATAAACAATTAATGCATGGTAATAAGGAAACCATTTGGGTTAAGAAATGCAAAGAAGCATGGAACAAGACACATAAACCTGGGAGAGAGGATAGAAAGGCCTGGAAGAAAAAGCCATTGAAAGCACTTGCAGGGCTCTAAAATAGGCACAAGGATTAGGCAGCAGCCAGAACAGAGCAGCTGAACAGCTATTGAAAGGAAGTGGATTTATAAACAGGAGTTCAAGCAACAACAAGTAATGACTTCAGTGTAGGAAACTATGGTAAATAGGAATGGCTGGGCTTGCTCAGAGCTGTGGGAAATATTAACGAAGTCATAAAAAGCTGAAGAATTTTATTAATGTAAGCATTTTAAGCATAGCATTTTCAAACTTATAAAATTTTGGTTTTTTCTGATATATGGATAAAATTATTTTCTTTCAATCCTACCCATTACTTATTCTCCCTTTTAGGCTGAACATCTGCATATACTCTCTGTGTAGCTACTCAATCTGTAGAAGACATTTGCTTTTATTTGTTTCATAGCTTTTGTCAGACTAAAACTGTCTTCCTAATATAAAGCAGGTACGAAGGCTCACAGTCTTCAGTATGAAGTCAATATACTTCAACATATGAGCTTAAAGTTAAACAAGTCTTAAGATTATTTCCTAAGTATGGAGGCTTTTCCTAACTGGGGCCTTAGAATAGAACTGGTGCTTTTTAAAGCAGTAGAAAGATACCCAAGTAATATTTGAAGCATTGCAATTAACAAATAAAAACACTGTTAATGCTTCACAGACACATTTTATCTTTTATCATACTCCTTTGAGTACTATTTCTAAGAATTGGAAACGTAAGCTAGATTTCCACAAAGACTTCCAAATTGCCATGCCAATAACCTTTGGTATCAAGTAGAATTGTGTCTTTCAGTTCTCAGACTCTCCAGAAGGATCAAGATAAGAAGAAAAGAAAAGTCATGGTTTTATGAGGAGAGACTTTCAGGGAGGTAACACTGACTTTGGTCCTTGTGATTCAGAATTGGAAGCTTCTATCCCAGAAGACAAAAAGCCACACAATAATGGCTGCTACTGCTGTGCTGTTGAATTAAATTTTGAATAAAAACTCCCAGGAGCTGGGATTGTTTTGATGTGCCTATGCTCTTACAGCTCTCATGCAAGATAGCCCTTCTAGGTTGCTTTCAATCGTTTTAATTTCAGCCCAAGCCATATGTGTGATTCTGGCTTTAGTTTTTGTAACAGTCCACGTTGGGCACCAGGTGGGATACACAGGTGTGTTGACCACTTCTTCAAAGAGAATACTGATTGTTGGCAAGCCACAGGACCACCTTAATTCAACCTTGTGCCTTTTTGTACCATCTTGCCAGTCTGTTTTAGTGGAGTGGTAAATGCAGTAATGTGTTCTCTCTTGAGACATTAACATTTCTGGATTCATGGCATGATTTGACAGGATCCAGATGCCAAATATGTATTTTTCCAATGCTGTTGCCTTGAGGCATATCAGGCTCCAGATTTTTAAGTTGCAGTAGGGAAGCTAAATAACATTCACTATTGAGCCAAAATTTGGCAACTGGAGTCTGAAAAGATGGGAAAACCTAACTGGCAAGACTTGGAGGGATTCAGGATTCAGAGCCAGATTTTCAGAGCATCCTGATCTTGATTCTCACAGTAGCCACCAACAGATCCGTGCAGATGCACGCTGGTTCTTCATCTAGGTATCGTGCTTTAGGTGCCCAACATTAAAAAGTTACTTGGCCACTAAATCTCTGCCTCTCCCTCGGCTGCACGAGGAGAATGAAGAGTTGGATACTGGTTCATACACTTTTTTTTTTTTTTT